>NC_086325.1:121592510-122265010 GCF_036172605.1 Pelobates fuscus
CTTGTTTGAGCCGCTGTGTGGGGGTAGTCGTCCCCAGCGAGGACCGGGATAACCCCCGCCGGTCCGGGGGGGGGGGGGGGGGGGGGGGGGTAGCAGGGCATCATTCGAGCGAGTCTGGTGAGCATATCCCGTGCCGGGAGATCGCCCGCTTCCCCCAGGCCTCAGGCTCTGCTCCAGTGTAGGCCGCATAGACTGTGTAGGTGCTCCGTCTGTTTGTCGGTACGGGACAGATATCAATCTGCTCCTTGTGTGGTCCTGTTTCAGCTTTTGGGCACTTTGTGCTGCTGGCATGGGTAGATTAACCAGGAGATTCGTTTTTGTGATCGCTGGCTTGAGAGCTCTCATTGAGCACGTCCGGCCATCTTGGCTGTCAGGCCCCACCCCGCATTAGTAGTGTTTTTAATTAAATCAAACTAAATTAAAGTATAATGTTAGATTTAAGGCAGCAGAACATGCCTGACCACAGAAACAAAATTCGAAAAGTACTGAGCAAGATAAACTAATAAAAACTATTATAACCATAAGCCCCCCAATAATAGCATAGGGGATATCTGCTTCACCAACCCAAACAAATACTTGTATATCATGGGCATGCATTAAACATCCATATGCATAGTTTTGTGACAGCTGTAAGATGTAAATCCCATAAACCTCTTTAGGCCTCCATTGGGATTAATTAAAAATCCAGTGGATACATTTATTAAAACATAAATACATACGTTAAAATTACAAAACAATAATATGGTGCCCACGTGCATGGCTCTTCCACTTCGATGCGCGTTTTGACCTCGGGCTTTCTCAATCCGAGTTGTTGGGTTCTTTCTCATCTCCTCCTTTTAAATCTATATCCTTCTTTGTGATTCACTCTGTTGATATTTTCTTATCCAATCGGGATTGTGGGGAAGGTGGGTGTTGTCTCTCAAGCTGATCTCGTTCATCAGTCCTATTCCCGGAAGTGATGTGGTGTCCGTTCGTCCCTTTCGTTTCTCCGTTCTCCATCTTGTTTACTGGCGTTTCTTATCTTTTTCTATGTAAGGATTAGTAGCCATAATCCTCTTAATATCTGGAAGGTCATATATGGCTATTTTGAAATAGGGAATTAGATTGTCCGTTCGGCCCACATAGAAATGGTATTTATTTCACAATAAAATATAAATAAATTATAAAAATCGAGACAAATGAAGGTGGATCACTCCTAAATATAGGGGAGAAACCAGCCTCAGAGAAAATACCTCAAGTAAAACTCAATATAGGGTAATACACTTTATTGAAAACAAGAATAAGCACATACAACACATAGAAATTGTGTAAATCCAAACGATTGGGCTGCCGATGCATATATTTTGACTTTAAAATTTACTTTGATAGCAATCCCTTCAAAGCAATACCTTCATAGCTCTATTAGATTTATGATCTCTCTAGTCTAGGGGGGCTGTCTCGAAGCAGCAGGAGGGAGTTTGTCGCTAGCTTAGCAATTTATACTGATTACTTTTTTTAACTTTTCAAGTGTTTGCTGTCTCTCCCCTCTTTACTCTGGTGTGTTTCTGCATCTACCCCTTACACACCTTATACTTTAGATGTCTGTAGTATATCTGTAAGGGGGTTGATCCAGATAGCCCCGAGTTCGGGGCTGGCGTGCCGAAGTGCTAACCGTATCACCTATGGTTACCCTTTTCTATGAAAAACTGTGTCCCCAACTATATTTTAGCATTGTTGTGGTTTGGAATACACTCGATCGTATAAAAGCTATGTATATATAAACATATACACAGACAATATGTACATATAAGCTTGTCAAAATGTGAAAAATAATGAATTGCTAAAACTATATATTTAACATAAAAAGATAGATGTTCTAATATTCTTCTTTCTACCTGATGAATATTTGACCAAAGTATCCAACGATTTAATTGCTGCCAAATCTCGCGGCCATTACTCTATCCTAATTCTCCTTGATCTTTCTGCTGCATTTGACACTGTTAATCATCAACAGCTTCTCCATAATTTTGGTCTATGGGATACTGCTCTCTCCTGGTGCTCCTCCTACCTCTCCCAGCGCTCTTGTAGTGTTTCTTTCTCTGACTCTGCCTCTTTCCCCCCAACCACGCTCTGTCGGCGTCCCCCAAGGTTTTGTCCTTGGTCCCCTACTGTTTTCTATCTATACTGTCTCCCTTGGTAAACTCATCAGCTCCTTTGACTTCCGTTATCATTTCTATGCAGATGACACTCAAATCTACCTGTCCACTCCTGATCTCTCTCGGCCCATCTTGACTCGTGTCTCTGACTGCCTCTTTGCGATTTCCAACTGGATGGCTGCTCACTTCCTTAATTAACCCCTTAAGGATACATGACATGTGTGACATGTCATGATTCCCTTTTATTCCAGAAGTTTGGCCCTTAAGGGGTTAAACTCAACCTGTCCAAAACAGAACTTCTGGTCTTTTCTCCCTTAAGTGTTAACACTCTCGTGTCTGTCCCCTCCAAGTCAACAGCGCTACCATCACCTCTACCTTGCAGGCTCGCTGCCTGGGTGTTCTTTTTTACTCCAACCCCTCACGTCCAATCGCCAAATCCTGTCGCTTCCATCTCAAAAACATAGCATGCATCCGCCCCTATTTAACGCCAATGCGGCTAAGGTGCTGGTCCATGCTGCTGTTTTCTCTCGCCTTGAATATCGCTATCCCCTTCTCAGTGGTCTTACGTGTTCCCATATTGCACCGCTGCAATCTATAATGAATGCGGTGGTGAGTCTCATTTTCATGTCCACTTGCACCTCCCACGCCCCCCCTGCTCTGTCAGTCCCTGCATTGGCTTCCAGTTAGATATAGGGCTCAATTTAAGATTCTGGTGCATGCTTACAAGACCCTACATAATGCTGCTCCAACCTACCTATCCTCCCTAATACACAAGTATATCCCATCGAGGCCTCCACGCTATGCCAAAGACTTGCGTATATCCTCTGTCCGTATCCCACCTCTAATGCTCGCATCCAAGATTTGTCCAGGGCTGCACCTTATGTGGAACTCCCTTCCCTTCTCTGTAAGACTTTCAATCAGTCTCCACTCAAAAAATCATTGAAAATTCACTTCTTCAAGAAAGCATATCAATTAAACTGTTAGCAGGTTTTTATCCCCCACCCCCCATGATGACTCTCCTGCAATTGTCAAAATTACCTACTAAGCCCTCAGTGAATACTTTTCGAACAACCTACTTCATACCCCTACTTTTACCCTATGTGTCACTATACCCCACTCCCTCTAGAATGTAAGCTCATTGAGCAGGGCCCTCCACCTCTCTGTTCCTGTGCGTCCAGTTGTCTGGTTACAATTACATGTCTGTTAGTCCACCCATTGTACAGCGCTACGGAATCTGATGGCACTATATAAATAATAAAATAATAATAATAATATTTATGCATATCAGAAGTTTAAAAATGTCCTTTTCATTTAATTGTAACAGTCTGATTTAAAATGGTATATACAAATCAATACTTCATAAAAAATAATATAACTCAAAATCACTATTTAGTCCATCAGGTAAAAGAGAATTTAGGTTAAAAATCCCAAATATTTCCTATTTTACTCAAAGGCATTATTGATTTTTATCATGTGGGCCGAACGGACAATCTAATTCCCTATTTCAAAATGCCCACATTTGAACTTCCAGATATTAAGAGGATTATGGCTACTTATCCTTACATAGAAAAGATAAGAAACGCCAGTAAACAAGATGGAGAACTGAGAAACGAAAGGGACGAACGGACACCACATCACTTCCGGGAATAGGACTGACGAGCGAGATCAGCTTGAGAGACAACACCCACCTTCCCCGCAATCCCGATTGTATAAAAAATATTGACAGAACTAATCACAGAAGACACAATTTTAAAAGGAGGAAATGAGAAAGAACCCGACAACTTTGATTGAGAAAGCCCAATGGCAAAACACGTCTCGAAGTGGAAGAGCTGTGCATGTGGACACTATCTTATTGTTTTGTAATTTTGTCATATGTATTTATGCTTTAATACATTTATCCACTGGATTTTTCATTAATCCCAACGGCTGCTGATTTTATCTACCTCCAGCAAGGAAGGCTTTTACCCCCTTTAGTGCGTAACAGGCTTATATACCCAGAGCCAGGTTAATTTATATTGGCTCTGACAAAGGTGAGCAAGTTTAATTTGGTATATTCACTCTCACATTGTATTAGATGTACTACACTATAAGCAATCTTTTTGTGTTCTTATTTTGAGTCTACGAGAAAAGAAACAAAAAGAAGAGGGAAGGTGTCACCTTAATACACCAAAGTGGTTGTGATCTGAACCAGTCCCACACTTGACTCTTCACTTGTGAGTTTGTCTTTTATACATTTATGTATATTATACCAAGTACTTAATATACTTCACTATTAGATTTTGTTCTACTTTTTTTTTTTTTATATATCTTCATCAGATAAACTGAGGGTTTACTAAGGGTGAGTGATAATATATAGCGCTCCACTTAAGGGATTAATGGTGGTTGTCACCTCTTAATTCTTATACAATACTCAAAGACTTGATGGATAGGAGAGATCTCCACAACAATGTTTCAACGGCTAATAGATTGACATTTTAAATATGTTTATTAGAAGTGCCTATTGTTATACACAGAGCACTTTGTCACATTAAAAAGGTCAAGTATCCAATGGGAATTATTTGTGTACTAACAACATTCAGGACATAACAATGAAAATGCAAAAATTCGAAATATACAAAATTTGCCTGCCTGTCCAATCAGATCTCTGAAGGTTTGCCATAATTTGACCAACAAGTAATTATTCACACACGTTTCTGAATAACACATGTTAGCTGATCAACTCTATTTTAATTAAATAAATTTCAACTGCAGCCCGGACCACATGATGTCATAGGACCAGTGGGAAACCACGGTCTTTTCCAAACCATTGTTTGGCATGTGCTGTTCATATGAACAAGAAAACTTACTTTACTTCAATGATTTAGTTTTAGATTTGAAAAACCTTTCATTTTCTGCATGTAGTAACAGTGAAACTCTTGTTCCCAGTGTAAGATACAGACATCTTTTTTCTAGGACTAGAATGCCACAAGTGTCATGTAATTTAAACAATGGATATACATAGAACATGAGGTACATTGGTTTTGTAAGGAAAATTATGGTTTATGGTACATGGTACTTATGTTCTAAATATTGTTGCTTGTGCCACAGGATAAGGTTCCTTTTCCTCTGAACCAGCTTGTGTATAATCAAATGAAATAAACCTCAGCACAAAGCAATGTCATCTTGTGGTGGCTTATTATTACATCAAACGTGAAAAAGGCAATGTTACGACAATTATTTGTGTCTGTCCCAAGCCAAAGTTTAAATTGCATTATACAAAGTGTTATATGGGTACCGTATATATTCGTCTATAAGTTGAATGCAGTTTTTTGACCAACAATTGTGAAATATGCTATGACTCGTGGATAAGTTGAGGGTACGTGTTCCCTTATTTGTACCTTGTTTTGTCTGATATCCCCCTCCATTTGAACGGAATTGTTCCCTTATGTTTGGTTACCGAACAGACTCTGTGTTCAGGGCCATCTTTAACATGTGGCAAACAGAGCAGCTGCCCCAGGCCCAGTTACAACTGGTGGGCCCAAAGCAGCTAGCCCGTGGCCCCGCCGCCCGCATTTACAAATTTCATTTTTATAAATTATTTCCCTAACGGTCCAGCGGTGCTGGTATTGCATACACTTAGGGCCACCCGGTGAGCAAGTTTTAGCAGGGGCCCGGTTGGCGCTGTGGCCCTTTAACAGCGCGACCAGGCCCTATGCTTAACGGCTGCATGGGAGGAAGTGACGACCGCAAATCCCTTCCTCCCACCTCAAAGACAATGAGCCGCGTGGGAGGCTGAGTCAAGATGCAGTAATGAGGGGGAGCAAGGAGATCCAAACCCCAACTCCCAACCAGCACACTGGACCCCAGGGAAGGTAGCCTCTTGTCAAGGTAGGAAACTGAAGAGTGTTTGTCTGTGTGTGTGCCAGTATGCCTGTCTGTGTGTCAGTATGTATGTATGTGTGTGTGTGTCAGTATGTGTGTGTGTGTGTGTGTGTGTCAGTTTGGATGTATGTCTGTGTGTGTGTCAGTATGGATGTATGTCTGTGTGTGTCAGTATGGATGTATGTCTGTGTGTGTGTGTGTGTGTGTCAGTATGTCTGTGTGTGTGTCAGTATGGATGTATGTCAGTGTGTGTGTGTGTGTCAGTATGGATGTATGTCTGTGTGTGTGTGTGTGTCAGTATGGATGTATGTATGTGTGTCTGTCTGTGTGTCAGTTTGTATGTCTGTGGGTGGGTGTCAGTATGTATGTCTGTCTGTGTATCTCCAAAAACAAAATTGCAAAACCACCAGTGTTAAAGTGATATGTGCAAAATAATAAAACAACTTATTTTATAGGTATACAGCTTCCCACGGTTACCTCCCAGTTGGTAACCAAATAGCATAAGTACATACAAGATAGGAATTCAGGGATCCTGCTGATATACCTAAAATAAAGGACAGAACATAGTGCAATATTGTCTGGAACTATTATAAAATAAAATACTACATTACACTCACAAGTTTCAGATAGTAAGAGCGTATTATAGGTGCCTCCCCACGATGTAGATGGGGGGTTTGGAAAGCCTCCTTCAGTAATGACCGCAGGGTGCCCCGGCTACTAGGATGATCCAATAAGCCAGCCAAAACGAAAGCTCCCAAACAACGTTTTTTTATTCTTATGAACAGAATAGATTGCCTATTTTGGTTTATTGCATATTGATTATGGTTTTATACAAAAGCGGTCCCTGAGGAAGTTCTTTAACAAGAACGAAACACAGGACCTGTGGACGTTTTATATTTTATTTTATTTTTATGCTTTTATGCATTTGTACTCCTCCATATTCTGTTTGTATGAATAAAAAAAACGTTTTTTGGGAGCTTTCATTTTGGCTGGATCATTGGATACTCCTAGTAGCCGGGGCACCCTGCGGTCATTACTGAAGGAGGATCTCCAAACCCCCCATCTACATCGTGGGGAGGCATCTATAATACGCTCTTACTATATGGAACTTGTGAGTATAATGTAGTATTTTATTTTACAATAGTTCCAGACAATATTGCACTATGTTCTGTCCTTTTTTTTAGGTATATCAGCAGGATCCCTAAATTCCTATCTTGTATGTACTTATGTCTGTCTGTGTTTCAGTATGTTTCAGTATGTATGTCTGTGTGTGTCAGTATGTATGTCTGTGTGTATGTCAGTATGTTTGTGGGTGTGTGTGTCAGTATGCATGTCACAGTGTGTTAGTATGTCTGTCACAGTGTGTCAGTGTGTATATCTGTATGTTGTCAGTATGTCTGTCACAGTGTGTCAGTGTGTATACCCGTGTGTCAGTATGTCTGTCTGTGTGTATCCATGTCTGTATGTGTGTCAGTATGTCTGTCACAGTGTGTCTGTGTGTGTCAGTAAATCTGTGTGTGTGTGTGTTAGTGTGTGTATCTGTATGTTGTCAGTATGTATGTATCTGTTTGTGTGCCAGTGTGTATGCCTGTATCTGTGTGTCAGTGTGAATATCTGTGTATCTGTATGTAGTCAATGTGTGTATCTGTATGTGTGTCAGTGTGTATATGCATGTGTTGAATAGTATATGTGGAACTGCACTCACTCCCACAAATCTGAGCCAGGGTGCTTGCTGAGCCGGAATCAAACACCAAATTTCCAAACATTAGTAAAGTAATAGAGGTCCAGGCCCTCCTTGGTTCAAGACAGGCAATTTATTAGGAACCACAACAGCAACGTTTCGACCCCAAACATAATAAAACCAAACATAATAAAAACGAAATATAAAAAAAAAAAATAATGTTAGAAGTCAAAAGCTTTTAAACTTTCCAGTAAGTATAACATGCTTCCATAGAAGTCAGACAGTCATAACACAGAAATATGTTCTTCTTAACATACCTGTTTTTTTGAGGAATAATCTGCTGAGATGTTCAGAAGTTTGTAAAAGACTTCAAACCATGGGAGGTAGCTGGAAAAAAACACATGTGACAGACGTACCATAAATCTTACTGCTCATATTGTGTGCTTAGAAATATCTAAAATAACTTTACGTACAGGTGCCACTAGACATACATTTAGTGGTGTATGCCCAGTGTTAAATGGGGTGAGTTCTAGATAAACACGCTCAGAGTTATTCACTAAACAAGCAATTGCTGGGCGTTTACATGGAAATTAAAATTGTAGATCAAAGCGGAACATTTTTGTGGACACTGTGTTGGTGAAGAACACTGACAATAAAACTCCTAACACAAAATTTATGTTTAACCATTAATATCACAACATTCCCATTTTGCAATTATTCACAAATGTATTAAAGGGCATAATAATTTTCTAAACGTGTGCAGTATCTAGAGTGGCAAAATAACTTCTTACTCAGGGCCAGCAAGTTTTGAGAGATAACCTAGGTCATTGTCTATGGAGATTGACAGCTTGTAGGGGGTCAATTCTTTGAAGACAATCAGTGAAAATAAAAGAACATATATTAAATATACTGGAACAAGTAACTTTGGACAAAATAAATGTATTGATTTCCCATTGTCTATATTATTTAGTCTTATTTCATTTTTTTTTTCAAAATCTTTATTGAAGGTTTTCATTGCATTATAAGCATACAAAAAGAACAAAAGAATGATACACATCAAAACAGGTGCTTCAATCAATGTAGTATCATCCAGAAGATAACTAAGTTACATCAAGTATAACCAAAATGAATAGAGAAACAAAGATAAAAACAAGGGATGAAAATAAATAAATAAATAAACCTGGGGGTGACAGATTAAGAGTAAAGAGGAGTAAGTCCAAAATGTGTCTCTATGAGGAAAGTACAGTGTCTCCGTGCACACTGTGCAGCACTGCCCCAGAAGCACCTCTAGTAGCCAAATAAAGAGTGTCCAATCAAGGTATCCCTAGGCTGTAATGTAAATACTGCATTTTCTCTGAAATAAACAGTGTTTAGTGCAAAAAACCTGAAGGGAATGAGTATACTCACCAGAACAAATACAATAAGCTGTAGTTGTTCTGGAGACTATGATGTCCCTTTAATAACAGCTGGCCTCTCTGAAGACCAAACATTTCTCATTTGTTTATTGAAGATATTTTAATCTGATCAACTGTTTGACCAGAACTATTAAAGGATAGAATCTTAATTTAAAACAGGTAACTATGTAAGTATATTTAAAAGACGTGCTATGTATCTTTCTAACATTTGCATTTACAAAGTTCACAAAAGTCAAGCTTTTTGAGAATGTAAGTAATGCAGTCATGGAGTTATAGATAAAATTCTAAAACATTTTAGAGAGCAGTAGAGACATATTTAAAATGGAACTTTGATGTTTGTCAAACCTGTAAAATAGCAAATAGCTTAATCCAGGTTGGCAAAAAAAAGGTAGATCCCCAGTCCAGAAGCAGGCAAAACATCACTATTACAACAGCTGTGGATCCATCTTTTGTTAATGCTCCCTTCATCTATTTTGGTAGCAAATGCCATTTTTTTTTGCACTAAACACATGTCCAATCCAATGTTAACATTGACATGAACATATATTATAAATAAACGCTTACATAATGACTTTTCAGATTTTTTTTAAAGGCCAGGCTCTGCTGCATGGCTTTCGTTACATACCGTTAAATAAATACATTTTAAAAATCTATGTAATTCCATTAACGTGGAATTCTCTCAATGTGTGAATGAGGGAGCATGGCGCCTTGTAGCCCCCCCTCCACTCACAGATACAAAGAGTGGATTCAGTGATAGAGCTGGAGAGATTGTTAAGCGTTTACATGATATGACTATATTCTGCCAACTGTAAGGGGATCTGTGCCCTCATGGTTAGTAACTGCACAGCTTGCAGTAATAAATGAAGTGAGATGTAATTTACGTGACAGATGAGTGAGCGGCACTAATGTTTGTCTGAAGCCTGCAAGTACTACTGTAAAATTTAAGTAGCTTATCAAAATATACTGATAAGCAACTTAACTTTTCTTGTTATATGACAGTATTATCACTTCTGCTAATACATTTCAATCAGTGTGAGCTGCAGCTTGCTGGATACTGCCGAGTGGAAAACGATTACTAGTTTAAACAACCGTTGATGTAGCAGTTACTGTGTAAACATTTGGAAGGGATTAGGCAGCAGAAAGGTCCTTTTCGTATAAACAAACATCTCCGAGATTGAATCGACTGAAGGAGTACCAAGAAATCTTCCCTGTAAAAGGACTTGGAGAAGGAGATTAAGGACCTTTTAGTAAACAGAAGGATTACACGACCCTTATCATGGGAAGCTCTTTAGAGTTAGTTAAAAAATTGAGAGAACAAGGAAACAGCATTTAAAAGAAAATGAGCACTTTTCAGAGACTTGAAAATGTCTTCAGAACTTATTTCTTTAGTTGGAAAAAAGTGAAAAGCAGACCTTAATTGCTCAACTACAATGTTTCGTAAAAGTCTTCCGTTTTTAATCCTGTCGCAGGCAGAGATGGAACCTATTATTTATTTTTTCTCCTGAAATCTGTGTGTATGTATATACATCAGACATTCATTTTCACTCTTAACGTTTGTTTTTGTTTTTTTATCTTAAAGATTTTTAGGAATAAATTCTTCACAGCTTAGATTTTCATAAAATAAAAGTAACAAGAAAAAGAAGGAAAGTCACTGAGGAGCACCCTAGACGATTAAATAAGAAATACATTTAAATATGTTCTTAAATCCTAGAATGATCAGCGAGACTGCATAATCACACAGCTTCGCTTCAGCAACGAAAACAAAATATATAAAGGATTTCACAAAATGTGTATCACAATTAATTTTGAGAAAAATACAGTAACTTTACTGGTGTCTAACTTTCCTAACAACATTGACTGCTAATCCTTTAAAATTCTTCTAAGTGTTCTAGGAATATAAACATTTACAGAAAGAACACTATATAGACAGAATTGTGTAAGGAAGGTTTATGAAACTTTAAGGGTGGAATATTCTTGCTTTAAAAACACTGGTATACATTAGGAGACTGCAGAAAACCCGGCTATTTAACACCAAATGTGAGCCATCAGCCATATTTTCCCTTAAAACAGATGCCAGTTTATACTTTTTGCCATCTCAATAACTTAGATGTCACTTGTAATGTTCAAAGTACTTTGAATATGCTTTGTTTGCTTTTGAGATTTCACACAGTTTATTTTTTTCTTGTCTTCCCCTTTGTTCCAAATTTAATTCTATTGTGTATGTTTACACATCTTTCAATAAAAAACCTAAATAAAAGTTACACAAACCCAATGGTATTTATTTACTGTGAACAACATTTTAGAAATGTAAATCCTTTACAATCTGTCTTGCCGTAATCCACTTTTTTGTCATCTTGTGCACAGATTTCATGAATGGACATAAAAGAAATCCCTATGAATTATGATAGGTACACCCATCCTGGTTTCAACATAAGCAAAAAATTGTGAGTACAATACCTCTCTCTTATATGTATGTCAACACAGCTATGGTTCCTCACTCTTTGTTCCTTCTAGTCACTCTGGGAAAACTCATTGCACTGAGGGAGTGCACTATGGGGTAAGCAGAAACTAGTAGCAACCGAGTAAAAGTGCAGTACATACACATTTATGAGCAATACATATCAAAGCCCATCTGTGCCATTTCACCTTCATGATGTGCAAATTGGTTTTCCATTAATCTTAAGAATCTAGAAATGTAGGGTTTATTGCAAAGTCACATAGGTCTAATGCCATGGAGCAGATAGAGCTAACTTTTTATTTTTATTTTAAATTACATAAGGACCTAAAGGGGTCCTGATATGTATTGTCACCTTTAATTCACACCCTTACAATTCTATTTAAAACATTGTTGTGCATGTTTGTTAACAAAGATAATCTCAGTTTTAGCCAAATTCTGTAATTCTGATAAAATTCTGCAGATGACCACACTTTTACTTACTAAAAATAGTTTTTATTTATATCACAGAATGTACATAACCATTTATGTGAAAGACACCAGTGTGTAGCATATAACATGTCACATTATGTCACTTTAATGTCAGCTACTAGCGTCATAAATGACAGTATTGTGAACCAGTAACATTAATGACACAGTATTGTGAACCAGTAACATAAATTACATAGTTTTGTGAACCAGTAACATAAATTACATAGTATTGTGAACCAGTAACATAAATTACATAGTATTGTGAACCAGTAACATTAATGACACAGTATTGTGAACCAGTAACATTAATGACACAGCATTGTGAACCAGTAACATAAATGGCACAGTATTGTGAACCAGTAACATAAATGACACAGTATTGTGAACCAGTAACATAAATGACACAGTATTGTGAACCAGTAACATAAATTAAATAGTATTGTGAACCAGTAACATATATTAAATAGTATTGTGAACCAGTAACATAAATGACACAATATTGTAAACCAGTAACATAAATGACACAGTATTGTGAACCAGTAACATTAATGGCACAGTATTGTGAACCAGTAACATTAATGACACAGTATTGTGAACCAGTAACATAAATGACACAGTATTGTGAAACAGTAACATAAATGACACAGTATTATGAACCAGTAACATAAATGACACAGTATCGTGAACCAGTAACATAAATGACACAGTATTGTGAACCAGTAACATAAATGACACAGTATTGTGAACCAGTAACATAAATGACACAGTATTGTGAAACAGTAACATAAATGACACAGTATTGTGAACCAGTAACATAAATGACACAGTATTGTGAACCAGTAACATAAATGACACAGTATTGTGAACCAGTAACATAAATGAAACAGTATTGTGAAACAGTAACATTAATGACACAGTTTTGTGAACCAGTAACATTAATGACACAGTATTATGAACCAGTAACATAAATGACACAGTATTGTGAACCAGTAACATAAATGGCACAGTATTGTGAACCAGTAACATAAATGACACAGTATTGTGAACCAGTAACATAAATGACACAGTATTGTGAACCAGTAACATAAATGGCACAGTATTGTGAACCAGTAACATAAATGACACAGTATTGTGAACCAGTAACATAAATGACACAGTATTGTGAACCAGTAACATAAATGACACAGTATTGTGAAACAGTAACATAAATGACACAGTTTTGTGAAACAGTAACATTTGTGATCAAAGGAGATTGAATAAAGGTGAAATTATCTGGTCTATTTCTAATGCTCAGTGCTTAAAAGAGGTTCACCCCAAAAATTGCTAATGAAAGAATGTTGAGTGCATGAAAATGATCTTTAAATTTTATTTTCAAAAATTGGTAGATTTTTTTTTTTTTTTTTTTTTTTTTGGGGGGGGATACTTTTATCGGGCAACAAAATACAGAAAGAGTGTGTATTGTGTGTTTTGTTCTCCTTGGTGTTGTTTCTGGCACTTTTTTTGCCATGAACAATAGGAGTGGTTGGTTATTCACAAGCTTCCAATAACAGAGGAATAATGGAAAGAGGCAATCTGTGTGCCGTCAATGTGAGAGTAACAAGGGATGATGGTAATTTGTGTGCCAAGTAGGGGAGGAAGAATGGGATGTTGGTACACTATGTTTGCATACTGAGTGTATATAGTGCAGGATGAATATTGGATGCTGGGTCAATGTGAATACCCACTACTGAAGGTGGCACCATGTGGAAGAGGAACAGATGATGATTGTGCTGCATGTATCCAGCGCCAAAAGAATGGTTGAAGAAACAACACTGTGTACATCCAGTGCCACTGGAATAGAGAGGAATGGCACACTGCATGCATTCAGTACCGTAAGAATAGAGAAGAATGGCACACTGTATGCATTCAATACCGTAGGAATAGAGAAGGATGACACAGTGTGCATTCAGTATCGTAGGAATAGAAAAGGATGGGACACAGTGTGCATTCAGTACCATAGGAATAGAGACAAATGGCACACGATGTGCATTCAGTACCATAGGAATAGAGAAGGATGGTACACTGTGTGCATTCTGTAACGTAGGGATAGTGAAGAATGTCACACTGCTTGCATTCAGTACTGTAGGAATAGAGGATGGCACACAGTGTGCATTCAGTACTGAAGGAATAGAGAAGAATGGCAGACTGTATGCATTCCGTACCATAGGATTAGAGAAGAATGGCACACTGCGTGCATTTAGTACAGTAGGAATAGAGAACAATGGCACACTGCATGCATTCAGTACTGTAGGAATATAGAAGAATGGTACACTGTGTGCATTCAGCACAGTAGGAATAGAGAAGAATGGCACACTGCGTGCATTTAATACCGTAGGAATAGAGGAGGATGGCACACAATGTGAATTCAGTACCATAGGATTAGAGAAGAATGGCACACTGCGTGCATTTAGTAACATAGGAATATAGAAGGATGGCACACTGCATGCATTCAGTACTGTAGGAATAGAGAAGAATTGCACACTGTATGCATTCAATACCGTAGGAATAGAGAAGGATGACACAGTGTGCATTCAGTACCGTAGGAATAGAGAAGGATGACACAGTGTGCATTCAATACCGTAGGAATAGAGAAGGATGACACAGTGTGCATTCAGTACCGTAGGTATAGAGAAAGATGGCACAGTGTGCTTTCAGTACCAGATGAATAGAGAAGGATGGCACACAGTGTGCATTCAGTACCGTAGGAATAGAGAAATATTGCACCTTGTGCATTCAGTACCATAGGAATAGATAAGGATGGCACACAGTGAGCATTCAATACTGTAGGAATAGAGAAGGATTGCACACTGCGTGCATTCTTTACCATAGGAATAGATAAGGATGGCACATAGTGTGCATTCAGAGTGAGAAGTGCATGAAAATGTAAAGTGAATTTCACAATTAAGGTCAAAATAGCTTAACAGGAAAACAAATGTCTAGATCAGCTTCAGTTTGGCTACTCTGGCCTAAATGTTTGAATTTAATTTGAAAAATCACCTAATAATCATGTAAATAACGCTGACACTGTACTACTACCACCTGTGTTGGAAAAATTAGAAGACAATACGGCAGTTTCTCATCTTCCTGAGTAAGGAGGGAACATGGTAATATCTGTGCATGCAGTTACCAACGAAGAAAGATGATGGCACTTTATCTGACAAACAGAATTATTCTGTGCACTTATATGCACATTATACGACTTGTGAAAAATGGAGGCTTGATAGCGCACAGTGTTTGTGCTTCTAATGTGTCTGTCATCTGATAGAATATTTCATATTAGCAGTGTCTGCAGGGTCTGTACTTGCTGCAACAAGTTAGCACCATTCAAACTAGCATATGTGCAATACCGCAGGTAGATTAAACACTGTGGTGAGTGCTCAGTGAATGTGGATTTCACAGAGAGCCTATACACATCACATTAGTCTCTGCAGTGCAAAGAGTGCAGAGAATGGATGTGCAGTGCACAGATTGGGTCTAATGATGGCAGTGTTGAGATATGTCAGGCAGAGATTTCCTCCATTAGAGTTCTCCATCAGAAGTTGATATATATCTGACAGCAAGAAGACGTTTAATGCTGACTGATTAACCTCTTGTTTGCCAGCATATTCATGACCATCATACTACATTGCTGAATAAAAGGCAGCAAAATGTAACATAAAAAATGCTCTTGGCAAACCATGGAAAAATAGGGTGAAGGATGAAGTATACTTTTGAACACACCATTTCACAACTCCTAATCAGAACATTTACCGCTTGCTCATGTGCTGATAAATTACAGATTTCCTAAAAAACCCATAAACTTAGAAGGACACAGCTGAACTGCTGCAAGCTTTACGTTTTCACCACCTATCAATGAGCAAATGTAGAAAGTATTTTCAGACTCATGCAAATGTTAGTGTGTTGCAGTTCTGTTCATGGACATTTAATTTTATTTATTAATCTATTTAACAATTCATACAGTCATGGGAAAAAGTACACTCTTTGATTTATATGGCTTTATATATCAGGACATATCAGGAAACATAGTTTTCCACTTTTGAATAATCTTTCCCACTGTAGAATGACTGTCTTTAAATTGTTTGGAAATGGCCTTATAGCCCTTCTCAGTTTGATGGGCTGCAACAATTGCTTCTTTAAGATCATTGCTAACACCTTTCCTACTTGGCACTGTGTTAACACACCTGAATGCTCCAGACCAGCAAACTCCTAACACATCATCTTTTTTAGAGGTGGTCACACTTGTTGATGATCAATGAATCTAGTGAATTTGATTAGCCGTTCCTGTCTGCTACTTGGCCTTTTAATTTCTATGGAAGCAGTAAGGGCGTACTTAGTTTTTATCACATGGCTTATCCATGTTGTCTTTAGTTTTCTTAACCCCTTAAGGACGCGGGACGGTTCAGGACCGTCATCGGCATTTTTGCGTTGCCGACCGACGACGGTCCTGAACCGTCCTAAATTTAAGAGGTACTTACCCGATCGCCGTCGTTCCCCCGGCGGCGATCGGCGTTGCTCCCGTTGTGGGGAGACTGCCTGCAGCCCAGACAGTCTCCCCATGGCGGATTAGGACCCCTGTGGCCATGTGATCGCCCAACAGGGCGACCACATGGTCACAATAGGTGTCCTAGACTCTGCCTGCAGGGGGACTGTCTGTGCTGACAGGCAGTCTCCCTGCCAGTGTAAAATCAAAAAAAATTAAAGTTATAGTGAATAAAAAAAAAAATATTATTATATATGTGTATATATATGATATATAGACATATATTATACCTATATAATATATGTCTATATATCATATATATAATGTCATGCTAAGTGTATTTTTATATTAATATGTACATATATTAATATAAAAATACACTTATAATTAATTTACACACGTATATATATAATATATATAATAACTATATATATATTGTATATATATATTATTATAAAATACGAATAATAAATAATTTAAATTAAATTTAAAAAATTAAAAATAATAATAAAAATTAAAAAAAAATATATATCTATACGAAATGTTATTCTAACTGTATTTTGATATTAATATATATATATTTATATCAAAATACACTTAGAATGAAATTGTATATATATCTATGTATATATAAATAAATAAAAAGTATACAAACTATTCATATGTCCATATACAAAATGACATAAATAATTATATAAATATACACGTAGACTTCAAATATATAAATATGCATATATATTTAAATTCCAGGTGCATATTTATGTAATATTTTTACATAATTAAGTTATTTTATTGATTGCAATTTAAGGGACCTGCCTGCCAACCCAGGCCAAAAGTCTAGAGAATTTAATTTGCTAGCACTGTATTTTACCCTGTAACGTTCTACGACACCCTAAAACCTGTACATGGGGGGTACTGTTTTACTCGGGAGACTTTGCTGAACACAAATATTAGTGATTCAAAACAGTAAAACGTATCACAGCGATGATATTGTCAGTGAAAGTGACTTTTTTTGCATTTTTCACACATAAACAGCACGTTTACTGATGATATAATTGTTGTGATACATTTTCCAGTTTTGAAACACTAATATTTGTGTTCAGCAAAGTCTCCTGAGTATAACAGTACCCCCCATGTACAGGTTTTATAGCGTTTTTGAAAGTTACAGGGTCAAATATATGGGTCAAATATTTTTACATTGAAAATGACCAGGTTGGTTACGTTGCCTTTGAGAGCGTATGGTAGCCCAGGAATGAGAATTACCCCCATGATGGCATACCATTTGCGAAAGAAGACAACCCAAGGTATTGCAAATGGGGTATGACCAGTCTTTTTTAGTAACCACTTGGTCACAAACACTGGCCAAAATTAGCGTTCAATTTAGTTTTTTACTTTTTTCACACACAAACAAATATGAACGCTAACTTTGGCCAGTGTTTGCGACTAAGTGGCTACTAAAAAAGTCTGGACATACCCCATATTGAATACCCTGGGTTGTCTACTTTAAAAAAAATATGTACATGTGGGGTGTTATTCAGCGATTTATGACAGATAATAGTGTTACAATGTCACTATTGATAAATTTTAAAAATATATGTTTTGAAACCGCAATATCCTACTTGTACTTATAGCCCTATAACATGCAAAAAAATAGCAAAAAGCATGTAAACACTGGGTATTTTTAAACTCAGGACAAAATTTTGAATCTATTTAGCAGTTTTTTTCATTCGCTTTTGTAGATGAATAAAAGATTTTTCACATAAAAGTCAAAAAACATGTATTTTTTTTCAATTTTTCATCATATTTTTTCATTTTTTAAAAATTAAATGACATGAGATTATATAAATAATGGTATGTAAAGAAAGCCCCTTTTGTCCTGAAAAAAACAATATATAATTTGTATATGAACAGTAAATGAGAGAGCGGAAAATTACAGCTAAACACAAACACCACAAAAGTGTAAAAAGATGCCTGGTCGCAAATGTACAACATCGCAAAAAAAGTCCAGTCCTTAAGGGGTTAAATAAATCATAACACTGTGTAAATTACATATGTTGTTGTTCATCCGAGGTTGTATTTACCTAATATTGAGACCTTCTAAGGAACAAATGAAAACTATATAATTCAAACAGGGTGTACTTTCTTTTTCCCATGACTTTCTATCAAAAAATGATACAATCAGTGAAATAAACAAACATTTTCATACTGTCATTGAGTTGCAATATAAAAAGATATACTAGAGGATTAAGACAGAAATGTTATTTAAAACAAATTTTAGAAGAATATAAGTTAAAATGAGCTATGTATTTTTCCTCAACAAAACGGATTGGGTTATAGCTAGGGGCCTATTACGAAGGAATCGGATCCTAAAGCCAAGCCAACAAATGAGTCTTTGGGTATTAGAGGATGTTTACATAAAGAGGTGTGTCTTCAGAAATTTGCAAAAGGATGAGAAATAGGAAGCTGAGTGGATGTGAGGTGGGAACTTGTTCCAATAGTAAGGGGCTCCAATAGGGTTTTAATGATTGACCTCCTGGTAGATCTTAGAATTGGATTTCAATAACGTGTCAGAGTATTGCCATACTGAACAAGGCGTTTAATTGTACAAACTTGCAGCCGATCTGATTTAGCAAAATTAGATTTGTAAAGTGTCTCTTTTCACTTTATTTTACAGAACATAAGATTGTTTGGAGCATGCTGTTGTGTAAAATGCACCTAGTTTTAACATTGTGAACACAAATAGTTGGTAATTTGTAAAGTTAAGTAAATAGCTAATGAGATCAATCCAGGGAAATAGAGAATGATCAGGACACAAAATTAAAAATAATTTGTTTACAACATTTTCTGATAGATGATTAAGGCTAAGCTATGGATGTAAATTGTGTTAAATCAGCATGCTGCTATAACCCAAACACCCTGTACCTCTTCTAACATGAGCAGTTCAGCTCATAGCCCTGCTGGGCGATTTATAGCTTATGACTAGCATATATTTAATTTGTAACCAAAAACTTCCCCTTCCTGTTAGCTACTTTAGAACTTCTGATTACCTCTTGTTTTTACAGGTCAGAGGTTAAGCAAAGGAAGGGAAGTAGTGGATTCTGAGACTGGCCAGAGCCTACTTCTCCTTGTGCCCTGTTCAAAAAAACATTAAAAATAAGTGATAGGCTAAAGACTGCTCAAGATAGTTGAAGTTCAAAGGATCAAGGCAGCATAAATCATCATAGCAGAAAGTAAACAAGAGAAGGGACCCTGGCAGGTCGTCTTATACTGGGATCTGCTCCCAGTAATGGCAGTCAGATGTTTGCCTCCTAATATAAAATGACATTTTTACAGCTGAAAAATTCCTTCCAGAAAAATAGAATACAATAAAACCAACACAAAAGGCCTGACGTGCTAAAATGAACTACTGCAACACTATGGAATATTTGTCTCTGACAGACCAAGTCAAGAAAAAAATGGAAGCTCTCCAAAGAACACTTAATTAATTTAATTTTAGAACATGTTTTAACCACTTGCCTACTGATTTAGCATAGCCAGTATATAGGGGTCAAACAGTGCTTTTACTGACAGGTCAACTCGTCTACGTAGAGATAAACAGTAATTTTGCTTGACACCCATAACAAAATAAGTAACCATATGGCCTTAGTTGCTACTGGCCTTCTATACTAGAGACACCTCTCCAGGTAGACAGAGTACTACCTGAAAGACAAACAAGCATTAGGTGCTCCTGAGCTGCACTTGGCAGGCATGATGAGTGACTGTAGAACAGGAGGTGATGGCATACACGTCCTGAAAGGGCCTGTGTACTTCAATGTTAATCCAGACATTGGGTGCTATAATAAACAGTTGGTTTATCTTAGTTTTTAAATATGTATCTAACTTTCTTTCCTCGTATTATAAAAACATCCTTCAGTATATTTGGATCCACTAAACATGTTTTATAAATGTATTTATTTTCTTTACAGGAGGGGGGTCGAGGAGGGAGAATGGACATCAGGATTAACTGTAAAGAGACCTGTTGGGCCAGCTTGAGGGAGAGAGATACATACAGACACACTGTTCAGCCACAACATTTAAAACACCTGCCAATTATCGTGTAGGTCCCACTCGTGCTGCCAAAAAAACTCTGATGCATCCAGGTATGGACTCCCCAACACCTCTAAATGTATCTTGTCGTATCTGTCATCAAGACAATATCAGCAGATGCTTTACATCCGGCAAGTTGCAAGGTGCGGCCTCCATGGATAAGATTTGTTGTTCCAGCACATCCCACAGAATTTTAATTGGATTGAGATCTGGTGAACTTGGAGACCAAGAGAACACCTTGAACTCTTTGCCATGTTCCTCCAATCATTCCTGAACAGTGATTGCAGTGTGGCAGGGAGCATGATCCTGCTGAAAGAAGTCACAGCTATCAGAAAACACAATTTCTATGAAGTAGTGTGCATTTTCTGCAACAATCTCTAGGTAGGTGGTATGCGTCAAAGTAACATCACACATGAATGCCAGGACCCAAGGTTACCCAGAAGAACATTGCCCAGAGCAGAACACTGCCTCCACCGGCCTGCTGTCTTCCCATGGTTCATATTGCTGCCATCTCTTACCCAGGTAAGAAACGAACAAGCACCAGACATCTACCTGATCTAAAAGACATGATTATTTAGACTAGGCAGTCTGCTTCCAGTGCTCCATGGTCTAGTTCTGACGTCCTGCATATAGCCCCTCAAAACATTTTGGAGATGCACTGACTCCGTTGTCTAGCCATCGCTATTTGATCATAGTCAAAGTCACTCAGATCTCATAGTCAAAGTCACTCAGATCTTTTTGCTTGCCCATTTGTCCTGCTTCCAACATATGAAATTCAACAGCTGACTGTTTACTTGCTGCCTATTATATCCTGCACCCCTAGACAGGTGCCATTGTAACAATATAATCAATGTTATTCACTAAGCCTGTTGCCAGTTTTAATGTTGTGGGTCATCACTGTATATCTGTATGTATCTGTAACAAATTATTTAATTGTAGCTGAATCCAAGGCCACTAATCCATACCAATTTTTCTAGAACTCTCTGGTGACTTTGACACTGTTGATCACCTTCTCCAAACTCTTCACCCACTTGGCCTTTATGATACTGTCTTTTTATGGTTCTTGTCCTCTCTCTCCCAATGATCCTTCAGTGTCTTCTTTTCTGGTAGTAGAATCCCATCGGTTGGAGTACCACAAGGCTCTGCTGTTTTCTCTTGGGAAAGGTATTATTTATTTTGGATTCCACTACCACCTGTATGCTGATTACTCCCAAATATACCCCTAATCCCGTGATCTCTCGCCGTATTTGCCTCTTTATGATGCGAAATTAATCCAGTTGCCAAACTTATTTTTCTCTCTTGTTGCTCCTCTCACACGTCACCCCTCTGTCAATTATTACATTGTTTCCCTGTGCCCCAGAGGATTGAATAAAAAATATTAACTCTCACCTACAAAGGTCTCAACAGCTCTACCCCCTGCTACATTTCTTCTATAATTCAAAGATACGCCCATTCTCAGTTGCTCCACTCTGCTTGTGACTTTCTCCTGCCTGCAGCTCAAATCCGTACTGCTAACTTGCGCTTACAGGATTTCTCGCAAGCGGCTCCATTCTTATGGAACAGTCTGCCTCTCTCCAATCAGACATTAACCAACTCTTCAATCTTTTAAGGAGCCCCTAAACACCCACCTCTTCAGACTTACCTATGGACTCCAAGTGTAACTGCCATTGCCCTCTCAACTTAAGTAGTGGGTCCATACTCCACTTTACTCCAAGTTTTCAATTCTGCTGCTTTTCCACCCTGTCACTTGGTTACTATCATTCATGCTCCATTTTCTATTGTGTTTTTATACCCCACCTCAGCTTGATTGTAGGCTTATATTAGCGGAGTCATCATCAACCTATTGTTCCAGTCAAAATGTTTTAATAGTTTGTCTCCCTTGTTGTTAAAGTCCCCTTAACAATATTGTACAACACTGTGGAATCTGTTGAATAAATAATATATTTCAACAATAGTTATAATGATATGAGGGTTAGAAGTAACAAAATAAAGTAAATATGATTAGTAGTAATGGTTGTGCTATTTAAATGCACCCTTTATTTTAATGTCAAGTCTGTAAATGGCATCACATTTTGAATCTCATAATAGTAATAATAATTTAAAGTAACCACAAAAGTGGAAGGAGTGTCTTGGCACCTCCTAATGTAAGTAGTCAAACCATTGGCCAATAGTTTAAATTCTTAAACCAGACCCTGTTCCTTGCCTGAAATAAGCTTGGCTCAGTTCATTGACTGAGAGTTCTCAGCTGATGCTCTCAGCCAATAGGCTGGTCCTTAACTAACGAGTTTTTGTCTCTCCATAACATAAAAGATGGGCGGGGAACAGCACCATGTAAAAACTGTTTGCAAATGGTATGACTACTTGCATTTAGTGGGCAAACAAATCTAGTTATAGTCGGTCTTTTTTCTCAAATGCTTCCACTTATTTTATATGCATTCATATACAGACCTCACTCAGAAATCTATACAGTCCCCCAGCTATCACCCAGTACATTTTTACTGTCAACAATTTACCCAGCCACTGAAATGTCAACTCGTTGCACTTTATCCACCACTATCTCTAGGTGATACCCAGCTACACAAATTCCAGCACTTTTCATCATTTTCTGCATAGACAACCTGAGTACTATAAAATGCACCTGATTATTATCCATTTCCAGTCCTTTATCATTTACTTTTTCCCATATTTCAAACTAAGCGAAAAGCAGAAAAAAAAAAAAAAAAAAAGCTGGTGACGTGTTGGCTAGTGAAAATAAACATTAAATCTGTTACAAAAAGTGTTACCTAGTTAGAAAAAGAAAGAAAAAAAAAAAACACACACACGAAGAAAACAAATAGATTAAACACATAGAATAATATAAAAATTAGTTGATGGTACATCAGTCTGGACCAAATTCCAATTGTATTTCATGAAATAAATCATCAAATTGAGATGTTTTCTGTTACAGAATATTTTGGTGACTTTCAAAAATCTTATTTTTTCTGGTTTACATTACAGTTTTTGTCAGAAATTCTAAAAGGCATCCAAATGAAAGCAACCACTGTCTCTCCAAACAAGCAGCGTGGCGCTCAGACCACCCACTGAGCTCAATTTCTAGGAAGGATGAACAGACGTGTGCATTTAACGACAGGTAAAACCACTGCAACTGTACAATGTCTTTATTCCTAAAGCCAACTATTAAACTAACAGTTTAAGACACCAGAAATGTGTGTTAATGGAATAAATGGCCTCGCAGGACTGCAGGATCTATAAATTGCTTCACATACACTCCTGTGAGCACACTGCATGGCTTCTGTTAGAATTAGTTATGTTAAAACTAAATGGACAACTTACTACTGTAAAGCACATGCCCCCAACGGAATACAAGTGAAGGGCAGATAGAGCACCCCATTATCTTATTATTCTGCCACAATCTATTTCATTTCAACAAACCTGTGTGTGCCGAATCCTGTGTATTTTAATGCAAAAATGGCAAACAGCATGAGCGTTGTAGTTCTCCAACAGGTGGGAATCTACCAACCCTCTATTTAATGCATTAGCTAAAGGAGATGTAAAGTATGTTTCTCAAACAGATGGATGCAATTGCACAAACAATATGATGCTTATGAGTGCAGCGAATATCAACACAAACATACCAGCTTGCAATCGCTCATAAGAACCTGATGTTCACACAGTAATAACAAAGTGCTAAACAACCAACCAGCTAGTCAATTTTACTTTCACCCATAAACACCAATATAGGTATTTGGGAGGGCAACCGTTTTCCAGTCGAAGTGTGCATTTGGTTGTTATTCCTGCTCCTAATGTGACAGTAATCAGGGCTTACAAACAAGCTTCAGGGAGAAAAACACAATGACCCCCAGATCTCTGCTCTACACTATGCTTTTAAAAGATGTTTGAAGAAGATATGTACCCAAAATCTGCAAACTGGACTCAACATATCCTGTGAATTTTAGAACTCCAGCTTTTACCACAACAGTACTTTACTCATTAGAGGAAAACAAAAAAATCTTTCCAATAGCTCTAACAGAAGAGATACTCAGACCTTTTTTTTTTTTTTAAATAACAAACCAAGAACAAATGAAAGGCACTGAAAAAGAGTTTGGAACTCAATTAAAAACATAATTGCCAACTTAAACCTCTAGTCAGGATTTAGGAGACAGCATAACACAGGGACAGCTCTGGTACCTGATTGCTTTACTTATTTTAATCCCCCTTGACTTCTCTGAGGCTTTTGCATTGTGGACCACAGTATTTTACTTCAATAATTACAAGAATTATTTGGACTGGCTGTCACAATTCTTAGCAGATTTAAATCCTTCTTACATGGCAGATCACAGAAAGTGCCCATTGCTCTATACCTGAAATACCAGCAAGTGGTGCAAAAGCATGATCAGGACAAGCAACAATGTGTGCATGTCTTACAACATTACCTATCTCTCACAGCATAAAGTACCCATCTATTATGGCTTTAGTAAAGGATATGATCTGTTTCTTTATTTCACAGGTCCATGAAACTGTTAATAATTTCACCACCAATCATTTGTCTCTGATTTAACTCAATGGGGATTTGAAGGGCATGAGCATGAGTGACCACTAAATCACTTTTTACTTCTATGTAATGCATCCCCAATGTGCATTTCTAGTCACTGACATAACTTAATGAATACCATTCCAATGGGTGAATGGATGCTTGCAACAGCTTCCATACATTCATGCAAATATTTTTAATTTGCTTATTTAAATTAATAAATATGCTGCCTCATAGGTGTATTGCACGATGTGCTACCAGAAAAGGCTTTTAAATATAGGCTTTTGGAGCAGGGGATAGTGCAATTAGATAGTCTACCACTTTTACAATTCAATTCTTTAACTTCAGTTGGATAGAGGTATGGTATGATTAAATGATATCTAGCAAAATTTTGAAAATTTCAAGCAAAATGTCTCTGATGGGTTATTTCATGCAACAACAAAATAATAGAAAATGTTACGCTTGGATTTTACACACAGTTTAATATGGTGTGTCCAGAGTATCTCTTTCAGGTGATCCCAGGAAAGATAGACTACTCTTGTTGGAGGGTACATTCTGATGACACGTTGACGGCAGCAAGGTCTAAGCACAGCCTTGGAATACTCAGGATATAATTTTATGGCAAGACAGGAGGCTTCATATTTGCTTATCTTTCTTTACTGTAACTCCCAGCAGCAAAGAAACAGTTAACAATCAGTAAAAAGTCTAACTAATCAGAATATATAACAGAGTATGTCTAGTCATCAGGCTCCTCCCAACTCCTCTTTCTTTGCTGCTCAGCCTCCCAGGTGAGTCTATTCTAATTATAGTTCCTTCTTTCTGAAACACTGAATTATTTTTTTTTTTTTTTTTTTATTCTTTATTTTTCCATCTTAACATAAGGACCATAGACAAGAAAAAAAAAAAACAATTTCTTTTTTTTTTTTTTTCGGCTTGTGCAAAAGCCCATCATGTGACTATGGTTTGAATCGCAGATAAATGTACATCGGTTCAAAAGATGACAACATGTATCAACATTACATCACATTACCGGTGGCTATGGGCTTTTTAGGCCTATTGTCAAGGTTGTTTTTTTTTTTTTTAATCAACTTCATTGTAACTGTAACTGAAACTGAACTTTCGTGTCAGGAGCTCCTGTTGTCTGGTGTAATGTTCCCCCTTATTGTGGAGTAGCCTAAGTGTGGGTCTCGGTTGGTGTCCCGTGTCCCTATGTGAGCCCTGTGTTCAACTCTTTTTGTATTGTCGGTGTTAGGATGCACCGTTCGTAATGTCTATCTGTACACCTAGTGGTAACTACTGGTGTCATCCTCGTATAGCCTAATCTGGCTGATGTTGGCTATTAGCGAGTAAAGACGAAGGAAGAAGAGAGAGAAGGTGGAAGGGGGGAGGGGGGAGGAGGGATATATGGTAATACGCCAAGTCAGTATTTTTTTTTTTTTTGGTTCCCTTTTAAAGTGTGTGGAGTCCCCTGGTCCTATTTGGCCCGTGTACTATTTATCTCGTCTCCCCAGATGCTATGTCGCTAGTTTGCCATGGATCCCATAATTTGTCGAAGCTAGACATAGTCCCTTTTAGTCGGGCCGTCAAATTGTCCATGAGATATACCTCTTTGATATTGGAAATGACCTTCTGGATCGGTGGGAGCGTGGTCTGTAGCCACGTTTGTGCTACCGCCCTTCTCGCAGCTAGGGTGACTTTTTGGAGCAATTTTTGTTCCCTCCTCGTCCAAGTTTCCACCGACCTATTTAATAGATAAGTCCAGGGGTTTAGGTTGGGCGCCCTTTGGAATATGCTTTTGATCAGGTCTGATATTGTAGCCCAGAAGGATTGTATTAGGGGGCACTCCCACCACATATGGAGATAGGTTCCCTTAAGGCCACATCCCCTCCAGCAGTTGTCGGATGGTGTTTGTTTCATGTTATGTAGTTTTACTGGTGTGGTGTACCACCTAAACATGGTTTTATATGCCTGTTCCTGGAGAGTTACACTTATGGACAGGGAAGTGTTAGCCTCCCAAATTTCTCTCCATTCCACTCCCTCCAGTACCTCCCCTAATTCTCGTTCCCATGTGTCCGCGTAGGCCAGTGTACCCCATTCCCTTGTTTCCGAGCAGATATATGTATAAAGAGTAGTGATTAAGCCTCGTTGTGCTGTTTCTTTAAGGCACATCCTTTCAAAAAAGGTCTGGGGGCTCTTGGCACTCTGCATTACCTGGGGTTGTTGGACATAGTCCCGGATTTGCATATATCTAAAGAAGTCAAAGGGGGAAAGACGTGTATCTAACTTTAGCTGTTCAAATGTAATTAGTTGCCCCTGTGTGAACATGTGGCATATCCTTTGTATTCCCACTTTTTCCATATTCGGAAACTCCGTTGCTGCCATGCCCGGGGGGAATGCCCTGTTCCTTAAAATGGGAGTTAACGGGGATGGCGAGGAGGCCAGTTTGAATTTAGATTCTCAGGGAGTTTAATATAGCTGGGCAGTGTGTCTTGAGCATTGGTCTTTCTTCCCTGGGCACCCACATGTGGTATTGCGGCAGATCCGCACCTGTTAGCAGGGATTCTAGGTCCACCCATCTCCTCATTTCCAGTGGTGCATGCCACATGGCCACCTGTGCTAATTGTGCTGCCAAATAGTAGTAGTATAGGTTCGGCAGGCCTAGTCCTCCCATATGCTTGTGCCTATATAAGATGTTCCTGGAAATTCTGTGGCGTCGGTTCTGCCATATGAAGGTCCCTATAGTTTTTTGCAACTGGGCTAGGTCGGATTTTAGTATTTTGATTGGTAGCGCCTGGAAAAGAAATAACATTCTGGGGAGGATATTCATCTTAACCGTATGTATGCGCCCTATCCAAGATATGGGGCTATCTTGCCATCTTTCCAAATCCCGTATCAGGGTGCGTATAAGGGGAGTGTAATTCATTTGGTATAGTTTGTTTGGATCGCTCGTTAAGTGTATCCCCAGGTACTTCAGATGGTCTTTGACCATGGGTATGCTATATGTGACCCCCAATGCCGCCGCGTCCTCCGCAGACATGCCCAGCGGTAGGGCACTGGACTTGTCCAAGTTAGCCTTATAGCCGGAGAACGAGCCGAACCGTGAGAGAGTTTCTTGTAATGCTTGTAAGGATTTGTTCGGTTCCGTAAGTGTCACTAGAACATCGTCCGCGTAAGCGGACACGAGGAACTCCTGTCCCCTTATCTTTATCCCTTGTATACGGGGGTGTTTGCGGATTGCTTGCAGCAAAGGTTCGAGCGTAAGCACAAACAGTAGAGGGGACAGGGGGCATCCCTGTCGCGTTCCATTCCCTAGATTGAAGGGTGTTGGTCGCGTGCCAGCTATCGTTACTTGAGCGGTTGCTTGGTTATATATTGCTTTGATTGAGGCCGTATATTTTTCCGGGAAGCCTAGGTAATCCAAGAGGCCAAATAGATAGGGCCACTCGACTCTATCAAAGGCCTTTTTTGGCGTCTATGGAAACGAGCAGGGTTGGCTTGTTTATGGCTTTTTGCCTCCAGATAAGGTCGATGTTTCTTCTGGTGTTTTCGAAAAGTTGTCTGTCGGTGATGAATCCTACCTGATCCGGGTGTATCAGAGTCTTTAGATGGGGGTTTAGTCTGTCTGCCAGAATTTTCACCATGATTTTGATGTCTTGGTTGATTAGCGATATAGGTCTGTAGTTATCAGGTGAGAGGGGATCCCTGCCTTGCTTGTGAAGAAGGATTATGTTCGCCTAAGACATCTCTCTCTCAGCCGTCCCGCCATCCATTAGGTGGTTAAAAAGCCTTGCTAGCCGTGGTGATAGGTCCTCTTTGAACGTTTTGTAGTATGATCCGTCAAATCCGTCGGGGCCGGGGGATTTATGCCCTTTTAGTCCCGCTATTGCCTTGTCCACTTTGTCGGTCGTAATGGGCTCATTTAGGTAAGCTGCTACAGCCGTGGGGAGTTTTGGAAGGTCTAGGTTGTCCATGAAGGCCTGCATAGTTGTTAACGCTGTTTCTCGTGAGGTCGGGTCTCTGGGTGTATGGTTGTAAAGTTTTTTGTAGTAGTTTGTGAAGACGTCCGCTATATCGGCCGGGTTAGATTTGACGGACCCGTCGGTATGTGTGATCGTGGTTATGACAGTCCGGGCTTGTCTGGGGCGTAGAGTTCTGGCTAGCATGGTGTCCATCTTATTTGATTTTTCGTAATAGAATCTTCTGGTTTGCGCCATCGCTTTAGCAGTATCGTCCAGTAAAAGCTCCGTGATAGATCTGCGCGTTTCTCTTAATTGTTCCAGTAGTCGCTCTGTCGGTGCGGTCTTGTGTTTCTGTTCGATCTGTCTCAGGAGTTCTAGGCTTTGTTTAAGAGTCTTCATCTTATGCGCTTTTTTCCTCGTAGCTAATTTAATGCACGTTCCCCGAATTACTGCTTTGTGGGCCTCCCATATGATGCTTGGGGTCAGTTCTTCTGTTTCATTCATGAGGAAATACTCCTTGATATCTTTTCTTATTTCCGCCTGTGTGTATTTGTCATTCAGTAAGCTCGAGCTTAGCCTCCAGTTCCAAGGGGATGCTGTATAGAGGTTCCCCAGTGTTATAGAGATATCCGCATGGTCTGACCACGTTATAGAACCTATTTTGGAGTCCGTCGCCTTCACCATGCTCGTGTTATTCAGTAGGAAGCAATCAATTCTCGAGTAGGTCCCGTGCGGAGCAGAGTAAAATGTATAGTCTCGGTCTCCCGGGTGTTGTGCCCGCCATGCATCCACCAAGGCCAGATCTGTGATGAATTCGTGGAGTAGTTTGTCTTGACTCCCTCTGCCTTGTGATCGCTGTTGACCCTCTTTGGAGCTCCTGTCCGCGGCAGGACACGGTACGGCATTGAGGTCACCCCCCACCACTATCATACCGTGAGGGAGCGCCCTTATTTTCGAAGCCAGGTGGTTCCAAAAGGTTGCCACGGGTGTATTAGGCGCGTATATGTTTACCAGGTGTATTGGGTGGGAAAGTAGGGTGCCAGACAGGATAAGATACCTCCCTTCCTCATCTGGTATAGACGTCTGGATCTGAAGTGGACATTTGTTATGTATAAGTATTGCTACTCCGTTTCCCTTGCGGAGGGACCTAGCTTCATATGAGGTTGTGTAAGTGCGGTCTCGCAGGTGAAATGTTGTATGCTTGGATATGTGCGTTTCCTGTAGGAAAGCTATATCTGACCCTAGCCTTTTAACTTCTCTAAACATCAGTTTCCTCTTCTTGGGGGTATTCAATCCCTTAACGTTTATAGACGTGATGTTTAATGCCATGTCCGTTGTCTGGGTATGAGGCTGCCGTGGTCTAAGGAGCTAACACTGAATTATTTTAACCTTTTACTACCTGGATGTTTTGATTTATTTATTGACCAATAATGTAGGATTTCAACCAATCCTTCAGTTCAATTTTACTATTTGCTGTCCCTCATGTATTTTGCCACTTTGGCTGCAGGGGCCATCCTCTGCAAACCCTTTGCTGTTGTCTCTGATAAGAAACTCTGCCTTCAGAGACTCTCCTACTACAGCCACAGCCGCAATTCTGATCGCAGCTCCTGGCCTGACGCCACCCACAAACAGCTTGGCTGTTTCTCTCTGTCCGGCGTCTCCTACCGTCTCCATAGCGACGCTTCCACCTTTCACGGCCATTCTGCTTCCCCTCATATTTGCAGGCTTTTTAATGTGCTTTTCTCCGAGTGCCATCTTGGAACGTCCTGGCGTTTTTTTCCTGGCAATCTAGGTAAGTACTACTGAAATTGCTTGTTCTTAGCATATTCTCTCGTTTGTGAGACTTAGGTTGTTCTTACAACCCCATTTGTTCTGTTTTTATTGCAGATAACCCAAAATCTAAAGGGCAAACCAAATCCTTGTGTTAAGAGGGTGACACACTCTAGCTTTAATATTGAGGGTAACCCCCTCATTCTCTCATTGCCTCATTAAAGAGGGTGACCACCTTATTGTCTCATTGCCTCATAAAAAAGGATGACCCCTCCTTGTTGTATTGCCTCATTAAAAAAGGGTGACCCCCCATTGCCTCATTTACAGGGTTATCCCCTACATTGATTACACAGGTTACCCCTGTTATTGATTCAGGACAGTGACATTGTACTTTTACATTGGGTGAACCCCTTTATTGTTTTTTGTGGATGACCCCCATGTTCTATTGGTGACTGAATCCATTATTTAACATAAGTACACCTATTGTTTTATTATTATTTTGTACATCATAAAAAAAACAAAAAAAACTATATATATATATATATATATATATATATATATATATTTTTTTTTATTTTTTTTATTATTGTGGTGATCCCAATGTTATCGTTATTTATAGTCAAATATGTCTGATGTACCAGAACCTGCTGTCTCTTCAGAGCTTAAAGCATGGCTGTATAGGGCCATTGCCGATTCAATCCCCAAAGCTCTAGCAGCTTTCCGCGATCAGACAATATCTGCCCCTATGGCTCCTGTTGTTCAGACTCTGAGGAGTCCAAAGGCTCAGACCATGATGAAGCACCTCGCATACGCCCTTGGAAGGGCACTAGTGCTGCCGCCGGTTTAGGCAAGGCACCCACCAAAAACGTTAGATTATCCCAGTCAAAACCTAGGGAAGCTAATCCCCAACATGACTTTGACGCATTAAAGGACACGACCTCCAATTATCACCTTCAAGTATTGGATGAATACTGTGCGGAGTACTCAGATGAGGATCCCCCATCTCACAAGACTTCACGTGACCTCTCTCCCTCTAAGCATGTTAAAGAGTCATTTACCCTGCCCCATGATGAGGCTCTTTTAGCGTCTGACCCCATCTCTGATGATACTTTATTGGATACCTTTGGCCGCCCCTTATTCGACCCTAGGTATATTAAACATCCGTGATCTGCTGAGTGGATCCCGCCAGATCACATCGCTAAGTACTGCAGGATGTGGCTCTGTAAACCGTTAGAGAAAAGGTGAGAGCCAAATTAGGGCAGAGTGTCCACGTCCTATTATCCCAGATAATAGGGCAATTAACCCAGAATTTGACCCCTTACTTGTCGCCTTCCTAAATAAAACGGTGAAATATCCCCATAAAGAACAAGGACTAAAGGCCACTCAGGATAAACGTATGGATATTGCAGGCCCGCTTATCCAAACATTTATTATTGCTGATGAGGCTTTGGCAGGTGGCACTTTTGATGCACATACAGTTGCAAGAAAAAGTATGTGAACCCTTTGGAATGATATGTATTTCTGCACAAATTGGTCATAAAATGTGATCTGATCATCATCTAACTCACAACAATAGACAATCACAGTGTGCTTAAACTAATAACACACAAATAATGAAATGTTGCCATGTTTTTATTGAACACGATATGTAAACATTCACAGTGCAGGTGGAAAAAGTATGTGAACCCCTAGACTAATGACATCTCCAAGAGCTAATTGGGGTGAGATGTCAGCCAACTGAGTCCAATCAATGAGATGAGATTGGAGGTGTTGGTTACAGCTGCCCTGCCCTATAAAAAACACAAGAAGCATTGCCTGATGTGAATGATGCCTCGCACAAAAGAGCTCTCAGAACCTACGATTAAGAATTGTTGACTTGCATAAAGCTGGAAAGGGTTATAAAAGTATCTTCAAAAAGCCTTGCTGTTCATCAGTCCACGGTAAGACAAATTGTCTATAAATGGAGAAAGTTCAGCACTGCTGCTACTCTCCCTAGGAGTGGCCATCCTGTAAAGATGACTGCAAGAGCACAGCGCAGACTGCTCAATGAGGTGAAGAAGAATCCTAGAGTGTCAGCTAAAGACTTACAAAAGTCACTGGCAAATGCTAACATCCCTGTAAGTGAATCAACAATATGTAAAACACTAGACAAGAATTGATTTCATGGGAGGATACCACAGAGGAAGCCACTGCTGTCCAAACAAAACATTGCTGCAAGTTTACAGTTAGCACAAGAGCACCTGGATGTTCCACACCAGTACTGGCAAAATATTCTGTGGACAGATGAAACCAAAGTTGAGTTGTTTGGAAGAAACACACAACACTATGTGTGGCGAAAAAGAGGTACAGTGCACCAACATCAAAACCTCATCCCAACTGTGAAGTATGGTGGTGGGGGCATCATGGTTTGGGGCTGCTTTGCTGCGTCAGGGCCTGGACGGATTTCTATCATCGAAGGAAAAATGAATTCCCAAGTTTATCAAGACATTTTGCAGGAGAACTTAAGGCCATCTGTCTACCAGCTGAAGCTCAACAGAAGATGGGTGTTGCAACAGGACAATGACCCAAAGCATAGAAGTCCTGACCTCAACCCGATTGAGATGCTGTGGCATGACCTCAAGAAAGCGATTCACACCAGACATCCCAAGAATATTGCTGAACTGAAACAGTTCTGTAAAGAGGAATGGTCAAGAATTAAACAATTAAACATTTGGTTGAAGTTATTGCTGCCAAAGGAGGTTCAACCAGTTATTAAATCCAAGGGTTCACATAATTTTTCCACCTGCACTGTGAATGTTTACATGGTGTGTTCAATAAAAACATGGCAACATTTCATTCTTTGTGTGTTATTAGTTTAAGCAGACTGTGATTGTCTATTGTTGTGCAGAAATCCATATCATTCCAAAGGGTTCACATACTTTTTCTTGCAACTGTATGGTGTGAGAATGGGCACTATGCCTACTAGGCAACGCAAATGTTGCCATCTCGACTGAACGGCGTAAAGCAGTTTTATATAAGATTGATTCCAATCTTGCCGAGCTAGGTCCTGAGGCACAAAGTATGTTATTTGGAGGCAAATTTCTTAACCCCTTAAGGACTGAGCCAAATGTACACTGTATAGTTGCCCAGGAATAAAATTTGCACCCATAATGGCATACCATTGGCAATAGTAGACAACACAAGGTATTGCAAAAGGGGTATGTTCAGTTTTTTTTTTTTTTTTTTTAATAGCCATTTGGTCACAAACACTGGCCAAAGTTAGCGTTAGTATTTGTGTGTGAAAAATGCAAAATACGCATTTTGTTCTACGTGTATTTTGATATAAATATTATATATATATATATATATATATATATATATATATATATATATATATATATATTAATATCACAATACAGTTAGAACGAAATAACACATTTATATATTTTTATTATTTATTTTTAATAATTTTTTTTAATTTTATTTCTTAACGTATTTACATATTTTTGTATATTATATATAAATATATATATATATATATATAAAACAATAATTATATATATATATATATATATATATATATATATATTTAATCAGTATCAGTCTACGTGTAATTTGATATTAATATATATATATATATATATATATAATTATATATATATTAATTTTTTTTTGAAAATCTGTTTATTTATGATAGAGGAAGAGAGAGATTACAGAAAGGCTCGGCTCGCAGGCCAACAAAAAGTAGAAGTACACCTCGGTGGAGCCGGGTGTGTGTACTCCAAGATCGGCTGTATCAAGAGTATCATTGCATTTATAAAAGTTGAATTGCAAGACAAGTTTTCAAGTTTACATATAACTTTAGGTAAAAGCATAGGTAAGGTTGGATAGGTTTCTGAGTATGCTTATCGAGTGGCGTCAAACACCTGGACCTACACATACATTGTCGACTACGAAACAACACTGTGCATTGTGCCAGAACCAGGCTGGGTGGCAGTTTGGAGGTGATGATGAGGTGTTGCATATGTGTCAGAGGGAGTATTAAGTGAGTAGGTGAGTGCGTATGGCTACGTATTTGACCGGGGCATTATGGCCGGCTATCTCCTGAGCGAGTACCCGTGTCACTCAGCTCAGGGTATCCGGGGTGATGTTGCTATCCATTGTTTCCGTTACGTTATTTTAGTGTCATTTATTTCAGTACGACTATGTATCTTGAGATGGGAAAGTAGGAAGGTAGAGATAGGATAAAGTAGAGTGGCTGTCGTAGTGGGCCCCCTCCCGGCTCCGTGGAGCGCAGCCCGCGCCCACAGCAGCGCCACCGGCTCGGTGTAAGTGAGGTGCTTTTAAGTGGGTATCGTGTATTAAGCCCCGTGGGGTGTGTGCATGTGTGTGTCAGGTCGTCGGGACCGTGTCTGTTTTGCCAGTCCTGGGCGGCGCCCTTATTGCTGTGGATGTCCTGTCACTCACATAGTCAGTGGTGTGGAATGTTAATTGTCGTTTGAGTCACAGTTTTCCCCCTTGTACAGGGGGTCTATCGTCTGTTAGCTTGGTATGTGAACCATGGCTGCCACCGTTCCGCGTGCCTGGTTCCCCTACCCGCAAGGGACGCCTGTAGTGCTTCCGCCAATTGTATGTCTCTGACCCTGTGTAACCATTCCTCAACCGTGGGGACCTCGGTCCGCTTCCAATACGTGGGTATGAGTGCTTTAGCCGCGTTCAGGAGGTGGCGTAGGATGGATTTCTTATAACCAGAGATAGATCGAGTGGTGATATGTAGTAGGGCCAGTTCCCTGGACCATTCCGTGTCGTCTCCCAGCATCGTTTTGATTTCAGATTCGATGTTGATCCAGTATGGGGTGATGAGTTGACAGTCCCACCAGATGTGCACTATCGTGCCCCTCTCCTCTTGACATCTCCAGCATGTGGGGGATGTTGTCGGGAATATCCTGTGTAGTGCCACTGGTGTTCTATACCACATGGATATTAACTTATAATTAACTTCCTGATAATGGGAGCTGGAGGAGCTCTTGTATTGCCAGAGGAGTGCCGTGTCCCACTGTGGTTGCGAGATCGGGCTCCCCATTTGTTGTTCCCATAGTCTCCTGAACGTGTTGTTTGTTGTGGTGTTTCCCACTAGCAGGTGCTGGTAAAGTAGTGATACTGCCTTGCCAAGCGTGTCTCCCCGGTGACATATTTCTTCAAACCACGTAAGATCTCTGTGGAGGCGTTCCTTATGTGGGAGAGACCCATAGTAGTGTGTAAGTTGTAAATAGCGGAGAGATGCCATAGGTGTATTAGGTCTATCGGCCAGTAACGTTCGGAGGGGTCGGACAGCGCCTCCCTGGAGGACCGTTCTGATCGGTATGTAATCTTGTTCTTCCAGGAATATCCATGCTTTGGCTGGAATGCCACCAGCAAGGTTAGGGTTAGGGACTATTGGGAGAAGGGGACTAGGGATCGGTGATACGTGCGTGTTTTTGCGCAGCGAGTCCCACGCCTGCAAAGTTTGTGCCGTCGGGGTTTCTATTCCTTTTCCCGTGCGGCAACTTATACCCCCTTGCCATACTGCTGCTTTAAGTGTGGCAGGTGAGTCCCCGTTGTTCAGGGTAACCCATTGCTTCGGGGAGTCAGCCACATGCCATTCCAGAATTCGTTGTAGGGTGGCGGCTTGATGGTAGCGTTTGAAGTCCGGGAGTGCCAGGCCACCTCTAAGTCTGGGTAGGCAGAGAATGTCGCAGCGTATTCTAGATCTCTCCCCTCTCCATACGTATCGGATCGTTGCGGATTTTAAGGTGGAAAAGAAAGTATTCGGTGGCGTCAGGGGTATTGTCTGGAACAGGTAGAGAAGTCTCGGGAGTACATTCATCTTTAGTACTGCGACCCTTCCGTGCCAGGTGATGTGTGGATACGCCCATTTGTCCAAATCTGAAGTAACCCGTCGCAGAATAGCGGCGAAATTGTGGCGATAAAGCTCCTGGGGGTTCGTGGTGATCCATATGCCAAGATATTTCATCCTCTCCGTACACCAACGAAATGGGAAGTTAGTTCCCAGTTCCTCGTATTCCTCCGGTCGAAAAGTGAGATTGAGCGCTTCACATTTGGAAAGGTTGAGTTTGAAACCCGAAATCTTTCCAAATTTTTCGAACTCGAGGAGTAAGCAGGGCAACGTGACACGTGGGTGGGAGATAAAAAAGAGGAGGTCATCCGCATATGCGGCTACCTTATGTTCCGTCCCCATCCAGGTGTATCCCGAGATGTCCGGGTGGTGGCGGATCGCGTGAAGCAGTGATTCCAGGGTCATTGCAAATAGGAGCGGCGACAGAGGACATCCCTGTCTAGTACCGTTCCGAATCGCAAAGCTGGAAGTTAGGGCCCCATTCACTCGGACGGTAGCTTGTGGGTTATCGTATATGGCCGTGATCCATGCCAACATATTGTGTCCTAATCCCATGACCCGCAGGGTTTCCATCATGTACGACCAGTTGACACGGTCGAAAGCTTTTTCGGCGTCCGTGGAAAGAAGTAGGATTTTATCCTTTGTCTCCCGTGCCCTGTGCTGGATGGAGAATAGGCGTAGCGTACTATCTCGTGCCTCCCTCCCCGGTATAAATCCCGTCTGGTCTGCGTGGATCAGGCTCGGTAGTACCCGTTGCAGTCTGGTGGCCAGGATTTTTGTAAGCAGTTTTGTGTCCACGTTCAGCAGGGATATGGGTCGATATCTGCCACATTGCTCTGGGTCCTTTCCCGGTTTGAGGAGGACCGTGATAGTAGCAGCCAGAGATTCCGCTCCAAAGCGTCTCCCGTCCGTAACGGTGTTAACGGCGGTGGTCAGCCGAGGCAGGAGGATTGAGGAGAAGAGTTTGTAATACCCCACAGAGAATCCGTCGGGGCCCGGTGCTTTGCCTGTTTTGGTGGACTTCAAGGCTGCGGCCATTTCTTCGGTGCTAATTGGTTCGTCCAACATATTCGCCGCTTCTGGAGTCACTCGGCTGTTTACATTGTCGTGTAGGTAGTCCTGCATGATCGTGTTGGGTTGGCGTCCCGGTGTTGTATTGTCAGGGCCCGGGATATTGTAGAGGTCGCTATAGTAACGGCGGAATTCGTTGGCTATGTCTTCGGGGAATTGGGACAGTTTTCCGGACTGTAGGCGGATTTTGTGTATCCGCGTGCGAGGGGTGTCTCCTTTCAGGATGCGGGCGAGGTATTTGCCGCCCTTGTTGGCGTGAATGTAGAAGAAGTTCTTGGAATGTTGTAACGAGCGGTGGTATCGTTTCGTAAGGAGTTCCTTCAGGCGGTGCCGGGCTTCCGTCAGGTCCTGTTGGATCGAGGCTAGTGGGGTTTGCTTATGTTGTAGTTCTAGTCTCGTGATGGTCTGATATATAGTCTTCATTTCCTGCATGGTCGCTTTGCGGCGACGGGAGGCTATTTTTATAAGGATGCCACGTATGGTACTCTTGTGTGCTTCCCAAAGTGTGATTGGAGAGGTATCTGTCACGTCATTTTCCTGGAAGTAAAGGTCAAGGGCTTGTTTGATTTCAATTTCCACCGCGGGGTCTTGGAGCAAGGTTTCATTCAGGCGCCAGGTCCACTGTGCCGGTTTGAATAGCGGGGAGTCCAGCTCCACCGTGACCGGGCCGTGGTCCGACCATGTGGCGGGGCCGATCTCGGCCGACCTCAGTCGTGGCAATCCTTCCTGCTGAAGCAGGACGTAATCTATCCGCGCATAGCGGCAGTGGAGCGCGGAGTAGTGGGTGTAGTCTTTGACACCTGGATTGAGTGCTCTCCAACAGTCCACCAGTCCCAACTCACTCATTGACTTATGTATCGCACGAATGCTAGATAGCGGTAAGGAGCTATGTCCCGTCGACGTGTCCAGTTGAGGGTCCAGTGGGGTGTTAAGGTCGCCCCCCACAATCAGCGTACCCTCCGAGAATTCGCTCAGTTTGCTCATGGTTCTGCGCATAAAACGTGCCTGATTCTTATTGGGCACGTATATAGAAGCCAGGGTATAGAGTCTGTCTGCTATCGTGCCTTTTATGAAGAGAAACCTCCCCAGTTTGTCGGTTACTTTGTCCAGTTCCTGGAAGTCCAGGTCTGCTGCAAGGATAATGGCAACTCCCGCTTTACGGGCCGTGGGGTGGTTGTTGAAGATATTGTTGGGGTATTGCCGATTTCGAAGTTTAGGTGCAGAGCCTTCGAGGAAGTGTGTTTCCTGGAGCATTGCTATGGAGGTCCGGTGTTTCCTCAGTTCCCGGAGTAAATGAGTGCGGCGTTCAGGCACGTTAAGGCCTCGGCAGTTGAGGGTCACCACACGAAGCGGAGCGTTGAGGTACGCCCGTGTTCTGTCGAGGTTTGGGCCAAGGCACGCGGAGGTTTCCGCCCTAGCTCCCATACCAGTCAATCAGAGTTCTCCGTATACTATCCAGCTGGTCCCTGATGGGCAGGCTGTCGTGTAGTTAATGGGGGTAGTAAGCTAAACGGCGCGTAGGTCTCGGCTATGCTGGGGATTCGTTCCGCGGGAAAGGTTGCTCTGAGTCGGTGTGCGCGTAGGGGTGTGGGGCGATGTACTTCGTCGGTGTCTAGTGAGGTCAGGGTGGGTAAGATAACGAGTATGGCGGGCCGCCTAGTGCGAGGGATGCGCCCCTAGAGCCAAGGAGGAGGCGACACAGGGACGTCAAAGTAAAAGTACAGAGTATAGAGAGTAGAAGGTGGGTATGTTAAAAAAATGGGGAGTTGAGTAAGTCCCCAAGTAGAGGTGACCCCGAGATGTGGGGTAAGGGAGGTGTTCACCTCAGTCCTCCTCTGAGAAGAGGAGGGGGTAACCGTGCGACGAGAGGAGATGCCCTGGATCACCCAGGTACCAGACCAGAGGGTGAGTCAGCGGGGAACTCCTTCGTCTAGGACTATGCACGGCTCGTGTTGGGGTCAGTGGTCCTATCTCGGTCCGTAGTGGACCAGAAGCAAAAGTGTAGTATCTGTGTGATTCCAAATAACTCCTCTCCGCCGGCCACACAGCCTGGTGCCTTAATCTATACATGGAATGTTAAACATAGAAACATAAAAACATAAGTACCCATATGTAGGGCAACAGAGTAACCCAAGAAAGGAAAGGAGTCCTGTCCCCCCGCCTCCCCCAACCCGGGAGGAACCCTCACGACAGCTAACTAAAAGAAAAACATTGGTTAGGCATTTGCAGTACATTCATCATACATATTTATATGCAGGGGATAATGTGATCAGTATACTTGAATACCCATAGCCGTGGTGATAACACATATGTCGGTATCAACATAATTCCCAGCCACGTCTCTCCAGGTTATTGGAGGGTGGCGTGAGCCTCTAAGGCATGGCTAGTGCACGTCCCTTTTATTCCCCGGCAATATTCTTCCATACAGCTATTTAGGGCATGCATTCCTGTCTACGTCAGTGGAAATGGTGGAGCGTGAACTGGGAACTATACATGAGACGTCGTACATGGTAATTTAGCTGCGTACAACTAGTGTAGCCATACAACCCAAGGAACCACGGCCAGAACCCAGCTAACCTGTTCTAGATGGGACCCAGTCCCCCGCCCCCCCCCACCCGGGGGTGGCTCCCACGGTAATTGAGCAAAGAAAACAATGGTTAAGCATTAAGTAACATATTCAGTAAACATATATGCAGGGGGTAATGGGATGGTTGCAATATTGTACACATAGTTGTAACGATAGCAGTCATACCAGCATCAATAAGTTTCTCAGCTAGCCCTTTCTAAGTTGCTGGGAGGCAGGATGTGTCCCTGAGGTATGGCTCGAGTGTGTCTTTTCTACGCCTCAACTTCAGTAGTAGGCGATGTTTGTGGGGTGAAAAGTCCAGGGTTGCAGTTAGGAAGAGCGTATGTGTCCCAAACAAAAAGATGGATTGTAGCGTGTGGGTGTTATTATACCCCAGGGTAAGTGATTTTTCCCCCGTGAAACCAGTTCAATTGTCTCGTTGCGTTGTAGTGGGCAGGTGAACCCGCATGGTGTTGCCCGTGTCGAAGAGTGTGTGCCCCCCGTTATCCCCCCTCCCAAATTCTTTACTGACATTTAATGTTAGGTAAGCGGGTGTTAATGTCCCGGAGCACAAACATAAGAAGCAACCCAATTGGTACCTTTCCGTTGCCAGTTCGGAGAAGTCCCCAGGTTCAGCAGTAGAATGGTGCAAGTGATCTAAGGAGATGTCGTGAAGGTTAAGGAACGTGGAGGGTCCCCCGGCAGGAGTGAGAGTCAGGGGGACATATCCAGGGGGTAGTGTGTGTGCCCCCTATTCCGGCGCCTCCGGGTCGTTGCGCCTGCGTTGTGCTGGGCCCTGTGGTGGTTCTCTGTCTCGCCTCCTATGCGCTCTGTGTTGTTGAGGCCTCCCTCCTAGCGGGCCCAGGACCCAGTCAGGAGTGGGGATATGCGGCAAGTTCATTTCCTCCAGGAATCTCGGGATCTCTTCGGGCCAGCGGATTGAGGCCCAGCCATTCCGGTGTCGGGCCAGTAGGGCAAAGGGGTAGCCCCACTTGTATTGGATGTTGCGTTCCTGCAGGACTGCAGTGATGGGCTTCAGTGCTCGCCTGGCCTCTAGAGTGATGGGCGAGAGGTCATTAAAGAGGGAAACTTGCGCGCCCCTGTAGTCCCAGGCACGGCGGGCTCTGGCCGCCTGCATGATGGTATCTTTGTCTCGGAAGGAGCTGAGGCAGCATATAATGTCTCTTGGGGTGCCGTCCGCTAGCTTGGGACGTAGTGCTCTGTGTGCTCGTTCGTATCTGAATGTAAGCGGAGCGTTTTCTCCCAGGATCAGATGAAAGAGGTCGTTAAGGGTAACTTCAGGGTTTTCCCCACCTTCAGGTTCAGGGACCCCGCGGACCCTAATGTTACATCTCCTCCCTCTATTGTCTAGGTCCTCCATTGTCCTCCTCATGTGCAGTAATAGCTCCCCTTGACGTGCTAGGGCCATGTCAGTCGCCTGCAGTCTCGTGGCTTGTGTGTCTCGGGATTGCTCTAGGTTTTGTATTTGGCCTGCGTGTGCATTTACCTCTGCCCGGACACCTGCTATTTCAGCCCGTAATGCATCTTGGATGGACGTGGTGTGCACAAGGAGGTCGGCTTTCGTGACCATAGCAGCAGCCATAGATCTGATTTCCTCTCCGATCTGCTCCAGTGTGGTATTGCCTCGAGGTTCCTTGGAGGATGGCTCCGTCGGCGCCATCTTGGATCCGCTCGCCTCCTCGCACATGTCGGCCGAGTTTTGGAGAAATCCATCCATCGGGCCGTGAGTATGCCCGGATTGGGAGCCCCTTGGGGTCTGGGGGGTGTCGGTTCGTCGATGGCGTCCCATGTATGCTGATGGGGTCGGATTAAAGGCTGTGTTTTACGCCGGCGGGTCGGAGCTCACTCACTGTGCTGCCATCTCGTTCCGAGCTCAGGCCACGCCCCCTTAATTATATATATATTAATAGTAAAATACACCTAGACAGTGTATGTGTATGTGTGTGTATATATATATATATATATATATATATATATATATATATATATATATATATATATATATATAATCTAAGTCTATTATTATTATTTTTTTACACTGATTAATTTATTTTTATTTTATTTCCAGCCAGCAGGGGGACTAACTGTCATTACAGTTAGTCCCCCTGCTGGCAATGCAGCAGCCAGCTAACCCGGCAATGTGATTGTGAGGTCCTCGCAAGGACCTCACTCTCACATGACTCCCTGGGAGTCCCCCCAACCGCGATCGCCGGACAAAAGACCGGAGGGCGTACTATTATGCCCGACGGCGTTTAGAGCCGCTTAAAATAGGGCGTAATTGTACACCCTCCGGTCTTAAAGGGTTAAATAGTGAACAACAATAAAAGAAAACCGCGCCCTTATTATGATACGGACATACGTACTCAAGTCCTTTTGGCCTTACAATTCCAACGGTATACCTCAAAAAAAAGAGAAATATACAGAATAATAGTGTAACCCTGTGGGTAATCTGAGAGTGAAAAAGAAATATATGGTAATACACTCACATTTGGCAGAGCTAAATACAGAGCTCTGCTGTTTTAGCGCGTAGACGGAATAATCCCCGTCCTAGGATATTATTCTGTCTACGCGCTAAAACAGCAGAGCTCTGTATTTAGCTCTGCCAAATGTGAGTGTATTACCATATATTTCTTTTTCACTCTCAGATTACCCACAGGGTTACACTATTATTCTGTATATTGCTCTTTTTTTTGAGGTATACCGTTGGAATTGTAAGGCCAAAAGGACTTGAGTACGTATGTCCGTATCATAATAAGGGCGCGGTTTTCTTTTATTGTTGTTCACTATTGTTTTCTCATAAGGTGGGGAATCCTTGTGCTGATCACTGCTGCCCATCTAAATATCACCTGTTACACTATAGTGAGCGCCTATATTCTGTTTGTTAAAGGGTTAAATAACTAAGTAAACACATCTCCGTATTTACAACGCTTACCAAAGCGCAATCTTCCCTCCGCAAGGTGTTTAGGACCCAACGTTTTTCTGGGAGAGCTGGTCGCTACAGAGGTTGAGCGACTGGCAGGGCTGCCTTCACAGGCTATAGGTCTCGTACCACGGACAATTGGAACTCTGGCAATACCCGTTCCCACCACAGACAGATCTATTAGAGGACGTGGATCCGTTTCCCTGCGTGGTCAGGCTGCTACAGGTAATGGAATCTCCTTATTCTCATGTACCTATTGCAGGCAGGCTAATCCATTTTTCCCAACAGTGGTTTCGAAAGACTCACTCAGGATCTGTGGATCCTTCAGACCGTGTCCGGTTTCCATCTGGATTTTATAGACGATCAACGCAAATTGTTCCCCCTACTCCAGGACTCCTACTCAGGATGTCACAAATGGACGACATAACCTTGCAGGTCGAGCTCAACAAATTAGTTGCCAAAGGTGCTATAGAACGATCTCTCAATTTACAAGGTTTTGTGAGCAACATTTTTGTCTCCCCATCTCTCCGCCTTTGGGATTTAGCTTGCATTATCGGATTACTTTCTGCCTCAATCTAGGCAATATTCCCAGCTCCATAACACTATCGAGCAATGCAACGCCTCAAGACATACTACTTACATCGCTCAGCTTCTTACGACCAACATATTTAACTCACAGACTAAGTCCGCCTGGAACTTAGCTGGTGGCTTCAGCATATGGAAGCCTGGAACGGGAGAGCTATCTTCGGATTTCAACACGATTTCATATTGGAATCAGATGCCAACCTCCTCTGCGCCACCTGCCCAGAATATTCTACCGGAGTTCTCTGGTCCCCATCAGAACGTGCACTACACAGCAATTGCCTCGAACTGATTGCAGGTACCTTCGCAATCCGCAGTTTTGCAAAGGACGCCTACAATCGCTGCATCATTCTGAGAATGGACAATGCGTCAGCAGTACTGTACGTGACCGAATAGGTGGCTCCTGATCAAAGATGTTATCGGATCTGACAAAAGAGCGTTACCAATTCTGCCTGGAAAGGAACATATCTCTGCGGGCGGAATATCTACCGGGCTCAGACAACCTCATCGCAGATTGGTTTTCCCGACATTGGAGGGATTCCAGCGATTGGCAACTGGACCCACAAATATTTCACCGTCTCCAGTTCCAGCGAGGACCGTTCATTCTAGATCTGTTTGCTTCTCGCCTGAATCTCCATACAGATGCATTTTTTAGCCGGCTTCCAGACCCAGCATGCCTTGCAGTCTATGCATTCCTACAAGCATGGCCAATGTCTGGAGCATATGCCTTCCCTCCTTTCTCCATGATTCCATGCACGATGCAATATCTCAAAACACAGGGTGTCAAGATAACACTGGTGACCCAACATGATCAGAGATCCAGGACGCTGTACACTTACAGTATCACAATGATGATGGTTGACATTTTAAGATTCCATTTCCATAGTGACAGGCATAGAACAGGCACCAGCAAGCAGAACTATAAGATACAGTAATTTACTGGTCCTTAGAACTGGCCAGGATTAATGCAGTGCCAAGGCTGGCCAAACAGCCTAGGACTAGGCAGAACAGGCTGAAGTCAGTCAAGAGTTACAGAGCAGCAGGAGAACCATAAACAAGTCACGGTCAGGTAGTACAGAAAATGGGATAAAACAGAAAAAGCCAATTCTAAAAACAAAACTTACTCTTGAATATTACAATATAAACCACTACAAGACAAAAATTTATTTGAAGAATAGGTACCGTATTTATCGGCGTATAACACGCACTTTTTCTCCCTGAAAATAGGGGGAAAATCATGGGTGCGTGTTATACGCCGATATCCCATATTTACTTACCTGTCTTGAAGCGTGGGCCGGCTTCACAGCGCGCACCCCGCAGTACTGGAACTTAAATTTCAGGTTCCGGTTTCCGGCGGGACTGAAAGGAAGTGCGCATACTATTGTGTGCACACTTCCTTTCAGTCCCGCCGGAAACCGGAACCTGAAATTTAAGTTCCAGTACCGCGGGGTGCGCGCTGTGAAGCCGGCCCACGCTTCAAGACAGGTAAGTAAATATGGGACAAGAGGGAAAGTGCACTAGGGGACACTATGGGAGGGGGGAGGGGACACTATGGGAGGGGGGAAGGGACACTATGGGAGGGGGGATGGGACACTATGGGAGGGGGAAGGGGACACTATGGGGGGGACACTATGGGAGGGGGGGACACACTATGGGGGGTGGAGAATACTATGGGAGGGGGGGAGAATACTATGGGAGGGGGGTGGAGAATACTATGGGAGGGGGGAAAGAATACTATGGAAGGGGGGGAACACTATGGGATGAAGGGGGGGAGAATACTATGGAAAGGGGGGGGATCACTATGGGATGGGGGGGGGATACTATGGGAGGGGTGGAAATTTCCTGGAATTTCCTTCTGAAAATGAGGTGCGTGTTATACGCCGGGGCGTGTTATACGTCGATAAATACGGTATATATAGGTGTAGAAAGTCCCTCATTCTATATCATAGAATATGCGTGCACAGAGTAGCAAAAATAACAAACCATGCAGCTGTAAGGAGACACAAGTTCGGAGTACTGTAAGGGGATGCAGAAGTAGAGTGACTCTAGAAGGTCACATGGCATCACAGCAGGTGGCGCAGCAAAAAAGAAGGAGCATCAGTAAATATCGTGACACACAACACTAGTTGAACAGTTTAGTACAAAATGGCCAAACTGGAAAACGTCACAAATTCAGTTAAATATAATGTGTTTTGTTATTAAACCACTTAAAGTCACACAAAACAAACTTGCATACTCAGAATAGGACAAGTATTTCCTCTCTCACAAACAGACCCCCCCCCCCCCCCCTACAAAACACTCACAAAACATTTCTTAAAGTAAAATTAATCTATTTTGCAACCCACCACATTGTTGGTACCAGTGATTTATACAGTTGCCTTGGTAAAGTTAAGAATATGCTTTATAAATATCTCTTTACCAGTGATGCCTTACTCTCTCTGTCTTTGCAGGGCTGACAGTATTTTTATATTTTTTTATAATATTTAGACTCTCCCTGAGATGGAAACTTTATTTCAAAGAGAAAATTAAAGCACAGAATAAAAAGCAGAACATAAATGTGTCAGCAGCGATTTTTTTTTTCAGCTGCTTGTCAATGAATGAGTCTTTCAAGCTGAAACGCCAAATAATTCCATATGCTTTCCTGGCTGAGTTTTGCTGTGTATTATTGTTCTAAGTGAAATAATTGAACGAGACTTAAACCTTAAGGATTTAGTATGTTATAATAGTGTAAAAGATTGCAGCAGTAATGAGAAATATAAAATCTGTCATTACACAAACATGCAGGAGCTAACGATTTATCTTTAATAACAGCTTCAGCTTAACTTTTATGGGCAGTGCAATTTTATAAATAACTAATTTTTCACAGCATTTTCCAGAAGCTGTAGTAGACAATTAAATGGACAAGCAAGCAAGAAAGAAGGGAAGAAAGCAAGCAAGGAAGGAAGAAAGAAAGAAAGAAAAAGAAAATCGTATAACAATGTGAACACACTGTGAATGCTTAAGGGAAGTAAACGCTGACATCTGTAACAATAACACCTTTCCGTAGGTACAGGGGGTATTAGTAGGACTGGAGCCCAGAGGTATTTGGCACTTGTTGACATAAGAAGGTACAGCCCTAAAGCAAAAAAAATAAAAAAAAAATAAAAAAAATATGTGTATTGGCGATGTGTGCTTTAGGATTAAATGCCACCTTTTACCTTTTATGTTAAACAGAGCGATGGCCAGATATCCAGCAATTTGTGGTTGATTCATAAACCTCCGTACAGTATGAAGTTAACTACCAAAATAAACATCCACATCAGCATTGTCATACAATCTTATTTTATGGGTAGCCATGCTTTTATATTTACAGATTTAACTAGAGGGAAGACAAGGAGTGTGAAAAAGGGCTTCAACGGGCATGAAAGGTCTGAAAAGCGGGAAGGGAAAAAAAAGTGTCAGAATGGGGCTGAAGCATACAGACTGTGATAAGCAAGGGATCAGTTACTTTGGGGGTCGGCAAATGGGGAGAGCAATAGTACAGCACCCAGTACAGAGTAAAATAAAATGTTTGCTTTGCAGAAACCAAAAAGGAAAATACTTTAATGAATGCAGAGGTTCACACTAGGTAGATGTGAAGCACAGGTCAGTACTCAATTTATCTGAACTCAACCTCTTTTACACTTCAAATATTTTAAAGAAAAACTGCACAAAATGAAAAATATTTCAGGCTGAGAAAACAATATTTAGTGAATTTAGTAAGCTATGGACAAAATTAAGAGCCAGTTGTTTTTAACAGACACTACAGTCACCAGAACCACTACAGATTAATGTAGTTGTTCTGGTGCCTACAGCCTGTCCCTGTAGCCTTTTCAATGTAAACGCTGCCATTTAAGAAAAAATGCAGTGTTTACATTGCTGCCTACTAAGACCTCTAGTGACAGTCACTCAGACAGCCACTAGAGAGTTCTGTGTCAATGCTCTGCATGGAGGTGCTGAATGTTACCCATAGAGAACATGTGCCACATCCTCCCAATGCGTTCATATGGGAAAGCATTGGCGTAGCTGAGATCATTAAGATCTCAGCTATGGAGGCAGGACGAGCAACAGCGAAACCAGCACGGCATAGGAAAGAAAGTGAGTAAAAACACCAATCATGTGATCGGAGGGGGTACCTAAACCCTCAGGTACCTAAACAGACACACACTCTCTGACAGACATACACATGCACACACTCATCAGAGACACACACTTACACTTTCTCTAACACTCACAAATTTACATTTTTAATTCTAATCCACCCAGCATCCCTAACTTAGGGAGAGCTGAGTGGACTTTCCCTGGGGTCCAGTGGGGCTGCTACTCCTGTGTGCAAGTGAGCAGTGATCTTTCTGCAGTTCCTCTCTGCTCCCTCGCACTGTCTACAGTGATGCCGGGGCCTGAATGACGTCATATTCTGGCTCCTGGCATTATTACACAGAGCGAGGGAGCAGAGAGGAGCTGCAGGAAGATCACTGCTCCCTCGCACTCTGCCCCTGCCTGCCACCTCTATTCCTCCATTCTCGCCTCCACAATCCCTGTGCTGGCCGCCTCCATATAGCCCAGGGCGGTCGGCTACATTCTCCCTGAGCCGGCCACTTTAATGCTTCCGCGGGCAGATACTTTAGGTAAAAGGCAGACAAATCCCAGGCGCCGGGATTCATCGATCTCTGGCCTAAGACACAAACCTAGAGTAAAGGAACACATGCTGGTCCTTAGAGCAGCCGGGCTAGTGCCCAAGACAGATAAATGAAATGTCTGCAAGCAGACAGAGAATAAACCAAAGACAGGTCAAGGTCTAGGATAACAGAGATTCATAGAATTGATAGTCAGGCCAAGGTCAGGATAACAGAGAGCAAGAATAGTCATACAAGCCGAGGTCATAAAACAGTACATCTAATATACAGTATAAGAACACTCCCAGGTAACAAGAACCACGACAGGGCAAGGAAGGAAATATACACCCTATACTGGGTTGTGATGATGTCACAAGTGTGTATACATCATCAAAAAGCATCACATAGACTGACATTATAAAAGAAGACCAATGGAAGAGTTCCATGTCATATATGATGTCATAATGAGGCACCAGGACGTTAGGAATGAGTTGTAGTGCTTTAGAACACAGTAAAGACAATTTCTGTGATTGCATGGCGCTGCGAGGGACAGGTACGATGACAGCACCACGACAAATTCACCAGCACTTCAGTCCGGATAGAACATTAGAAGCTTTATTATAACATATAAAAGCCTGATATGGAGACCAGCGTGAAGTAGGAACCTGATTTGATATGCTGCAATAAAACTAGTAAAGTTTTCACAATCTAGTTTAATGTTTCCTCATTACCCCAAGCAGCATGGAGGGGATGGGCTACTGGCGACTCTCGTTTAGCATTAAAATATTAAATACAGGGGTTTGGCCAAGGACCGCATGGAAACGGTCGCATAAGCCGTGAGCTCCGCCGAGCCGTGGGTCCCACAGCGTGGAATTACAGCGATCGGGCTGCTCTTCACAGCCACCCACAAAGCCTATTTCACCCCGAACACTATGGCTTCAAAATCTGCCAAAAAAATTAAGCAAAGAACGCTGGAATCTCACTTGCAAGTGCAGCCGGCTACTCCCGCATGGATCCAAGATGGCGGCGGCGGAACGCGATCGCCTGCATGGGACTCTGATGCTGGTGAGAGTCAAAGCAGCTTTCCCTCCACTGTCACTGCCCCAGCCCTGCCCCAGCCACAAATGTCACTGCCCCAGCCACAGATGCCTCCATTAGCTCCATGCTGGATACTGACCTCCGCTCAGACTTTTACAAATTAGCAGCAGACATAAGAGCTGACATACAAGCGCTGGGGGACAGGACAGCACACTTGGAGGAGCGGACAGAAGGATTGCAAGAAGCCCACAATGTCCTTGCAGAAGCCCATACTGCACTAGAGAATAAGGTATCCTATTTAGAAGGGAAAATAGCTGACAATGAAGACCGGGATAGAAGAAATAATATTAGAATCCGCGGCAGTTCATTACTTCACAGTAAAAGACCAGATAATGCAAACATCTAGACTCAACACAGAATTGCCAGGCGACTATGCAGGCATCAAGCTCTTCATCGACCTCTCAGCGACCACCATGTCCAAACGACGGTCATTTGCTCCCATAACAGCAGCACTATGCAACGTCAATATCCTGTATAAATGGGGATTTCCTACCAAACTCGTTGTTAGAAGGAACGGAGTGGACCGGGCTATCATGTCGCTGGAAGAAGGCCTGAAGCTCCTAGAGGACTGGAATATTTCAACTCCGGTGTTAGATAATCGCAGACAAGACCTACCACCGCCACGCAAAATGGCGAGAGATTGGCAGCAGGTCCCATGGAACGAGCACCACCATCGGACCGCAGAGATCCTTCTATTTAAATCCTCACAGACTGTGCGCCCAGACACGTAATTTATACAACGTGTTCACTATTATATTGCAAAAACTGCAGTTGTTTATGGTTAAATGTTATATTCCTGTGTATCATGTTTTAACGTGCTTACAATATAAAATGGCGGCCAATAGTTAAAGGCCCATGGCGCTGCGACTCATATTTAAAAGCGTACCTATACAGCTTACCTATAATTGACTTTACTCATGTTATCACAGACGATTAAGATACGCATTGGTTATTATATCCAACACTTCTCTACCACCTACCCCCACACTAGGCTTACAGAGGCTTGCATACCCTTGCAACAGGCCCTAAAGGCTAACGGATTTTTGTACATAGTTCTCTTCCTCCCCCACCCCCACCGACCTGCCCAACCGGGAACGACCTACCATAACACCGAAAACACCCACACCTACTAGAACGCCCCCACCCGAGACTGAACTTGAGTGGTTGCCATATACTATATTGCAGTTTTTGCATCCAACATGGCCCTCAAGTTCCTATCACTCAATCCGAAAGGTTTAAATTCACCCAATAAGCGCAGGCTGGCACTTCAAGAAGCCAAGAAACATGGAGCCCATGTAGCTTTCTTCCAGGAAACCCACTTCAAATGGGGTGCGAAACCCAGATTCGACTCTCCCTGGTTCCCACTATCCTATCATACGTGCTTCCACAAAAAAAAGAGAGGTGTCTCGATATTGATTAGTAAAAATGTTGTCTTTGAGTTCATCCGTAAGATAGGTGACAGAAAAGGGAGATATCTTCTATTACAATGTCGCATCAATAATCAACCGTTTACCCTAATGAATGTTTATGGTCCTAATGTAAATCAACCAGTGTTTATAGCTAATGTGTTCTCTCTTCTATCGTTGCATAGCTTTGGGGAGGTAATTCTTGGAGGCGACACAAACTTCCTTCTCGATATCAACATGGACTCCTCCGCCACAAAAACGGTAACCACGACAACAATGAAACAAAGACATACTCAAACATCCAACATCTGTCGCACACTGCAGGCACATAACTTTGTAGACCCCTGGAGAATACACCACCCAGCGGAAATAGATTACACATGCTATACCGCTGCACATAACAGCTATTCTAGAATTGACAGATTCCTACTTAAAAGTACGTCCCTAGAGAAAGTGGTTGACACAGACATAGGCGTCATTTCCTGGTCAGACCACGCTCCTATCACGATGTCTATATCTGAGCGATTCCCCAAGGAGGATAGAATCCCTTGGCAATTAAACAAATCTTTACTAAACAACCCTGTCATAGTGTCCCACATTACAACGGACCTCCAAAATGACTTTACTGACAATATACACCCGGACACGTCCCCAGACTACCTCTGGCTTGCACATAAAGCAGTACTAAGGGGCAGCTTCATAAAGCATGCCAGTCAAGCCAAGAAAGCACGCCAAGCCACGTACACAGAAATCATTTCAGAAATTACTTCCCTAACCCATAGAAACAAAAGATCACCGTCACCGACCACGCAGACCGCTCTACTACAAGCCCACACCAAATTACGAAATTTTGAATTAGCTAAAACCACATATTTACTACAAAAACACAAACACTACTTCGCCTCTGGAAACAGAGCAGGAGCTAAATTGGCTTCCCAGCTCAAACAAAGATCACCCGCCTCCAGGATTGCCTTCCTAAACAAACCTAACGGTCAAAAAATCATTGATCCAAAGCAAATTGTAAATGCATTCTCGGACTATTACCATAACCTGTATAATCTCAAAGACGACAGCGAGACAAAGGTTCCCACGCTCTCAGACATTGACAATTTCTTAGATCATATACACCTTCCAACCCTATCGCCCGATAACATACACCAACTAACCCAACCATTATCCGGAGAGGAAATATCCAAAGCCATAGCTGACTTGCCACTGCACAAATCTCCAGGGCCAGATGGTCTCCCCAACAGATATTACAAAGCCTTCTCACGGATATTGACCCCTCACCTATTAAATTTATACCAACATAGTGTCCAGACTGGTACGCTCCCCTCGGAACTACTGCTAGCTCATATTTCCACACTGCCCAAGCCGGGCAAGCCCCCCACCGCCTGCAAAAACTTTAGACCTATTTCCCTTTTAAACGGGGATGCCAAGCTCTACGCAAAAATATTAAGCAATAGACTCACACCCGTGATAGGTAAATCAATCCACAATGACCAAACGGGGTTTGTCAAAGGTCGTCAGGGCTCGGACAATAACCGTAAAGTCCTCAACATTTTAGCGACATTAGAGAAGGGGTCGGGCGGGGGCCTCCTCATGGCACTGGATGCGGAGAAGGCCTTCGACCGACTCAATTGGGCATATATGCTACGGGTGTTGAAAAAATTTGGCTTCCCTGACAACCTCACCAAAGGCATTATGGCACTATACACGACCCCGGCAGCTAAAGTAGCCCATGGAGGCTACATCTCCGACCCCTTCCAAATATCCAACGGAACGAGACAGGGGTGTCCCTTATCGCCCTTACTCTACATTCTATCTCTCGAACCCCTTGCACAAAAAATAAGGAACGATCACAACATACAAGGCATGACTATCTTGGGACGCGAATACAAATTAGCATTGTTCGCAGATGACATTCTATTAACTCTAGGGGACCCGCACTCTTCACTACCACACCTGATGGAGGTCCTACAGGAGTTTGGAGATGTATCACACTATCGCCTAAACCAAGACAAAACCCAAGCATTACCCATAAAACTCCCTCCTCACATTACATCCTCCCTGAAGGAGCGATATGTGTTCGATTGGAGGTCATCTGCACTCACTTACCTTGGTGTAAAGATTGCACCTTCCATAGCCGAAGTGCAGAAACTAAATTACCTCACCCTGCCACAACAGTGCAAAAAAGACACACACAAGTGGTCGCAGACACATATTTATTGGCTGGGCAAAGTAAATGCATTCAAAATGATGATCCTACCCAAATTGCTTTACATTTTCAGAATGCTCCCCATTTGCATCCCACAAACACTTCTAAAAACACTCCAGGCTATATGTAATGCTTTCATTTGGGGTAACAAAAAACCACGTATAGCCAGATCGACTCTATATAGACACACGAAACAAGGTGGCGTGGGGTTGCCCAATATAGGCCTCTATTACAAAGCCTCTGCGTTGGCCACAGGGATACTAATGCACACAGAGGAGGGTACCACACAGTGGGTGGACATGGAAAAAGCCCAATTCAAGGACAACCAGGCACTGGCATACCTCTGGACACCAAACACCTTTAGGACAGCGCAGCCACACCTACTACCCACCACGAAACTCACTATCCAGTTCTGGACAGCATACTTGGAGACTATAGGGAAAAAAACACTCATTCCAGGATAGGGCCCCTTTGGTAGCCTTTAGATCCATTTCACCAGACATACGCCTCAAGAGCTGGGAGCGGGTAGGAATAACACATATATACCAATTACTCCAACCCCAAAGGGTGATACCATTTCCAGAACTGCAACAGAAATGGGGTCTGCCCAACAACGCTATCTTCGCGTACTTACAAATCAAAGGGATCATCTCAGCACATGTACATAACAAACACACAAACCCCAACAGCATCACACTACCAGCAAAAGCAATACTAGACCGATGTTGGAAACACCCAAGAAAACCAAAAACTATCTCCTTATGCTATACAGCGTGGGGGCACACGACACCCAATAACACACCACACTGTAGAACACTATGGGAAAAAGATTGTGCCATTGCTCTCACAGATGAGGAATGGATACACGCACTGAATGATCTGTCTAAATGGACAAAATGCTACTCGCATATAGAAGCACATAAAAAAACTACTATATAGGTGGTATTTAACCCCCACAAACTCCACAAAATTTACCCGACCACCCCCCCGCTCTGCTGGAGATGTTTGAAGCAGTTGGTACTTTACTTCACATCTGGTGGACGTGCCCTAAAATCAAACCCTTATGGAATGAAGTGCGCAATACACTACACACCCTCAAACTCCCGGGCGCGCAGAACACCCCTGAAATGTACCTGTTGCTGAGATTCCCCCAAATATACACATATTCGCACAAACAGAAAAGTGCCATCATAATCCTGGCTGCCCGCAATCTAATAGCCTTACACTGGAAGTCAACAAAGTGCCCTACCAAAACCCAGTTATGGGACAAAATACAGCAATTCTACATTCACAAAAAAATGTCTACACCTAATTCCAATTCTGCACAATTACTCCACACCACTTGGTCCCCGTGGATAAAAATGTATAACCAACAGATAGCTGGATAGGAACATAATCCATACTTAACAAATTGAACTTCCAGACCCGAATATATATCTCAGACCAACGTTAAGATAGCTCTTTATATGTAAACCTTCTTGATGAAAATGTTCAATACTTCATAATACCTTGGTAACCCGAACCCCCCCTGTACCCTGACCCTATTGTTTCACATGCTTACCCAAAGGATGTTATGTTACCATCCATGTTTTGTTCTTGAAATTTATCATAACCTGTTTATGTACTTTTGCTTCAAAATCAAATAAAAAGTATATTGCAAATTTTTTTTATTAAATACAGTTTAACTGAATGGAAGACCAGTGCTAGGGGACTCCAGGCACTATAACTACTATAACTACTTAAGTGTCCCTTTAATATTGAAAGATTTCGATTTTAGACATAAAGACACTCGAAAATCACCTGCTACAAGCATTTGAACAGTAAAAGAAAAATACTCAGCAAACTAATATGTACTACCATGCAAGTTATATATTAGCTCTCTATTTTTCCTTCAGTTCCTCTCTGCTCCCCTGCGCATCTCTATAGTGATGCTGGGGCCGGAGTGACATTATATTTCAGCTCCCATCATAACTAAACAGCACGCAAGGGAGCAGAGAGGAACTGCAGGAAGATTACTGTTCCATCACTCGCCGTCTCTCCTTGCTGCTTCAGTCGGGCGGTTCAGCGCTCTCCCAGGCGGCCAAGAGACTCCAATGCGTCTCAGAGTGTTCGGTTAGCTTCAGTGCACCCTCAGCCAGTTGCCTCCATGCTCTCCTGGGCAGTTTCCTTTGCTAAAATGTCACAATTTCTAGTCGCCATAGTGACTTGAAATTTGTCGAGCCCTGTATTAGAGAGTGTTTATCCTCCAAACGTATAATTAGCAGCATGACACAATTCAGAATAAACATGAATGATGTATGAGATTTCAATCCATGCCCTTGATCTGCTCGGTAATAGACTAATTGATTAATTAATACAGCATGCTGTAGTGGTAATGGTGCCAGGAGTGTCCTGGAGCCCCCAGTGAGAGTAGTCAAATTGTTTGCTAATGGTTTAACAACTTCACCTCCAGTAATTCGGGTTTTCATGGAAAAGGTCTCCGATGCCTGGAAGACAAAATTCAAGGGGCTTCAGAGCACTCTTAGCACCATAATCACTGCTGTAGAGGATATGGCGATTGGAGTGTTTCTTTAAAATTCAGAAAACCACAAATGAACCAATAAGATACTAAATGTTAGGTAAACAGGACATTTTTTCACACAGTAGCAAAATCAATATTGTAAAATTTGGGCAAAAATATAGGACTTACCCAGCATTAAAATGTACTTTTCTGATGACCACTATAGTAACTAGCTATACACCTGTCTTTGATTTAGGCAAGCTAGATTAGTAACATATCACATATTTACATATTTGGCTTAAAACAGAACCCAGGGTTACAATAGAACTGGCAACAACCTTATGGACACTTTCAATGGTAATGGCATAATAAGATGCAGAGTGAGTAAATGTGTAACATGTTCTATAAGAACACCATTCTGACCTCACAAACCCACTATGCATTTTCATTCCTCATCCTTCTTAGATCCCTTCTTGGTTGGTTTTTTTTTTTCAATTTATATTTTTATTGAATTTTCGCAATTTAAGCATTTCTTCTTGTCAGAGTATGGTTTTAGAAAATAAACATTATAAATGTATCATTACATTTCTGTTGTGGGTAAGCAAGCATTCTGTGGGTGCTTTGCCCTCTTTAGAACGTGGGTGAGTATATACCAGGTCCCCCCGTCTCCCCAAACTCAGGGACTCAGATCTTGTTGTGTGTTATTGTTCTTACCCGGGGGTCTGGGTTGTGGGCACCGAACCCAGGATATCAGCATTGTCTCGGGAGGGCTGGAGTGTCGGAGGGAATGGACCCATGCCATTGGTTTGTGTGTGCTCTGCCCAATATACTGGGCCCATGTTTGTCTGCGGACACTAAGTTTTGTTGGCTTAAGCTGGGTCAAACCTTGTTTTTTTTACATTTTTACATTTATTTTAGGTCCCTCACATTTCTCTGACCAATGATTTGATTCTTGGACTCCCTTTCTTTCATCTTCATTCTTCCCAATCCAATTTGGTCAATAAAAAAATAATAAATATAGTGACCCTCTGAGAAATGTAGTCAATTGAATTGAAGAGAATTGAGCAGAATGATAGCAGCTACATTTGATAAAAAAAACTACGTGGATAGACATCTATATACATTCAGGCTTTGTGTATGCCACACAATTCAGGGAACATGAAAATGAATTTACAAATGATAACCAACTGTTACACTTCTGGTTACATTATTCCTATCTTTTAAAGGACCACTATAGGCACCCAGACCACTTCAGCTTAATGAAGTGGCCTGGGTGCCAGGTCAATCTAGGTTTATCCCTGCCTGCTGTAAACATAGCAGTTTCAGAGAAACTGCTATGTTTACATATGGGTTAATCCAGCCTCTAGAGGCTGTCTCATTGACAGCCGCTAGAGGCGCTTCCGCGCTTCTCACTGTGATTTTCACAGTGAGAAAACGCCAGCATCCATAGAAAAGCATTGAGAATGCTTTCCTATGGACTGGCTGAATGCGTGCACGGCTCTTGCCACGCATGCGCATTCAGCCGATGACGTCCAAAGGAGGAGGAGAGTCCCCAGCGCTGAGGGAGCGCGGCAATGGAGAAAGGCAAGTGATTTAACCCCTTCCTCCCCCTTCAGCCCGGCAGGAGGGGAGCCATGAGGGTGGGGGCACCCTCAGGGCATTATAGTGCCAGGAAAACAAGTTTGTTTTCCTGGCACTATAGTGGTCCTTTAACCTATAATCTCTTCCTATTCCTGTATGTCAAACCTGTGCTGTCACTAACTACAAGCATGCCTTGCTAACCAATATACATTGTTAAGGAATTTGTAAAAACAATATAAATGTATTATGCTGTCAGCTCTAGGACTATAAGTACTGAAACCAATGAAAGTAAACAGAAGAGATTTCTCAATCTAGAATTACCAGAAAAAAACTTGCAAATATAGGGCCCCTTATCACCAAACAGTCAGCTATGAGAAACATAAAAAAAAAAGTATAATCTCTGCTGCCCACACCCTAATTAAAACCTAGTCTGCTAACGAGTCAGCCACTTCCACTGGTCTTGAAGGCTAAGGATGTAGGGGGTAAGAACAGGGCATAATATATGCCAAAACTGATTGCTACTGAGAGCAGCTGTTTCTTTTCTAGTTATGGAGGAATTCAAATGAATCGGGAGCTTTATAATAAATAGATATTTTCCTTTGAAATGCTGAGATGCCGCCATTAGAAACTCTTTTGATATATTTTTTAAAAAGCTCATTAGACAAACGATACAGTGTATGCTCTACTAAATCACTGTGGCTATCTCTGCTGTGCCAAGCACTCAAGGTCATTTAATCACAAGAGATGGGCGCAGTAGTCACTACTCCCTGGCACTGATGCACAAGACACAAGAATGGATGTGAACACCTTGACAGCTAAAGGACTCCCGTAGGGGGGTCCTAGTCATCATCGTACCAAGATGTACTATGGTTTCACAGCAGAAAACTTCTTCGAAATCCAGTCTATTTTCTTTTCATTTTAGAGCTGCACATATAACATATATGCATAGAATCACATTATGTTTGCTAAAAGTAAAAAATAAAATAAAAAATACAGATATGAAGTATGGCTCTGAGTATAGCATGCACATAATAAAAAATTAAAACTGGGGGCAGTTTACATAAATGGACGTTTAATTAAACTTTATAATGTTCTTTGTCTCTGTTAATGCTATGTGTACCCAAAAAGCATGCATTCAACTGCAACAAAGAGTTGCCTCTTGTTTCTTTACACAGCAATTATAGGGATAGTGCGCTTATTGGACATAGGACAAATATATTTGTAACGGAAAAGGATGCTCACTTAACCTTTTAACTTGTCTTTATAGGGAAGTGAGACAGCTGGGGTATGATATACACACCAAAACAGCTTCATTAAGCTAAAGTTGTTTTGGTGCCTATAGTATCCCTTCAATTTCAGAATATTTGAGCATATTAAATGAAGGGTCTCCATTATCTTAAAGAAGCTGTAAGTGGAGGGAATTTTTGCTATATAAGATTTCTGGAATTGGTGTATAATCACATTGAAGTACCATTCAGTGTACATGTCAGGTCAGCTTTATTTTTATCTCTAAGTAGTTGTGGTACTGTTTCTTAAATGCATCCTTATATAGGGTTGTTTATCACCAATCATAACAGAATAAGGTTATTAGGTGATTCAAATTACGATTTAAGGGCTACTCCTAGCATCATGACCATTTCAGTGTTTTGAAGACATCATGGTGCTGAGTCTGTATGTGCAGACTTTCGCTATCAAACTCAATTTGTAAAGTGTTTCAATTTTGATTGTCAACTTATTTTGCAACAAAAGAGTGTAAACTGTTTAACTGGTGGACTTAAGTCTACTTTAAACATACCGTATATACTCGTGTATAAGTCGATCTCATGTATAAGTCGAGGGCAGTTTTGTGACCAACAATTGTGAAATATGCTATGCCTCGTGGATAAGTCGAGGGTAAAACTTGGGGCTATGAAATTCTGTGATTTTTAGAATTATATACACACTCATACAAACACACTCTGCATTATACACACACACACTCATACAAACAATCTGCATTCTACACACACACTTATACAAACACACACACTCTGCATTATATACGCACACACTGTGTGTATATAATGCAGTGTGTGTGTGTTTGTATGAGTGTGTGTAGAATGCAGATTGTTTGTATGAGTGTGTGTGTGTATAATGCAGAGTGTGTGTTTGTATGAGTGTGTGTGTGTATATAATGCAGAGTGTGTGTTTGTATGAGTGTGTGTAGAATGCAGATTGTTTGTATGAGTGTGTGTGTATATAATGCAGAGTGTGTGTGTTTGTACGAGTGTGTGTGTATATAATGCAGTGTGTGTTTGTTTGTATGAGTGTGTGTAGAATGCAGATTGTTTGTATGAGTGTGTGTGTATATAATGCAGAGTGTGTGTGTTTGTACGAGTGTGTGTGTATATAATACAGTGTGTGTGTGTTTGTATGAGTGTGTGTAGAATGCAGATTGTTTGTACGAGTGTGTGTGTATATAATGCAGAGTGTGTGTGTTTGTATAAGTGTGTGTGTAGAATGCAGATTGTTTGTATGAGTGTGTGTGTATATAATGCAGAGTGTGTGTTTGTATGAGTGTGTGTAGAATGCAGATTGTTTGTATGAGTGTGTGTGTATATAATGCAGAGTGTGTGTTTGTATGAGTGTGTGTAGAATGCAGATTGTGTGTGTGTGTGTGTGTGTGTGTGTGTGTGTGTGTGTGTGTGTGTGTGTGTGTGAGAGAACTGGGTGGGAGGAGGGCATTTTTATTATACATTTTTTATTTTATTATATATATTTTTTTTTTTATATATTTTTTTTTTTTTTTTATGTTTGATTTAATTTTCGTCCCCCCTCCCTGCTTGTTAGCTTGCCAGGGAGGGGGGCTCTCACTCCCTGGTGGTCCAGTGTATGGGCTGTGTAGGAGGGGGGGGCTGGCAGAGAGCATTAACTTACCTTCCTGCAGCTCCTGTCAGCTCCCTTCTCCTCCGTGCAGCTCCTCTGTCAGCTCCCACTGTAAGTCTCGCGAGAGCCGCGGACCCCGCGGCTCTCGCGAGACTTACAGTGGGAGCTGACAGAGGAGCTGCACGGAGGAGAAGGGAGCTGACAGGAGCTGCAGGAAGGTAAGTTAATGCTCTCTGCCAGCCCCCCAACAGGACCGCCGGGCTTGTAATGAGCCCGGCGGTCCTTGTCTGTATTATGGCAATGTAAGTTGCCATAATACAGACATTAACTCGAGTATAAGTCGAGTGAGGGTTTTTCAGCACAAAAAATGTGCTGAAAAACTCGACTTATACTCGAGTATATACGGTAGTTCACTTTAAGGTTGTGTTGCTTTTTTTTTGTTTTTTTTAAAAGACAGTCTAAGAACCAAAACAACTTTAGCTAATGAAGTAGTTTTGGTCTATAGAGCAAGCCCCTGCAGTCTCACTACTAAATTAACTACCATTTCAGAGTTAAATCACATGCGTTTCTATTTATGCATCCCTAGTACTACCTCCAGAGGCTGTGACTCACATAGCCACGATATTTTTTTATTTATCATTCCATTTTCAAACCCATCTTTAGCTGTGTTATTATTTCCTGACTCATGAAATTCTAAATTAAACACAATTTGCAATAAGGGAAGCTAAAGATAAAGGGCTGTATAAATGTAGTGATATAATTCTTAAATGACAGTGGATTTAGCAACAATATCACAGGAGCATGAGCTATAGACCAAAACCACTTAATAAAGCTTAAGTTGTTTTTGTTCTTAGAGTGTCCATTTAATGGTTTCTTTATATGGCTATTATATGTTACTCTTTTGTATATTTTGATTGTACTACAAATAGTTAATGAATAATATATATAATGCCATACTAAGTGTACTTTTTATATTAATATATACATATATTAATATAAAAATACACTCGGAATTAAATTACACACAAAAATATACACTGCTAAAAAAAAAAAAAAAAAAGGGAACACTTAAACAACACAGTGTAACTCCAAGTCAATCACACTTCTGTGAAATCAAACTGTCCACTTAGTAAGCAACACTGAGTGACAATCAATTTCACATGCTGTTGTTCAAATGGGATAGACAACAGGTGGAAATTATAGGGAATTAGCAAGACACCCCCAATAAAGGAGTGGTTCTGCATGTGACGACCACAGACCACTTCTCAGTTCCTATGCTTCCTGGCTGATGTTTTGGTCACTTTTGAATGCTGGCGGTGCTTTCACTCTAGTGGTAGCATGAGACGGAGTCTACAACCCATACAAGCGGCTCAGGTAGTGCAGTTCATCCAGGATGGCACATCAATGGGAGCTGTGGCAAGAAGGTTTGCTGTGTCTGTCAGCGTAGTGTCCAGAGCATGAAGGCGCTACCAGGAGACAGGCCAGTACATCAGGAGACACGGAGGAGGCCGTAGGAGGGCAACAATCCAGCAGCAGGACCGCTACCTCCGCCTTTGTGCAAGGAGGAACAGGAGGAGCACTGCCAGAGCCCTGCAAAATGATCTCCAGCAGGCGACAAATGTGCATGTAAGCAAAAACGATAGGGTAAGTGGCGCTAAACAATATATAAATAGAATAACAAATCCCAGTGCGTCTAAAACCAAACCAGTGTTTTAGTCACCCTAAAAACACTTACATTAGTACAAATGGATACAGGAGAAGGTGGTTTTGCGCCCACAGTGGATGATTGATGAGATAATCTGTAACATAGACAGCTATCATAGGGCAATATGCATAAACCAATAACTGGTATAAAAAATGATTAGGTCAAAAGAGACTATTCCTTCTATTCCGCACCTGCAGGCACCTATTCCAGAATTGACACTATTTTTATGCAACATAGATATCTCTCACTAATCAAAAGTGCTACATATGGCCCGATCACTTGGTCAGATCATGCCCCTATGACATTAACGCTTTCACTACCAAACACAATCACTCCATTCTCCCAATGGAAGCTAAATGACCTCATTCTCAATGACAAAATGACACTAAATAAGATTTGAGAATCAGCTTCCAACTACTTCTTAGAAAACACGAGCCATGACACTACACCTATCATGACCTGGGAAGCCCACAAAGCAGTAATTAGAGGAGAACTTATCAAGTCAGCAGCTGCACTTAAAAAAAAAAGAGAAAAACAGATTGAACAACTCACCAAAGACATCTCATATTTAGAAAACAAACATAAATCCACTCTCTCATGGGATGACCACAAAATGCTATCCAGTAAACGAACAGAGCTATCGACCATACTACAACTCCATGCCAAGAAAAAATGATCCTTAACGAAAAACACATATTACACTCATAGCGGCAATCGAAAAAAGGGAGTGTATACCGCGCCTAGAGGTATTCGTGTAAACAATTATAAAAAATTATACATACATATAGTCGATGGAGATTTTGACAATAGTTGGTAACCTCAAAATAAAAAGCAAAACATAATAGTGCAATACAGTAAATAAACAAGAAAGGTCAGATAAAGCTATACACAGTCCACTCACATGGGGATGAGCTATAACAGAGCTCAGCTGTGATGCGCCTGGACGGTATAATCCCCGTCTCGGGATATATGGTGGTATAACTTCAGGGATTTTCCAAGGTGCAGTGGTGCGTAGATCATAAAATCCAAAGATAAAAATATGGCAGCATATGGTGAAGTAAGTACTGGTGAAGTGATAACAAGTATAAAAGGTATTGTACTTACAATTTCTAGAGCATGTAACCTGCTCTAGTTTGGACAGCCTAGGTGGTATAATCCCCACCAAGGATATGCAGGATCCAGGGAGTAGAAGGTGATAATAATAACGATATATATAAAAGTATAATAAAAGAAGTACTTTAATATATAAAACAAACAAGTATAATAACAAGTATAAAAGTCCACTTTACGCGTTTCGCCTCACAGGGCTTCTTCAGAAGTGTGGGGAATCTCCTTCATGGATCCGTTTTTATATGGCTGTCAATTTAGGAAAAGTTAGTTGGTGGTGTAGTGGTTTCTAGTTCCGGATTATCTGTCCTGGAACGCTCATTTCCGTTTCCGGGTTGTGTCTATGGAACGCAGGAGTCGCCAGAGTGATGACGCGGCACTCGCGTCGAACCGGAAATGACGTGGTAGGTGCGTCATTCCGGAATATTGGCCAGAATGATCGTGACGCTCAAGTGGAACGCACGCAACGTCCGAAAACAGCGTGCGTTGCGTTCCAGAGCGTCTATATGCAAATAGCTGCAATAGAAAAGATAAATATGGGCACAGTAGTCTGAGTATATAACCGCCATATTGGTTATGGGCATTTACATTTCAACGATTGTAACATAAGTGTGAACACAATATCAGAACAATATAAAGACCAATATAAAGACAACATAAAGGTGGGGTACTTTCAGCCTCAGGGGTAATTAGATATACATATACAAATCAATATATAATGTAGCAAATTGTATGAAGAGCTACAATTGATTATAATAGATGCAATAAAAACGTAAAGATATAAATATTCTGCATGAGGCACAGAAAAAATATATATTGTATAAATAAATGAAAATATATTATCATACATTAAATTTCATACATAGCATAATTTAGAGGTCAAAGTACTCCTGTATTATATTTTTACAGGTAGGGGTATATATATAAAACCAAAAACATGCAGAGCAAGTGGGTATATAGAGGGGTGTTGATAAGTGTAAAAAAGATCGAATGAAATGAAGAAAATCTTAAAAAATAAATAAATAAACGAATTAAAATTAAAAAATTGAAAAAAATAATAAAATAACATAAAAAGACATTAAATACCACAGAGATCAATATTTTAAAAAGAGGCCTCAAGTTTGCCCCAACCCGAGATTTTAGCTCATTTCTTACATATATAGATGTAAACAAGTTTGTTAGAAATGCCACTTTAAAACGTTTTTATCTTAGTAAATCTAATGATCACCAATCAACTAACACAAATATTACAAACCTCAAAAAATACAGATGCAGTGAACTTAAGAACAAATCCACATTTTACCCCGCATATTTTAAATCTAGTGCTCTCGATATATTTGAAAAAAAGGTATGCAAAGAAATAAAAACCCTAGATACTAAACCCAAAAACAACACATCAAATCTAAACAGAAGAGAAATGAAAGTTTTAAAAGATCTATATAATGATACTTCCATTGTAATCAAACCCGCCGATAAAGGCGGAGGTCTTGTAATCCAATCAAAAGATAAATATGAAACAGAAGCTTTAAGACAACTAAATGATTGTAACACATACGCTAAATTAAATAGTGACCCCACAACAGACATAAAGAATATACTTAATGTATTTCTAAAAAAAGGTAAAGATATGGGGATCCTAAGTGACAAAGAGTACCACTACATTAACAATCCATTTCCTAAGATTCCGGTTATATACTTCCTGCCAAAGATCCACAAAAACTTGAATAACCCTCCTGGCCGTCCCATTGTATCCGGCATAGGATCACCCCTCTCAAACCTTTCCGAATACATTGACATTATGTTACAACCGTATGTAAAACAAACCAAATCGTATCTAAAAGATACAATAGACCTTTTAAAAAAATTGGAAAATGTCACCTGGGAGACAGATTACACTATGATCACCTGTGATGTACAATCTCTGTATACTATTATAAAACATGACAGAGGTTGTAAAGCTATTAGATCTATTCTGGAAAGGGATGAATCCATGCCCCAAGAACATACAGAATTTCTAATAGAAGGCATAGACTTGATTTTAAAGCACAACTACTTCTGGTTCAAAGACGGTTTTTATTTGCAAAATACGGGAACAGCTATGGGTACCAGGTTTGCACCCAGTTATGCCAACCTCTATATGGCGGAGTGGGAAGACCAGTCCGTTTGGAGGGGGCATGACTGGGTGGAGTGCCTGGTATCCTACTCCCGGTATATAGATGATCTGTTTTTTATCTGGAAGGGATCTGAGAGCTCAGCCAAAGATTTTATTTCGTTTTTAAATAGGAATGAAGATGGTATTATTTTAACTGCAGATTTTAGCAATTCGAAGGTTACTTTTTTAGATTTAAATATTTACATTAAGAACAATAAAATACACACAAAAACTCATTTTAAAGATGTTAATGTGAACAACTATATAAGTACAGACAGTTGCCACAACAAGATATGGTTGGATAGCATCCCCAAAAGCCAAATTATGAGACTCAAAAGAAATTGCTCAGAGACACTAACTTTTCTGGAGCAAGCAAACACACTAAAAGAAAGTTTTACACAAAAGGGATACGATGCAAAAAATATAGACCTAACAATTAAGAAAACAGCTGCAATAGATAGAAACCAGCTAATACATAAATTAAAACCCCTGCCAAACCAGGGAAATCCAGATTTTACCCTACCAATTGTTTTAGATTACAATAACAAAAACAAACAACTGAAAAAAATTTTAACCAAGCACTGGCACTTACTAAAAGAAGATGAAATTCTGGGAAAAATAATCCCAGATAAACCGAAAATAGTTTTTAGAGGTGCTCCAAATTTAAAGATGCATTTAACTAAGAATTTTTCAAAGAATAGTCCAAATAAAACTAATAATTTTATGGACAACAAAGGTTTTTACGAATGCAATTGTTGCATAGCGTGCAAGAAAACTAAAAAAACAAAAAGAATGTTGACAGAATTTAAATCTAACCATACAGGCAAGAAATATAATATAAAGGACGTCATTACATGCAACAGTAAAAATGTCATTTACCTACTGGAGTGCCCGTGTGGCCTCCAGTATGTGGGCAGAACTATTAGACCCTTGAAAATAAGAATAGCAGAGCATTGTAGAAATGTCGAAAAAGGTTTAAAAACCCACTCTGTACCCACACATTTCTGCTTACATAACAACGACCCCAAGCACCTTTCTTTTACTGGTATAGCTGTAGTCAAAAAACATTGGAGGGGAGGGGATATTGTCAAAAAGATCGGCCAGATAGAAATGAAGTGGGTATACCAGCTCGACACCCTACATCCTAAAGGGCTGAATGCAGATTTTGATCTCTATAATTTTTTATGATTATATATTTTTTTTCTATATATATTTTTATTAGCTCTTTCTTATTAGCCCTTTTTGGTTTTTTAATCTGCCCAGAGAGCTGCTTACTTTATTCAATCAATATTATGTGTTTTATTATTATCTTTTTATGTTATTTTATTATTTTTTTCAATTTTTTAATTTTAATTCGTTTATTTATTTATTTTTTAAGATTTTCTTCATTTCATTCGATCTTTTTTACACTTATCAACACCCCTCTATATACCCACTTGCTCTGCATGTTTTTGGTTTTATATATATACCCCTACCTGTAAAAATATAATACAGGAGTACTTTGACCTCTAAATTATGCTATGTATGAAATTTAATGTATGATAATATATTTTCATTTATTTATACAATATATATTTTTTCTGTGCCTCATGCAGAATATTTATATCTTTACGTTTTTATTGCATCTATTATAATCAATTGTAGCTCTTCATACAATTTGCTACATTATATATTGATTTGTATATGTATATCTAATTACCCCTGAGGCTGAAAGTACCCCACCTTTATGTTGTCTTTATATTGGTCTTTATATTGTTCTGATATTGTGTTCACACTTATGTTACAATCGTTGAAATGTAAATGCCCATAACCAATATGGCGGTTATATACTCAGACTACTGTGCCCATATTTATCTTTTCTATTGCAGCTATTTGCATATAGACGCTCTGGAACGCAACGCACGCTGTTTTCGGACGTTGCGTGCGTTCCACTTGAGCGTCACGATCATTCTGGCCAATATTCCGGAATGACGCACCTACCACGTCATTTCCGGTTCGACGCGAGTGCCGCGTCATCACTCTGGCGACTCCTGCGTTCCATAGACACAACCCGGAAACGGAAATGAGCGTTCCAGGACAGTTAATCCGGAACTAGAAACCACTACACCACCAACTAACTTTTCCTAAATTGACAGCCATATAAAAACGGATCCATGAAGGAGATTCCCCACACTTCTGAAGAAGCCCTGTGAGGCGAAACGCGTAAAGTGGACTTTTATACTTGTTATTATACTTGTTTGTTTTATATATTAAAGTACTTCTTTTATTATACTTTTATATATATCGTTATTATTATCACCTTCTACTCCCTGGATCCTGCATATCCTTGGTGGGGATTATACCACCTAGGCTGTCCAAACTAGAGCAGGTTACATGCTCTAGAAATTGTAAGTACAATACCTTTTATACTTGTTATCACTTCACCAGTACTTACTTCACCATATGCTGCCATATTTTTATCTTTGGATTTTATGATCTACGCACCACTGCACCTTGGAAAATCCCTGAAGTTATACCACCATATATCCCGAGACGGGGATTATACCGTCCAGGCGCATCACAGCTGAGCTCTGTTATAGCTCATCCCCATGTGAGTGGACTGTGTATAGCTTTATCTGACCTTTCTTGTTTATTTACTGTATTGCACTATTATGTTTTGCTTTTTATTTTGAGGTTACCAACTATTGTCAAAATCTCCATCGACTATATGTATGTATAATTTTTTATAATTGTTTACACGAATACCTCTAGGCGCGGTATACACTCCCTTTTTTCGATTTCTACTCTCACTTACAAGGTTTTGGGAATCCTTGTTTTGTACACTGCTGCCTGCCCACCACTTACTATAGCGAGCGCCTATTACCCTTTGCTTTGTGACTCATAGCGGCAAAGCTGGCAAACTTTTAGCAAAATCCTTACAAACAGAAAGGCAATCCTCTTTCATCTCAGAGATTAAGAAAAAAGATGGAATCCTCACCTGTCACATGCCTGATATACTATCTTCCTTCCACGATTTTTATACTCAACTCTATAACCTCACAAATACAAAACCAACATCGGAAGAGATACTAGAGTTTTTGAAGCCCAGAATTAAACACACTATTCCGATAAACGAAATTACATTCTTAGACAATCCACTAACAACAGAAGAATTCATGACTACTGTAAAGGCTTTGCCTCTGGGCAAAAGTCCGGGCCCTGACGGTTATACCGGGAAATATTATAAGGAATTATCTTCCATATTAGCAAGACCATTCGTCAATGCGTACAATATGAAACAACTCTCATCCTCTATACCAGGATCAGCGCTCGAAGCGATCATATCCATTATACCTAAACCTGGAAAAGATACGACTTTATGTGGGAATTACAGACCTATCTCACTAATCAATATTGACTTAAAAATCTTGACAAAGATCATGGCTACTAGGCTCAAACCATTTCTGCCGTCACTAATACATCCAGACCAAGCTGGCTTTGTTCCCAGAAGAGAAGCTAAAAATAATACTACGAAAATCATAAATATTATTCATTGGGCCCAACTACACAAGACCCAGAGTGCCCTACTAGCCATCGACGCCGAAAAGGCATTTGATAGAGTCAATTGGTCGCTACTGAAACACAACCTGAAATATCTTAATTTTGGTCCCAGATGGCTGGAATGGATTGATACAATTTACTCGAAACCTACTGCGAAACTAAGAATCAATGGGCAACTATCAGACCCAGTAAAGATCTCAAATGGCACAAGACAAGGATGCCCATTATCGCCGCTGCTATTTATACTGGTGTTGGAACCCTTCCTACAAGGCATTCGTGACAATAATTCGATCAAGGGAATTCAAATTAAAAACCAAAATTACAAAATTACAGCATTCGCAGACGACCTTCTCTTTACAATTGCGGATCCACACAAAACAATTCCTAACATTATGGCTGAAATGCAACTATACGGAAAACTCTCATTTTTTCAAGCAAATCTCACAAAATGTGACTTGATGCCAATCTTTCTGACAAAAGACATCTGTAATCAAATCAAGTCCAACTTTGCATTCCAATGGACTATGACCTCCATTAAATATCTTGGGATACACATACCAAACAAATTGAATTCTATATATACAGTGAACTTCCCACCTTTGATTGACTCTATCACCAAAGATCTATCCAGATGGCACAAACCTTGTTTCGGTCTGTTATGCCGTATAAATATTATTAAAATGAATATCCTTCCTCGTATCCTCTACCTACTACAAACTATCCCATTACAAATCCCGTCCAAGTTTTTCTCTACTATCAAATCCTTATTTTTGAAATTCATATGGGCTCATAAACCCCCGCGCCTAGCCTACCAAACGTTAATTAAAAATCGAGAACAAGGCGGTCTGAACCTACCAGACATATCTAATTATTACAGAGCGACTCATCTACAAAGGCTCTACGAATGGTCAAAAACTTCCAACACGCTCCAATGGGTTGAATTGGAAAATAACTTCTCAGAAGTCCCACTCCATATACTTCCCTGGGTGCAAATAGACAAACAACTAATGGGAAAACTCAATAGACACCCAACGATCTCTACATCGCTACATATATGGCTCAAATTGAGGTCACAAACGGAGATTGCTCCATACCCGTCGCCAATATATCCTCTCACTTTGAACCCCTACTTACTTGAAGGTTCCTCAGGGAAACAATGGGGCCTGCAATACAAAGGTCCAGTCCTGAAATTATGCGATGTAACAAGAAAGGACACACTAAAATCTCTACAAGAACTAACTGGCTCAGACAACCATACGGGAGTTCAGCTCTTTCTCTTTGAACAAATGAAACACTTCATCAAGTCCAATTCGCTTTTACAGTCAGGCACCAGACCCCCTACTGAATTTGAACGTCTCTGTACCGAACATCCACCTAAAATTAAGACCCTCTCAACTATGAATCTCATTCTCAAAGAAGTCCAAGCACAGAATTGTCCTACCTTTACTCAGAAATGGACTGACGAACTGCAAATTACCCTAAACAACAACCAATGGAAACAGGCCTGTACCCTCGTCCACAAATCTTCTATATCCACACACGCACAAGAATGCAATTACAAAAGACTATCTCGTTGGCACAACACTCCAGTTATTATACACAAATACTATCCAAATACTCCTGACCTATGTTGGAGATGTAATAATCCAAGAGCTAATCATGCACATATCTGGTGGCAATGCCCTATAATACACAAATTCTGGAAGAGAATCCACACGATCATTCAACTAATGTACCGGAAAAACTTTGACTGCATCCCAGAATACTATATCTTCCTTCTTAAACCAAAAGAATTCACTAAACTAGACCACGCTTTGTTCTGTCACCTCGTAATGGCAGCCTCACAACTCCTCCCTAAATATTGGAAACAACCCCAGCCTCCTTCAATTCGGGAGTGGGTACTGAGAGTTGAGGAAATCAAATTGATGGAAGAAATTACATCAGCTAAACTAGGGAAACTTACTAAATTCTGTTCTGTCTGGAATCATTGGAATTCATATAACAGCAAGTATCTCCATCCTACCAAATAAAAAGTCATATCTAGGAGGAATACTACTAGCTTACCGGTGCCCGAACCCAGCCCACATCCCCCGGTATATATGAAATCAACATCATTGGCCCATTGGAACCGGCTCTCCCATCGAGATCTGTCAACCGGAACTGTACACTGGTTTAAGAGAATAGAACAATTTAAAACGTTAACCACAATTACATTTATCTAGCCACTTAACAAGACAATCATCACCAGTCCAACACGATACTCTCACTACATACTACTTACCCTATTCACTTCCTTTATCATTTACATACAATAACCACCGCAAAAAAAGACTTGGTCTTCCAATCCCTCCAATCCCTTCACCTTCCCGATCCATTTCTCTCACTTAATTATTCATAGAATAGGTTATCAAGAGGTTAAACAGAAATAATATACTTCATATTCTCATCACGATCGCGCAAACTCCTAAATTTAGGAAATTGCTTACTCTTTACTTCTCACAGGCTGTTATAAAACCAAGAAATTGGTCCACAGATACAACAGACTGCTAATAAGACCAAATGTAACCATGGATAAGCCTATTGTTTCCTGTGAGCTTACCATTAACTATTTCTTCGCAGTGTTAGTACGCTTTTGTTTTTTCATTTTCACTGTTAATTACTATATTTTTCATGAAACTCTTACTGAGATCTACATACCATCACGATATCTCTCTTTCCATATTGTACTTTTTATATGTTTAAACTGTATAACAATTGTTGTATTATTCTTCTTGGAATATGTTGAAACTGAATACTTAGCAACCTGTTAACTCGCTATTTCATAATGTGACATTAAGATATATAAACTATAAAACAATAAAAAGATTAAAAAGAAAAAAAAAAAAAAATGATTAGGAGCACTCACACTTTAGAGACACTATAGTCACCTGAACAACTGCAGCTTAATGAGATTGTTCAGGTGAGAACTATAGCTCCCTGCAGCCTCTCATGTAAACACTGTATTTTCTGAGAAAATACAGTGTTTACATTGAAAGCTAGGAACACCTCCAGCTGCAGTCACTCAGAATGCCACCAGAGGGACTTCCGAGTTGATTGAGGCATAAAACTCCTAAATCCACTCAGATCTGATGTCAGCAGAGCACAGGGCAGCACTGTGTCTCCTCCCTCTGCATGCAAACACTGAACTTTCCTCATAGAGATTCATTGATTCAATTCATCTCTATGAGAAGATGCTGATTGGCCAGGGCTATGTTTGAATCATGCTGGCTCTGCCCCTGATCTGCCTCTTTGTCAGTCTCAGCCAATCCTATGAGGAAGCATTGTGATTGGATCAGGCTACCACTTCTGATGATGTCAGCAGACTGTTTTTTTTTTTTTTTGTTTTTTTTTGGCAAACAGCATGCAGAGTTACAGCTTCCGTCTTGAATACAGTAAGATGTTACTATATTTATGGAGGCATGAGGGGCAAGGAGGGCTAGTTTGTGTTCCTGGCCCTATAGTGTTCCTTTAATTTGGATTTGTTTATATTGATTATTTTTAGATAGGGTGTTATTTACACCTATTAGTGTCCCTCATACTCATCAGGGTCATCCACCCAGGGCCGGCCTTAGGGGTGTGCGAGCTGTGCGGCCGCACAGGGCGCCATGGAGCAGGGGGCGCCGTGCGGCCGCACAGCCGATTAAATTTTTTTTTTTTAATTTGCAGCGGGGGCGGAGCTTACCGTGCGGCGGGGGCGGAGCTAAAAGCGCCGGAAAACGGCTGCAGGGGAAGCAGGAAGGAGTCCCTGCTTCCCCACCAAACAGTCACCAGGAGCTGCACTGCCTCAACAATGAACTCCACAGGTAACTGTGTGATTGTCAGGTGAGTGTGACTCTCTGCCTGTGTGTATGACTGTCTGCCTCTGTGTGTCTGTGTGTATGACTGTCTGCCTCTGTGTGTGTGTGTGTGTATGACTGTCTGCCTCTGTATGTCTGTGTGTATGACTGTCTGCCTGTGTATGACTGTCTGTCTCTGTGTGTGTGTGTGTGTGTATGTATGACTCTCTGCCTGTGTGTGTGTGACTGTCTGCCTGTGTGTCTGTGTGTATTACTGTCTGCCTCTGTGTGTGTGTCTGTGTGTATGACTGTCTGCCTCTGTGTGTATGACTATCTGCCTGTGTGTGTCTGTGTGTGTGTGACTGTCTGCGTGTGTGTGTGTCTGTGTGTATATGACTGTCTGCCTCTGTGTGTGTGTCTGTGTGTATTACTGTCTGCCTCTGTGTGTGTCTGTGTGTATTACTGTCTGCCTCCGTGTGTGTCTGTGTGTATGACTGTCTGTGTGTGTGTGTGTATGACTGTCTGCCTCTGTGTGTATGACTGTGTGTGTGTCTGTGTGTATTACTGTCTGTGTCTGTGTGTGTCTGTGTGTATGACTGACTGCCTGCCTGTGTGTGTCTGTGGGTGTGTGTGTGCGTGACTGTCTGCCTGTGTGTGTCTGTGTGTGTGTGTGTGTGACTGTCTGCCTGTGTGTGTGTGTGGATGTCTTCCTGTGTGTGTATGGCCGTCTGACTCTGTGTGTGTGTGTGTGTGTCACATACAACCAATACACGCATATCACACACTGTTAATATACCCATTACAAATATCACACATAGCATACATATCACACACAGTCATCACACGTACTATTACATACACAGACAACACAAACATAACAGCATACATGGATGACGGGGGGGGCGCTGTGAAGATTTTTCGCACAGGGCGTCTAAATGCCTAAGGCCGGCCCTGCATCCACCTTCAGTTTTTGGTTTTATGCTTGCAAATTTTGGGCGCTCACACTTTTATTCTTTTCACACTAATTCACATATTCTTTCAGCTGCATTCTTTTCTTTTACTCACTTTATAATTTTTAATTTTACATATCCTTTACACATTCCATGCACAGTTTTCCTACCACTTATTATTATTATTATTATTATTATTATTATTATTATTATGCCATTTATATAGCGCCATCAAATTATGCAGTGCTTTACAATGGGTGGAAGAACAAGCATGTAGTTGTAACCAGACAAATTGGACCCACAGGAACAGAGGGGTTGAGGGCCCTGCTCAATGAGCTTACATGCTAGAGGGAGTGGGGTAAAATGACACAAAAAGGTAAGGATAGTATGCATCTTCACACACTGCACAGTATACACTCTGTATTTTCAGGCTTACTGGCGATATTTTTTTATATCCTCTGGTCTGCTGGATATTAGACTTCCCTAGGGTTATTATCTAGCCTATTATCTTATTCTAACATTGATTTTAAAATTTTCGCTATTTCTTCCTTGTAACGGTGTGTTAGCGTTGCCATGGTACTGGTTGTTTACACACGTTATTTTATACTGTCACGTTTGGGGCATGTCGACACGCACGCGCACACCTCACCACGCATGCGCACGGGCAGTCAGCACTACACTGCAAACGGGAATCATTTCCTACAGATGGGGTAAGTTAGATATTTAATATTTGATATATATTTGCATCGTTATACACTGTCATTATCTTGATAAAGACCCTGAAGGGTCAAAACATTGATGTAAAGGTGGTGAACACTTTTTGAAATACACTTTACAAGAGTGCTCCTGTTTGACTTTGTTAATGAAATTGTATATACATCTATGTATATATAAATAAATCAAAATAATATGACATATATATATAAATATACATATACAAAATTACATAAATAATTTCATAAATATACACATAGACTTCAAATATATATATATATATATATATATATATATATATATATATATATATATATATATATATTTAAATTCTACGTGCATATTTATGTATTATTTTTACATAATTAAGTAATTTTATTGATTGCAATTTGAGGGACCAGTCCAAAGAATTGAATTTGCTAGTTAACCCTGTAACTTTCTATGACACCCTAAAACCTGTACATGGGGGGATGGGGGGTTACTGTTCTACTCGGGAGACTTCACTGAATACAAATATTAGTGCTTCAAAACAGTAAAACATATTACAGCGATGATATTGACAGTGAAAGTGACGTTTTTTTGCATTTTTCACACACAAACAGCACTCACACTGATGATATAATTGTTGTGATACGTTTTACTGTTTTGAACACTGACATTTGTGTTCAGCAAAGTCTCCTGAGTTAACAGTGCACCCATGTACAGGTTTTATAGTGTTTTTGAAAGTAACAGGGTCAAATATAAGGGTTACATTTTTTTACATTGAAAATTGCCAGGTTGGTTATGTTGCCTTTGAGTGCGTATGGTAGCCCAGGAGTGAAAATGACCCCCATGATGGCATACCATTTGCAAAAGAAGACAACCCAAGGTATTGCAAATGGGGTATGCTCAGTCTTTTTACTAGCCATTTAGTAAAAAACATTGGCCAAAGTTAGCGTTCATAATAGTTTTTTGCATTTTCAACACACAAACAAATATAAATGCCAGTGTTTGTGACTAAGTGGTTACTAAAAAAGACTGGACATACCCCATAATGAATACCCTTGGTTGTCTACTTTAAAAAAATATGTACATGTGAGGTGTAATTCAGAGATTTCTGACAGATAACAGTGTCACTATTGATAAATTTTAACCCCTTAAGGCCTGTTTTTTTGATGTTGAACGTTATGGACCAGAGCTGTTTTAACACTTTTGTGGCGTTTGTGTTTAGCTGTAATTTTCCGCTCTCTGATTTACGGTTCCCATACAAATTATATATTGTTTTTTTTCAGGACAAGAAGGGCTTTCTTTACATACCATTATTTGTATCATGTCATATATTTTACTTTAAAAGATAAAATAAGGGGGGGCGGAGCCAGCCAGGCAACAGAGCGGTCGCATCTCGTGGAGCTCCTGCTCTAACTCGCCCTAACAAGGCTTTTATGGTAGAAACCGAGAGTCAAAGACACCCCAGATCTTGCCAACAACAGGCTGAAGCGATATGGGACGCAAAACAAAAAAAGCGGAAGCGGACAAAGGCTCCCAGGGGAGAGACATCGCCGACATGCTGCGGAACTCACAGCAGGCCGCATGGCCCAAAATGGCGCCGGCCGACGACTTAACCTCCTATTCCACGGAGGACTTCACACCAGACCTCCTGGATGAACCACCTTATGGCTGCATACCAGACCGCAAAATGGCACCTCAGAAGACCGGGGACCCGGTCACTGCAGATCAAATTAAAAAGATGCTAGCAGATCTCCGTAAGGACCTGGCAACAGATATGGCTGGATATAAGGAGGCCATAGCAGGGGCCACAGCCAAAATCTCCAAGCTGGAGACCCACTCTACCACCCAAGACACCAGGCTCACAGAGGTGGAAAAACAAGTAGCAGACCTGGCACGGCACCAACTAACCACAACAGACAGGCTGGACGCCATTGAAGATCAGAGGCGGCGGTACAATTTGAAAGTCAGGGGGATACCCGACTCGGTCGACAGTGCTGACCTACCTCACTATGTGCGGCGCTTCATAGGAGGGTTGCTTCCACCTAAGCAGGCTAAATCCCTGAAGCTTGATGGCATGTTCTTGCTGCCTAAACCAGCCAGAGCGCCGGCAACAGCGACAGCCGACCTCATCCTCAGATTCCAAGCACTATCCGACAAGGCCACACTCCTTACAGCCTTGCGAAACAAAACGCCCGTCACATTCGAGGGCTCCTCAATTACAGTCTTCCCAGACCTCACCAGGGGCACGCTTACCTGGAGGAAATCCTTACAACCTCTCCTGCAACATCTTCGTGCCAAATATATCCCCTATAAATGGGGTACACCGCGAGTCATCATGTTTTCACACAACGGGACTACCTTCAGAGCACAGGAATACAAGGAGTTGGAAACACACCTACAATCCGCAGGCATCTGCCAGACAGCACCGCCGAGTAATCCGGGATTATCCCAGCTGAACCCGGCCACCATTCGGGACTTTACCCCGAGAGGGCACCGAGTAGCCCCACCAAATGGCTCCATCACCTGAGCAAGCAGAAGCGGAATCACGCATGGGGACTTTTTGCGTTACACCATTAATATCTTCCATGATTGCCACAGTTAGAGAATGGTTATGTTTCTCTCTCATTAATATGCCTTGATATTCTTATGTATATATGTTTTTTCTCTTCATTTTCATTTTTATTTTCCTTTTTATTACGTATCCTGTAACAATTAACAAACCCTCATAGTCCTACAAGCGGCCAATCACATTGTAACACGAGAGGGCAACGAGCACACACGCTGAGAGGATACACGGATCCGTTCACTTGCGCCTTGCACACTGCACGGCCGAGTAAACTCTGCCGCTCATTTACTATTACTCCCCCCCCCCTCCTTCTAGAGACTCAACCTTAAAATGCTGAACACATAGCCTAGTGGAAGGAGGTACTGATCTATCCATGATACCATCAGGCTGCCCTCTACTTTTCTCACACCCACAAAGGGTACCACAACCGTTGTCACTTACTCTTGACTTGTTTAATGTATTTAAAATTATAATATGTGCTATGTCTTTATATGCCAACGAATGTTTACTAATGTTGATTGATACGCTAGCAATCGCTGTTGGGGCATTGCTTGCCTACTTGTACCCTACAAGCACAACTAAATAAAGAATTAAAAATAAAATAAAAATAAAATAAAATATGGTGAAAAATGGGAGAAATAAAAACATGTTTTTGGACTTTTACATGAATTTTTTTTTTTAATTATCTGAAAAAAAAAACTGTTAAATAGATTCAAAATTTTGTCCTGAGTTTAAAAACACCCAGTGTTGTTTGCAAGTTATAGGGTATAAGTACAAGTAGGAAATTGCTCTTTCAATATATATATATATATATATATATATATATATATACCCAAACACTGGCCAAAGTTAGCATTTATATTTGTCTGTGTGTTAAAAATTCAAAACACGCTAACTTTGGCCAGTATTTGTGACTAAGTGGCTACTAAAAAAGGCTGAACATACCCCATTTGCAATACCTTGGGTTGTCTTCTTTTGCAAATGGTATGCCATCATGGGGGTAATTCTCATTCCTGGGCTACCATACGCTCTCAAGGGCAACATTACCAATCCGACAAATTTCAAAAAAAAAGTTAAATCAAACCTTATATGTGACCCTGTAACTTTCAAAAACACTATAAAACCTCTAAATGCGGGGTACTGTTATATTCAGGAGACTTCGCTGAACACAAATAATAGTGTTTCAGAACAGTAAAATCTATCACAGCAATAATATCATCAGTGAAAGTGCCGTTTGTGTGTGAAAAATGCAAAAAACTTCACTTTCACTGACCATATCATCGCTGTGATATGTTTTACTGTTTTAAAAGACTAATATTTGTGTTCAGCGAAGTCTCCCGAGTAAAACAGTACCCCCAATGTACAGGTTTTAGGGTGTCATAGAAAGTTACAGGGTTAAACACAGTGCTAGCAAATTAAATTATCTGGACTTTCGGCCTGGGTTCTAAGGCATGTCCCTTAAATTGCAATCAATAAAATTACTTAATTATGTAATAATATTACATAAATATGCACATAGAATTTAAATATATATACATATTTATATATTTGAAGTCTATGTGTATATTTATGAAATTATTTATGTAATTATGTATATGGACATATGTATATTTCATATTAATTTATTTATTTACACATATTAATATCAAAATACCGTTAGAATAAAATTACATATATATTTATTTATACACATATATTATTTTTTTTAACACTGATTGCTTTTTTTAACTTTATTTTATGATTTTCTTCTTGCAGGGAGACTGCCTGTCAGCACAGAGAGTCCCCCTGCAGGCAGATACACAGGCACCTATTGCGGTCACGTGATCGAGTCCTGATGGGGTCCTGATCTGCCGCGGGTAAACTGTCTGGGCAGACAGGCAGTCTCCCTGGACCGTGAGGAACGTTGATCGCCGCTGGGGGAACAACGGCGATCAGGTAAGTACCCCCAGACCGTTATGACGGTTCAGGACCATCATCGGTCCTCAAGGGGATGTCTCCGATGACGGTCCTGAACTGTCATCAGTCCTCAAGGGGTTAAAAATATTGATTTTGAAACAGCAATTTCCTATTTGTACTTATAGCCCTATAACTTGCACAAAAAACCCCGAAAAAAAACAGTATACACTGGGTGTTTTTAAACTCAGGACAACATTTTGAATCTATTTAGCAGTTTTTTTTTCATTAGCTTTTGTAGAGTATTAAAAGATTTTTTAAAGTAAAAGTAAAAAACTACCAATTTTTCACCATATTTTATTATTTATTTTTTTAGAGTAAATTATATGACATGATACAAATAATGGTATGTAAAGAAAGCCCTTTTTGTCCTGAAAAAAAACCCCAATATATAACTCGTATGGGAACAGTAAATGAGAGAGAGGAAAATTACAGCTAAACACAAACACCACAAAATTGTTAAAACAGCTCTGGTCCTTAACGTACAACATGGCCAAAACAGTCCGGTCCTGAAGGGGTTAAGAAATTACCATGTAAAAATACAAAAAGGATACAGTAAACATTCTATTGTACAGTACCATAATAATACAATACTTTGTTCATGGGAAGAAACTCCCAAACAACTTGAATATTTTTTTTATTTTTTTTAATAGCTGCAAAGACTATAAAAATGTCAAGTCTCTGGAACAAAACATGTGAAGATCTAAAAGGCATTACTGTACTTCAAACACATGCCAGGTAATGAATCCTTAATAATGAAACATTGCAGTTTGTTGTAATGTGTTTTTTATCGGACTAGGAGAAATTTGTAGTGTAGTCCAAAAACAAACGTATCACAAGAAGTTGTAATACTACATTACTTTGCTTCTACATTACAGGACTAATGCAGCAACTAAAATACAATGAAGCATATTCAACAAACTGAGTACATTTCATGGTGAGAAACTATTCAGGGAACCCCAAGGGTAGTCATATTGCAGAGGGAGGTGTTATAAGGCACTGCTATGAGCAATTTTTTTTTATTTTATTTTTTTATTTAGCTGGTCCCATCACTTTTGTTAATACCTGCATCAATGGCGTATTTTGGTTTTGTGCTGCCCTAGGCCGTATCTCTTCCTGTTTAAAGGGAAACTATAGTGCCATGAAAACAAACTTGTTTACCTGGCACTATAGCTTCCTCCTCTGTTAGGTACCCTCCCTCCCCCCCCCCCTCGTTGTTCCACCTTGTGGTAAGTGACAGAAGCCCCCCCTTTCTGTTACTTACCTGGGTCCGGCACTGATGTCCCTCAGCGCTGGCTCCTTTCCCGCTGACGTCAGCCAAAGGGAGAGACCATTAAAAATGCACATACTGATACCGACACACTCACACACATTTTCTCATACACTCACAAATTATTATTTTTTTTTCTTTTTATTATTTTAACTCCACCAAGTCTCTCTACTACATTTGGGAGAGTAGGAGTGGATTCTTTCCCTGGCCCAATGGGAGTACTTTCCTGGGGTCCAGTGAGGATCATTTCCCTGGGGTCAATTATGGGGTTGCTCTATTCTTCTTGCTCTGATCCCTTGCGCTGTTAATGATGCTGGGGTTGGAGTGATGTCATATTGTGGCTCTCGGCATCACAGCTGGGAGTGCGAAGTAGCAGAGCAAGAAGAGCAGAACAATCACAGCCCCAGGGCCGCCGTCTCCACTGCATACAGCTGGCCAGCTCATGGACTACCATGTCACAGGGCTAAAAAGGCATGTTGATCTTGCCATAGATACAGCGCTGAACTGCACTCAAGCATGTCTGACTTTGTTTCAGGCATAAAATGAGCCATGGATGTTGTTTGTAATTTTAACAGACTGAAATATTCTGAAGTAAAAATAGCGTACATATATTTCGTCATATAGGAGTGTGCCAGTTTTAAATATTAACTAAGAGAAAAACTGTAAAGATATTAATTTGTGATGGAAGCCCCTGGCTCATGGAGGCCACTCTCTTGCCCATAGACTATAGGCTTTGACCCAGGGGCCCCCAAAAAATCAAAAAGTGGCCATTGCCACTATGGGGAGGGGGAATTCTCTGAAAAGGCAGTGTTACATTACAAAGCCTGCAGGGACTGACTATATTCACCAGAACAACTACAATAAGCTGTAGTTGGTCTGGTGACTATAGTGTCCCTTTAAATACAATATTATACTTGTAAATAATATTTTACTTGTAACCATATTTAGCTAAATAAGAAAAGTCCATTGTGGCCCATCTACTGTATGGTTTCTTTCCATTTTACCCCGAATCCCCATATAAAGAGGAGTGTTGAAACTGCTTACACTGGTGTTACCTCCCACTAATCTACTAAGCATGTGCAGTGAAGCAGGGTAGTGAAGATGGGAGGATAGAAAGTTGGGGCAGGAATATAGGTGCTAAACTGGCAATGAGTGTTCTAAACAAGAAATTTGCAAATGAACACCCAAACTATTGTAAAAAGCAGCAGTATACATTATCCTAAGCATACTTAACCACTGTGGAATAAAGCAAAGTAGGCTGACGTTCTCTCAAGCATTACATATATTGAAAACTGACAGATCTCTTATATTTCATTGATCTTTTAATCTGTGTGTTTTTAATTAATACTGTGTTGCTAAAAGGTAAAATATTCTATTATTTATTAACTTATAAATTATTTTCTCATTCTGCCAGAACAACTGTGTGTTTCCAGCTTCTCATAACAACACATGTTTTAACACTTAAAAGCTTAAATACATAAACACATACACAAATGTCCATAGCAACATCTGCTCAGTTTATTCTCCATGCTGTATCTAACACTACAACACCTGTGGGCCTCTTGTACAATTTTTTTCCCCCCCATCATATTTATTCTGTTCTCTGGTGACTTAGTATTAACAACCTATGCAACTCCAACGTAACTTACAACAAGAACAATATATCTTAATTACACAGAATGGTTTCTAAGAACATTTATTGTAGTTCAAAGACACCTTACTGTGAACATTATTGCTGTGTTGTTCTGTTATACACAGACATACCAACAATATGGAGCTCCTAGAAAAAGAAGAGGTACATTAGTATAGAAAAGAGGGACAGAAGGGTTTGGGCCCAAAAGGTTGTACAACAACAACTTCCATGATGCTTTGCATGCCTTTAGAATGTTTTTACAATGCATCATGGAAGTTGTAGTTTAAAAATATCTTGAAATCTAAATTTTGGGCACCTGTACACTTACACTTTACTTCCCTCTTTGTCTTCCCAGCAGCGACGCACCAGCATCCGCAACCTCAGACCTCATTATTCTATTCCAATCAATTAAGGATAAGGCATACCTCCTCACTGTAGTGTGTGGAAACCCCAAACCACTTGGAAGGTTCTACACGGCTGATGTTCCCAGATCTAACGGGGAACTCTCTTTCTTGGCGTAGGTCCCTGAAGCCCCTTTTGCAGCCCCTACACGTAAGGACATTTATTTAAAGGGACACTATAGTCACCTGAACAACTTTAGCTTAATGAAGCAGTTTTGGTGTATAGAACATGCCCCTGCAGCCTCACTGCTCAATCATCTGCCATTTAGGAGTTAAATCCCTTTGTTTATGAACCCTAGTCACACCTCCCTGCATGTGACTTGCACAGCCTTCCATAAACACTTCCTGTAAAGAGAGCCCTATTTAGGCTTTCTAAATTGCAAGTTCTGTCTAATTAAGATTTTCTTATCCCCTGCTATGTTAGTAGCTTGCTAGACCCTGCAAGAGCCTCCTGTATGTGATTAAAGTTCAATTTAGAGATTGAGATACAATTATTTAAGGTAAATTACATCTGTTTGAAAGTGAAACCAGTTTTTTTCTTTTTCATGCAGACTCTGTCAATCATAGCCAGGGGAGGTGTGGCTAGGGCTGCATAAACAGAAACAAAGTGATTTAACTCCTAAATGACAGTGAATTGAGCAGTGAAATTGCAGTGGGATTATCTATACACTAAAACTGCTTTATATAGCTAAAGTAATTTAGATGACTATAGTGTTCCTTTAAGATGGGGAATATGGAAATTACTCTTATTTACTCACTAGGGAAATACCCACAGGGTATAGAGCTATCAAGAGCTTACTCAACTTACGCAAGATGGGCGTCCTTGCCTCACCGGAGGTTGTTGGGGCAGGTCTGTCCCACTGGATCCTACTAAAATATCAGAGTCAAAACACCGCGTATTCAAGATCCCCTCATCCAACCGAACCGTGACCTGACTCTGTTATTATCACTCATAAAGATGGCAACCAGACACAACAAGCACAATAACCTCCCAGCGGTCTACCACGTATTACCATCAACGGTTGCTACAATAGTTTTCCACCGGTTATTTTATTTTACTTTTTTTTCCCCCTTCTATCACGTTTTTATACATATGGGTTAACAAGTGTGGCGGACCACCGTAGTATCACCACTAAGGATTCCCTTCCCCGTAGTATTGCAGCTCCTTCCAGAGCAGGTAGGGATTCTAGCTTTCCCCCCACACATTAGTCAAGACTTAATGCTGGGAATAGAACTGGTTTTATAAGGTGCAACACGGTCATTTATACACAGATCCTCAGCATGGGTCCCTATTCACAATACAGTGATCCCGCCATGGTGCCTCTGAGTCTGTGAAATAATTGAGTTGATGCTCGCTATACTAATTATCTCCCGGATGCAGAGAGCACAATACAAAAACATTTGAAAATATCATAAATACACACAGGGACACCACACATTATATATCCCTGCATAGCTCTGATCCGAGGGCATATGTTGGCAAAATAGTGCCCGGATCCACGAAGAGATGGCAAAATGCAACCAGGGTAACGTTTTGAATGGCCACACACATGCCAGAGCGATTAGTGCTTTGGCCAGTCAAATGTCGTGAGTACTGTAGCGGACCACGGGTAACCCAACTGGTTACCTCTGCTAATCCCTTCACTCTGCCATTCTGGAACCATTAAAACATGCACACATCCACGGGAACAGTTACATTAGAAGGCAGCAAAATATCAGAGACCTACCCTTTGCGCTTCTGGCAGAGAAACGAAAGCTGACCCCAGTAGCAAGAATTTTAAGGGACAAACTAGTCCGCTAAAGATGGGGCTTTAATGGAGTCTTACTGGTCCTGCAGGGAGACAAGACATCGGATCAAGGCCCTGAGACTCTACTCAAGACCCTCAAGCTACCACACACTGGCCCAGCGGAGATTAAACAAGTTGCAAGAGCGGCGGGGGGAGGAACCGGATGAGGGCACTCCACTGTCTCTGTCCACAGCACGACCACCCACAAGAGTCAAACACTAAGCTAGACTTTGCTGGCTATGTTGCCAGTGCTCCCGAATGAATTAATTAAGTAAACCCAGGTCTCAGCCCAGATAGATGCAGTTCTATACCTATGACCCACCTTGACTCAATAGTAGAGGAGTAGCACCCACCACAGCTCCGGTTCGATGAAGTTGGATTATATGCCTATTATTGCAAAGTTGTAGTATATGCCTTGTATCACACTGTTACCCTTAGTCACGTTGTCTTATTATTTCTACTTCCAGTCATTGACAATACTGTATGCTCAAGCATAAAACCAATAAAATAGAAATTATTTTTTTTTTTTTAAAACAGCAACAAAAAAAAAACATGCAGACATGAATTCCCCCAGTAACAAGACAAAACATAGTTGTGGAGTCAACTGATTTATTTCCAACCACACACAGCTTTTATGCACAGACCCCTACATGTGGTCTCCAATACAATAACAGAGGGATTTCAATCCCAAGATCCACTGTGCATAATTGCGTGAGAAAAACCTATAATTCAATTATCTATCAGGTGCAGAAAATCCATACAAAAACTACAGTACCCCAAAAGTACCCCCAGCATAACTAGGAACCCCACAAAAGTCATATACCCAGATAGCTCTGATCTGAGTGTATAACATATTCAAAGATCACTCAAATCGGTTCGATGAAACTGGAATGTCACCGGGATAAAGTTTTGATTGGCCAGATTGTTTTTCCAAAACAGTTTCATGGAAATAGGTGTCCTGGCCGGTCTCTGTTCGGGGATTCCTGTGCGGACACCATGCAAGGGATCTTAGTTTCAGGGTAGGAATGCTCCCCCTGTTTGGTAGTTCATATCTCCCAAATGTCGTTCGCACAGCTGGTCGGGAAGTAGTACGGGCAGCAGTCCAATCTTTACTGGGGTTCGTGCGAGTGCCTAGCGTTCCAGGCACTCACCGACCAAGTGCCACTGCCTGCGTTCGGGAGACAAGATGGCCGCCATTATTTTGTTGCCCACGTGCGTTCGGTTATACGAAATGGCAGCCACCCAGGGGAAGCATTCATTAATTACTTCCCTTGCAGATTTGCACTTAAGTTGCTGGTGTGAACATTCTAATGGGGTACAGGGATGGTCCCTGTTCAGGAGACGAATGGAAAACGTTTGTATATAACAATTCCCAAATGTAAAAGGAAAAAAACACACGAAAGGGGGCAAAATGTGCGAAATTGGTGGTAGCTACTGCCACACAGCTCCCCCTTAACCACAAGCCGCCATACACAGTCTGATCCTCACTGATTGGCTTGGGGATGTCCAGGGGAGTACTCACGGATCACTTTTCCAGTTCTGTCTTTCGTGATAACCCATTGGCATTTACATTCTCCTTACCAGGTCGATAATGAATTGTAAAGTCAGAGGGCTATAATGCCAGGCTCACAACGTAATCTCCAGCGACCAAGTTAAGGGTTGTGATCCGTAAGCAGCGTAAACTGTTGTCCATAAATGTAGGGCTGCAGATTCTTAAGGGCCCACACCACTGCCAGACACTCCTTTTCGATGGCGGCGTAGCACACCTCCCCGGGTAGTACTTTTCTACTGAGGTAAGCTACGGGATGTTCTCCGCCATTATCCCCAACCTGGGTCAGCACTGCTCCTAATCCAAACATAGAAGCATCTGTGTGGATGAGAAAACATGTATTTGGATTAGGAGCAGCCAGGACAGGTGCATCTACAAGAGCGCTCTTAAGGGCCTGAAAGGGCTTGCTTGCACTCTGGGGTCCAGTTTACTTGTCGGGGCAAGTTCTTTCTGGTCAGGTCGGTGAGGGGCGGGGCTTGGCTCGGGCGCAGTAATTGGGGACAAATTCCCAGTAATAGCAGGCTGTCCCTAAAAAGGCCATCACCTGGGAATGGATCAATTAGCTACTGCCTCAATCTTGGCCGGCTCGGGTTTCTGCTTCCCACACCTTACTTGGTGGCCCAAGTACTGCACTTCTGCCATCCCTATGTGGCACTTGCTGCGCATCAACGTTAACCCTGCCTTTCTGATCTTATCTAATATGGCTCCTACATGTACCAGATAATCTTCCCAAGTTTTGCTGTATATGGCGATGTCATCCAGGTATGCACAAGCATAGTCCTGGAGACCATCTAACAGCCGGTCCACCATCCTTTGGAAAGTGGTCGGGGCATTCTTCATTCCAAGTGGCATTACCTTAAATTGGTATAGGCCAAATGGAGTGACATATGCCGACTTAGGAATAACATCTGCCGCTAACAGAATCTGACAGTATCCCTTACATAAATCTACAGTAATAAGGTACTGACCGCGAGCCATCCTATCCAGGAGTTCATCTATACAAGGCATGGGGTATGCATCTGAGACCGTCTTGTCATTGAGCCTCCCGTAGTCCACGCAGAACCTGGTGGTCCCATCGCATTTTGGGACTAGAACTACTGGTGAAGCCCAAGGACTCTTAGATGGCTACATTACCCCCAGTTTGAGCATCGCTTGGATCTCCTGACTCATATTCTCCCGAAACACCTCTGATATTTGCTACAGTGTCTGTCGCAGAGGTTGCTGGTCAGGAGTCTCTACTCTATGGGTGGTGAGTGGGGTTAACACTGGCAAATTAGAGAATCTGTCCCTCTTTTCATAGAACATCTGTTGTGCTTGCCTGCATTCTTCCCCAGTTAGTCGGTCCCCTGACTGGATCTCATCTATGGATCCTGCCTAAACTCCATCCTCTAGAAGATCAGGTAGGGGAAGATTATCAAAATCTTCCGAGGCTTGAGCGCAGATAGCGGCTACATCCTTCATCTGCTTGTGGTAGGGCTTCAGCATGTTAACATGTAACATGTGTCGGACTCCTTCTCCAGAGCATGGACCGATAACATAGGTAGTGTCACATTTCTGCTCCACTACCCGATACGGGCCCTGCCAAGCAGCTGGTCAGACAGGTTTCAAAACCAAAACCTTCTGACCTACTTGAAAGCTACATCTCCTGGCTCCTCGATCATACCACGTGCGCTGATGCTCCTGAGACGCCCAAAGGTTCTCACGCTCTACGTGTGTTGCATCCACTAGAGTGTAGCTGCAGAGATATAGTTACAGGACATCTTTACAAAAATATTTTTATGTGTAATATTGCACGTTGATGGTGCTGGCTACAGAGGTGGACCCAAGAGGTACCCAATTGATTTCTAGGCATTGAGCATGTGCATAGTGGTGAATCGCATTTCATTTCAAAGTGCTCAGAATGCGCATACGCACATACACACACACTTATCAGTTTCAGAAAGTTAACTTTAAAGGCTTTTTATATTTTTTGGTTTCTAGAAAGTACAAATTTATTACAGATTAGACCTCCCTCTAAAGAAATGACGGACAACTCCTGCTAAATGTATACCACAACCTGCTGCTAAATTCAATGTCATCTAAGCATCTGGATTGTGCGTCCAGACGTGAAAAAAGAGATACAATAACCAGTTTCTTCAGATGCATTAGAGAAGTTTAAACAAAATTATGTGCATTTATTCCTAAACTAGTTTCAGGAAAACTTGTCTCAGACATTTAGATTGCAAGCTTTAAAAAAAAAAAGAAAAAAAAAAAAAAGCATTCAAATCCATGGAAACTGTGTCAGTTTCAGAAAAACAGCATTCAAATCCATGGAAGCTGCCTCAGTTTCAGAAAAAAACAAACAAAGGTGGATTCTCCCAAATTTCTATGACTTCAGAATCAATGAAGAAACTGATTCAGTATCATGATTCCCTGTATAGAAGAATGGAATAAGTTCATCAAGGAAGTTTCCTTGATTATGGAAGGAGAGCCACTAAATAGAAATGTCTTCCCTGTACATAATTAGTTTGTTGATTTAATGAATAGAGAATAAAAAACCCTGAAAAGAGAGCCTTTACTTCCAGGGAATTAAATCAATTGTTTAAACTACTAGACTCTGTGAACTGTGAGAAACTATCTAAGGTTGAAGAACAAATGATGCAATTGTCTAAGAAAACAATCATTCCTATTGGCAAGGTATCAGGTTTCAGAGACCCAATGAATTTGGGGGTGAAACATCCAGCAGTCTTCAGCATAGCAGAGCACAGCCTTAACTACAAGAGCCTTAATAGCTCTGTAGCAAGAGCCCAACGTATCTGGCTTCAATCACTTGAATAATTCTTTTTTCAGTAGAGTTGGAATAGAATCCTGGGTATTTATTAAAAATAAAAATCAGATTTACAAGTTAGTGGGAGTAAGTCTTCAGCCCTTTTCTCAATAATGGAAAATAAATACAACGAATCCCTGAATTCAAGACACCATAATAAATGGTAACAAAATAAGGTTTATAAAAAGTTCAGACCACAAATCTGTTCAACCTATGACTTCCAAGCAACGGTTCAAGCACTGATAGCAGAATCCATGAAACTGTTATGTAAAGGAGTCATAGAGAGAATTCCCAAATAAGGACTCTTTCAAGGAGTCTACTCTAGACTATTTCTTGTTCAGAAACCAGGCATTCTGTCCAGTACTGGATTAGAAGAAAGTTAATGATTGTATTCAAAACCAGAAATTCAGAATGGTAACCATTCTATCCGTCACGCATATTCTGCAAAAAAGAGATTTCATGGCCATTAAGCATAAAACATGCTTATCTACCGCTTCCAATGGCTACAGTATAAAGTAGATTTCTTAGGTTTGCCATGAAATTAGGAAGAATAATTATCCACTTCTAATTCCAGGCTCATCCATTTGTCCTTGTTATGGCATCAAGGATATTCCCAAAAATCCCACAGAGCTCAATGCAAACAGATTGTGTATTCCTATCCCTATACAGTTAAAAACACAATTTAGATGGCGGGGCCTCACCCCCTTCCCCCTTAAAGGACCACTCTAGGCACCCAGACCACTTCAGCTTAATGAAGTGGTATGGGTGCCAGGTCCAGCTAGGGTTAACTAATTTTTTTATAAACATTGCAGTTTCAGAGAAACTGCTATGTTTATCAATTAGTTAAGCCTTCCCCTTTTTCCTCTAGGGGCTGTCTCACTGACAGCCGCTAGAGGCGCTTGCGTGATTCTCACTGTGAAAATCACAGTGAGAGCACGCAAGCGTCCATAGGAAAGCATTAGGAATGCGTTCCTATGCGACCGGCTGAATGCGCGCGCAGCTCTTGCCGCGCGTGCGCATTCAGCCGACGGGGAGGAACGGAGGCGGAGAGGAGGAGGAGAGCTCTCCGCCCAGCGCTGGAAAAAGGTAAGTTTTAACCCTTTTCCCCTTTCCAGAGCTGGGCGGGAGGGGGTCCCTGAGGGTGGGGGCACCCTCAGGGCACTCTAGTGACAGGAAAACGAGTATGCTTTCCTGGCACTAGAGTGGTCCTTTAAATAGGGTGTAATTTTACCTCTGCCTCACTGGCTAAGATTATCAGAATTGCCAATCTAAGTTGATCCAGTGCTTTCCCACAGGAAAGCATTGGAAGGCCGATGTCCCCGCATAACAAATTGCAGTGCCAACCAGCATCTCTTTACAGAGACGCATTGAATCAATCTACTGATTGTTTTAATTTAAAGGCACCTTAGAAATATCAGTTAAATAAACACTATGTGTTGAATATTAATCACTTCCATAAAGAGATATTTTGTGATCTCAAAATGTTTACCCCTGTATCCAAGTATACATAACATAATTTGAATATAGGAATTCCAGATCTAGACATTATATTCCATATGTATTAGGATATTGATTAAAAAGAACTTGTCTTTTTTTAAGGCTTTCAATTAATTGAATTAACAAATATAAGGGTCAGATTGAGTCCCATAGCTTCCATAGTTTTTTTTTTACATATTCATGTGGCTGCTGAAAAGAAAGTGCTGGTCAGTCGCTACATGTTTATTGTAACCCAGCACTGCCGATGGTTATATTATTAACATGTGCCTGATTGCTGCTAGCGTTGCCAGCAGGCCACAGAAACGGTCAGCTGAAATTTGTTGATCAAAGAAAACGTATTTTTTGTTAAAATTTATGTTTGACCAAAATACCTTTATTCAGTCCTTGCCAGGGTGAACAAAAATTGAGGAGGTAAACAAAAAAAAAACATAACTGTGTATTCCTATCCCTATACAGTTAAAAACACAATTTAGATGGCGGGGCCTCACTCCCTTCCCCCTTAAATAGGGTGTAATTTTACCTCTGCCTCCCTGGCTAAGATTATCAGAATTGCCAATCTAAGTTGATCCGGTGCTTTCCCACAGGAAAGCATTGGAAGGCCGATGTCCCCGCATAACAAATTGCAGTGCCAACCAGCATCTCTTTACAGAGACGCATTGAATCAATCTATAGAAAAGTTCAGCACCTTCATGCAGAGCAGAGATGCTGAACGTCAGTGCAGAACTGACCCCGGAAGCACCACTAGTGGCTGTCTGAGTGACTGCCACTTGGGTTGTTACTAGGCACCAAGGTAAACACAGCTTTTTCTCTGAAAAGGCAATATTTACCCTTGACTATCAGGTGCTAATGCGCATTAGCGGCAAATGCTGCGTGTGCATTAGATCTCCCCGTAGGAAAGCATTGAATCAATGCTTTCCTATGGGGAATCAATTGACGCTGGAGGTCCTCATACAGAGCGTGAGGACATCCAGCATCAGATACCAGACCAGTTTCTCTGGAACTGCAATGTTTAACATTGCAGCACTAAGTGCAAAAGTGTCACTGCACCCAGACCACTTCAAGGAGCTGAAGTGGTCTGGGTGCCTATAATGTCCCTTTAAGCTGTAGTTGTTCCAGTAACTATAATGTCCCTTTAAATGAATCTATGCACCCAACTTCATATGTACTTCAATGTTCTTGACAACAAATAAACATATTGAAAAAAAAAAAAAAATTCTGTATACATTGTATATTGTTGCTTATAACAATAAATAATTAAAATATCACAGGGTGGGTAACTTTAATACAATCAGGATTTGTATTAATGAAAAATATTTGTAAACTGCTATAGTTTTTATGTTCATACCTTATAACCATCTAAAAAGGATAGGCATTTATTTTAATCATCGCATAGGTTTTAGACATGCAGGTCATGCATGTAGCAATATCAGATTTATCAATAAAAAGAGTGAGGATCAATTCAAATACCTAGAACTAGATGGACCTTTCTGGTAAAATATGCATGAAGATATCTTGCTTTTATAATTAGCATAGATATTAAAATAAACATTAATAAAATATTATTAAAATAATTGCTACAAATACATATTTTTTTTTTTTTTTTTTAACATAGCAAGAGGTGTGGTGGTTGCAGGAATAATAGTGTCCTTGTGTTCAAAATGCTAAATGCATTTTATTCCCTTTATCGGTCCTTAGAACATGTAGCCAGTGGTCTCAAACCAAATTTGAAGTTCTAACAGCCTATGTACAATAAATGTATATTTAAATAAATATAGGGTGTTTTTGTCCAACCCACTTGGCACTTAATAAGCAAGTAAGGACTTTTATTTAACCCTCTGTGTGGAAAGCGCTGCAGTCCCCAACTGGAAATAGATGGGTTAAAAATGCAAAAGCATTCTGCATCCATAACCAGCTGCTGACATTCCACACCCCCATATCTCACTCACTGTGTGAGCATTCAAACACCACATGCTCTGCAATGCCTGCTTAATTTCCTTAAAAGATTGCAGAAAAGCTTTTAAAAGAATCCTTCCCCGGCAGCTATTTAACTGTGCTCAGAAGGGAGGAGATGGATAAAAAGGCATCTCTATAGGAAACAGAGAGGGAGCAATTTTTTGGAAGCAAAAGAGAAAATAATTTTAATACATAAAAATATATAAAAATCACTTTAATCAAGCAAATATTTGATACTTAATTATATTTGATAGTCTTTAAGCTTTGCTCATCACATTTTGTTTGAGTTTTAAATTTATTGGGGAATTGCATTATTTTTGCCTGTATATTCTAGGCACTTTTGTGCCCGATTGCTCATATAATGATTGACTGTGTGTATGCATTTTGTGCGTTCTCATTATCTTGTGAAGTATGATGTGAACTTGGAAGTATATCAACATTGAAAGGTTGAAACTGGATGAATGAGGGCATATGAGGGCATTGTAAAAAATATAAAATAAATATATTTAAGAAAAATGATATCAATTTGTATTAAAGAAAATTCAATTTGTGATTCCAAAATAAAAAATGTGTGACACATAACGATTTGCTCATAATATTTGCATCTACAATTTAACTACAAAATCAGGCACAAAATATGAATCACAAAATGACAAACTGCAAATGTATCGCGCATCCCAGAAACAAACACTGACCAAGATCAATAAATGATTGACATCCCCATCCCGGTGACAATTTACTTTTGCCTCCTAAACTAGAACATAAAGTATGCTGGAATGTGTGTGAGTGCATTGGCTAAGACTAGTGTATACAAAAGGTAGCTAAATAACTCTTGCGTAAATCAAAACGTATGAACATATTATTTGTAATAAACTGCTGCCTTATAAATTATGTGTCTATGTGTACTATAGTTTACTCTATAAAAAATAATATACTATGTATTTTCGTTTGTTGTGTGTTAGTTTTCCCCCAGACTTATGAAAGGGTGAGTGAATTATCATTCTTTGAATCCCATGAGAAAATCACATGTGGAATGAAATCTTTAAAGAGCCCCAGTATGGGAAGAAATGGATTAAGAGATCACTACTTTAAAGAAACAAGCTGGTATACAGAGAATTCAGCTGATGATAAAAGTCAATTCAGACCACTTATAAATGGAGGACAAATTATTACATAGATACTCTAAAACAGTTTAAAGGTTGGTACTATATCTGTTATATTTGGCTAAACCAGATTTTCTCTCTGAACAATACTCTACTAAGATTTTATTTAGCAGCATACATAATTTGTGTTTGTTTTTTTAAAATTTGTATTCTTCAGTTTGTCTTGCACAACATCCGTTTATATTTCTTCTGTAATTCTTCAATAAAGAACAATTATATCATCATGGAAGTGTCAATTTAATACTACAATAAGCATATAATATCTGAGGAAGGTTTTTAGGGAGTCTTGAGAGAACTCTATGTCCATAAATGCACTTTTTTCTTTAAAGCATACAAATATTTGTTGTAAAAAATTTACTAAAATCAGTATACATATATACACACATGCATTTAAGAGACACTTTACAGTATTCATTTTCATGTATCAAATAAAAATGTGGCTTGCTATATAAAGCAATTGTAAACTGTAATGCTTATCAGGCTCATAGCAAATATCAAAAAACAGAACCTACCGTATATACTCGCGTATAAGTCGACCCAAATATAAGTCGAGGCCCCTAATTTTACGCCAAAAAACTGGGAAAACTTATTGACTCGAGTATAAGACTAGGGTGGGAAATGCAGCAGCTACTGGTACATTTCTAAATAAAATTACATCCCCAAAAAATTATATTAATTGAATATTTATTTACAGTGTGTGTAGTGTGTAGTGTGTATATAATGAATGTGTTTGTGTAGTGTGTATATAATGAATGCAGTGTGTGTGTGTGTATTTTATGCAGTGTGTGTGTGTGTGTGTGTGTGATGCAGAGTGTGTAACCTTGGTGAGGGGTGGGCATTTTTATTATTATTTTTTTATTATTATTATTTTAATATTAAATGTTATTTTTATTTTTAATATTATTAAAAAATATATTTTATTATATGATTATTTACATTTTTATTTTATTTTTTGTCCCCCCCCCCCCTGCTTGTTAGCTGGCCAGGGAGGGGGCTATATTATTCCCTGGTAGTCTAGTGGTGTGTACTGTGCAGGAGGGGGGCTGGCAGCGAACTGTTACTTACCTTTACAGCTGCTCCTGTCAGTTCCCTTCTCCTCCGTGCCGTTCAGCTCCAGTGTACACATCTCGCGGTCTGAGTGCCACGGCTCTCGCGAGACTTACAGCGGAGCTGAACGGCACGGAGGAGAAGGGAGCTGACAGGAGCTGCTGTAAAGGTAAGTAACAACTCGCTGCCAGCCCCCAACAGGACCGCCGGGCTTGTAATGAGCCCGGCGGTCCTGGTCTGTATTATGGCAATGTAAGTTGCCATAATATAGACAGTGACTCGAGTATAAGACGAGTGGGGGGTTTTCAGCACAAAAAATGTGCCGAAAAAACTTGTCTTATACTCGAGTATATACGGTATTTGCTTTTTCTTTATCAGGGAGTAAGCAAGTTAAATAACCCCACAGCTCTGCAGCAGGAACATTAACACTATGTAGGTAACTCACCCAGCCACTGGAAGCTTGTCCAAGTGTTCAAGCAAGGCCCACAAGTTACAAATAATTATAGTCAGTGTGAGAGTATAGAGTATTCTATCTGGCGCTACATGCAGTGAGGTGTGGTGAGGGGCTATTTTTATAGTAATATATATTAAAAAGATAGGGCAGAAACTTTGCACCATAGCCACTTCAGTAAGATAAAGTGGTTTTGATGTCTAGGGGTGTCCTTTTGAATTTTTAGGACACATCTAATTTCTCAGAATTGGGTTTGTACATTCAGAGATAATCTTTGAATGTCTCTTAATTACCTTTAGTGAATATCTGTACTTACCTGTTGCTCTTTTTGCATCCATTATGATGCCAAGAAGAGTTTAAGTCATATTCGGGTCAATTTTGATGCCGGACACACTTAAAACTCTAACTTCCATCAAACTGGCGTTCTGACACAGAATGCCGCTCACTTGCGTGCTTTTGTAGAAAGACATCTAATTGTCAGTTTTCTGACACAACCAGCCTTGTGTTATTCCAGTGCCAATGCCCCAGACCTATATTAGCCTTCTCAGTGCTCTGTGTCTTTGCCCTGTTGTGCTTTTCTTTATGATTTTTTAAAATTTTTATCTTTGTTCAGTGTATTTCTCTAGTATACTGACTCAGCTTGTTTGACTATCCTGATCTCTGTACTGCTTGACTCAGCCTTGCATTATGTTGTTGTGTATTTCTTCATGATCCGCTGAGCTTGGCTTGTTTCATGACTCTACTATTTAAGCTTACTAAGAACCAGTCATATGCAGTTTCCCAAAAACTTCTCTGAGCTGTATCTTGTGCATCTTCATATAGGTCAATATGACTAAGTTAATAGGGAATGTAAGATATTTATGAATTGGGAAGAGCACAGGAACCCAAATACAACCCTGTTACAATTATTTATACTGCACGAACATCTTCTGCAGGAAAATGACAAACCATATTTCACATAAAGAGGAACAGTAGGTGAAGAGGGTGCTGTCAAATCAAGCTTAGAATCTAAAGGATTAAAGGACCACTATAGGCACCCAGACCACTTCAGCTCAATGAAGTGGTCTGGGTGCCAAGTCCATCTAGGGTTAACCCTGCAGTTGTAAACATCGCAGTTTCAGAGAAACTGCTATGTTTACATTAGGGTTAATCCAGGCGCTAATGGTTGTCTCATGGACAGCCGCTAGAGGCGCTTCCGCGCATCTCACTGTGAAAATCAGCGGGAGTGGAACCCTGAGGGTGGGGGGAACATAAAGACCCTATACTGCCAGGGAAACGAGTTTGTTTTCCTGGCACTATAGTGGTCCCTTAAGGAAGAAATACACAGAGGGAAGTGAGAAAACAAAATGATTAATATGTACCTGTACGGATGGGAAGGGTGTTTGGAAGAATAGTAGAAGAGAGAGAGCAGAGGAAGGTGGTAAGGGATGAGGAGTAAGTAGATAGGCATCTCTTGAGAAGTGCATTTTTATAAAGTTTTTGAGGGACTGTAGAAGCAGAGTCAAAAGTGCAGCAAAAAGGCATTCCATGTTGTGGGGGCAACCCTGGAGAAGTCCTGTAGGTTTGGGTCTGGGGAACAAGAGTGTGACAGTAACAGAGTGAATATGCCAGACTGGTGCACATCTGCCAATGCTCTCCATAATTCCATAACAGCAGGCTTCCCCAAACTCCGGCCCTCCAGATGTTGCTGGACTTCAACTCCCATGATTCTATGAATGAAATAGATAGGCTGAGAATCATGGGAGTTGTAGTTCAGCAAAATCTAGAGGGCCGTAGTTTGGGGAAGCCTGCTGTTATGGAATTATGGAGAGCATTGTAGGTAAGCAAGAGAACTTTGAGCCAAATTTTAAATGAAACAGGAAGCCAATATTAAGACTGACAGAGGGGTGAGTTGTGATCGTTGTTGGACGTAAGGTAGATGAGTCTGGCAGAGGCGTTCATTATGGATTGAAAAAGCAATCTAGGCACTTTTCAGTCAGTTTAACAGAGGGTTATAATAACTTGGGCACTTTGCAAAGGATGTCTGGATGGCTGCTTCAGGCAATAAACTGCTCAAATGCTAGCTGATCAGTGAACATGGTTATGGTTAAATGTGCATTTTATTTCTTCCAGACTTAGGTATAGCTACCAAGCAGTGTGTATGTGCCTTATTGAAAATGGTTTCTCAATATAAAACTATGCAAAAAAAATGTATATTACTGACACTCAGCTGCAAACAATATGGAATTGCTGCTATCAGGGTCAAACCTCCAAAGACACGAGCTTACTTCGATACAAAGAAATCTTAACAATACTGCACTCTATGATCAACAACAGGATTTTCTCTGAACGCTTTATTGAAAAATGATGGTTTGTTTTTATTATTGCCAATATTATGAATTACTGCAATCCAAAACACATATTGTTTCTGGTAGAAGGTGGCAAGTACCCATATGCTATTTGTGCTACAAAAAACATGAGTAGATGAGAAAATCAAAATACGTAAGATATATAAATTCAGCAATATATCCAGTTGCAATAGTCCTACTAGACAGCTAATTTTATTGTATACAAGTTTGCAAGGGAAAAAACAGTCACAGTCTCTCTAGTACAAAGGAATCTTCAATAGTAATATTTAAAATTCCAGGATAAGGTTCCCTACAAAACTTTGCATCCATTAGTTAGACATGTAAAGTATAGTATGCACCTTCAAAACAAGCAAAACATGAAAAAAAGACATATACAAAAAATATAGGCAAAACACAGATACAAATACAAAACCACATTAATCACATAGAAAGATCTCCGAAAATCCTCTCAAAAAAGTTGTGAATCTCCAGATTTTTGCTTCTTAAAGGAAAATGCCTAAATGTTAAAATGATCAAATTCATATAAATATCCAGAAAAAAGCACTTGAGTGCAACAATGAGATGTTTTGGTAAAGCTTCAATACCAGAAATACAAAGAAAAAACTCTTTCATTAGGCAATCCAAGTGCTATTGTAAGGTGCTTCAATTTGTTAACAGTCCTTGATTTTACAAAACATGGGAATCAGGGCTGCTCGTTTGTAATAGTGAAACATTTTCTGGTGGTGTTGTGCTGCAAATGGGTAACAAGAGCACAGGGCTCTGTGCTCGGAACTGTGTCCCTTCTATGGCCCAGGAAAAACTATGCAGCTTCTGAATGCATGTAGCACAGCTCTATGAGTAACGATCCTACTTTTCGTATTTCTTATATTCACTATTACTACACATCATGTACTAGAGGGACGCATTTTAACCCCTTAAGGACCAAACTTCTGGAATAAAAGGGAATCATGACATGTCACACATGTCTTGTGTCCTTAAGAGGTTAAACATTTATCCTAAATTACCTAGTGTCACCACTTACAAAGTAAATTGAGTTACTTAAGTTGCATGATACAATGATGCTAAGTGGAACGCACTCGCTTCAACTGATGTGAGTTTGTGTCTTTGAGCAAACGTGTAATTACTTGATTTAGGGAACTACATAATCACAGGGTAAATGCTCTACATAAAATGAAAACCTTGAAGATTTGACAGAAAGGAGCCTATGTAAACGGATGTGTGAGTATGTAATACAGCTGGACAAATAGCTTAATTGGTTAATGTACCAAATGCAATATCTGTTTCAATCTATAGATTGCAGGATGATTTTGCAGCATGGATGACTCAGCCTTTCAACCTTCCGAGGATGATAAAATAAAAATTAGAGATAACATCTACAGTAAAGCTGCAATTACTGTTTGCATTATTTTACTAGTTGATTAAAAAAAGTCTATCAATCACTGCAATCACAATCAATAGCAGCACCAACACCATCACATTCTGTATCATTGGCATGCTCTAAATCCCTGGTATGTCAGGGTTTCAGACGATATTTGTTCTCCAATGTCAATAATACATATTTAAATGCCCTCATGATTTATTTATGTACCAGACTGTTCTAAAAAGCAGAAGGGACATGGAACACCATCACTCTTTGCACAAATGATAAGGGAATCATTTAGCAGGGGTGGGTTGTGGGACCAGAATGTAGTGAAGTTCATTGATGCACTCCTTAATGCGGGGCTCTTTTTAGCACTCAAAACAAAAAAATACTGATATTGCTTATAAAACCGACTTGATGATCCTTCAAATTTCCAGATTGCCAACTACATGAATGGTATGCGGCTGGCAATCAAAATGCCAGGTAATTTTTCAACAGAGGGCTTTAAAGTCCCAGCACATTTGCAGTGATTGTGGTAACTACTTTAACTATGGACCATAGGTTGAAACACTCACCCATGAAGCTATATATTTAATGCACAGGAGCAGTATTGCTGTTTATGCATTCCATGAAATCTTCCATTTTAAGATCAACAAAAAGATGGATTAACAAGGTAATTTCTCACCTCCTGCTCAGTTTCCAGAAGGCAGGCTCCCCACATTAGATCTAATAGGAGCTACGAGTGGGGTCATATGGAAAACATTCTGCTTCAGAACAGAAAGAAAAATCCATAAAATAAGTCATTTACTAGTAAAGGCTCTCTTTCTGGAACATTATGTGGCATCATTTTCAGCATTAGTGGAATAAAAGATCTAGCAAAGCCGTTTGCTGAGAGCGAAGTAACGCTGTCATTCTGTGTGCATCAATACCAGGCCTGCAGAGCAGCTCCTTCTAGCTCAGCCCTCTTAAATAATGAAATGTTAAGAGCTCCTTATTATGAGATTTCCATTAAAAAAAAAAACACACAAGCGACAAAAAGCTTTACGTTCACATATGAGAAATGCAGACTAACAAGTGCAGAAATAAATGGATAAGTCTAATACTGTATTCGCTGTTTCCCAAGAGTGGTGCTCCCCCACTACACCAATAACAAAGGCAGTGTGTATTGTATTATAATCTCCTGCTATTCTTACAAGGCTGTTGAATGTTATGCTTTATGACACATCATAGATCTCTCATTATCACCTGTACTTTTTTGTTTCATATTTCTCTTCCTCCCCTGATGAGAAGTGTTTTCCGCTATGAACTGCTCTATTGCAACAGATAAATGTAGCCTCTAGTTGGAGCTTTTCTTGACATAGTGTTTAAAGGGAATGTAACTGAAACATGTAATTTACCATTTAAAGGCAAACTACACCAAACTTGCAAATATGGATGCATTAACAGCACTGTTTAAAAAAAAAACAAACAAAAAAAAAACACAAGGTGAAGCACTTGATTACAACGTATGCAATGCAGGTACATTTCCCATGATTCTTTGCAGTATTTGTTTATATTCATGATTTTGCCCAAGGTAAGTCCCCATTGAATTCAAAGACAACTCAAGGTAATTTGTTGACAGTGCAATTTGTAGGACTGTATTTGCAAGCTTCTTCTGTGAAAGTCAATAGGGACTCAATGATGGCAAACTTGCTGTTGTGCTGACACAATTTTAGAGGGAAAAGCAATCATGGGAAAACAAAGATGATGAGCATAACGTAAGACAGTGTGCACTATCCAGTTTATTTGTTGGAATTACATTGATTTATATTTCAGTTTACTAATACACTCCAATAAACAATTTAACACATGCTTGGGTTGAACATTGTTGGTTAACAAACTATAAAATTATAGAACTATCTAGTTCCACATTACCCACTGTACAGCGCTATGGAATTTGCTGGCGCTATATAAAATAATAATAATAATAATAATAATAATAATAATAATAATATATAAATTAACCAAATCCTTCCTAATCTCACATGATGTAGTAAGTACACAACATATAAATATGGGTATCTCTTAAAGCAAGGCCATTGAAAAGTACCATGGATTTCATTGTTGGTGCTTAAGATTAAACAAACTGCCGTAAAGACTAAGATTCAGAAGCTCATAAGTGCCTTACACAGTGCTAATACACATCAAAGGAATGGGAACACACAAATGAAAAGAACATAACTTGTGTTTAGTCCAAATTAATAAATATTTCAAAAGATTCACCTTATTGCACTCCTGAACCAACTGATGATCGTTAATATATCAAAAGCCTTATTTGTCTAAGAGTGATGTAATATATCCAAATCAATCACAATGATGGCCACTTGGTCATGTCTTAAAACAGTGCTGGAAAGGAAACTTACATTTAACATATATATTTCAGAATATAAAGTCACACCTTATATTTCTGTACTAGCAATTACTATTAATTTTGCCTGCGGGTGAGTATTGTTGTTAAACATGACACAAAATGTATAATGACAAAATTCTTAAGGTTTTTGTTGTCCATTAAATAAACTGCAAGATGCTGAAATGCTGCTATGCTTATTCCAAATACATGTGACTGGTAGATCAAAGTGTGACAACCATCAACCTGTGCACTAACTATGGGTAGTGCCACAGCATTATTGGGCTAGATACAATAGCAAGTGTGAGGATCCTATTGATTTCTGAAGGACTAACCTCAACAATGAATAAACTGCTAACTACTCTTTTAACCCCTTAAGGACACATGACATGTGTGACATGTCATGATTCCCTTTTATTCCAGAAGTTTGGTCCTTAAGGGGTTAAAGGCCTCGAAAGACCCCTAAAGCACTTTAGCTTGCTGAAGTGCTTTGTGAGTGAAGAGCGGATCCTATTTTTTTTCATTTTGCAAAAATGGCAGATTTCAATAGAAATTGACACTGTTATGAATTAACCTGTTTACTACACCCCACTGGCATTAGGGCAGACAACAGGTTCTGTTACTAACTGGCTTGGTTTGGTTAGCTCAGTGGAACTAAACTCAAGCGGCAGGCAATTGTTTGTAATTGCTTCAGATAAGAGAACTGCAGATTTTACAAGCTGTTTTTAGATATACCCTCAATATACACCAAAAAATGCATAATTAAATGCATACAAGTTTTCATTTGGGCTAGATCTACTAAACAGTTATTTTTTATTTATTTTGTATTCGGGCAGTGGAGTGTCTCTTTAAATGGACACTATAGTCACCAGAACCACCACATTGAATCTCTGTAAAGAGAGGATTATTAGTGCAGTGTGGTGTTTTGCCATGTATGCGCCAAAGCCTCCAATGGTTTCCTATGGGGAAGCATTGGGTTGACTGAGATCATCAAGTCTGATGATCTCAGCCACGGCAAGACCTTCACTGCAGTGGAGGAAAGGTAAGTAAATTCATATTATTTGTTCACTCAGAGGGGCCAGGAACCCTAATAGGTAGTCCAAAAGTATAGTGTTAGAAATGCATGCTAGTATTCCTAACAGTATATTTTTCCTTTAATTAATTCATTATATAGGGCAATACATTGCAAACTGTGGGAATGAAGACATTTTATCACTGCCAATTTATTTCTACAGGTTTCGTTTGATAAAGACAAAACCAGACTTTCAGTATAAACATTGTATCTTAACAGCGTAATCCATCTACCTGGCCAAACCGAACATTGTCAATTGGAAACAGATTGTAAGCGATAGCAATAAGCTCACTCTTTCAATATATGCCATAGATTTATATGTTTTCCTGATTGTGCAGTACAGCAGAATCTGTTGGAAATTTGCAAATTAGTGCCAATACTCTAAGTTTCTTTCGTTCCTTTTTTTTTTTTTTTTTTTTTTTTGGGGGGGGGGGAGGGGGGAGAAATAGCAAATGTTCCATTTTCCTTTAAAAGAGTTAAACCTCAACCACAAAAATGAATATTATGTAAGCAAAAACAAGCTATAATAATAAAAAATAATAATAATAATAAAGGGTAGATATAAGGATATAAAGTCCCTGTAGACCAAATGCATGGGAAGCATGGCTAATACATGATAATCTATAGCACTGCAAAATAAATTCTGCATTAATCTACAAATGTGGGCACTCAATGGTAGATACACCTTGTTCTGCAAAAAAAATGAATAGAATAAAATAAATACATATATAGTATAATTTAATGTTTCCGAAGTTCATGATTTGGATGTTGTCAAACTACGTTTTAGAAAGGGAATTCTACTTTAACTTCCTCAGCACCAGTCAATGTTACCAAGAGGAAATCTGATCTTGCTATGGCTATGTGCTCTGAGCATGCTGCTTCCACGTGTTTCCATTTAAGTCCTGTTTAGATTGCTTTGGGATCCAATGCCACTCTGTTCCAAGATAATGCTAATACAAATTAAAGATTATTTCAACACAAAAAAGGAACAAGGAAACACGTTCAATTACCGTTTGGGAAGCTAGATATCCATAAATACATTTCATAAAGCAATAAAAATAATACAATTAAACAGTTTATTTTTTTTAAGCGCCTGGGAACAAAAACTTTTTAAACATAGTGGCATTCAGGTTCATGTAATTGTGACTCACTGCTAAATCCTCAGAGCTCTTCCTGCAACTGTACCCGTATAAACTGTAAATTAGGTCTGTCCATTATATACTGCTGTGTATCATAGCACACTGAAAGCTGTGTGCCTGCCCACTTTTCTGTGTTAAGAAATCCAATGGGTTAATCAGCACACTGAGACGGAAATGTCTTTAACTGCAGGTCCTAGAACAATGTTTCAAAGCAGTTTCCCATCACACTCCTCATAACTCAAACCTCAACTCAGGTCTGTCATAGCAGAGCAGATGGAAAATATTAAGGTAAAAGGGCCGACTGGATGGGTCAGCCTTCCGTCTCTGCCAAAAGGCCTCATGCTAACTACAAGCAGATTTGCAGACAACCTCTCTGCTCTGTTACAATCGGAGATCTGGCACATCCTTTGCCCTGACTACCAGCAGGAGGGCAGGAGGCCAGCTGAGCACGGCTACTGTGCCAAACAGACTGTGCAAGGGCTTCCTGCTTGAATGCTTTTACAAAAAGACTGAAAGTCGATGGCCCCTTTTGTAAACAAGTCCTTGTACTTCTGCTTGCTACTGTGCCAAACCATCCTGAAGACTCAACGTCAAGAGGTGGCACAACTTAATCCCTCTACAAGTAAAGATGAAGCCAGAGGAGGTCCGCAGAGTTCAGCACAGAGGGAAAAAATACTGAATGTCTAGATGGCTTTACTTGAAAATGCTTTATTAACTGAAGGACAAGCAAAAGCCAAAGCTTAGAGCAAATCACTACAGTCAGAAATTAACACATTATTCCAGTGAAGTTTCAGAAATACTTGCAGCCTGAGGGGCAGTACTTAAGGAACAATATGTAGTATGATATTGATCCTTTTACTTCTAGAATGTGATATCACTGTGCTAGAAAGAAATCATAAGGGAGGAATAACAAACATGGTGTTTTAGGGCGTTGTCCAGAATTAACACAATTACAAATGAGGCACCTTTACCGCAAAAAGACAGTAATTGGATAATACATGCAGATGATAAATACCATTACATGTTAACGGCACTGCATGCGGGTGATGGTAACGGACATGTGCAAGAGAAGGACATTAAAAACGATTTGCTTTATAAAATGTAACTTAAGGACACAAGGATTGGAACTTCTTTATTCTCCAGGAGACACAAAGCAGAACAGCCATTTTTATCATGTGCTAAGTAGAGGCCTGCTTCCCTTCACTATGCAAGTGAAGCTTTTTCAGAAAGTTGTTAAAGTGAGGAAGCCATGGATACAGATTTAAATACAGATCTAACAGACTAGTAAGACACATAAGCTGCACATTACCACTCAAATACAGCATTCTGCAGCACACCATTATCCACGTTTTTTAATAAGGACAAATAAATAGCAATCAGGCCTGCAGGCTGATGGGACACACACTTTAAAAGCAATAACGGCACAGGAGACCTACGTGTTTTTCAGGTAGGTTAATACATAATAATCTTGAGGTTTGATTCCACTGAGCTGCCAACTCTGCTATAGTACATACTTATCAACACTAACCACAAGACCTCCTCCCAGCAAGCACAGGTTAACACAACTTAGAACTAAAAGTACAATGCATCGATTTACTCTTAATACTGTGTTAGACAAATTATGCTTTTGTTTCAAAAGACAAACTGAGCCGTCCATCTGTTTTCCTGAGGCAGAACCATGGGAAAATGGCATTTGTTAGAGTTGTATTTTCTGCATGTAGTTAAAATAAAAAAAAATAAAAATAAAAAAAAACATTTTCATTTGATCACAAGGTTCAAAATTAAGGCTTTGTTAATGTTTTTTAATTGAATATGACATTGAAAGATAGGGGTCAGTGGCATTGTTTGTTTACTTTGGTAGCAACTACCCAAAACTGTATTCACTGAATCAGTACTGCTTATCCCAGTGCACTGCAGTCCTTTATGACACTGGGAAGTTTAAAACAAATGAGAGATTCTGAATTTATTTTCAAAATTAGTCGCAAAGCTAATTTTAAAATTATGTCTCAATAAACGTTACACAGATCATTTGACTCTATATTAAACAAGGTTAAGAGTCTCCGATTTAGGAATTGAACTTGTGCCCATCTGTCGTTAGAAATACACCTGCACTTTACCTGACAGACTAAATTAATGCTGATCAAATCACTGATAATCAAAAATAATTAAATAATAAAAAAAGAGTCAGTCAATGATTAAATAATTCACATCTGTATAGCTAAATCTGCTACAGCTCTGAATGAGACTGGAATGATTTTCAGTAAAGAGATATCAAGGGATTTTCACAATGCCTGTGCATAAAGTATGATGAATTGCTTTATACCAGGCTGAAGAGTAACCCTGGTATAAAGATAGCCATCACAAATGTTTAAATAAGGTTTGGAACTGTATGGAACTAAAGGCTTTTACCCTGACTCTTTTCTAGGCCCTTGATTTTAGCTTCATAGCTGTACAAGCCATAAGAATGAATGCTTGGGAACTGGCCTCAACATATGAACAGGCCTAGGTCAGCATATGCACCCCATTATGCAAATCAGAATATCAGTGACAAGATTATACCAAAAACATAATGTTACGTGGAAAATTATGAACATTTGCAAGTCGCTTAAATGTGAGTTAAATTACCATTCTAGGTTGGATTCGATGTATCCATCCTTTAATGTTTTTATTGAATTAGAAGAAGAAAAAAAAAAAAATAGAGAAAAAACTAATGCAAAAACATGAATGGAAAAAGTGAAGAAAAATAAAATCAGGAAAAAACAACATGTTTTCTTTCTGTCCTGCCACAGCACAGGTGCTTTCTTGGAAAGGTAAAAAACAGACTGTAGAAACTGTTTTTTTTTTTAAATGGAGGATGAGGTGCATACAACATTCAAGGACTTGTATGAGTAAGGGAAACGCATAGTAGACCGGTAGGGTAATACCTAACTACCACAGTAAAGGGATTTTTGCAATTGCCCCAGCTATAATGAATAGAATCCAAGGGAGCTCCTGCACCTTAATGTAATCAAAAAAGCTTAGGTACTTGGAGAATGCCCATTAAGGCATTTCTCTATTAGTCTTTTAGTTCACTAAACATTTAGGAGCTTTAGTGCTACCTTTGGGTTCTCCTGATTATTTGTACCCAAAGTATCAAGACAAACTTTTACTCTAAAAGTTTGGTTACCAGTGTGGATACAATTAACATGTACTGCTTTATTATCCAAAATAAACCAATAACAATTGTCAAATTGAAAGACAAAAACTAACGTATTTTATTCCTACTGCTTCCTACTTTTACACAAGAATGCAAAATTCATAAGTATGCAACAATTTATTTATTTATTGGATTTAAAATACATCCACTGTGGGTGTTCTATATATATATATATATATATATATTAAAATGGAATCTTCTGAAAAGTGGTGCCTGTTACTCCACTGATTTTCATGGTGACTGCCCCACTTTTCAGAACACAACCATTTTATACATAACCACCTATATATTTTCTTTCTGTGTTTCTTTCGAACTGAATTGTGCAACTGAATGACCGAGTCCTGCTCTACAAAGATTCTGAGACATACAGAGTTGTATAATCATTTGTATAACTATTTTGTCTTTTCGTTGTGGTGCAAGTAAATTGTGTGTATTTTATATTACCTGTCATAGTAGGTAATACTACATAGAATAGTCATATGGAATTAAAATAAAAAGTAAAACAAATAAACAACAATTCACATAATTTATTAGTGTTCTAAAAAACACATTCCGAAATATTTTCTTTGTCAACACGGACTCCTCATTGGTTGCTTAAAATGCAAATACTTTAGATAATGGTTAACTTCTTTCCAGTAGTCGTATAAATGAAAGTCAGTATAAGGATGTAGAAGAAAAGCTTTCTGTTTTAAACTGTACAGGAGTAAAATCAGTAAAATAAAATGAGGACCAGTGATACCTGAATATAGTGCATATTTCTCCTGGCAGATGGAACTGGTTAAAGGGAAATGAGTTTTGAAAGTTAAAGGTATAGCAATCGTTCTGTGTTAAGATTTTCTAGTGTGCACACAAATACTGGTATACAGGTCCTTAAGCTGCTCTTCTTCCATGCATCAATGCCCTGCCAGTTGGCAACCCCAAGCCAGGAAGCTGTCAGTGTCAATTGAGCTGAGGCTATGTGGTTCACACTGGTGAAGGGGCGTCCCCTGTTTCAAAAGCATGGGAAAAAAAAAATCTCTGCTCTGCTTCTATAGGAGCTGGCGACTACCACTGACAGTCATTCCAAGGAGCTGTGAATCAGCCTTAACAAAGGCGTTCTGTGGCGGAGTCCTGGCTAGGACCCATGTCAACAGATTCCAAGGTCGCAGGTCACACTAACTAACATCTATTCCCAGCAGAGCCTGCTTTCTCAAAGCAGCCTGGAAGTAGTACAAATTTGGAATTTTTGTCTAATCCCCAGAGATATTCCTGATCCTTCAACATGTTTCTGCTCAATTAGAAACAATTCTCACTTTGCACCATGTGAGAGGCCCCATTGGACATTGTGTTCAATCAAAAGAAGGTGACCTCTGAGGCGAGAGGTACACAGTCAGTTATACTGTGTCTGTGTATAAAAATATATACATACGATATTTATGATGTACTATTTTGAATGTGTAGAAAGTCATTTTGACAAATATTGTGAAATGTGTTATTATATCATTATAATGGGCAGATTGTGTTCTCAAAGTAAATGCTACATGGTAGGTGACATAATATTGTACATTAAAGGGACACTATAGTCACCAGAACAACTACAGCTTTTTGCATTTGTTCTGGTGAGTAGAATCATTTCCCTCAGGCTTTTTGCTGTAAACACTGTCTTTTCAGAGAAAATGCAGTGTTTACGTTACAGCCTAGGGATAAATCCACTGGCCACTTCTCAGATGGCTACTAGATGTGCTTCCTGGGGAAGTGCTGCCTAGTGTGTAGCACTGCCATTCAGTGTATCCACTCTCTGCATCGAGACACTGAACTTTCTTCATAGAGATGCATTGATTAAATGAATCTCTATGAAGAGATGCTGATTGGCCAGGGCTGTGTTTGACTTGTGCTGGCTCTGCCCCTGATCTGCATCCATGACAAGCTCAGCCAATCCTATGGGGAAGTATTGTGATTGGCTCAGACCACCACTTCTGCTGATGTCAGCAGACAGGGGCAGGTCAGAGGCAGAGCCAACAGAAGTAGACTGGAATGAAATAAGAAGTTACTATATTTAAGGAGGAAAGCTGGTGGTTTTAACACTATAGGGTGAGGAATACATGTTTGTGTTCCTGACCCTATAGTGTTCCTTTAAGTTTGTAATGCAACAAGAATAATTATTGTTGTGATGTGAACTACATGTGTCTCCAAATGAGACTCAAATAAAATGTTGCTGATAGAGAGTGGCTAAATCTATGGACACACACATTACAGCTTGCATGTGATTACTGTACACTAAAAGAGCTTATGCATGAAATTATATAAGTGTAATATTGGGTGAGGTATAATATACAGGTGTCACGTGATGATGCATATAATATGGGTTTCACGTGGCTATCATTAAAAATGTGTATATATATTTTTTTTTGTCTTGGGTAATAATGCCAGTTAATTTTTCATCAAATTTGAATCTAATCAGCAAAAGTACATGGGAAAGGAACAGGGAGGGGAATTACCAAATTGTTGTGATCTGACAAGTGGTGCAGAATTGTAAAAGTGGAGTACTTATGGATTCTGCTGGTTTCCATAGTAATTGTCCAATCTTGCATTACTTTTGAGATCACAACACATTTATAAATATCCAAGTTTTTTTTTTTTAAATGCTTCATTCCAATTATTTTACATAAAAATATGAACAAATTGGAAATACTCTATTAAGCACATAAAGTCATACAGTATACATTTAACAGAGATACAAACATATTCACCACTTCTTTCCTGCCCAAGGCAGGATTAAGCAACAAAGAAATGGTGCCATTATAATAAATGGCAGTGCTAAGAATGTATAAACATTCCAGGGAAATGTGTAAGCTAGATGACTGTGACGCTTTTTTAAATATTTCACTCTTAAATAGCTTCTCTTAAAGATGCCATGTAATGCTTTGCCCCTAGTGGTTAAATCACAAGGCCTGGATTTGAACAAAGACTTTACCAAATTGCCTGAATATAGCTAGTTATATTAATAAAAAAAATAATATATATTTTTTTTAAACATAATTTGTGTCAGTCAATTGCAGATCTGGGAACCCATTAAAAGTATCACCCTTTAGGAGAGGGGTAGGAAACCTTTGGCACTTCAGATGTTGTGAGTGCATCTCTAATAATGCTGGCAAATAATCAAGAAGATTGTAGTCCACAACATCTTAAGAACCCAAGGTTGCCTACCACTGCCGTAGGAGGATATACTGATCACAATTTCTTCAATTTCTCCCTGGCTGCCCACAAAGGGAGGAGACTATAGTCTCTGTCCAATCTCTAGAAGCACGCTCTGACATCAAGTGCCTGGGACTGACTCTCCAGAGTACAAATCCACAAGAAAGCCTTAGACTTTATTGATTTGGGCTGTGGGCCTCCTTTGTAGAGTAACTTAAAGTGCTTGGTACAAAGTACCCCGAAAGAAAGGACTGTAAATCTTCAGACACTGTTGCAGTACCACAAGATGGTTAACCATCTACCTTAGTCTTATAGAGACCTCCAGGACTTACCCAAGAGGCCAAATAGCTAGTCTAGAGACCATTTTACACAGCCAGTCAGTAGAACTATCAAGAGTATTAACCCACTGTAAATAAAAATAACTTACTATTCTACCATATATTGTATCCTGTTGTATATTAGATCGTAATGCATGTTGCAAATTGCTGTATATCTAAAACTGTAGAATTTGTAATGTATTGTGTATTTATGACAATATCTTTCTTTCTATTTCTATATAACACAGCTTAATTATCTGACATCTCTTACCTTTCTAAACTCCTACATATTGGCAGATAACAGTATCACTATACTGGACAAATTATCAATTTGTTTTTAACTTTCCTGGATTACACAAAGCAGGAATTGTCGCCCTTTAAATACTGCATATGTTTATTATGATCAGACCATGTGCATTGTTGCAGTTTATCCCATCCTACATAATCAAGTACATTTGTTTATAAATTAAGTATACAGTGAATTACAGTATTTTATTAAAATGCGCTTTTGGTGTCGCAGCACAACTGAGATAAGGAAAGTCATGCCTTATGAACTAGGTTTTTGTTTTTCCTCTAAAGCAAAAGTCTAGGTCTTGTTGGATGATACCCATGAGGTCAAAAATCCACATTAGAAGATATTCAACTCTTCACATCTGACTCTCAGTTTCTATAACACTGCAGACCATGTACTACTCCAGCTCTACATCCGCATCCTGACAAAAGGTTCAAGGTCCTGTAAACCTTGATTACAACTCACACACTGAGGAAGCCTGACAACACAAAAAAACCACAGATATTCAGTGACTTAAATATATAAACATTGCAGTGAGATACTTAAAAGTTATGACAGCCAAAGATAAGGATATTCACAGGGGAAATAGTTCTGTTTAGTGCATTCATACATCACAAACCATACAGAGATAAGGCCAAGGGACAGGCCCTAAGGAGATGAATTTGTGCGCTGTACACTGGCAACTCAAAACAGATAGGACAAGCACACAAGCAGTGTTAAAATGGGGCAATATCTTTTTGCATGAGCAATAAAGCCTGATAAAGACCACTTAGTGGGCTGAAATCTTGCTTATGTGACAATGAATTTGCCTTTTCTTTGTACACACCCTGTGTATCCAGCCCTATTTGCATATTACCATTATGGAAACTGGATGTTCCAGATTGGGAATTCCCATGCTGTTTCTGCTTGCTGGTCCATACAGATATCCCCTAAAAATCTACCTACTACTACTAATTCACATAATTCTACAATACCACATACGTATTATTTTTGTCTATGAGAATGTGCACCACACATTCTCTGAAATGTTTTCCCAACATCTACAATGAAACAACTTGCAATGCGAATTTCCCAAACCACCTATATGTTTATGCACCACGTGCAGATATGTAGAAAAAAGTCAAATGATTCATACAAATTTACCAATCAGAAAAGTGAGTAAGGAAAAAGCAAGTAGAATGCGATGTAAAACTAGCCTTCTTTTAAACATTGTGATGGTCATCCAGACCATCCCCTAAGTTCTAACACACATATAACCCGTACCCCACGTGTTGATTGATCCTCTGTGGAGGAAGAGGGGACCTGGGAAGCTGCCGCAGGTAAAACTACAAAGAGAGCTACTTCAATGGTTTGTGTTTATGCCCCCCATTCTTGACAATTTGGCATGCCCAATACAAAATTTGAGAACCAAACTATTTTCTTACATTGTAACAGATTGCTCTGAGTAGAGATAAGCAGGTATGTCTATAAAATTATAACCTACATAATTTCTGCTGATTTTATGCTGTCATTGACACAAAGTTAGGATTCCCCAAAATGAAGTATATTAAATTATCCAAGAAATGCTGTATGGCATACAGCTTATGCACTGAATTTACTTGTCACAAAGGAACAATATTAGTTTATCTCTAGGAATGTTTTAAATTAACATTAACATTTAGAAAACAATGAATTCTTGTGAAATCCTCTCATTTACAGAACACACAATATTGCTATGAAAAGCAAATGACATCAGAGGGACAATAAATGATATGTAACATTGCACACCCTGACATGAACTGCAATGACAGTCACAGTTGGCCTTACCTTAAGATACAAAAACAGCTTTTAGCGCCTGAAGATAACCGGCAGAAGCCAAATCTCTGCTTGCTGTCAATGTCAGTCAGCACAAATGTGAAATTCTGCCCAACTTGGCTGGCTGAGAGGCTGAAAACAAACAAAAGAAAAGCCATGTAACAGCCATGTATTGTTCAATGCTCCATTACATTAAGACAGAATCCAATTGAATCCATGCCCTAACTGATGTCTTGGCTACTGCTATCACTGTGTAAAACATTAGCAACAGATACCATACATGTTGGGGAAAAAAAAAAAAAAAAAAAAAAAATGAAAAATGAAAAACAAAACATTATATACTAAACAAGAAGTTATATATATTTTTTTTAATTCTTTATTTTAGTAGTGCAGATAAACACAGTATTTCAACAAGCGCCACAACAGCGTAATTCAAGTTTCTTTCAAGGTAAACAGTGGCATGATAAATTGCACAAATTTTATATTTAACAGATTAACTAAACAGTTGATTTGTCCAGGTAAGAAAAAATTAAGTAATGATGCTGGTTGCTCAGCTAGGTCGCCTAAGCTACACGTGCACCATGTTATGTTTTTGTGTGCAAAGATATACAAAACGGTATGCTTAGCCACAATAGCCTCTGCAAGCACAAAATATCACACAATGACAGTGTCATGGCTTTGGTAGACTAGCACATTTTTAGTTTAGGAACAACACAATATGTATAGTTAAGATATGTCTGCTGCTTTTCAATGCTTGAGTGGGATATATAATCAGAAGAGGGACAAAGAGGAAAACATAAGATGCAGGCTAGGGTGTCTGATTATGCAGCCTTGACAGGTGAATATTAAACAAGTGTGTCAGAGGATATAAGATATACAAGTTGTTGTCCTCTCTTAGGCTGTATGCCTGGCTGAGCTTGGTTGTAGTCATTGCTAGGGCTAATGTTAATAAGCAAAAGTCTATGTCCATGGGTGTATACTTGTTTAGAGGAGTCCGCCATGTGTAGCAGGATTCAGGGGTTGTCTGTGCCGGTGTCATCACCGGAGCTGACCAGCAGGCAGTCCGGGTCTTCTTACCCGCTTACCCAATTCCCAGTCTGTGGGTATGCTGTCCACCGCTCTGCCCTGGACCTGTACATGTGCCTCTTGGTAGGTGCCATTGTGGTTTGCTTTGTCCCCTCCTGTGGTATACATGGGCTGACTGTGTCTCTCGTGCATGGGTGCTGTGGGTGGTCTGGGCTTGATCGCTGAGTGTGTGAGCTGGCAGCCGATGTCTCCGTGGAGTGCCCGTTATCTGAGGCTGAGAGTTGTGTGAGGGCGGTCTCACCTGCGCGGACCGGGTTCCAGGCGAGTGAGTTCTGGTAGTGGAACGGTTAGGTATGTTCCGTGCCTTCCTCCGTCTCTTCATTCTGATCAGCCTCTCCGCGCCACTAAGTGGTGCAGGTTGTGGTGCTTCTGTCGCCGCCAGCTGTTGTACTGGGTCTACGATTGCCGGTCCTTGTGGCTGTTCGGCGAGTTTCTCCCAGAATTGCGTCCAAAAGCGATCAAATGCCCTCGTTATGTTGTCCTCATGTGAGGCCCATGGCACTGGGTTACGTGTGGCGGCCATCTTTACAGCCAGCATGCCGGTTTGTGGGTTCAGTCGCTTGGTGCTATTTTGCACTTGTTCGTGGTCTGTCGCTTTGTGGGGGCCGGGATAACCCCCACCGGCCCATAGGGGGGCAAGCGTGGCCAAGACCGTCGTCGATTTGTAGGTGAGGCGGGAGATCGGCCGCGTCCTCTGCCTCAGAGTAGTCAGCAGGCCGCAATGGTCGTTGGGGCCCATAATGCTCTCAGCTGGGTGATAAAAATTGGTGCCCGGTCACTCCCGTGCCTACAGGGATCGGGTGCTGCCGGTATGTTATAGCAGGTATCGAGTTTTTTGACCAATTTCTCTCTATTTCCCTAGGAGCTCCTTCAACATGCGTCCTGCTCGCTCAGTAGTCAGGCCCCGCCCCAAGAAGAAGTTATATTTTAATAGTTACGTAAACAAGAGCAAGCACTGGTAAAAATAGAAGGAAACGGCTCCATTAATAAACATTTAAATGCATACTTATGACTGATGTAGATCAAAGGAGGTTAAGTCATTAAAGGAACACTATAGTCACCTAAATTACTTTTGCTAAATAAAGCAGTTTTAGTGTATAGATCATTCCCCTGCAATGTCACTGCTCAATTCACTGTCATTTAGGAGTTAAATCACTTTGTTTCAGTTTATGCAGCCCTAGCCACACCTCCCCTGGCTATGATTGACAGAGCCTGCATGAAAAAAAAAAACTGGTTTCACTTTCAAACAGATGTAATTTACCTTAAATAATTGTATCTCAATCTCTAAATTGAACTTTAATCACATACAGGAGGCTCTTGCAGGGTCTAGCAAGCTATTAACAAAGCAAGGGAAAAGAAAATATTAATTAAACAGAACTTGCAATAAAGAAAGCCTAAACAGGGCTCTCTTGACAGGAAGTGTTTATGGAAGGCTGTGCAAGTCACATGCAGGGAGGTGTGACTCGGCTTCATAAACAAAGGGATTTAACTCCTAAATGGCAGAGGATTGAGCAGTGAGGCTGCAGGGGCATGTTCTATACACCAAAACTGCTTCATTAAGCAAAAGTTTTTTAGTGTCCCTTTAATGATGAACAACTTAATATGTATTTGTACAATAAAAATAATGTTAGATCACAAGAGACATTTTAATTATATATATTGCGTAACAAAAAAAACAACATCATTGATAAATAAATAATAAGTAAATAAATATAGTCTTAGTTTCAGTAAAACAAATTTATCTTCACTTTCCTCCATGCAGAGGTCATGAGCTTTGAGCAACTATTCACCAAGGTACAAACACAAGAGTGCCACTTCCTCTGACATCAAGTTCAATAAACGGAGTATCAGAAGAAAATGTGACAAGTGTCTCTGGCAGATGTAGTGGGAGAACGCAGAAACATGATCACTGGGTCCAGCTTTGAATCAGCTCCAACATAAACACACAGATTAGGGAGTTGATCGCTATACACCACAAAATATGCATCCTCCCACTCATAAGGCAATGTCACGGTGCAAATCCACAAAGGTCCAACTTGAAAATAGCAACTGCAGCCATGTGGTTCAAACAAAATTAAAGAATATAGTTGGGCTTGAAGCGCCAAAATGGCTTGACTGCCAGTGCTGGTACGGAAAATCTTCTTTGATTGTTTTAATATGCTGAGTTTACAAACAAGCAATGGAAGGAAATGAGCCATTACTGGCTTGGATGCTCTTTACTTTGGCTTTTTATCTACACATGTGAAGAGTACAACACCTTTAATGACATGGGTTAAACCTTTTGCTTGTTCCTTGGAGTTCTCAATGTTAAACCTTGTAGATGTAATTGGCCACTTCAGATACCTGCAGGTATTACTGAGCCAGGTGAATTACCACTCACATTCAAAAAGGAGTTAAGATATCAAAGAAGGAAGTTTGACACACTTTATTTACTCAGATTGTAAACATTTCTGCGGAGCAATCTGTATTTACACAAAGGATGCTAACAGAGGCCTTGAACTGAATTTCACAGTTTGCACTATTACTGTGCACACAAGAACCTACATTTAAAACTTTGAAAGATCTAGCTCTTTGAATAAAGAGAGAATATAGTTTTATTTTGTTTCTTTACCTGACAGTATTGAGTATTTTTGTGTTTTTTCTGCCTACGCTATTGCATCATGGAGTATATGGGAGTATGTCCCTTTTGATTCCCTTTCTGCAGGGAATAAAACTTCTCATGCAACAAACTGTCACGGGAGTCGCACCCCAAGACGCAGGAAGAGTGGAAACCTACAAAAGGTGGATCCGAAAGACATTTTAGTGGCCGGACTTAACGTGATGTGCTTCTGACCCTATAATGTTCCTTTAACCCCTTAAGGACCAAACTTTTGGAATAAAAGGGAATCATGACATGTCACACATGTCATGTGTACTTAAGGGGTTAATGACATGCCAAATATTTGATACTAAAGGGGTTTAAGACAAGAATATTTCTAGGGATATCCCTTAAAACCAAACAGTGGCATTTATTTCCCGCTAGTTTGCTCTATGCTTGCATTAACTCCTTATATCCAGCACTGTATTCGTTGTCTTTTCTATGTGCTTGTTACGCTCAGCGGTAGGTAGCTTGTTTTCAGACTCGGTTAGCAGGCATTTGATGTAACACAATTTTCAATTTGTTTTAGAAATGTGTGAAGTATTTGGACCCTAACATACACTTCTGGTAGTTTGTCAAATGAGACTCATTCAGCAGAGCTCCCCATGGCTTTGAAGCACCATGAATAATACTGTGTATTTGTGGTCAGATTTGCTAGGTCCCTTTTGGCCTTCAAACTCTTCATGATGAATAATGTGCCTGGACTGTCATAATTTCCCCATTTTCTTATTTCGATGATCTGGAGTTAGGCAAATCTATTTATATCATGACATGAATGGCATTCCGTAGGTCTGGAGCGCGTCTAATTTAATTTGTGTTTTATAGAAGTCTTTACAATGTGATGGATATAAGCTCCTCTGTCTATGTGTATCCTTGCTCAAATGTATATCATTAACTGCATTCAGTAGATGTTACATTTGGTATTTTAGAAGGCAGTCATGCCTATAATTTAATAAGTATAGTTATTATTGCCTTTCACACTGGAATATTATGATTAATGTATAATTTCCTACTGCTCACAGAGGTCTGCAATGAATGGGAGCTGGGGTATAGTACAGAGGGGGTGCTGAGGTTTAGTAGAGTAATGGGTGCTGGGGTTTAGTAGGGGGTGGGGATTCTGAGGTTTAGTAGAGAGGGGGTGCTGGGGTTTAGTAGGAGTGGGGGTTCTGAGGTTTAGTAGAGAGGGAGTGCTGGGGTTTAGTAGAGTGGGGTTCTGGGATTTAGTAGGGGGTGGGGATTCTGAGGTTTAGTAGAGAGGGGGTGCTGGGGTTTAGTACGAGTGGGGGTTCTGAGGTTTAGTAGAGAGGGAGTGCTGGGGTTTAGTAGAGTGGGGTGCTGGGGTTTAGTAGAGGTGGGGTGGCGATTAGTAGAGTGGGGACTGTTAGGGTTTATTAGAGGAGGGGGTGCTTGGGTTTAGCAGAGGAGGGGGTGCTGGGGCTTAGTTGAGGAGGAAGTGCTAGGGTTTAGTAGAGGAGGGAGTGCTAGGGTTTAGTAGAGGAGGGAGTGCTAGGGTTTAGTAGAGGAGGGAGTGCTAGGGTTTAGTAGAGGAGGAGTGCTGGGATTTAGTAGAGGGAGGTGCTGTGGTTTAGTAGGAGGGAGTGCTGGGATTTAGTAAAGTGAAGTGTTGGTGTTTAGTAAAGGGGGGTGCTGAATTTTAGTAGAGGGAGGAGTGGGGGTTTAATAGAGGGGTCCTGTCCTGGGATTTTGTAGGGAGGGCATTAAAACACTCTAGGCAGCCAACCACTATGGCAAGCTGTAATGGTTGTGTTGCTTAGTGTTTCTCTGAAAGTTTCAACCGTGTTCTACACAGCAATGATATTAAGATTCACAAGAAGTATATGCACAAGATAATATTGGATATTTTTTCTAATATGCAAATCTTAAAGAAAAAATTACAGATTATAGAACATCTAACTATAAATTCACCAATTGAAATAATACAAATATATATAGAGGATATTAATATAAAAAAAATGGAAGGAGAATGGTCTCGTAAAATTAGCTGATATTCTAAAACCAGATCTTCAAATAAAATCGTTTCAACAAATTCTCATAGATACAAAAGGTATTGATAATGAACAATTTACATATATTAGAATCAAACATGTTATACAATCCAATCAAATACATAATACTTCAGTTATAGATAATATCCTTAACATAGAACATAGGAATAATATGGTCTCAAAAATAAATAAGATTCTATACAGCAGATATATTAAGGGAAAAATTAAATCTATGTTGAAATGGGAAAATGATATTGGAAATGAGTTTTCATTGGATCAATGGAAGGAATCATTTGATTTGCTTAGAAAAGCGATACATAGTATAAGTTTGTATGAATTACAAATTAAATTGGTTCATAGGTGGTATATGGTCCCAGCGAGAGTTGCAAGATTCCACCCTCCCACAGATTCACTCTGTTGGAGATGCTTAAGATGTGACGGAACTTTTAAGCATATATGGTGGGATTGCTATGCTCTCGATCCTTTAAAACAAGCGACATCTACAATAATCAACACCATTCTTAAAAAAAAACAATGGACCTCTCTCCACAATTATTCTTGCTACATATGAATATTCCTACTAAAACGATAAAATATTTAATAATTCATATTTTAATGGCGGTTAAAATCTGTATTGCCAGATATTGGAAAACTGTAAATATTCCCTCATGGAGAGAGGTGGAATCTCAAATAGGATATCAACGTTTAATGGAGAAACAGGTATACAGAAATCTTAATATGACAAATAAATACATCAAGATATGGGAACCCTGGGCAACTGAGATATCCATTAACCAATAACGTAGAGACTGGTCCTTAAACTTAGAAACTTCCATTAGATGTTTTCTAACGGCTTTGATGCACCGTGTGAATGAGTACTTTTTTATGTATGTTTTATATGTTTAGTTTGATAAGATACGACTAGGGGAGCTAGGTATCAACGTATTGGCTCATATAGATTATCATGATGTAACTGGCCAGATATTGATGCTCCATGGCCCGGTCTTACGTCAAATAAAAATAAAGCAAAATAAAATGAATTTCAATGAATTTCTATATAGAACTTTATTATATATAATAACATATGATGAATCGGCATCTATCTTATTACTAAGCGATAATGGCATAAACTCATGGGATAGATGCCTTTCTGATGTGTATAAAAAAAAAAAAAAATAGGAGCACACTTACACTGCAATATTTACATTGCAGAGTTAAGTCCTCCTCTAGTGGCTGTCTACTGTTTTATAACGACGCTGGACGTCCTCACGCTATGTGACGATCTTCAGCGTCGCCAAAGTCCCCATAGGAAAGCATTATATAATGCTTTCCTATGAGGAGGTCTAATGCGCGTTAGGTCTCCCCCGCCGGCTGCCGTTGGCGGGGGAGGAGTGTAGGCAGAGCCTGACCCAGTGCCGAGGGACATCAGCGCTGGACTCCGGTGAGTCACTGAAGGGGTTTTAACCCCTTCAGCAACTTGGGATGGGGGGTGGGAGGTAGAGGGGCACTAGAGGGTCCTGTAGTCAGGGGCGTATTAGCCGCGAGGCAAACAAGGCATTTGCCTTGGGCGGCATTTTCCAGGGGGCGGCAAAAAAAGCCGCCCCCAAATGCCCAAGGCAAATGTCTTGTTAGCCTTGCGGCTAACAGACATGCCGGCGGGCTGCTGGGCGATCGGGCGGCCGGCCGGCGAGGGAGCACTTCCCCTGAGCTGTCTGCTCAGCTCCCTCGCCAGCCGCAGAGTGAGGCTGGGAGGCGGAGCCGGAATATGACGTCATATTCCGGCTCCCAGCCTCACTCTGAGGCGCGCGAGGGAGCTGAGCAGACAGCTCAGGGGAAGTGCTCCCTCGCCGGCTGGCCGCCCGCCATGCAGTGCCGCCCGATCGCCCAGCAGCCACTGGACCACCAGGGACGAAGAGACACCCCCCCTCCCCAGCATTCCCAAAGGTAAGGAGGCTGGGGGGGGGGGGGTTAATAAAAAAAAAAAAAAAAAACGTGTTAAAAATAAATATAAAAAAAATGTGTTAAAAATAAATTTAAAAAAAAAATGTGTTAAAAATAAATTAAAAAAAAAATGTGTTAAAAATAAATAAAACAAAAGTGTTAAAAAAAATAAAAAAAAAATGTGTTAATGTGGGTGGGTGAGTGTGTGTCTGTGTCTGTTAGTGTGTGTGTCTGTTAGTGTGTGTGTGTGTCTGTTAGTGTGTGTGTGTGTCTGTTAGTGTGTGTGTCTGACTGTGTGTGTATGTTAGTGAGTGTGTGTGTCTGTTAGTGTGTGTGTCTGTTAGTGTGTGTGTCTGTTAGTGTGTGTGTCTGTTAGTGTTTGTGTCTGTGTCTGACTGTGTGTGTATGTTAGTGAGTGTGTATGTTAGTGAGTGTGTGTCTGTTAGTGAGTGTGTTTGTCTGTTACTGAGTGTGTCTGTTAGTGTGTGTGTGTGTTTCTGTTAGCTAGTGTATGCGTATCTGTCAGTGAATGTGTGCGTGTGTATTTAGTATGCGGGGCGGGGGGAAAGGTTGGGTGGGGGTGGTGCGGGAGGAGGGGGGGCGCGGGGGGAGGGGGGGCGCCTGAGTTTTGTCCTGCCTAGGGCAGCACAAAACCAGGATACACCACTGCCTGTAGTGCCAGGAAAACGAATGTTTTCCTGGCACTGAAGAATAACTTTAAAATCAGTAGCAGTCACTTTCTAGCTATATATCCAAAAAAGAAACAGATGTAATCATATTATTCCAGTGATGCAGATGTAGTAATCTAGTGATGCAGATGTAAAATAAAAGATGAAAGCACATCTTGTAATACCTTTTTTATTGGACTAACAGAATTTTGGAATGACAAGCTGTCGGGAGAACCTCAAAGACTTGAGAAAGGGAGGTTATTCTGAAATCTTGTCATTCCAAATTCTGTTAGTCCAATAAAAAAAAGTATTACAAGATACGATTTTCATCTGTTATTTTACATCTGCATCACTGCATATAGCTACAAAGTGACTACTAAAAGAAGTCTACAGCTAGTAAGTGATCACTATAAGAAGATGCTGGGTGCAACTTACATCCTGCAAAAGAATTTGGATATACCGCTGATTGCAAAGCGGTTCTTCAGACTTTAAAGCAGTGGTTCCTAAACCAGTCCTCAAGGCACCCCCTACCAGTCCAGGATTTAATGATTACCAAGTTGAGTCTAAGGTATTTTATTTATGTATCTGCCTTGTTCTGTTTTAAAGCGCTAACCCTCTTCTTTCGTATTTTTTTTTTTTTGGTAAACACCTTAGATACAACTGGGTAATCCCTAAATCTTGAACTGGTATGAATACTTAAGTATTTTTCCTAACAATATAGTTTTCCTTTAAATAGATAGTTACAGGAAGATTTCCAATATCATATGGAGAGACAAGGTAAACAAATCAGGAATGACAGACATACAGATAAATATAAAGATCTGATAGATTTGCATACAATTTAGATGATAGATGAATGGTTTCAGAAAGATTAAATAGACATATTTCTGTACCTGAAATAACGTTAAGGGCTAATTGCTTCTATGTTTGAGTTTGTGAATCTTAATAAATACTATTTTATGAACGTTTATAAAATTAACTAATGTTTAATTAAATTAGAATACATGGTAGTATGTTTAAAGGAATATAGAAGTATGTTCCTATGCTTGTGTGGGTAAAAAAAAAACATACAAAATTGGAATCTCTTTTGGATAAACAAGACCATATAAATATGGTAGCTCTTTATATAGTTCTGATTAAATCAATGTGTCAGTCAGCTCCTATCATAAGCATAGCAAATGGGAAAAATATTTAAGCATCAAAATATATAGGGAGGATTGGGTCTTTTCCCTTAAGCATAATTTTTAAAAATCCATTGTCTAAACATAACAGAAAAGTAATAAAAAAAATTGAATAGGTGGTACCAAGTGCATTGGTCAAAATGTACCACGGATGTTCAGATTGATGCTGAAGGTGCATATTAGTTAGATGAGATTATATACATATGGTGATCATGTCCCCCGCTTCAGTTATTTTGGAAAATGACAGCAAGAAAGATCAAGGTTTTATGTGAAAAGGAGGTTGATTTTAGACAGAGTTATTTTTGCAACACATGGAATTAAATAAGATTATTAATATATTTATATAGCGCCAACAAATTCTGTAGCGCTTTACAATGGGTGGACTAACAAACATAATAGTAACCAGATACGTTTGACGCACAGGAACAGAGGGGTTGAGGGCCCTGCTCAATGAGCTTACATGCTAGAGGGAGTGGGGTAAAGTGACAAAAAAGGTAAGGGAAGTATTAGAGAAGAAGATTGGTAGGATAGTATTCACTGAAGACTTAGTGTGTGTTTTTTTTTCTTCTTAAATTATAGTTGCAGGAGAGGAATCAGTTGGGAGCCATGAAGAGTTCAATTGATAAACTTTTGTGAAAAAGTTTTTTTTTTTTTTTTTTGAAGGAGTGCAGATTGGGTAAGCGTCTAATGGAAAAGGAAAAGGAGTTCCACAGGAAGAGTGCAGCTCTAGAAAAGTCTTGAATGCGAGCATCAGAGGTGGGAGTACGAACAGAGGTAGAAGTAGGTTTCATTTAACATATCTTAACCCCTTCAGGACACCATAAAACCTGTACATGAGGGGTACTGTTTTACTCAGGAGACTTTGCTGAACACAAATTTTAGTGTTTCAAAATGGTAACTTGTATTACAACAATAATATAGTCAGTAAAAGTGCCGTTCATGTGTGAAAAATGCAAAAAAACTTCACTTTTACTAAAAATATTATTGCTGTAATACAAGTTACCATTTTGAAACACTAATATTTGTGTTCAGCGAAGTCTCCCGAGAAAAATAGAACCCCCTTGGACAGGTTTAATGGTGTCTTGGAAAGACAGAGGGTTAAATATAGTGCTTGCAATTCAAATTCTCTGCACTTTTTGCCTGGGTTGTCAGGCATGTCAATCAATTTTTTTTTTTTTTTTTAATTCTTTATTTTTGTAGTACTACAACAGATACAGGTCGATGGAACAACATAAGATAAACAGTTGTGTGGCAAGCATTAATAGTACATTCTTGTTAAAGAGAGTTTCATAAAGGTCTATAACATTTGCTTAAACGTTAGCTTAAACTAGGCTGGTAACCGCTGAGAAGTAGAGTAGACAATTGGGATATTATTGCATGACAAAAAAGCATAACATAACAGCCTATTGGAGCCTGTCAATGGAGGTAGAAACATAGCAAGAAATTCACACATTTTATGTTGTTGGTTAAGAGTAACACTTCCATATGGCCTAACAAGCTGCGACATGCAGTGTGAACAGGTAGGTAACAGACAGAACTTGCATATTATTTAAATATAAGTAGAGAGGAGGTGGTCATGCCACTATGCACAGCCCAAGATATAAAACACATGTAAAGGCAAATCATACCAGCAGTAGCAAGATTGGTAGGAATGGGGTTGTGGCCCGGGAACTAAGTTATGTATCCGGGTTCCACCAGTAATATTTAATACACGTTGTAAGGTATCCACGTTAATCTGCCACGCTCCAGCTAAAATGTTGCGAGGTCGCTGCACTGGTCAGGTAGCTTATGGGGGGATACAAATGGTAGCATCTGAGATTTTGGGCCAGCTAGTATAAACTATGGCAGTAGGCCTTCCTAGCCCCAATAGCATTCGTATGCCAAATAATAACCGGCACATCACAACATAACATGTTAAGCAGAGAGGTAATACTGTTTTAAAAAAGTAAAATAAACAATGCATGCACTTTTATTGATGGTGAGTGTGACCTGTCGGTGGCCTGTCGGTGTGGTGTCCGTGTGGGAAGAGTTGAACTCTATGGTACTTGGTAGGCCGGTTAGGGGGCCTGTGTCCGTATGTATGAGCCTTGGGTGACTCTTTGGCCCTGGCATATTGGGTGTTGTAGCTAAGCCGCCGCGTAGCTATGTGCTGGTCAGCTAAAAGGTAATATGTTATGTGTGGGATCGCGGCTTATTGCCAAGATTCAGGCACATGTACAGGTCCTAACGTTGGGATTATTAAATCATGGACAAGGTAGGGTCGTGGGACCCCTTAGTTACATCAGTCGCTATAACGTGTAGGCTGGCTGGATAGTACACTGTGTCCACCTGTGATTGTGTGTAGAGGAATACGGTGACTTGTAGCCATCAAACAAGAAACAACTAATAAGAACAGAACCAATATATACATAAAAAGAAAAGAAAAAAGGGTTGTAGTCTCAGTCTGATGGCCACCCTGTTGTTTGAGGGTATGCGTTTCAAGACTGTGAGTCAGGTATTTAGAGGGTGTCGTCAGGGAGGATGTGGGCCTCCTTATCGGTGCGGGGTTCGGTGTAAGTGAAGAGCTTATGCACATGAGGTCGACCGTTGGTTCCCTAACTGAAGAGTGTCCCTGCCATCTCAAGGATGATTCCGATGCCATCGAGTCTGCCTGTTAGGTGGTAAGCGCCACATAGGGGTCAGGTGTTCGGCCCGTCGGCACAAATGGTACAGATCTTGTACCCACGAGTGCTGGGGTGACTTCGCATCCTGCCGGGCTGTCTGTGTGAGGGAGTCCGGCGGTAAGCCCAGTGCTTGCAGTAGCGGTGTCGCGTCTTTCAGCTCCCTGATCTGATGGGAGTCAGCTCCCTGTTGCACGGTAAGCACGTGGGTTGTTTGCCACCGATATTTGAGGCCTCTTTGGTGGAGGAGCGTGGTAAGCGGTTGGAGGGTTCTCCTCCATGCCAGGGTACCCCGCGATAGATCGGCGAGGAAATTCAACGTCATCCCTTAAAATTCAAATGGCGTCTTCTCCCTCAAGGCGTTTTGAAGTATTGTCTTGTCAGTTCTTGATTGTAATGTGAGTATAATATCACGTGTGGCCTCTGAAGGTGCTCTGGGGGATTTGGGAATGCGAAATACGTTTGCGGGGGTGACCTTGTTGGCCTGCATGGGTGGCAGTATTTTGGTAATGAGGCGAGCCACAGCTCGGGCCAGGTCTGCGTCGGGGATATTTTCAGTGAATCCCCTTATTTTCATGTTGTCCCTCCGACCTGCATCCTCTTGTTCCGCCATGCGGTGTTCAAGGAGCACTTGTTGGTGTTGGATGTCGAGTATGTTTTGCCTGATTTCCCCAATATCTCGGGTGGTGTCCGTGGCTGTGTGTTCCAATGCGTTTAGGCGGGTTGTCATCCCTTGTATGTCCCCCCTGAGTGCCTCGATGTCATTGTGCAGATCCTTGTGGTGGTCTGCGAACAGCCGCGTGAGGGCCGCGATTGTTAACGGAGCTGTCTCTGGGTTGGGACTGGGTAATTGTGGAGGTCTCACCGCCTTGGCTGCCGGCAGGTAGTCGTCATCGGATGTATCGTCCAAAAAATCGGAGCAGCCGCCATGTAGCGCCGCCATGTCTGGTCCACATGCCCCGCGGGCCTGCTTCCACATGTCGCCTATCGTGAGGACGGGCGGGTGTTTTGCGGCCGGCGGTTTCTTGGTTTTCCGTCCCATGTTGCTCTGGGATACTGCTGTATGTCTTTGTGGGTCGTTTTAGGGTTTTTCCCCCGAGTTTCTGGGGTTGTTTCACCCGGTTTTCCCGATTTGCTGACGGAGCTCTCAGCTCGTGTGACTGCTTGCCTCGGAAGTCAGACCGGAAGCCGTCAATCACATTTTAACTAATCAAATCACATAATTATGTTAAAATATTACTTAAATATACACGTAGAATTTTAATATATACATATATATGTATTTAAAGTCTATGTGTACACTTATATAGTTATGTAATTATATAGTTATGTAATTAAATATATATTTATCTGTATGTATATATATATATATATATATACATATATATATATATATATATATATATATATATATATTTGTGGTTATTTGTATATTATAGATAGATAGATATAGAATGTCATTCTAAGTATATTTTGTTACCTATATATATGTATATATATAGATAGATGCCCTATCATTTACACACTCCCGAAAGTTCACAAAAACTTAGAATTACCACCGGGTCGCCCAATTGTTTCGGCTATAGGGGGTCTCCTTGAACCTATTGGAAGATGGCTCGACACTAAATTTAAAACACCAGTTATGACATTACCTACATATGTCAAAGACACTGCCCAAGTTATCACTTCTCTGAGGTCCATTGAACTCCCTCCACAAGGGGTCTTGCTGGCAGCCATAGATGTGTGCAGTTTGTACACCATCATCCCTCACTACGAGGGAATACAATCCATGCGACAGGTACTTTTACAATGTCGCGAGAAGATTGAACCCCCAATTGAATACATTTTGGAATTGCTGGAATTATGTTTAACGTTGAATTATTTTAGATTCGAAAATTCATTCTACATTCAAGTCTCGGGGACATCCATGGGTGCCCCTATGGCACCCATGTATGCGAATGCATACATGCATGTATACGAACAGAAGTACATCTTACAAAAATACAGTAACCATATCCTGAAATATCTCAGATACATCGACGATGTGTTTATTATTTGGGTCGGAGAGGAATCACTATTTCTGGACATGTTACATTCACTCAACACTTTGGACTCTCCGGTTAGACTCACATATCAGATCAGTGACAACCATATGGATTTCCTGGATCTACGCATTTTCATTGAAGACAACAAATTGGGGTATACACTGTTTGCTAAAACATCTGACCGTAATACATTACTACACGCAACTAGTCATCGTCCACCCAATCTGATTAAATCACTCCCAGTATCACAGTTCATTAGAGTGATGAGGAACAACTCGGATCCCAATAGAACTGCTGTTCAAATTCAAGAAATGTTTGAGAAATTTATCCAAAGGGGTTATTCTAAATATACCCTGGATCGAGCATATTTGAAAGCACTGCAGCGCTACACGGATGGGCCATCGACAAGCATTAAATCACCCAGATTAACCTTTCCACAAACTTTCCATTCACAATCCTTAAGTTTCTCAAAAATGATTCGGAAAAATTGTGAGATACTCCAAAAAGATAGCACATTGCCGGCTATATTCAAGCAAGCCCCGATCATGAGCTATAGGAGGAATAAAAATCTGAAGGATTACCTTGTACATACTGATACACAGGAGCTGAAACAAGTTGAACACTATAATGTTGGTTGCTACCGATGTTTAAAATGTACAGCTTGCAACAACATGACTCCAGGAAAATCTTTTTTTCATCCCCACTCTGGCAAAGAATATAAAATACGTCAACGTATTTTGTGTACTACCACACATGTTGTATACCGCATTACATGCCCTTGCGGTCTTATGTACATCGGCAAGACCTCAAATGACCTTCGAGAACGCATGAGGGGTCACAGATCAACCATTAGGATTGCATTGGCCAGCGGCACAGCAACTACGCCTATAACTAGACATTTCCTTGCAGCGGGACATACATTACCAACCATTAAATTTATGGGTATTGAACAAGTCCCGGCTCCAAGACGGGGAGGTGACTGGGATAATTTACTTCTCCAGAGAGAAGCTTACTGGATTTTTACATCGGGAACACTGTCCCCACCCAGGGGGGCTAAATGAGATTAACCCTCTGAACTGTTTCATCCCCAAAAGATAGAACGATGCAGTTATTGTTATCTTCATTTTTATCAATATAGTATTAAAATTTGCTACATTGGCGCAGAGGTTATCCCAGACAGTAACATTTGTATCTGTATACTAAAAAGGTTATAAATCTGTATGATACTGTGGTTATCCATTCTATGGACTGGCTAAGCTTGTCTTTAATATGCTTTTCAATATGCTCTTTGATGATGTACCACACGGTTCTTTGCTATTGGATTTTCCATAAAACAGATCTTTAGTAGACTAACCACTCTGCGAGGCCCTTCGGGTTTATTTTCCTTGTTTTTAAATTTTGTATTACTATGTTCTGTTCACATGCATTTATGAGCACAGACACTCTAGATTTGGACCGAATGTACGGTCTAATCACTTCACAACACTTAGGACTATAATGTTGTTAGATTGCTTTATAGCTCTTTTCTATATTTTTAGTTACTTTACCGGAATGGGTTAAACCTGTCTAGGTATGCTTGTTGAACTTTGACTTTAACTCGTCACTGGTGACATCACAACCTCGTTTTCACTCTCCAATTGAAATTTGTTTTCACCATATTTAAACATTGTTTACCCGCCTTTTGATTGTCTTGATAAAAGTCCTGCGAGGACTGAAACGTTGAACCTATCACTGGCACGTTTGTGAATAAACACATTATTTTCTACTAAGTCCTCTTGAGTGCACTCGTTTTTCGTTGTACATACTGACGGCTGAGGCAGCACCGAGGCGAGCACAACACCGGTACATTGAGTGCGGAGTTCTCGATATTTATATATATATATATATATATATATATATATATATATATATTAATAACAAAATACAGTTAGAATGAAATTACATATGTATATATAATTTATTTAATTTTTTAAAATTATTTTTATTTTATTTATTTTTGTAATATGTGTATACATAAAAATAAAATATATATATAGATGTATTATATATATAATATATATGTAACATCATTCTAAGTGTATTTTAATACTAATATATGTACTTATATTAATATTAAAATACACTACGTATGATGTTACATATATATAAGATGTATATATATATATATATATATATAAAATAATCTCAAAAAATAAAGGCTTGCACTCACGGTCTGTTGTTAGGATTAAAATATTTCTTCTTTATTCCATATTGTTAAAATATAGTTGCTGTCATCTCTGTCAACGTTTCAGCCACATCAGTGGCTTTCATCAGGACCAACTCAGCTCACAAAACGAATGAGTTTTGTGAGCTGAGTTGGTCCTGATGAAAGCCACTGATGTGGCTGAAACGTTGACAGAGATGACAGCAACTATATTTTAACAATATGGAATAAAGAAGAAATATTTTAATCCTAACAACAGACCGTGAGTGCAAGCCTTTATTTTTTGAGATTATTTTATATGTTTTTGGCTATGGCTTAAATGCACCCGGCATTTTTTGACAACCTTTGAGTGAGTGTGCTGGGTACAATTGGACACTATATATATATATATATATATATAATGCAAAAAACGAGTGCACTCGAAAGGACTTGATAGAAAATTGTTCAAATTTATTCACATACGTGCCAGTGATAGGTTCAACGTTTCAGTCCTCGTAGGACTTTTATCAAGACAATCAAAAGGCGGGTAAACACAGTTTAAATATGGTGAAAACAAACTTCAATTGGAGAGTGAGAACGAGGTTGTGATATCACCTGTGATAGGTCAAAGTTCAAAAATGTCCCTACCATAGGAAGAAACAACCCGGATGTCTGCCGTAAGTGGATCGGCATTCTTAATAAGTGTTCTCTGGATTTGATGCTGGTGGTTATAGAGGAGGTAGGTCGTGAATTAAAAATGATTAAGTTTAAAATTTCGGATTACGAAGTATTACATTCTACCACGATAGCAGCACCCAACTGTGATTTATTAATTCAGAAACTTACTGAAGATTTACAGCAGTATAAAAACGACTTGATTAGATTCAAGAGAGAGAAATTGGTTAAAGTGCAAGCGGATTATTCAGAGCACAGAGTATATCGGTGGTTGGCAGGGGAGAGCACCAAAACCACATACAGGCCATATAGAGCTCGCATCAGAAAGCCCATTGCTTCTACAGTTGATTTTACATCGGGAGAGTCGGCGTCTGACTCTGCTCAAAGGACATTTCAACGTGAGAGATTACAAACGGGAAATTCGGTGCAAACTGATTCATCCTCACCTTCATCTTTTTTAGAACCAGGTCTTGGACTCAGACGAGAACCAACTACCAGGAGTCAATCCCGAATAGAGCACCCCACAAACAACGGTACTACACCAGGAGGGGGCAGAAAGGAAAGAGGCACTGGTCACAGAGGGCGACCACCACGGAGACATTAGAGAATCCTATTATTAACTTATCCTCTAGAGTCCTTACTGAAACAGAGACTATGCTATTGAAGAGGGGCTTATCATTTGTCCCCACCTCTAGGATGAACAAATTCCAGTGGGAAATTGACCAATTTAAGTTTAACAGAAAGCTCCGTTTAGTAGATTTTTTCAAACAGCAGCAACGGGATGATCAATTGAGCAAGTCAGATTCTGAACGCTTCAGATTACGCAGTTCCTTCGACCCCCCGTCTGCTAATGTAACTTTGAAAACATTTTCCCATTGTCTTAAGACCGAAACGACGCAAATGACAACCATTAAAAATCAAGATAGATCTAATATTACCAAAGGTGAAAGAGAAGCTCTCTACAACTTGGCTAATGACAAGTCTATCACCATACGACCGGCTGACAAGGGTGGCGCTATTGTTCTTCAAAATTATGAGAACTATAGGGAGGAAATCCTGAAACAACTATCTGATACTTCGGTTTACAAACATACTGATATTGACCCCGCCAAGGAGTTTAGCAAGATTATACAACAGACGTTGCTGAGGGGTCTGGAATCTGGCTTTCTCACCACATCGGAATAAGAGTACCTCTTTGAGACTCAGCCGAGATGTCCTGTTATATACACACTCCCGAAAGTACACAAAAATCTGGAGAGACCACCGGGCCGCCCGATTGTTTCAGCTATTGGGGGCCTCCTGGAACCTATTGGAAGATGGCTGGACAACAAATTCAAAATACCAGTTATGACATTACCTACATATGTCAAAGATACTGCCCAGGTTATCACCACCCTGAGGTCTATCGATCTTCCTCCAGGGGGGGTCCTTCTGGCAGCCATCGACGTGAGCAGTTTGTATACCATCATCCCTCATGATGAGGGAATACAATCAATGTGACAAGTACTTTTACAATATCCTGGAAAAATCGAGCCCCCAATTGAATTCATATTGGAACTGTTGGAACTATGTCTAACGTTAAACTACTTCAGATTTGAAAAATCATTTTATATTCAAGTTTCTGGGACGTCCATGGGTGCCCCTATGGCACCCATGTACGCGAATGCATACATGTACATGTATGAATACAAGCACATCCTACAAAAATATGGTCACCGGATTCTTAAATATCTTAGATACATCGATGATGTGTTCATTATCTGGGTTGGAGAAGAATCAACATTACTAGACATGCTGCAATCGCTGAACACCCTGGACTCACCTGTTAGATTCACATACCAAATCAGTGACACACAAATGGACTTTCTGGATTTACGTATCTTTATTGAGAATAATAAATTGGGCTACACGTTATTCGCTAAAACCTCTGATCGCAATACATTGCTACATGCAACTAGCCATCATCCACCCAATTTGATTAAATCACTCCCGGTGTCACAGTTTATCAGGGTTATGAGGAACAACTCTGATTTAAACAGAACCGATAAACAAATTCAAGAGATGTTTGAGAAATTCATCCTAAGGGGATATTCCAAGTATACACTTGACCAAGCATACGTCAAAGCAATGCAGTTGCATATGGAGGGACCATCTAACCGCAGTAAGGTGCCCAGACTAAGTTTTCCACAAACTTTCCATTCACAGTCTCTGAGCTTTTCCAAAATGATCCGCAGTAACTACGAGATATTTAAAAAAGATCTTACATTACCAGCTATACTCCACCAAACTCCAATTATGAGCTATAGGAGAAGCAAAAATTTGAGGGATTACCTTGTACATACTGATTTACAGGAGGTAAATCGATCTGCACATCTAAACGTTGGGTGTTTTCGATGCCTGAAATGTACAGCCTGCAACAACATGACCCCGGGGAAGTCCTTTTTTCATCCCCATTCTGGCAAAGAACATACAATACGCCAACGCATTACTTGCACCACCACACATGTTGTATACCGCATCTTATGCCCATGTGGGCTTATGTACATTGGCAAAACCTCAAATGATCTTCGAGAACGAATGAGGGGTCATAGATCTACTATCAGGATGGCACTCTCTAGTGGCACAGCTACCACTCCCATAGCTCGACACTTCCTTACAGCTGGACATTCATTGCCGACTCTGAAATTTATGGGAATTGAACAGGTCCCGGCCCCACAACGAGGAGGTGATTGGGATAATTTGCTCCTCCAGCGAGAAGCTTACTGGATTTTTACATTGGGTACTGTGTCCCCCGGTGGGCTAAATGAAATTAACCCATTGAATTGCTTTATCTCAAAAAGATAGTAAGCCTTAATAGGTTTTTACAAAATAATTACAAAGTAACAGCATAGATATATTACATTTTAGCATAATTTAGCATAATCTAGCCCAGACTGTTTCCATTGTATCTGCATCTTATGCAAGATACACACTAATAGTATATTTAGTGGTTGTATACTGTAGATTTAATTTGAAATTATGCAATTTCCCTATACAGTCTAACTAGTCTCTTTGACATGTTATGTTTATGCTGGCTAGATGGTTAGTCTGTGTCTGGGTGCTCCACAAGGTAGATCTTTAGTAGACTTACCACTCTATGGGGTCCTCCATGGTTTATTTTTCTTGATTTTAATTTTATGTTTCCACAGCACAGACATTCTAGATCTTATCACCCATAAGATTTATTATTAAATTAGGATCATTAAGTATATCGTTTGATCGGTTTTTGACTGATGTTTTATGGATTTTTTGTATTATTGCTTTTGGAGCACTACCAAGGGTTAAATATTTCTAGGCATGTCTATTGAACTTTGACCTATCACAGGTGATATCACAACCTCGTTCTCACTCTCCAATTGAAGTTTGTTTTCACCATATTTAAACTGTGTTTACCCGCCTTTTGATTGTCTTGATAAAAGTCCTACGAGGACTGAAACGTTGAACCTATCACTGGCACGTATGTGAATAAATTTGAACAATTTTCTATCAAGTCCTTTCGAGTGCACTCGTTTTTTGCATTATACATTCTGACGGCCGAGGCAGCACCAAGGCAAGAACAAGACAGGTACATTGAGTGCGGAGTCCTCGATATTTTTATATATATATATATATATATATAAAAATGCATTTAATTTATTTTAACATGTTTATTTTTTACTTTCCCACCAGCACGGGGACTGTGACATTTCAGACAGTCCCCCTGCTGGCAGATCCACAGCCAGCTATAGGGGGCCATGTGATCGCTCTTTGAGAGCGATCACATGGCCCCCGGGGGCCTAGTTTGCCGGGGAGGACTGCCTGGGCTGTCAGGCAGCCCTCCCGAAGAGGATCGCGGTGGAGGTAAGTAAATCTGACCTCCTGGGGCTGCAAGCCGTTACGTCGTTCTATGCAGCCGCAACGGCTTTAAGGCCCATTTAATGCGGGACAGCATAGAACGCCGTAACGGCGTTAAGGGGTTAATGGCAGCAAAAGTTCTGAACTCAAAACTTGGAAATTTTTGCTAACTCCGCACTGGTCATTGTAAAAGGGCAGATTATGTACCAAATTAAAAATGAGAGGGAGATAAAGAATCATCACAATCACAATATGAGACTCCTACATAATATACAGGGATATCATTTTTAATTAGTGGGGTAATAGCTTCTTGATCCAAGGAGTTATCCGACTGCCATTCTGGGGACAATAAGGAATAATTTGCTGGTTTGTTGCAAAATTGGAAGCACCTCAAATAATTTATTTTTTTTCTATTTTGGAATCAACAGCAAAAAAAGGTGTGAAGAGGGTTGATGCACCGTTGCATGTCTCTTTTTAGCTATGTAGCAACGTAACTGTGTATTTGGGAAAGTTGTCGGTCTCAGACACTATTTCATAAAGAAACGAGTGAAAGCTACTGGAAATAAAGAGAGGTTATCGTTTCTAGTGGTGACATTCCCTGTCAGTCATCAGTTCTACGGGGTGGCGGGTTTGTGTTTATAATAACTGGCTAAATTTATTAATATTAACATAATAATCATTTGTTTTTTTATGTCTACATCCATGTACATAAACGGAATGGTGTAATTTTTAAATTATAACTGATATATACATTTGTGGTATCTTTTTGCTAAATTAATATAATAAAAATTGAAAAAAGAAAGAACTCACTTATCCCACTGTCTTACACACCTAAGGTGCTTAAACTTATCTTGAGAAAAATCCAGATAAAGGACTGAAACACAGACATTGTATGTTTTGCATCTGACTGCTGGAATAAAAGCTGATCTTTAGTCTAGTGAGTATGCTCCCTCATTCAAATTTTACCACATGACAGGAGGCTTAAAATTTGCATAACTCTCTTTACTGAAAATCTCCACCAGCACAGATCATAAACAAACAATCAGAAAAAAAGGAGGATGTTACACAAATGGCCCTGTAAGACCACATCCTTCCTATTTCTTTGCTGCTCCAGCCAAGTGCACAGGTCAGAGTAATTTGTTTTCCCCATGCTTTATTGTTTTCACTGTGTAATTTTAGCCTTATTTTGGTTACTTAGATTTATTTAGATTGATTCACTGCCTGTCTCCCCACTTCTGTCCTTCTACCGATTTTGTGCCTTATTATTTTTTTCTTTCCATCCTCCACTACCCTCTGCCTGCTCCCCTCAGGTCTGTTTTACTCTGTCCCTATACTTCACAGTTCTCGCGCATCGTGGCCGCCATTGCGCTCCTTTTTTTCTTCTGGGGACACTGCCTTTGGGGGCTGCTCTGGGTGGTGTGGGTCGGGGGAGACTGGTTCTCATTATTTGCATTTTTTTGCGGACCCGAGACTGCAAGGCCGGCTGACCGGTGCGCGCAAGCGATGGACATTTTGGATCTTGCGAGTACCGCGAGATTCATGGCGGTCATCTTATTCCTGTCACTCCAGATTGGGAATCACTCAGTCTGGACTCTGAGGATACAGATTTCACAACCTGCTACCAAATGTACCTACTGTGGAAGCTATCAATGTACTGCTTACTAAAACTATTTAAATATGCTTGTGCAAAGGATTACTGCATGTTTATAATTGGAATTCATTTCACATGAGTGTAGCATATATATGGATATTCTACATATGGCTATCTTAAAGACGATACCAGGAAATTATTACAGACATGTTCATCCACAGGGATTATTTTGTACTGTGCCAAGTGTGTATTACTACTATGTGGGTGCCCTCTGGGTTTTTCACGGTGAGCCCCAAAGATTATTACATATATCTCTGCCAGAGCAGACTTTACAAAGATATTGTACCTTACTTGCAATGTTAATACCTTTGTGATTGGGCTGAATACTCTTTCTGACCAAGGAGGTACAGCTCCAGAGTACAACGGGGGTGACCTCAATATAATTACATGCCTCCGAGTGTCTGTTTAGAGGGTGAGCCCCTCTCAGGTACCAAACCCCACAGAGGGGACTTATTGGGTGAACCCCAATTTTATGAGACTATTATGTATCCCATATCACCCAAGGGAAACCCCATTTTGTACCACTAGAGGGTGAGCCCTCTTTGGCTGGCACCTACTACACTCACGACACATTGCCCGCTACCTATGTTCTGGTGGACTTGTTCCTCTGCCACTTCTCCTACTGATTGCCTCAGATCTTCATTCCAGATTGGGATTCACTTGATCCAGACCTTAGGAGACCGCAGGACTAGGATTACCACTATCTATCCCCATTCAGGTACTGTATATCAGCTAAAGGTACTTACTTCATATTGCTGGATTGTTTAAACGGTCTGTCATTTCTTCAATTGATACAAGACTACCAAAACAGTATTGGACATAAGATGTATGTGGAATTTCTGGACTGAGTATTATATAAGGTCTGAAGGCAATCACTACTACCCTTTAACAGGGATATATTATATACTGTACCAAGTGTACAATTACCAATGTGGGTGTCCTCTGGGTTTTCATGGCACACCACCTGGGGTGAGCCCCCAGTTAATCATATCATTCCCATTGTTACGAACGCTGGTATAGTAGATACCCTGTTCGTCTATTTCCTCCCGAACTGCTAAGCCTGAGTGATTATAGCTTGCAATTCGTGTGTAGATTGAAACGGTTCCAGAAGAATGCAGCATCCAAGTAGTGTTCTCCCCAGCAAGTAGACAGTTACCCAAACATCAGCCTAGACTAGATGAAGGGTACAAGAGGAATGCAGTTTAATGGTGCCACACTGGCTTTTATGCAAGTCCCCATGCAAGGGGCACTCCCACATGGACCTTGTGGGGGACTCCAACACAAAGTTTACAACCAATAATAATACAGTGACAAAGTGTGACACTCCCAATACAAACAGATAATTCCTTCCTCTGCCTGTGAGATAATTGAGTCAGATACTGTAATAACTCAATTATCTCCAGGTAGAAATAACACATTTTTTCATAAAACTTTAAAAGTACCCCAATCCCATAAATGTTTTATCACCTGCATCTCCGAAAATCACCCAGATCAGTTCAGGGGTTTTGGAATTCTCTGGAAGTCTAATTTTGACCAACCGCACACAAGGCTCCTGCCCAGAAACAGTTCAGAAACAGAAACAGTAAAACATAAAAGTCCACGGCAGCAGCTGAGCAGGACTTACAAACCTTTTATCTGTTGCAGCCAACAGGAGAGACACCTGACCCGTTCTAAATGTACTATCTCCTAGGCTGTTCATGTTGTTTCCTTTTTCCCTTTTTTTTATGATAGTTCCTAAATTATGCTCTTTCCATGTAGCTTGTAACCTACCGATAACTCACTGTAGCACTCTCAGCTAGCAACCTGGACAGCCCTGCCCAGCTATGACACGCATACCCAGCCGAGCATACCTGACTTAGGTCCCACGCTCAATACATCCAAACCTAGAGGTGCCTTAGTCCTTACCGCGGGACATACCCCGACACCAAGCATACAGGCACTTAAAGCTATACAGATGCAACCTCTCTTACCATATCAGTGTCAAAGCGCTATAAAGGGGCGAGTAAAATGTAAAACCGGGTAGTCCTCACCAACGTGTAGCAACTGTTGTTGAGCGTAATGGTTTATGTCTTGAACTGCGAGTATAACACGTGATATTGTTTTATTGTACTGTACCCACAAAAATAAAGAATATAAAAAACAAACAAAAAAAAACACCCAAAAACATAAAAGTCCCAAATAACATGGTGGTTTCATCACACCCATATTATACCAAGTATATTATCTACTGATGTGGGTGTCCTCTGGGATATCAAGGCACACCACCTGGGGTGAGCACCCACCTAAACACATATGGGTCCTGCTGATGCAAATCCTACTGGGATAAGTCCCCACATCGTACAAGACTATCAATACTTGTTACGTGCTCTGGTGTACAGCTCTGGTGTACAACTCTGGTGAACCCCATCTCTTACACCTGGAGGATCAGAAGATTTGCCATAGACGTCTTCTAAGTATGTCAGAAAAGCAGTATTGAAGGAAGAAGGTCACCTCAAGGACATCCTGAGCCACCTGGTGACCACTGTGCCTGAAGACGGATGCTTCCTAGATGTGCAAAGGGTCCCACTATTCCACCCTTGCACCATCTGACATCCAAGGTCACCGGAATGGAGTATCCCAGATCATCTGGCTTGGTTCATACAATACTGGCTCCGTAAAACCCATTGAGAAAGAGGTTCAGGCACGCCTCAGAGCTAAATGCCCAAGTGTCATATATTCATCCTCACCTTGTGGTATCTGTGGTAGTAATTGTCTTCCTGACAATAACGGAAGTGTCGCTCAGTACCCCTCCGCCAGTATACCTGACTCCTGCAACTGCGCCAGTATACCTGACTCCTGCAACATGTTGGCGGACACCGGTCGCTGTGGATCCACGCCATATTATAGCCCCACGTCCGCCCACGGTAATGGCGACGTCAACGTGCATGTGATGTCATGCAAAAGACGCGCACACACGTTTTGGAGTCAAAGGCAGGTTACGGCTAATCGGATCTCTAGGAGGCTTATTTAAACATATTTTTCCCTTAGATGGTGATCCTGATCGTGTCTCTCTGGTTATTGACTTTGGCGGCTTTGTTTTGACTTCCCTGACTTCTGGTATCCTTGACTATTGGCTTTCCCTTGTCGCTGTGTTCCTTTCTGTGTCCCTGACCTCGGCTAGTATATTGACTATTCTTAGGCATGTTAAGTCCGGCCATTCGAAGGTCCGGTTAGACGTTACCCTTAGTCCTAGGTGTGACACAATTGTCGGCGAAACGTATTATTGTGCCTCATCTCTTTTCATAACGTTGCGCATGTTAGGGCCTTCGATGTCGACGGTTTCTTTTTCTCTCCTGAAGGAGTTTTCTTTGCTACTTGCTGTTGCACTACGTCTGATTCCTCCTCGGTTTTTTATCCGTTTTTTTCCTCACGGAACCGCTGTTGTGCATGGTAGGAGCTTTGATGTGCTATACAAACATCACCGCTCCACCCCAGGTTTCGGATCAACTTTTAATCTTGTATGTCAAGCCACATGGTCCAGTGTCGACTACGAAGTTGGCCAGATGGATCCGCTGGCTCTTATCTCTAGCTGGCGTTGAATCCTGTTTCGGGGCCCACTCAAAATAGAGGGGCGGCAGCATCTCAGGCTCTCAGCAGGGTATGTCGTCCTTAGGTGCCCCCCACCCTCATGGCCTCCCTCCCACTGGGCTGAAGGGGTTAAAACCCCTTCAGCCACTTACCTTTCTCCAGCACCGGGCACCCTCGGCGCTGGTGAACTCTCCTCCTCCAGCCGACGTCAGCGCCGAATGCGCATCACATTCAAACCGCCCATAGGAAAGCATTGCCTAATGATTTTAACAGTGAGAATCGCAGTAGCGGCCTCTCGTGGCTGTCAGTGAAACAGCCACAAGAGGCTGGCTTAACCCCTAGTGTGTTTTCAGCTGTAGGGTTAAAACTAGTTGGACCGGTCACCCAGACCACTTCAATGAGCTTAAGTGGTCTGGGTGCCTATAGTGGTCCTTTAAAACTATTAGGTAGCAATATTATACACACACACACGATTACAGTTACAGTCTCAGGAGGCAGCTATTGTATCTACTGACCAGGATTGTAACTCCCACAAATCTTGGCATGTATGTTCTGTTTCTATCCAAGATTAGGGCACCTGACCTTCACCATGAATATGGGACCTATTCACTACTGGGAATAATACCAAATATAATCTGCACTCTGAAATAACGGGCAGATCATGGAATATGCACACATGTGTATGCATAGCAAACTCTGTATAATTGATTGGAAAAATCCTCGCCAGAATGTTGGAACATAAATCTAAACTGGAGAGAATAGTAGAGCTTCCTGTTTCAGTTCACTTTAAAGCAATAGGGAAAACAATTAGTCAGCTAAAGTTTAAATCAGTCTCTAGACTACATGGCTGAGGTGACAGAGCAAAAACTTAAAAAATGAGCAGAGCAAAGGGTCAGGATATTAGGAACAGTAGAGTTTCAATAAGGAGCATGAACTTAAGGTGTTAATATGAATATAGCTTTGCGGTCATTCCCACTGTGTATTGTTCTATTTATATTACATATTTTATCCCACTGATGAAGGCTTATGTTCCTTACCAACATGTGTTATCTATTGTCATGATTGTGGGTCTCTTAAATTTTAATTGTGAAAGGAATGGACTAAGAACAAACTAGACACTTTGCTTAGTAAGATGAATTAATATAAAATGTTAATCCATTACCATTTACCCATAGTAGTATGTGATTCCTCACCTTTCAACTGTAAACCTAACCATGTAGAAGATATATTTTTCAGCATGTTGACCAGAGGAAGGAATCATGATGTGCCACAGATCACATGAATTCACTACCAATAACGTTTATAAATAAGTGTCAGAAGTACGTTATACCACATCACTCTGTATACATGATTGGCATCACTGAAATCAAAATTCCTTTTTCTCCCAAAAAAATCATGTTGCTAATTATTCCCTCACTACAGATGGAAGGTTCACATTCAAGAAGCAGTGGAAATAGCAACAGTTCTGGGGCAGGATCTTCATCAGCTGCTTGAGAGAGACAGAGAAATAGGTAAATGTGTGTCTCTCTTGGTCGGTCGTGACTTTTGTAGGCACGGCCAATATGGCATTTCTAGTAAATGTGGAAACTATATGGGCAATGTAACATGGGGAAAAAAGTGAGATATCCATAAAAAAAAAAAAGTAATAGTTCCAAGATATCCTTAGTGAAGCAGTGTCCGTTTATTCAGGTGCCCAGAGTGCTCAAAGCAATCTTTTGGATGCTACTGTGGTCTCTTTCACACTTAATATGAGGACAATGAGGTGTAGAATAACAGAGGACCTATAGCATGTGTGGGAGTATTACGGAATACTTAGGAAATGTATGGACACATATGTAGCACAGATTTGGATCATAGAAAAATAGGAAAATGTTACAAATCCAAAAACTATATTTAAAATATTTTAGTGGGCCAGTTAGAAATGGTTTATTTTGTGAAAATGGTTTTAAGAATTCTTTCACCAAATGTTTCATTCTGATTAATTTCACTTTAATTGTTTATTTCACCAAATATTCCATTGTAATTCATTTCAGTTTGATTGTTTATTTCACAAATGTTTAATTCAGATTTGCATGTTTTACAACTATGTTACATGTTTTAGGAGGTTTTTTCTGACACAAACGTTTTAACAAGGCAGACGGGCTGAACTGCAGTGTGTCCCTAAAACTTCCACATTAGTATAGAATATAGCAACATAATCATCAATAATATACATAACGTGCAGGAGCAATTTCAAACATATATAAAACTCACTAATAATGCACATAAAAGGAATTCACTTTACCCAAGTGGCATAACCCTACGTAAAATGTTGACATTATCCTATGTAAAAGAATTACTCTCTGTGAAATCATATTACATAAAATACCATCCCCTGTGACATCACATTTTGTAACAGAATCACCCTCTGTGACATAACTCTTTGTAAAATATTTACAATCCACTGAAGCAACTTGTTACAATTTGAAGAAGTGCACTGGAAAATATGTAGAGGGAGGAGCTAGACTATTTAACCCAATTGATTCTTGAATTGTACATATGGTTGCTGTTTTGCTGGGACAGTGAATAACTCACTTTTTAGTTTCTAGACCAGAGGAGGACAAAGATACCCAACTGTTTAAGTAACACTGGAATTCTAGTTCAGGACATCTACATTTTTGGCCTAACTTGTCTAGACAATGTTTAAATGTTTAAAATGTATAGTTTCAAGGGGAATACTGGTTTAATTTATTTTTAAATATCCATTATCAAGATTGGTCCATGAAGGGAGCAGTGACACACTGATTTTATAAATGAAAGGGAGTGGACAGAAAGTTTCATGTGCCCAGTAAACTTTGCAACTGTTGAAGTAGTCACTAGAATCCAAGCATTCTTTAACACCTTAAGGACCAAACTTCAGGAATAAAAGGAAATCATGACATGTCACACATGTCATGTGTCCTTAAGGGGTTAAAGGACCACTATAGTGCCAGGAAAACATACTCGTTTTCCTGGCACTATAGTGCCCTGAGGGTGCTCCCACCCTCAGGGCCCCCCTCCCGCCGGGCTCTAGGGTGAGGAAGGGGTTAAAATTTTAAATTTTTCCAGTGTCGAGTTCCCTTAGGCGCTGAGAATCTCCTCCTTCTTCTGCCGTCATCGGCTGAATGTGCATGCACAGCGAGAGCCGCGCACGCATTCAGCCAGTCTCATAGGAAAGCATTCTCAATGATTTCCTATGGATGGCAGCGTCTTCTCACTGTGAAAATCACAGTGAGAAGCACAGAAGCGCCTCTAGCGGCTGTCAATGAGACAGCCACTAGAGGCTGGATTAACCCATAGGTAAACAAAGCAGTTTCTCTGAAACTGCTATGTTTACAGCAGAAAGGGTTAATCCTAGATGGACATGGCATTAAGCTGAAGTGGTCTGGGTGCCTATAGTGGTCCTTTAACTGATGAATGAAAAGCACATTCAGGGCATATGTATTTTAAATAATAAGTTCTAATAACCTACCTTGCTTAATATGCATATTGCAGTTTGTCCATGCTTACTTGTTAGATATTATTATAGCATAGCAAGACCACTTAATGTTATCTCACATATATATTATTAAGTGTTCTTGCATAGCAAGACCACTTAATGTTATCTCACATATATATTATTATTATTATAGCCAAATTTGCCACCCTAACTCCTCCCACAGTTTTTACACTACATAGACAAAAATTTACCAAAACGTGCAGATTGTTCCCGATCGGATTGCTATTACTTTGTGGAACGTTTCGCCGAATGGTTCTCGGAATATCGTCGTTCTTGTGGCGAAATTTGTCCCATAGGAATGAATGGCAAAGCTAGAGTGGGAGCTGGCAAAAGCTGAAAAATCAGGACATGATTTCTAAACTGCCACCACTCCCTCATTTTCAGGCCCACCTACACAAATCTTATATCAAAACGTTCAGCTTTCCCTGCTGCCACTAAAAATGTCCACAGCTAAGCCATAGTCCTTATAGTTTTCATAATATGACCATTTGTTTGCAACTCACGCAGTCCATTGACATTCATTGAAACTCCACTCTGCAAAGCTCACATTTGAAGGGCAATTTCTAAACTGCGACTGTGCCTTCGTTGTTAATATCTCAAAGACATTCTATACATCAAAATGTAGGTCTGGGTCTTGTGATTCTCACAATATAAAGCTCTTCACTGTAGGATTTATAGTTTTTAAAATACGACCGTTTGAAGATGGCAACCGCAATAATACTCTGACCTGTGCAAGGCTGCAGCAGCAAGTGATGTCATAGACAGGGCCTTTTGCACCTGCTAATGGTTTGTATAACTGTATGTTTTAATGTAACTGTGAAGCACTTTGGGCAACAACGTTGTAATTAAATGTGCTATATAAATAAATAATAACAGTTACTCCGCCCACTCCAGTTGTAGACTACTGGTGGAGGCAAGAACACTTCACACAATTTCCCCAGAAATTGTAGCTTTTCTAGTTATTCTTATTCTTATTATAGCCAAATTTGCCACCCTAACTCCTCCCACAGTTTTTACACTACATAGCCGAAAATTTACCAAAACGTGCAGATTGTTCCCGATCGGATTGCTATTACTTTGTGGAACGTTTCGCCGAATGGTTCTCGGAATATCGTCGTTCTTGTGGCGAAATTTGTCCCATAGGAATGAATGGCAAAGCTAGAGTGGGAGCTGGCAAAAGCTGAAAAATCAGGACATGATTTCTAAACTGCCACCACTCCCTCATTTTCAGGCCCACCTACACAAATCTTATATCAAAACGTTCAGCTATCACTGCTGCCACTAAAAATGCCCACAGCTAAGCCATGGTCCTGATAGTTTTCACAATATTACCATTTGTTTGCAACTCACCCAGTCCATTGACATTCATTGAAACTACACTCTGCAAAGCTCACATTTGAAGGTCAATTTCTAAACTGCGACTGTGCCTTCATTGTTAATATATCAGAGACATACTATACATGAAAATGTAGGTCTGGGTCTTGTGATTCTCACAATATAAAGCTCTTCACTGTAGGATTTATAGTTTTTAAAATACGACCGTTTGAAGATGGCAACTTCCAAAATACTCTGACCTGTGCAAGGCTGCAGCAGCAAGTGATGTCATAGACAAAGCCTTTTTCACACCTGCTAATGTTTTTATAACTGTATGTTTTAATGTAACTGTGCAACAACGTTGCAATTAAATGTGCTATATAAATGATAACAGTTACTCCGCCCACTCCAGTTGTAGACTACTGGTGGAGGCAAGAACACTTCACACAATTTCCCGAGAAATTGTAACTTTTCTAGTTATTAAGTGTTCTTGCATAGCAAGACCACTTAATGTTATCTCACATATATATTATTAAGTGTTCTTGCATAGCAAGACCACTTACTGTTATCTCACATATATATTATTAAGTGTTCTTGCATAGCAAGACCACTTACTGTTATCTCACATATATTATTATTATTATTAAGTGTTCTTGCATAGCAAGACCACATAATGTTATCTCACATATATATTATTATTAAGTGTTCTTGCATAGCAAGACCACTTAATGTTATCTCACATATATATTATTATTATTATTATAGCCAAATTTGCCACCCTAACTCCTCTCACAGTTTTTACACTACATAGACAAAAATTTACCAAAACGTGCAGATTGTTCCAGTAGACTACTGGTGGAGGCAAGAACACTTCACACAATTTCCCCAGAAATTGTAGCTTTTCTAGTTATTCTTATTCTTATTATAGCCAAATTTGCCACCCTAACTCCTCCCACAGTTTTTACACTACTTAGACGAAAATTGACCAAAATGTGCAGATTGTTCCCGATCGGATTGCTATTACTTTGTGGAACGTTTCGCCGTATGGTTCACGGAATATTGTCGTTCTTGTGGCGAAATTTGTCCCATAGGAATGAATGGCAAAGCTAGAGTGGGAGCTGGCAAAAGCTGAAAAATCAGGACATAATTTCTAAACTGCCACCACTCCCTCATTTTCAAGCCCACCTACACACATCTTATATCAAAACGTTCAGCTATCCCTGCTGCCACTAAAAATGTCCACGGCTAAGCCATAGTCCTGATAGTTTTCACAATATGACAAATTGTTTGCAACTCACGCCATCCATTGACATTCATTGAAACTCCACTCTGCAAAGCTCACATTTGAAGGGCAATTTCTAAACTGCGACTTTGCCTTCATTGTTAATATTGCAGAGACATACTATGCATCAAAATGTAGGTCTGGGTCTTGTGATTCTCACAATATAAAGCTCTTCACTGTAGGATTTATAGTTTTTAAAATACAACCATTTGAAGATGACAACCACCAAAATACTCTGACCTGTGCCAGGCTGCAGCAGCAAGTGATGTCATGGACAGGGCCTTTTGCACATCTGCTAATGTTTTGATAAATGTATGGTTTAATGTAACTGTGCAACAACGTTGCAATTAAATGTGCTATATAAATGATAACAGTTACTCCGCCCACTCCAGTTGTAGACTACTGATGGAGGCAAGAACACTTCACACAATTTCCCCAGAAATTGTAGCTTTTCTAGTTATTAAGTGTTCTTGCATAGCAAGACCACTTACTGTTATCTCACATATATATTATTATTATTATTATAGCCAAATTTGCCACCCTAACTCCTCCCACAGTTTTTACACCACATAGACAAAAATATACCAAAACATGCAGATTGTTCCCGATCGGATTGCTATTACTTTGTGGAACGTTTCGGCTAATGGTTCTCGGAATATCGTCGTTCTTCTGGCGAAATTTGTCCCATAGGAATGAATGGCAAAGCTAGAGTGGGAGCTGGCAAAAGCTGAAAAATCAGGACATGATTTCTAAACTGCCACCACTCCCTCATTTTCAAGCCCACCTACACAAATCTTATATCAAAACGTTCAGCTATCCCTGCTGACACTAAAAATGTCCACAGCTAAGCCATAGTCCTGATAGTTTTCACAATATGACCATTTGTTTGCAACTCACGCAGTCCATTGACATTCATTGAAACTCCACTCTGCAAAGCTCACATTTGAAGGGCAATTTCTAAACTGCGACTGTGCCTTCATTGTTAATATCTCAGAGACATACTATGCATCAAAATGTAGGTCTGGGTCTTGTGATTCTCACAATATAAACCTCTTCTCTGTAGGATTTATAGTTTTTAAAATATGACCGTTTGAAGATGGCAACCACAAAAATATTCTGACCTGTGCAAGGCTGCAGCAGCAAGTGATGTCATAGACAGGGCCTTTTGCACCTGCTAATGGTTTGTACAACTCTATGTTTTAATGTAACTGTGAAGCACGTTGGGCAACAACGTTGCAATTAAATGTGCTATATAAATGATAACAGTTACTCCACCCACTCCAGTTGTAAACTACTGGTGGAGGCAAGAACACTTCACACAATTTCCCCAGAAATTGTAGCTTTTCTAGTTATTATTATTATTATTATTATAGCCAAATTTGCCACCCTAACTCCTCCCACAGTTTTTACACTACATAGACAAAAATATACCAAAACGTGCAGATTGTTCCCGATCGGATTGCTATTACTTTGTAGAACGTTTCGCCGAATGGTTCTTGGAATATTGTCGTTCTTGTGGCGAAATTTGTCCCATAGGAATGAATGGCAAAGCTAGAGTGGGAGCTGGCAAAAGCTGAAAAATCAGGACATGATTTCTAAACTGCCACCACTCCCTCATTTTCAGGCCCACATACACACATCTTATATCAAAACGTTCAGCTATCCCTGCTGCCACTAAAAATGCCGACAGCTAAGCCATAGTCCTTAGAGTATTCGCAATATGACCATTTGTTTGCAACTCACGCGGTCCATTGACATTCATTGAAACTCCACTCTGCAAAGCTCACATTTGATTCTCACATCATAAAGCTCTTCGCTGTTGGATTAATAGTTTTTAAAATACGACCATTTGAATATGGCAACTGCCCAAATACTCTGACATGTGCCAGGCTGCAGCAGCAAGTGATGTCATAGACAGGGCCTTTTGCACCTGCTAATGATTTTACAACTGTATGGTTTAATGCAACTGTGAAGCACTTTGGGCAACAACGTTGCAATTAACTTGTTAAATTGTTCCCGATCGGATTGCTATTACTTTTTGGAACGTTTCGCCGAATGGTTCTCGGAATATCGTCGTTCTTGTGGCGAAATTTGTCCCATAGGAATGAATGGAAAAGCTAGAGTGGGAGCTGGCAAAAGCTGAAAAATCAGGACATGATTTCTAAACTACCACCACTCCCTCATTTTCAGACCCACCTACACAAATCTTATATCAAAAGTTCAGCTATCCATACTGCCACTAGAAATGTCCACAGCTAAGCCATAGTCCTTATAGTTTTCACAATATGACCATTTGTTTGCAACTCACGCCTTCCATTGACATTCATTGAAACTCCACTCTGCAAAGCTCACATTTGAAGGGCAATTTCTAAACTGCGACTGTGCCTTCATTGTTAATATGGCAGAGACATACTATGCATCAAAATGTAGGTCTGGGTCTTGTGATTCTCACAATATAAAGCTCTTCACTGTAGGATTTATAGTTTTTAAAATACGACCGTTTGAAGATGGCAACCGCAAAAATACTCTGACCTGTGCCAGGCTGCAGCAGCAAGTCATGTCATAAACAGGGCAATTTACACCTGCTAATGTTTTTATAACTGTATGTTTTAATGTAACTGTGAAGCACTTTGGGCAACAACGTTGCAATTAAATGTGCTATATAAATAAATAATAACAGTTACTCCGCCCACTCCAGTTGTAGACTACTGGTGGAGGCAAGAACACTTCACACAATTCCCCCAGAAATTGTAGCTTTTCTAGTTATTAGATATTATTTTGCATCTGCTTTTATATTTAGAAGAAATGGAAAGAAACTGATAGAAACAAGAACAAAACCTATAGTATTGTTGTGTACATTGCAGCAAGTAAAATGTTCATGCTTTTCGAAGGGAACACCTTGCTTTCTACAGTCACTATAAGGATTTAGTGTTTTCAATACATTTCTACTAAGAATCATGGCAAATGTGTATGACATCATAGACACACATATCCAGGGCTCCTCCCATTTATTTGTGTGGAAATGTATTGATCATTTAAAGGAACACTTCAAGCACCATAACTTAACTGCCATGTGCTTGTCTGCCAATCCCAAGGTGAAGACATAGGACAACTAAAAAAAACAAGCAAACTGTAAATGTATCAATGAACCACCCTTTCACCTCGTAAGGACCACGTTTTTCACTTAAGTACCAAAACAATTTTGCATTTTTGCTGTGTGCGCTCAACTGCAATTTCCATCTATTTCATTTATTGCACAAATACATATTGGCGTTTTTGTTTTGTTTTTTGATTTTTCTTCATTTTCTGTGCCCGTTTTGTTTCAACAAGAACATTTATGTCACAAGGTTACAGTATTATAAGGTGCAGGTTAGATGCCTATATATGTGGGTCAGTTGAGTGCTGTGCCTGATGTGCCCATGCAGACTGGATTGCTGTGTGTGGCCATCCCTGAGAGTCACAGCGCTAGTAATCATGCATCTTAGCTGAAACCCCTAAACATGGGGTGGGGGTTATTATAATAGATGCCATTTTCTGTCAGTGGTTGTCAGTTTTACAAGTTGATCCAGCACACAGTACTGTGTCACACCTAGGACTAAGGATAACGTATAACCGGACCTTAGAATGGCCGGACTTAACGTCTCCAAGAATAGTCAAAATACTTGCCGAGGTCAGGGACACAGAATCAGACATAACGATGAGGGAAAGCAAAAAGTCAAGGATACCAGATATCAGGGAAGTCAAAACAAAGCCAAAGTCAAATACCAGAAAATCAAGATCAGGAACGCACTCTCTGATAACCATAGGCATGAAACCACGACAGGGCAATGAGAGAATGGAAAAATGGGTTTAAATAACCCTTTTGTGCATCTGATTGGCAGTATCCGGCATTTGACCCTAGAACGGGTGTGTACCAGGCATCTGGGTGAATGATTGTCGAGCGGCACAACTTTTCCTGTCAGGACAGTAAATACCATCAATAACGTTTTTATGTGCGGATTAACACGTGACAGTGGTGAGGGGGTTATTGAAGCCTTATTATATTCTGAGGGGTGATTGTACTTCTAGCCCATTTGCCTAACCAAAGTAAAGAAACAAAACATAAAATAAAAAAAAAAAATAAAAAAAAAAATAAGAGCTGGGTTGTAAGCTTGTTTGCAAGAGCTGTGTTATTGTTTTCAGGGCCTGTGGGCTTCGCATCGTCGGACCCAGGGGGATGCTGTCATACGGCTCCCAGTTTTCAGGGTGAATTTCGGCTGCGGAGGAAGCTTGTGAAGGAGGCAGTCCTATTGCGTGCAAGAAAGCTCAGGCTCCAGTCATAGTTGTGAGATTGTGAGCAGTCCCGTTACGGTGGACAAATAGGGAGCCAGTGTTCCCCCATCTGTATGGTATGCACGCTTCTCTCAGTGGTGTTGTCACTGGTTTAAAGAACTTGCACCGGAGTAAGGTGGCTCTGGTGAGGTCTTGGAAGAATAAGAGCTGGGAGACTTCAAAGGTCAGTGGTGCTTTGCCCTTTAGGGCTGACATTATCTGCATTTTGTCATGTACTGTCACACCGCAGTATGACCTCCTGTGGTGTATTGGTGATATGCAGACTGAGCTAGTCACTCGGTAGGTCCCGTCTAAGATGATTTTCTTTGCATCGTCTGTGACAAAATTGAGGTGAGAAGGCGACGAATGTAGAGAGGCAATTCTTCAGTTGGAACTGTGGCGGGAACACTGTGGATTTTGATGTGTGTCCGGTGTTGCTAGTCTTCAAGGGACATTATTTGGAAGGTTAGCAGTTGCTGCTCAGGTTGCAGTTGGAGGACCGAGACCTTGAGTGTGGTTACATGATCGTGGACTTCCGCAAGGTTGTCCTCAGCAGTTTTGACACGGTCAGAAACATATTGCATGTCTTTTTTGACAAGTGCCACATCAGCTGCTAATAGCTTCTGTATGTCTGCCAAGAGTACCTTCAGGTCCCCTTTGGTGGTGGGGGCTGAGTCCTCAATAGATGCAGGAGGTAAGGCATTTTCGGTTTGAGGGGTTCTTGTGTTATTAGTCAATCCCCTTTCGGATTCCGATGTCCCTTCCCTGCATACCGCTGCTGGCAGCGAGTTTTTGGGTGCGTGGCCCATGGCAGGTATACCTGTGGCTGTTAGTGGCGTACAGTACTCTGGGTAACTGCTTTCTTCAACCGGTCCGCCAAGAAGAGCCTCAAGGCCAAGGAGTGGCGAGGTGTGGTAGGCCGCGCCTCTACCTCTACCTAGGCTGTTTGGGTGCCTAGGTGTGATGGTTTAGGGGTACATCCAAGTTTGGGGTAAAGTACTGTACAAGTTAAGGGGATTATGACTCTCTCTGAGGGGAGGAGATGTGTGGGAGGTAACAAGCACTGCATTGGTTACTGTCATAATTACTGTAGTTCCCTCCCTTGCATGGGAGCAGGCTTTATAAGAAACCTTGGAATAAACGATTGTCAGTTCTACTCCTGAAACTGTGTGTCGTCCAGTTATTGGGAGTGCTGTGGGGATTTCGCTGTACCTTTTTACCTGCTGGAAACTCTGCTGTGGATTTACTAATGACTTGTTCCTGAGCCTTCCTTGGATCTAAAGTGGAGAATAGCTGCGAGAAATCAGCTCTCCGCTACATTGGTTGGCAGCGCTGGGATCCAGACTCACAGAGGAACAAGGATTAATGGAGATTGACCTTTCTACGCTAAAGAGAACCACATTGAAAGACCTTCTGGAAGCGAAAGGTGTTTCTGCCAGCAGCAAATCCAAAGCAACGCTTATCACCGAAGTAATGGCAGAGTACAGAGCAGAAGAGGTCCAGGCCACGGAACAAAGACCTGAAACAGAACAGGAGGAGTTCCAAAGGCATTTACAATTCAGACTGGCCTTTTATGGGGAAAACCCACCAACAGAGATCATCTCTAAAACAATGACAGAGGTGCAGGAGTTTGTGATGAGAAACAGGAGACCACAAACACCGGAAAGAAGTGCAGCAGGAGCTGTGGCACAAGAGGGTAAGCCTAAAATTCCCTATCAAGCGTTTAAAACGTATGTGGAAGCAGAGGAGGATATAGATGCCTTCCTCCAAGACTTTGAGAGACTGTGTACGCTGCATAACATACCAAGGGAAGAGTGGGTACCCATATTAGCAGGACGGCTGTCAGGAAGGGCAGCTGAAGCTTACCGCACTGTGCCTGATATTGAAATTAGGAACTATAGCCGGGTAAAAGAAATTATCCTGGCCCGGTATGCAATAACAGCAGAGGCATACCGGAGGCGCTTCAGGGAATTGAAAAAGGCGGACAAGGATTCGCACGCAGAGTGGGCTTGCCGACTAGAAAGGGCAGCTCTAGGGTGGATGCAGTCGAGTAAAGCGCGGTCCATGGAGGACTTGTTACAAATGCTGCTGTTGGAGCAGTTTTATGAGGGGATATCCTCAGAACTACAGGAATGGGTGAGGGATCGTAACCCCACCACCCTCACCGAGGCTGCCAAAAAGGCAGATGATTTTATGGACGCTCGCAGACAAACCAAGGCAGTGAGTACCAAACCTGCCATGCGGCCACTAGGGGGGGAATTCCTTCTCTCCTAACCCTCAACCCCCACCAAGACAACTCCCTCCACCAGCACCAGCAGCAGCGCAGCAGAGATACCGCACACCTGCTTCTGTGCAATGCCACCGATGCCAGAAGTGGGGACATTTCCAACGAGATTGTCCGCAGTCTAGAGACCGCACCACCTGGATCCGACCAGGGCCTCCACCACCACCACCGAGAGCAGCAGCGCATCACTACCAGGACGAGGTACCACTTCCCTACAGCTCTGCCGTTCCAGTCACGACTGTGGAACAGTGGGAAGTGCTGCAATCGACAGCACCATAGGCAGACCGTGTATCTGGAAGGGAAGCCTATGCAGGGGCTCAGAGACTCGGGGGCCACCATCACCCTGGTGCAAAGCCATTTGGTTTCGGACAAAGCTAAACTGAATAAGACTGTGGCTGTCAGGGTTGCAGGGGGAGCCGTGTATCGGCTGGACACAGCCAGGGTACACTTGCATTGGGGTGCGGGGTTTGGGAATGTGGAAGTGGGGCTAATGCCGCAATTACCTGCTGAGGTGGTCCTAGGAAATGATCTGGGCAAACTCACCTCCGCATTTGAACCACAAACTACTGAGGAAGCACACCCAGTAGTCACCAGGCAACAGGCCCGCACCCAACACAACAACGCACTGCCGGAGGTCCAGGTAAGAGATTCCTCCCCTTCCCTAGACTGTATCCCTTGGGCCCCTCCTGACGAGTTTGTAGCCGAGGTGATCACTGACCCTACCTTACAAGTATACCGAGACAAGGTCACCTCTATCCAACCGGGGGCGGAGGGGGAAAGATTTGTATGGGACAGGCAGTTATTATACCGGGAAACGAGTAAAGAGATAGCTGGGTCAGACCCCATTACTGCAAGACAGCTGGTGGTACCTCAGAGGTACCGAACCGAATTACTCCGGATAGCGCACGATATTCCGCTATCCGGACATTTGGGGGTCAGCCGTACCAGATATCGGCTGACCCAAAGTTTCTTCTGGCCAGGGATTAGCCAGGAGGTGCGCAGGTATTGTAATACCTGCGATACGTGCCAGAGGGTAGGAAAGAGAGGGGATAAGCGTAAGGCGAAGCTGCACCCCCTACCCATAATTGAGGAACCCTTTCATAGGGTTGCAGTAGACATTGTAGGCCCCTTCCGGAAGCCTAGCCCATCAGGCAAACGGTACATTTTGACCGTAGTGGACTACGCCACTCGCTACCCCGAGGCGGTAGCCTTAACTAATATACATGCAGAGACGGTGGCTGAGGCGCTGATGCAGATTTTCTCCCGGATGGGGTTACCCAGGGAGATCATCTCGGATCAGGGCACTCAGTTCACGGCAGAGGTCACCCAACAGCTCTGGAAGTTCTGTAAAATTAAGCCCATAATTAGTGATCCGTACCACCCCCAGACTAATGGGATCTGCGAACGGTTCAATGGCACCTTAAAACAGATGCTCCGAACCTTCGCAGAGACTCACCGAGACTGGGAAAAATTCCTGCCGCACTTACTGTTTGCTTACAGGGAGGTGCCGCAGGAATCTACGGGATTTTCCCCCTTTGAACTGCTATTCAGGAGCAGAGTAAGGGGGCCCCTGGACTTGATAAGAGAACACTGGGAGGGAGACCGTAGCGCTGACGGCACCCCTATGGTACCATATGTATTGGCCCTCCGAGATCGCCTGGAAGCCCTCACAAAGACGGTAAAGGAAAACCTACAGGCAGCTCAGACACGTCAGCGCACCTGGTACGATAGAGGCGCCAGGGACCGCAGATTTCAGGTCGGACAGAAAGTTTTAATTTTAAAACCTGTCAGACACGATAAGCTACAGGCCGCCATAAAGTGGTAGAACAAAGATGTGACACCACTTATATAATTGGCCACTGCGCAGGGAATGGGGGGCGACGCATGATCCATGTGAACATGCTAAAGCCTTACCAAGAACGATCAGAGGAGGTGACAGCTATCTGCGCCCCCACCTCTGAAGAAGGCGACAGCATACCCCTCCCCGATCTGTTAGAAGACGGACAGCTGGCTGGGGATTTAGGAGCGGTTGTACTGGGGGATCGGTTGAGCCCACAGGAGCGTATCGAGGTACAACAACTACTGCAAGAAAAGCAGGAGACCTTTTCTAATGTACCTGGATACACCCCTCTGGCTACCCACCGAGTAGAAACCCCTGGTCAACTTCCCATGCGCCAGACTCCGTACCGCATCCCTGAAGCGGTACGGGAGAATATGCGCAAAGAGATTGAAGAGATGATACAGTTAGGAGTCATTGAGCCCTCAGATAGCCCCTGGGCCTCTCCAGTAGTCCTCGTACCAAAGCGGGACGGGACGACCCGTTTTTGCGTGGACTACAGGAGATTGAATGAGAAGACCGTATCCGACGCATACCCGATGCCTAGGATAGATGAGTTGCTGGACCGGATGGCCAGGGGTCAATACCTTACCACTATTGATTTGTGTAAAGGGTATTGGCAGATTCCCCTGGCCCCGGACGCCATCCCTAAGTCCGCCTTTGTCACCCCATTCGGCCTGTACCAATTTAAGGTCATGCCGTTTGGGATGAAAAACGCGCCGGCTACCTTCCAGCGGATGGTGGACCGCCTCCTAGATGGGTTCCAAGACTATACCTGCGCATATCTCGATGATATTGCCATATTTAGCGATACCTGGCAGGAACACTTGGCCCATATAGGAGCGGTTCTAGACAGGATCAGGGAGGCTGGTTTGACCCTAAAACCAGCGAAATGTAGCATTGGGATGGCCGAGGTACAGTACCTGGGCCACAGAGTAGGCTGTGGTAAACAAAAGCCGGAACCAGCCAAAGTAGAGGCAGTATCACAGTGGCCTACCCCGAAAACTAAAACCCAGGTGTTAGCCTTCCTAGGGACAGCAGGATATTACCGGAAGTTTGTGCCCAACTATAGTACCCTGGCCAAACCCCTCACTGACCTGACACGTAAAAACCTTCCCCGCCAAGTAACCTGGATCCCGGAGTGTGAGCAGGCATTCCAACACTTGAAAGATGCACTTGTTAATGCCCCTGTCTTGGCAGCTCCCAATCCAACTAAACGTTTTCTTGTTCACACAGACGCTTCTATGTTTGGATTGGGGGCAGTATTGAGCCAAGTCGGGGCCGATGGCGGAGAACATCCAGTGGCTTACATCAGTCGCAAACTTTTACCCCGGGAAGTAAGCTACGCCGCCATCGAGAAGGAATGCCTGGCTGTGGTGTGGGCCTTGAAGAAATTACAACCCTATTTGTATGGACAGGCTTTTTCTTTGCTCACGGATCACAACCCGTTGGTCTGGCTGAACCGGGTGGCTGGGGACAATGCCAGGCTGCTGCGCTGGAGTTTGGCGCTGCAGCCCTTTGACTTTAACATTCAATACCGCCCGGGTAAGCAAAATGGGAACGCCGACGGGTTGTCACGACAAACTGATCTGGAGAAATAATCCGTGAGCACCCCGGTCATCCCCAAGCCGATCCGTGTGGGATCAGACTGTGTATGCCGGCTTGTGGGCAAGGGGGAGCAGTGTAGCGGAACGCAGTAAGCCTGTCCTGCAAAATGCCTGTGTGACTGTAATTATATTTTTACCTATGTTGAAATTGCTAATCGCCTATGCAATATGTGAATTGTATGTTATTCGGTAGTTTCCATCCGTACTATATACTTATGGAAACTACCGAACGGAGAGACCACCCCGGAGAGAAGTGTGCCAGCAATTAAGGTTCACATTCTCTCCAAACCACAAGTTAACCGGCTCATTAACAGTGTGTCTGGGTGGCCGCCATTCGGCATGCGTACACGTGGCGGCGGCCATCTTACGCATGAAAATCTCAGCGGTGTTTTGTCGTCGAGTGTCTGGAACTCAAATCGGACACTCAAACAACCAAACACCGCTGAGACCTCCAGAGCTCCGTAACTGCCGAACGGAGAGACTTAACGAATCCCCATTCGGTAGTTACAAAGTACCGAATGAGGGAATCACTATCTAGGTGAATTAAAGTATGGATGGCAGTTATAAATGTCTGTTTTAACTGCCGAACGGAGACCGACCGCAGGGCCCATTCTCATGGAACCCTTTTCGGATACCAACTCGTGTGCGGTCGGTCAAACTTCACCTTCCTGTAACTGCCGAACCACTGGTCCGATCTGGGTGAATTTTGGATATTATATTCACCCAGATCAGGGCTACCTAGTGGTACCCTAATATTAAGGATATGTGATGGTTTAGGGGTACATCCAAGTTTGGGGTAAAGTACTGTACAAGTTAAGGGGATTATGACTCTCTCTGAGGGGAGGAGATGTGTGGGAGGTAACAAGCACTGCATTGGTTACTGTCATAATTACTGTAGTTCCCTCCCTTGCATGGGAGCAGGCTTTATAAGAAACCTTGGAATAAACGATTGTCAGTTCTACTCCTGAAACTGTGTGTCGTCCAGTTATTGGGAGTGCTGTGGGGATTTCGCTGTACCTTTTTACCTGCTGGAAACTCTGCTGTGGATTTACTAATGACTTGTTCCTGAGCCTTCCTTGGATCTAAAGTGGAGAATAGCTGCGAGAAATCAGCTCTCCGCTACACTAGGCTGTTTGGCTGTTTGGGTGCCTGAAAGAAAGGCAGTGCTCTTTCATGATGCACGGTGAGAGCTTCTTGGGTTTGGATGGGTTCCGGTTAGGCAGAGCTGAAATGGCATCTTAACAGGATGGCTGTGAGGCTCCGCCCATTTTAGGCATTTTCTTAAAGGACAGAAAAAGCCTTTAATTTGATGTGACATAAATCCTCATTTATTATGAGAAAAAAAAATACAAAACAAAGGCAAAAAAACCTAAACAAAATATTTTTTTCACAGGTTTATACTAACAGGCAATACAAATGTGTGCATCATTAGTGCAGCTTATAAGAAGAAATTCAAAATAAATGGTGTATTTGTCTGGATTTACAGAGTACATCATACGTCTAGGACTTAAGTTTTTGGTAGTTATAGGTCACAAAATTCAAGGGGTAGAAGACAATTTCAAAGTAGAACAATTTTAGAATTTGGTATGCTTGCCTTGTAGCTTAATAGTCATCACAGAAAATAAAAATTTGACACAAAAGTATACATTTACAAAAAAGTAGACATCTCAGACTACTTACCCGAGGGTATCTTAACACTTTTTTTACACAGCAATTTAACTGCCTATCTCTGCTAAATATCAAAGTAAAATTGTGTTTTTCTGATTTGTAAAAAAACACTCAAAGAACAAGGTTTTTAAAAAAATGTTTTGTTTCCATTTTTTACACGAATGTTGCATTTTTGCTAGGCATTTTGTCACTGTGATGAAACCCTCAAATTATGCTCAACCAGGGGCGGACTGAGAACCCTCAGGGCCCCCGGGCAAAATATATCAAGGGCCCCCTTACAGGCCCCACCAATACTCCGCAGCAAGCGCCACCCATGTCCCGCCTCCATGCACCGCCTCCAGCCACACCCTACACAATCTTTAGCCACAAGGAACAAAAGTGCAATAATCCCTTCAAGGCCCCAGTAGAGACTACAATTGAGGGCTAATGGGCCATGGAGGGGGGTCTTTCTACCAGAGGCTATCTCAGTGTCCTTTAGAGAGTGTGTTAGAAAGAATCCCCTCCAGGCCCCATTAGAGACTACAATTGAGGGCTAATGGGCCATGGAGGGGGGTCTTTCTAGCAGAGGCTATCTCAGTGTCCTTTAGAGAGTGTGTTAGAAAGAATCCCCTCCAGGCCCTATTAGAGACTACAATGGAGTCTAATAGGCTTGGAAGGGGGTCTTTCTAACAGAGGCCATCTCAGTGTCCCTGCTGGAAACAGTCGCCTCCAGGCCCCAGTAGAGACTACAATTGAGGGCTAATGGGCCATGGAAGGGGGGGGAGTATTCTAGCAGAGGCTATCTCAGTGTCCTTTAGAGAGTGTGTTAGAAAGAATTTCCTCCAGGTCCCATTAGAGACTACAATGGAGTCTAATGGGGCCTGGAGGGGGGTCTCTCCAACACTCTGCTTCCTGTTCACAATATAGCAACACAACATAGCTCACTGATACCTAGGCCAAGTTGGCTCCTCTTACCTTAATAACTGTTGTTGGCTGGCAGTCTGTGGGCTTGCTGGAAGGCTGTGGGCCTACTGGCTGCGGCTGGCAGGCTGTGGGCTTGCTGGCAGGCTGTGGGCTTGCTGGCTACTGCCGGCAGGCTGTGGGCTTGCTGGCTGCGGCTAGCAGGCTGTTGGCTTGCTGGATGGCAGGCTGTGGCTTGCTGGCTGCGGTTGGCAGGCTGTGGGCTTGCTGGCTGTAAGTCTAACTGGTGGTCTGTGGGCTGGCTGGCTACTGGCCAGCCTGTGGGCTGGCTGGCCGGCCTGTGGGCTTGCTGGCTACTGAAATAATCCAGGGCTAGAGTTTACTTTCGTCAGAGCCGTAACGTTGCCGTGGTAACCGCGGCAACGATCTGTGCTCGCGCAAGAAGGACCCAGAGGAGCTCCCGGGTCCTCTCTTCCTCCCTCCCCTGACGGCTGCCCGCACGGTGCCTGCGGACAGGGGGTAATTGCCCTCCTCTTACTCCCCCCTCCCCCTCTTCTTACCCCCTTCTTACTCCCACCCTCTTCTTACTCCCCCCTCACTCTCTTCTTACCCTCCCCCTCTTCTTACTCCCCCCTCTTCTTACCCCCTTCTTCCTCCCGCCCCCTCTCTTCTTACCCCCCTTCCCCCTCTTCTTACCCCCCTCCCCTCTTCTTACTCTTCCCACCCCCCTCTTCTTACTCCCCCCCTTCTTACTCCCTTCTTACTCCCCCCTCCTCTCTTCTTACCCCCCTCTTTCTCTTCTTACTCCCCCTCCCTCTCTTTTACCCCCCTCCCTCCGTCTTCTTAACCCACTCCCTCTTCTTACCCCCCCTTTCTCTAATTACCCCCTCCCCCTCTCTTCTTACCCTCCCTCCCTCTTCTTACCCCCCTCCCCCCCTTTACCCTCCCTCCCTCTTCTTACCCCCCTCCCCCCCTTTACCCTCCCTCCCTCTTCTTACCCCCCTCCCCCCCTTTACCCTCCCTCCCTCTTTCTTTTTACCCCCCTCTTTCTTTTTACCCACTCCCCTCCCTTTCTCTTTTTGCCCCCCTCCCCTCCCTTTCTCTTTTTGCCCCCCCTCCCCTTCTCTTTTTGCCCCCCTCCCTTTCTCTTTGTGCACCTTCCTATCACTCCGGTCGGGCACCGCGGACCGGAGTGCAGCTCGGCCACGCTACAGGGGAGATGAGAAGCTGCAGCCGCCTGAGCGCTCTTAAGAGAGCGCTCAGGCGGCTGCAGCATTTAAAGGGGCGGCCGGGCACCCTGATGACGGGCCCCCCCCTCCCGGCCAGTCCGCCCCTGTGCTCAACTACCTACTCTGAGTACAACAATGTATGCCATAGAAACAATCTTGTAAAGTCACAGTGCCGTTTAAGAGATCACACCATTTTTAGGTGTGCTTTTTCATAGTTACATAGCTAAAAAAAAAAGTAATTGTGTCCATCAGGTTCAGCTTTTCTTACATCTGTTTTTGCTGTTGATCCAAAACAAGGCAAAAAAAAAAAAAAAAAAAAAAAAACAACACAGTTTGAAAACAAATCTTCTTGACCCCAGAATGGCAGTCAGATATGTCCTTGGATCAAGACACTATTACCCTTAAAAAAAAACAATGTTTTATGTGTTTTTATATGTAACTTGCAAAATTAAATAAAATAAGTTTTGAAAGAAAAAAAGAAGCTATTACTCTACAAGTTAAAAATTATATCCCTGAATAGTATGTTTTTGCAAGTATTTATCTAATTGCTATTTAAACATCTGTATTGTCTCTGATAAAACCACTTCTTCAGGCAGATAATTCCACATTCTTTTTGTTCTTACTGTAAAAAATCCTTTTCTTTGCCTTAGACCAAGCATGTCAAACTTGCGGGCCACATGCGCCCCACAATAAATATTTTTGCAGCCTGACATGTTTACTTAGGCAGCGTAGGTACCTGTTCTCCCCACATTGCCGGTGCCTACTCTGCGAAAAAAATTTCCCGGCCGGGGAGGAGAGGTCCCTAGCGGCAGACAGGGAGGTCAGTCTTCCTGCTCCTCACTGCTCCCTCTGTAGTGATTTAGTAGAAGGGGGAACTGGGAATTAGCATAGAGAGGGGGAATTGGCATTGATATTGAGGGGGCAACTGGGAATTAGTATAGAGGGGGGACTGAGATTTAGTACAGAGGGGGGGACTGAGATTTAGTACAGAGGGGGGGACTGAGATTTAGTACAGGGGGGGACTGAGATTTAGTAGAGAGGGGGGACTGGGATTTAGTAGGGAGGGGGGGACTGGGATTTAGTAGGGAGGGGGGACTGGGATTTAGTAGGGAGGAGGGGACTAGGATTTAGTAGAGGGGGGTGCTTTTTTTTTTGTATACTGTACTTTTCAAAACAAACCTACGTTTCTATGAAAATGTAAGGTTTTGTTTTGCGGCCCACATAAACGTAAACCTTGTTTATTTGTCCCATGCTAGCCTTCGAGTTTGACCAGCTTGACTTAGACTAAATCAACTTTCTTCCAGTCCTGTTTATGAATAGATTTCCAGACAATGGTTTGTATTGGTCCCGAATATATTTGTATAATGTTATCATATTCCCTCTGAGGCGTCGTTTTTCCTAAACCAAAGAAATTTAAATTTGCTAACATTTCTTCATTAACTAAAATGCTCCATTCCTTTTATTAATTTTGTAGCTTGCCTCTACTCTTTTTCTAGTGCCATAACATCCTTCTTTAGAACAGGTGCCCAGAATTGCACAGCATATTCAAGGTGTGTCACTCATGTCAATAATTTAAGAGGCAAAATTACATTTTCATCCCTAGACTTAATGCCCATATTTATACATGACAATACCTTAATGGTGTTCGCAACTGCTGATTGACATTGCACATTGTTACCTAGTTTGTTGTCTATAGCATTTCCCAAATCCTTCTGGTGTGTTGTTTTCCGTAATTCACTACCATTTACCGTATAAGTTGCTTGTGCATTCCTTACCCCAAAGTGCATAACTTGGCATTGTTTTACATTAAATTTAATCTGCCGTTTGAGTGCCCAGTTCCCCAATCTATCTAAATCCCTCGGCAGCAAAGCAACATCATGCTCACTTTGTATTACTTTACAGAGTTTTGTGTCATTTGCAGACACTGAAACATGACTTTCAATGCTTATTTCCAAATCATTTAGAAATATGTCAGAACAGGACCCTCAGTAACACCACTTCCCACATTTGCTCAGCTTGAAAATGTAACATTAATGACAATTTTCTGTGCTCTATATTTAAGCCAATGTTCTACCCAAGAACAAGACTTCATCTAGACCAGTTTCTTCTTTTAGTTGTTCTTTTATTGTGAGGAACCTTATCTAACGCCTTAGCAAATTCGAAGTAGATCATATCCACTGCAACTTCCTGATCTATACTTCTATATATAACAACAAATGATACCGCACTCTATGACAAGAATTAGAAATGTAAAGCAAATACTAGCAAATATGAATTTATTAAATTGTAGAGATAATAAATATCTCAGAAATAGTTTCCTATCATGGATAATATATATCAAATCTCACCATGAACACCTTAATAACAATGAATATACTAAACAATACCACAATAAAACCCCAATACAATCCGACAGTAAAGAGCGTGCAAAAAGGCACTGAATGGTAGAGAGTTCTGAGATATTTATTATCTCTACAGTTTAATAAATTCATATTTGCTAGTATTTGCTTTACATTTCTAATTCTTGTCATAGAGTGCGGTATCATTTGTTGTTATATATAGTATTTTTGAGGTACCAGGAGTGGGTTACCCAGATATCCAGCACCTATTCGATGGAAGAGTGCCTGTACACTCCCTTTTTTTGTTTACTTCTATATACTTCTTCGTAGAACGCAATTAAGTTTGTTTGACATGACCTATGTTTCATAAAACCATGCTGATTATTGCTAATAATGTTCTTCTCAATGAATCCTTGAATATTATCCCTTAATAATCCTTTAAATAAATTCCTAACCACAAAATGTCTTGGGGCATTCTAGCATTTGACAATTTAAATGACTCCATGAAGGCCTACCATTTTTGAAAGTAAACACGTTAACTCATATAATGTATACTGTACCTACATTTTGCACCATTTTTTTTTTTATCAGTTTATGTCAAACTTGGTAAATTATTATTATTTTTTTTCATGCTACATGCACATTGCATTTTTGCTGAATATTTAGAAAATCTGATCTGAGCAACTGTAATAAAATCCATCAAATTATGCTCGGCTATATCTTCTAAGTACAAAAATACCCATAATGTATAGATTTCTCACCAATTTGTGATGTTGCTGTGCCATAAAAGAGATGTGAGAATTTCAGCTTTCTACCAATTGTAGTGGCAATACAAGGTTTTGTTCTGCCTTTTTGACACACACATTGAATATTTTGTAATCCTTGTGTGTGAATATGTGAATGTTTAGGGGGTATGAAACACCGCTATTTCGTTTTTTTTTCCTCAAACTTTGCATTTTGATGCTGGGTCCAGACCCAATTTCAGAGCAATATAGCAGGTTGTTCGTTCAAACCTCACAAAGGCCTACTATTTCTTAAAGAAGACACCTCAAAATATGAATAGGAGCATATCATTTGCACTACTCTAGGGAATCATATATACATTTTTTGGGGGGAGCACATACATGCTTTCAAACTTATTATTTCAGTGGGAAATTAAAGGACAAATTTTAGACAATTTGTCAGACTGTGGATTACTAGTTTTTGGGCACTCGCTATTACCATTGTTAAAATGCATAAACCACAGTAATGTTTGCATCTGCATCTCTTCAGAGTTTGCGGAAAAATGTGGGTACAGCAGATATGATTCTTTGTCCACTGAACTTTATGTACAACTAAACCACCTTAAAATTCTTCTTTTTTTTCATAAAAGGGGCACTATAGACACCAAGACCAGTTCAGCTCATTGAAGTGGTCTAGGCGCAGTGCCCCAGTCGGTTTAACCCTGCAATTATTGCAGTTATTGATAAATTGCAATAATTACATTGCAGGGTTAACGCCACGTCTAGTTGCTGTCTACCTGGTCGCCTGAAACTGGACATCCTCACGCTCTGCATGAGGACACCCACTGTCGGCTAAACCCTCACAGGAACCCCAATGCTTTCCTATGGGGTAGTCCTAATGTGAGTTGGGCTCTCGCCGTGCAGGCACATTAGGTCTCAGACGTTGAGGACATCGGTGTTGGATTCAGGTAAGTGACAGAATGGTCTTTAACCCTTTCTGAGCTGGGGGGTGAGGGGTGCAATAGAGTGCTATGAATACAACTTTGTTTTCCTAGCACTATAGTTTCCCTTTACCCCTAACTAGCCTAACACTAAATTTCCCAATTTACCACTAACTTCCACTCACCCCAACTAATTCACCAATTTAATATTAATAAGATTTTTAAAAAATAATAATAAAAACAACAATGCAAAGTACTGTGATCGGTATTGTGATCACTGCTAACAGTGATCAAAGGCCAGGTAAAGGGTTAAATTTGGGCTTACATGGCTAAAGGGAGTTTTAATTGCACTGATGCAATTTAATGACTAGCAGCACACAAAGTAACTTTCTGATCCCTCTCTCTCTCTCTCTCTTCACTTCACAACTCACAATGAGGTGGAGGTAGGCGGATCAGATATCCCAGCAGCACTGTCACAGGCAGTCACATTGACTGCATGTGCTGCGACAGCACCATTTGCACCCAGCAATAACATTAGTCCCATGACTGCCGCCATTGCCATGATCTGGAGTTAATTTTAGTACATGACGTAATTATTCTATCATGGGTCCCCTTAGCACGAACTGCCATAACAGGAATAATTCAGTCATTAGTCCTTAAGGGGAAAAATAACCTACACAGCAATGCACACATGCATGGCAGACCTGCCTGGGAGTAGGTTTCCTTATGTTTCGTCATGCCTGAAAGTAACTGTAGCAAAGTACACAAAGCTGAATTACACATTAAGGAGGTTTATGGAATATAAACAATCCTCCCAGTGAAAATAATTGGAAAACCAGAAATGGTTTAGAGGTCTCAGCCATTGAGTCAGGGTAATTGCACATTTTTATGTATTACATTAACTTTTTATTTTTTTATTTTTTTTCAATGCTTTATCTCAACATTTTTTTTCCCAAAAATCAGCTCCAACCTTCTTCTGAAAGCAAAATCAACAGAAATACAATTTCACAAGAAAACAGAAATCACAAACGCTACCTTTCCGGGCAGAATGGGAAGCAAAACTTGGTGACAGTCTGTAGGACCTCCTGTGGAGAGACAAAGAGTTGACCGTGTCATTGTTATGATAAGGAAATAATATAAATATCAGCATAAGACAGTATACTTATTACTCCAAATCAAAATAAAATAAAAACACAACTTAATCATTTAATTAACAGGTGAGCATGCAAATATATCATATCAGCATTTAAGCCTGTTAGGCAGTTAAACCGTTAATGAGTATGTTAGATTCATAGAGTCTTCTCCCGTTTCAGAAACCACCAGGTCTCCATCACCCTCCCACTTCTCTTGCACACACCCTGGTCATACAATGAGGAATTAATTACACGAGTACGCTGAACATACAGAGAGAGAGAAGGAAAAATCTGCTAAGAGAGATCGCCCCTCTTGGGATAACTACAGCATATGGGGTGCGGGGAAACTAAACCGTCCTTTTACAACAGCCAGCTCCAGTGTCTGTTACCTAGAAACCAGGGCCTAGGGAATGTGCCCACACATCACCAGAGCAATGTGTCACACAGGGCAAGTGACAACACTGATTCCTACTATATGGAAAAAGTGGTTCATGATCATTCTTTCTTATGATACCATTTATTTTAGGTGTATCTGTTCCTATAACCACATTTTTTTTTTTATTATTATTATTATTTTTTTTTTTTTACCAATTTAGCATTTTTGGGAAACAAGTTAAAGCTGAAATTAACCTTTTGCTTTACAATATTATTTGACTCTTTGGTAATTCTGCTTCTTTAATCCTTTAACCCCTTAAGGACACATGACATGTGTGACATGTCATGATTCCCTTTTATTCCAGAAGTTTGGTCCTTAAGGGGTTAAAGCACAAGGGAATGATACTGGAAATTGTATAAGCGTTTATATTTAAATAATAAAGCTGTCTCATAGTGCCCTAACACAAACCTATATTCCATATTCTTCCCCTACTAAAACTGGTGAACAATTTTATGTTTTTAAATTTGCATTTCTATTTTAATTATTCATTTATTTTTACTGATAAATTGGAGCCAAGCTGACTAAAGATTTATGGATTAAATTTAAGGCTATGCAATTTATACTGTAGATTATTATTTTATTATTTACATAGCGCCAGCAAAATTCCGTAGCGCTGTACAATGGGGTTATTCAATAACACTTATTATATTTTGGACTAGTAATTTAAGAAATATGGATATGAGAGAATACAAGAAACGAATTGTGATGCACTACTTCAAATTAAAAACGCTAAATATATTTTATTTGTTTTATTTAAAAACAAACTTGTAGAATTCAAATTATTTTTAATAGCTCCAACATTTTCCACAGCACTGAACAATAGGTAATAAAGAAAAGAGACATACAGTTAATTTTAACAAAAAATATTTAACACACAATAATAGTAGGTGAGGAAGGTCCTGCTTAAATAAGCTTACAATTTAAAAGGATGAGGGTCAAATAAACAGAGGGAAGTAAAGAAATCACATGATCTGGATGTACCCTAAAGGATGAGAGGGATGTTTGGGAGAAAGGAACACAGCGGAAAGACAACATAAAAAGGATTTCAGGGATGAGGAGCCAAGGAGTGAGCGGACATGCTCTTCTAAACAAATCTGTTTTTAAAGTACAGAGCCTTGAGAAACCCCATACTGAACGAGGTACAGAAAGGGAAGACGAACCAGAGATGGAGACACTGAAGGAGTAGTTAGAGAGGTAGGAAGAGAACCAGGAGAGAGAAGTACCACAGAGGCCAAGGTTGTAAAGGGTGAGCTGGGGAACGGGTGGTCAACAGTTTCAAAAGCAGTAGAAAGATTAAGAAGAGTAAGTGGGGAATAATGGCCTTTGGATTTTGCCATCACAAAGTCATTAGCCATTTAGTCAGAGTTTTGGCAGAATGTTGGGAGTTGAAGCCAGATCAAGCACGTCAAGTATGGAGTTGGGGGTCGGTCTGTACATCAAGCAGAGACAATCCTTTCAAGTTCAGAGGCAAAGGGAAGTAGAGAGATAGGACGATAGCTAGGCATAGAGAGAGCTTTTTTTTTTTTTTTAGCATGGGAGTGATCAGCTCATGTTTGAAGGATGAGGAGAAAAGAGAGTAATTAAAGATTTCAGTCAAAGATGGGACAGTCATAGATAGCAGAGACTGAGTAAGGTATGAGGAATTGGGATTAAGTGGAAACGTGGTAGAACAATTAGAAAGGAGAAGCACAGGCACCAAGATTTGATTGTTTTTAAGTGCACTCAAGAGTATTTGCATATTTAAAAATGTATCATTTTAGGAGTACTGCAATGCACCCCATCTGTATAGTTTTACAAGAGTCCTTAAAATAGAGGTCTGAATACTGAACAGATTATAGAGTCTGTGTAATTCGTTAGGCTGCAGTGATTGAACAATAGTCTACTACAGGACAAATAGTCCTCGAAGGGATGCCAATGCAGTTAATCAGATATGCTTGTAGCATTGGGATTTGCTTAATAAATTAAAAATAGTTTTGCATCTTTATACTGGTCACTTGTAATGAATTATCAATGGTAACTGAATGGATAGTACTCACTTAAATTATTCTCAATCTGTTTCTATTGTTCTCAAAGCAAGCAATATCATTCAATAGCCAGTTCAGTGGAGTGAAGAGGACCCCCATTTAAAACATGCCCATTATATAACCCTTTATCTATTGTACAGTAAGAAGATAGGTGCTGCTACATCATTTTACCTTCACTCATTATACTGACCTGCGTGACCCCACCACTTACAGTCTATCAGAGGAGATACACTATTCCACGCAGTGGCCTCCCTTCATAATACTCCCACTCTGTCCTATCTTCCAAATAGTAAGTGCTTAGGCTCAGAGCACTTAGTAAAATAAATGAATGTGTAATCTGAAGGCATGGCAGAAGCAGCCAGATGTTTAATCTCTACTTATTAACCACAGCAGTAGCTTTCCCCTGACAGTTTGCAAACTTAACCTCCCCTTACACAACAACCCTCCCTTGTTGTTGTTGAAATAAAATACCAATTGCTCCCAGCCAGCAAGGAATTTCCGTGCAAGACAGGAATCGCTGAAAATAAGCAGTTGCAATGACGGTGTTCCGGTTGCAGATAATACTGTCACTCCATGGAGTAAAGTATAATCAAGGAGCAGTCTTCCAGAGCATATACTGTTTCAAATTTATGACTGTTCAGACCTAACACCATAGGTGGCGTAAATTACTGAATGACAACCTGACACTGCTGGGGAAATGAGTCACATCAATTTAAAGTAAATAAAAAAAAAAAAAAAAAAAAAGGAATTAGCAAAATGTATGTACATTACATGAACTGCTTGTTTTTGTTGAAATCTCATCCAACATTAAGTCATGGTCACCCTCATTGCATACATAACATACACGTGTTTGGTTGCCCAATATTGTGGAAATGACTCTCCCTGGCAGCAGTGATATTTGTAGCTGTCTCCTTTACAAGTATGCCCCAATGCCTTACAAACATTATAGACCGGTCCTAGCCACAGCTTTACCTCTAGCCCTCGACTGAATTCTAATTTGGAGTAAGTATTGAGATAAATTTAGCTTTTTTTATGCTTCAATATGTGTGTTTGCCTACGTAAAAACACACAGACACACACATGTATGTATACAGGGCCGGACTGGCCCACCGGGATACCGTGAAATTTCCCGGTGGGCCGTCGGCACCTGGGGCCGGGCAGACAGCTGTCTGGGCTGGCGGCCGCAGGGTGAGCTCTTCTGGCGGCCGCAGGGAGAGCTGGCTGTTCTGTCTCTGCTCCCCCGCCCTCGTGCGCAGCTTAATGAGACCGTGGCAGGAATAGTCATGTGTGTGTGTGTGTGTCTGTGTGTGTGTGTCTGTGTCATGGTGTGTGTGTCTGTCGGTGTCATGGTGTGTGGGTGTGTCTGTGTCATGGTGTGTGGGTGTGTCTGTCATGGTGTGTGTGTGTGTGTCATGGTGTGTGTGTGCGCCATGGTGTGTGTGTGTTTGTGTGTGTCTGGGTGTGTGTGTGTCTGTGTCATGATGTGTGTCTGTCTGTGTCATGGTGTGTGTCTGTCTGTGTCATGGTGTGTGTGTGTATGTCTGTCATGGTGTGTGTGTGTGTGTCTGTCTGTCATGGTGTGTGTGTGTGTCTGTCATGGTGTGTGTGTGTGTGTCTGTCATGGTGTGTGTGTCTGGGTGTCTGTCATGGTGTGTGTGTGTCTGTCTGTCTGTCATGGTGTGCGTGTGTCTGTCTGCATGGTGTGTGTGTGTTTGTTTCTGTCTGTGTCATGGTGTGTGTGTGTCTGTCATGGTGTGTGTGTCTGTGTTTTTAAAAATAGTGTTTTTACTCACCTTTTTTCCCCTCACGTCGTGCTGGTCTCCCCTCAACTGGCCCTGCCTCTATGGCTGAGATTATCAAGCTTGATGATCTCAGCCAATCCGCACTGACACAGGAAGCACCTCTAGAGACCGTCTGAGTGTCTGTCACTAGGAAGCAATGTAAACACTGCCTTTTATATTAAAATGCAGTGTTTACATTGAAAAGCCTGCAGGGACAGGCTATAGACACCAGAACCACTACATTAAGCTGTGTGTGTGTGTGTGCGCCTGCTAGTGAGTGTGCTTGCTTGCATGTGTGTGTGCCTGCTAGTGAGTGAGCTTGTGTTTGTATGTCAATGAGCTTATGTATATCAGTGAGATTGTTTGTCTATGAGCCTGTGTATCAATGAGCTTGTATGTGTCAGTGAGATTGTCTGTGTCTGCATGTGAGTATGCTTACTGTATAATTAAACGTTTTACTCTGAAAGGACCAATATTTTATATTAGAAAAGGCAATATATATATATATATATACATATATATATATATATATATATATATATATAAAAGAAAAAATGCTCTTGCACTCACGCTTTAAATGCCCCTTGTGTGCCGGGTGCTAAGCCAAGGCTTTAAATATCCAAGAAATCCAAAGAGGTAGCAGCACTCATGGTCTAGATAAAAAAATCCAAATTTTATTAAAACATATTTAAAATGATCAACGTTTCAGTCCACTACACATGACTTTCCTCAAGATCAACAGTTCAGAACGGTTGATCTTGAGGAAAGTCCTGTGTAGTGGACTGAAACGTCGATCATTTTAAATATGCTTTAATAAAATTTGGATTTTTTTATCTGGACCGTGAGTGCTGCTACCTCTTTGGATTTCATATATATATATATATATATATATATATATATATATATATATATATATATATATATATATATATATATATATATATATATATATTAATTACTCAATCATATGGGGTGGCAAGACATGTTACATGCAACAATATATGGTGCAATGACTTATTATTTTTCCAGGGCTGCTTTGTATCCCCAGTCCGGTCCTGTATGTATATATATATGCAAATTGGCCCCAAATACATTGAATACATTATATATCACTAAGATCCATGATTTACTCAATGTAAAATCTTGAGATATACACACCTTGCCGCCGATCCAGCGCAGCCATTTACTCAGTTTCTATAACACCCACCCCCGGTCCGCCTCTGTTCTGCCGGCAAACTTTTGTAATTTGCCCTTGTTCCTCACACAGAGCTAACCTCCTCTATGACGCCGAAACACTGACTTTCGCACCAGAACAATGGTGTTCGAACTGAGTGATTTAACTCATTCCATTCCATTCCTATGCTTCCTAGCCAACGCTAGAGGTTGCTACGTGTAAGAATCAGAAAGGTCGAATGTGGGATGTCTTTAATTCTCCGGCTTAGAGTCTATGGTGAAAAATTGACTGACAGATGGGACAAAGACCTATTATTAAATAAGTTTTACACCCAATCTATATGTTTACTAAAATAATCTGCTAGCACACTGCACAATGCATAGGTGATATGTTATGCAATTTTAAATTGTAGGCACCCTTCTAAGTATATAATCAGTTTGCCCACTTTAAATCTATAGCTTGTTTTAGCTAATTAAAACCACCTCCCTGTGTCCTTACGGGAATTTATTATATAAAGTTGCATGATATGACATATAACAGTCACACTGTCTCTCTCTCTCCTGTGTACCGTATTGCTGTGGATAACTGAAAAACACATACACCTGCTAGCCATGCATAACCTATAAACACTACAACAATATATATATTGCTGCTGCTGCTCAGGATTATAATTCCCGTCTATCTCAGCTAATTGAAATAATGGGCTTATTTTGCTGGGTGTTTTTGTTGTGTATATGTGTACATATATATATACATATATATATATATATATATATATATATATATATATATATATATACACACACACATATGTACACATATACACAACAAAAACACCCAGCAAAATAAGCCCATTATTTCAATTAGCTGAGATAGACGGGAATTATAATCCTGAGCAGCAGCAGCTGAAATAGCTGCTGTCTGGGATTGTAAATCCCACTAATTACAGGCAGCATTGGCAAATGTATGACCCATGTAAAGTCATCTCTTTAGCCACTACATTCCACTACCACTAAACATTAACCCTTACACTACATTGTCACTTAACAATAACCCTTATAACACACTAACCAATAACCCCTTAACACTACTTAACATTTATACTAACCATAACCGAACAATATCATGTAATATACAAGGTACATCATCAGAGTCCCCATTATGTATTTTTTTTTCTCTCTATCTCAGAAAGATATTTAACAATACTAAATTTGAGCGATAGCACTACTTAAGGACGGGTGTTATAGCTACAATAACTGTACTAGCATCACACAATAGTGATCAATCATAACTATCCTCAGTCCGTGATCTGTGCACATCCCTTGAGAAACAAAAATTTCTCTTATTCTGGCTGAGAAGCTGTTTTCCATCGTACAGCATATATAAATATTAATTGACACGAAAGTAAGTCTGTGTTTCAGGAAGTCCCCATGACATATTAGGTCTGATCACTGAACTCCAGTCTCATTTATTTTAGAGGTTTAGCAAGCAAACTAAATCTAATCAATGAATGCCAGTGCTATTATCAATAACCTGAGTCTTAAGTATATTGAATGGAGCAGGCTACAGATCAGCCACATCGAGCCGTCCAAATGTCAGGCGCGATTTGATTATGGGAAGGCTGCAACCCTGGGACAAGAAGGCAGGTGGTGAATGTCCCAAATAGCGGTGACACATAGAGGTCTGTCCCTCAAGGGCTTCGTTCATATACTGCACGTTCAATGAAAATATTTGATATGGATTCATTCCTTCATTAAAAGTGATTTTGTGATTTGAAAACCTAAACTGAGAAAAAAAAATTAAAAGAAAAAAAGAAAAAAAAAAAAAAACCATGTCGCTGTGGGAGTACCTGTCCACTGCACACAACAGACGTGTATCACCAAAACAAAAGAAGTGTCAGTTTCACAAAATGAATGGCTATATACAATGAATGCATCTGTGGTTAAATATCAGTGCAGTAGGTATCTACAGAAAGAGAGCAGGTGTTTGCTATAGCTTTGAGTTTAAGATTTCGTTATTCAAATTATTTTCAAATGGACTATACTCTATGAAGGATTAAAAAAAAAACAACACAATAGCTTAAGTTTTCATACAAAGAATGAATAAATAAATCAAACCTACACAAACTCAAAAATGAGTAGATAAGTGATAAAATGCCTTTTTTTTTTGCTCTTACCTATTAAATGATATTGCAATGCCTGTCATTGTTACCATACGTGTCACTATACTATGATGTCAACACAGACCGCTCCATTTTTTTTTTTTTTACTGTAATCTGTTATGTATACTTGAATACTATACCCGAAAACTACGGGGAGAGAACAATTCTTAAACCTTATTTTCTCTTGATCCATACATATGCCATTAATACTTTTAGTACTGGGTTTAACCCCTTAAGGACCAAACTTCTGGAATAAAAGGGAATCATGACGTGTCAGACATGTCATGTGTCCTTAAGGGGTTAAGAAAATCTATCTAGAATGTTAGCTTGTTTAGCTGGGCCTGTTACACAAGGTTGCTGTGCGTCCAACTTGTTTCACGACAAATACTTGTCTGTTAGTACTGTTTGTAGGTAGACTCCAGGTCTAGTTGGGTACCGCTCTTCAACCCCAGGCTTGGGCTAAGAAGAGTAGGTGTCCCCCCAGGAACCCGTAGTCAAGGAAAAAGAAGTCACCGGGTTGTACTAGTACCCAGGGGGTAACCCTAATAAGAATTTTAAACAAAAGAAAATGAAAAACACTAATTCCCCAACACAAACACCCTGATGGGTGCTGTGCCAGGAAAAAGAAGTACAACCCTGTAGAAATTTACTAATTACTCAAAAAATATATACACAACATTATTTATTAGTAAAGCTAAAACACATAGCCTCCTTGCTAATAGGTACTCAAGGTGGGTAGGTATTACTAATAAATAATGTTGTGTATATATTATTTTGAGTAATTAGTACATTTCTATAGGGTTGTACTTCTTTTTCCCAGCACAGCACCCATCAGGGTGTTTGTGTTGGGGAATTAGTGTTTTTCATTTTCTTTTGTCTGTTAGTACGCCTATTATAATGCGCTGCAGAATTTGTTGGCGCTTTATAAATACAAAATAATAATAATAACAATAGTGATGTTGTTGGTCCTGAATTGTTTAATATCACTAGAAAATATTTTCTAAATGTGTTGAATTGAAGCTTAGTGGCAGAAACATGGCAACTAATTCCTACAAAATGAATAAAAACAGGATACTTATTTTTTTTTACCCAACAATGGGTTTCTGAGTAAAAATACTGTTGGTTACCGTATGGGTGCTGCACCCTGCTAGAGGCTTATCACGGAACTCCCTGCTGTGTACAGACACCTTAGGGAAACACAGTCTGACGGAACTCTCAGGGGTCTGTTTCTGAGAGACTACACTTAATCCGCCCCTTCCGAGCATTGTTAATGCCGACATTACCATGGTGATGGGTGCCTCAGAGACAAAACATTTACACACCTGTTTATCACCTCAGGTAGTCACTATGCATACTTAACACACTCATTCATAGATCCATAGACACCACTATTTTAATGCAGATGTGTTTTTTCCTTTGCATATAATTATATTATATTCCTCATTCAGTATACATTTTATGGGCTTATCTTCTTGGCAGAATAATATTAAATGGTGTGTCTGCACTGTTAACTGACTAATAACCGAGGTCATGGACTTAAAGGGATACTATAGTCACCCAGACCACTTCAGCTCAATGAAGTGGTCTGGGTGCCAGGTCCCTCAGGTTTTAACCCTTCAGATGCAAACATAGCAGTTTCAGAGAAAACTAGAGGCGTATCTGGGACGCTGGAGGCATATTATGCCTCCATCGCGCAGAGCGTCCATAGGAAAGCATTGACGTCGGACGGGGGAGCTGACATCGGCGAGGGAGGAGAGGTCACCAGCGCCGAGGAAGCCCGGCGCTGGATTAAGGTAAGTGCCACGGGAGGGGGACCCGGAGGGTAGGGGCACCCTCAGGGCACTATAGTGTCAGGAAAACTGCTTTGTTTTCCTGACAATATAGTGATCCTTTAAAGGAACAACATTTTAAACTTTCCCGCACAATTATTTTATAATGAAAAGAACATAAGATCATACATAGACAGACAGACAGATAGATAGAAGGGATAGACCAATTCGGTTCTGCCGATTATTAGAGCCGATATTCCGCATTTTACCAATAATTGGTATCGCCTTTGCAATTCACCAATATTACCGATGACTTATTCACCTTTCCCAGTCACCATGCGCAAGCTTCTGCATACGGAAACTCCAGCCGCCAGCCAAAAAAGTGTCACATTATGACCTCACATTACCCCTTTCTGTGAGTCCCCTACATGTGGAGCTCAGTTGAAGTCAGAAAGGTGAGACAGTGAATAATCTATTGTAATGTACTAGGATGACTGATAGAGTGATAAGAGTGTGATTGCTGTTAGCAATCAAACTCCCGTCAGTAACAGCACTGTACTTGCTGGGATCTCACTGATCCCAATATGTACTGGTTTTCTATGAGTGATAGGAGTGTGATTGCGGTCAGCATGTTCAGTTAATATCAGATTTGTGTAGAAATGGTGGTACTTTTTCAAAACTTTAAACGTACAGAATATCAGTACCAGTTACCAGCAATGTGACTGAAAGGCGATAGATAATTAGGGATTATTCTAGCTCTAGTGAACGAATAATCTAAATTTGTTCCTCGACAGGAGGCAAATATTAGATTTTTCTTCCTTTACTGAACCTCCCAGCAGCAAAGAAATAGTTAACAATAATGTAAAAAATTCAACCAGAGTGTACAACAGTGTCATCTGGCTCCTGCCAACTCATCTTTCTTGCTGTAGCTGAAACTGTCGTATGATCAGCCATGTAAACAAACAAATAAAAAGAACAGTAGACCAAGAGGAAGGTCTGTGGTGGCATCAACCATGTAAACAAGGAGTAATGAACTGGAAGCTCTTGTAGTGACAGGGATTCTTCACACTAGGAGAAAACAAAAAGAATTCTGTGAAAGTACAAGTTCTTTGGCAAGAGAAATGAATAGTTTATATAACAATAATGAACATGGTTAATATATAAGTGAATGACCTGTAAATCCTTGAGCATGCTAAGCAAAATGCATAATCTATGGCATATGTTGCAAAATAAGATTGTAACGTATATTTACTCCAAACCGTCTTAGAACTTACCTCTTAGGGTGGGACTGTTATCGAAAGGGAGAGAAAATATTTGCCTCCTCTCTTTAATAAAATTTAGATTATTCGTTCACTAGAGCTAGAATAATCCCTAATTTTATGGCAAGACAGGAGGCTTCATATTTGCTGTTTTAGCGCTCATCTAGGATAGAAAGAGCAGCATGTAGCATAGTTTTGAAATAAAAGGTACGAAATGTGGGTTCCCTGTACCAATCTGCGTAGGATAGGATATTTGACAGTGAACTGCCTGCATGAAAGGCAGAAGATGCGGCTGTTCCCCTGATGGTCAATCCCTGCTAGTGTCAGTAACCATCTGATCCATCGTGGGAGAAGAGACTGGTTTGTGCAGTCGAATGTAAGAGACAAGGAGGGGGCCTGACGGGGTATGTCTAGCATCTGTGTTATCAATGTAATATCGAATACAACGAGCAATGCAGAGTGAAAGTCTGCTAGGAAAGTAGGGGTAAAACACTGATGTAGAATTGGTCTTTGTGCGCCTGGTGATTTAAAACCTAACTCCTTCAGGTGTGAAAGTCACAGCATGATAGTCAAACACACGAATGTCAGAAACTTTGCGAAAATAAACTAGACATAGGAGTAGAGCCAGTTTGGCTGCAAATTGGCGCAATAAGACCTCGTTAGCAGGCCAGGACTCCAAGAAGGAAATGACCTGAGTGACATCCGAGAAATTTGTATATCTGGGATTAGGAGGCCTGGCTAAGCGAATGCCCCAAAGCAGTCTACAAACAGAGGGGTGTTTCCCTATCGACAGATAACCAATGGTATTATGGGCTGCTGAAATGGCAGATCGAAACATATTAATGGCTAACAGATTTTCCCTGGTCGAAGAGGGTAGATAGAAAATTTAGACTGGATGTAAGAGATGCTGAAAAGGGATTGATATTCCTTCGCAGACACCAGCTGACCCAAGTCTGCAACGCAGTGAGATAAGCACGTCTAGTTCCTGGGGCCAACGAGTCCCATAGACTTGCCTGAACTGTTTTCGAAAGTCCCAAGACATTCCAAGATCCACTGAAACTGTCCAAGCTACAAGCTGAAGATGGCCTTGAAGAGCGAGATAGTGATAGTCCCTCTGCCCCCCACCCCCCGGCTCCTAAGGATGTCAGGGAATCGAGGTAGTAGGAGGGGATAGTTCACTCATCCAGTAGAGTAGGGAGCCAAGTTTGGGCTCTCAGCATGTCCAGCAACTCCCTATCACTATCTCGCAGACATGTTGCTGACAGCCGTAATAACAGAAACCCTGGCCGTGGGTGCCACCAAACGGACATGCCTGCTACCGGTACTACAATTGAGGCTACAGTATACGATGGTCTTAATGCCCTGATCCGTGCAGATAACAACCCAATATGCCACAACCTGCCTGGTGGCACTACATTTACTTACTTGAGTAATCATCTGTAGACAAGCTGTTGTTTTCCTATGAACATATGTCTAAACTCGTGTACCATATTCACTTGCCTAATTAACCTTATATTATACATATATCCTGTCTGCATAACTCATCTAGCTCTATATCTAAACAATTTTGTAAATCATCTTGTTAGAACGCGACTTTAACACAAAAATGTGCAAGTACAAATGTATACCCCAGTGTAATTATTGTCTGACTAACACGAGGAATGCCTTTGGGGTACCCCGTGCAAAGCTGTAACGTCATATGCACTGCAAAAAATAAAAATAAAAATATTGACTGGTCGTAGAAGGTAAAACAGTGTAGGTAAAAGGTTTTCAAACGCTGCTTTGCTGGGTAATGTAAAGGCCCCGGATATATAGCCTGAATGGAGGCCAAAAGAAGACATATAATGTGAGCCAGATCGCATAGGTGTATCAGTTGAGCAGATAAAAGTTTCAGGATTTCTTTTTTTATAGATTTGTTTTTGGTAGATGACAGTTATAAAATCCTGAAACCCGAGGAATTGGACAATTTGAGAAGGTTCTAAATTTGATTTCTGAAAATTTATAACAAAGCCTAGGTTTTGAAGCAATGCATCCGTCATGTCCATGTGTAGACGGAGTAAGTGAGGGTCTTGGGCCATAATCAGGATGTCGTCCAGGTAAATAATGGAACGAATCCCTTAGGATCGAAGAAGTGACATGACCGGTTTCATCAATTGGGTGAAACACCATGGTACGGAGGAAAGACCGAAGGGAAGGGATGTAAACTGCCAAATGTCTCCTCGCCATATGAATTGAAGAAATGCCCAGTGATTGCGGGCAACAGGGACTGTGAGATATGTGTCTTTGAGATCGAATCTGGAGAGCCAATCTCCAATGCAAAGGAGGTCCCTAAGAAGATGGATACCTTCCATCTTGAAATGGCAATATCGGACATACTGATTCCTGTCTTTCAAATTTATAATTGGGCGGTGATCTCCTGTCTTTTTGCAATACAAGGAAAATGTTGCTAATGAAGGTATGGTCAAAGATTGAGCGTTTGATCACTACTTTCTCACTGAGTTTGGCTAGCTCTGCATGCAATGCTAGGTCGTTTGTCATAGACATCCATATAGGTGTCGGAGGTGTATCCTGAAAAGGGAGAATGGTAAAATCTATATTGAAACCCTTAACTGTGTGGAGGATCCATTGATCCTTGAAAGTAGTTCCCACAGTTGAAAAAGAAATGGGTTAGTCGGCCTGCAATTGGAAAAGGGGATGTTTATTACATGTAGCAGTGTGTCCACGAAGGGAGGCAGGTCTATGTCCCCTGAGAGATCCCCTGTTGGTAAACAGTTGGCGGTGATAAGGTCAGGTGATTCCCTAATTCCAATAGTCTGTGGGACGAGGCCTGTAGCCTGTGAAGGCAGCTCTCCCAGAAAAACAGTGTGTTTGAGAGTGAAACACCCTGGGCTTTGTTTAGACTAGTAGATACTGAGACGCGTTTCAAGAGGTCCCTCATAAAACTGTCTCCAAACTCAGATCTGGAACTCAGATTTTTATTTATTTTTTTTAAATATACTAACACCAAGGTACAACATCAAATATTCATGGCTTTAATCCTTGCAAAGTGTGTAGGAATAAAAGATACACAAAAAAGAAAGAATTTATTAGTTCAACCACCAAAGAAAAATGTAAAATAAAATCCAATATTAATTTTAACACTACAAATGTTGTGTATATGATACAATGCCCATGTGGGAAACAATATGTGGGCAGGGCCGGCGCGTCCATAAGGCGGCACAGGCGGCCGCCTTAGGGCGCACCGGCTCTGGGGGCGCAAAATTCCAGTGACCGGCAGGAGGGAAGTGCTCCCTCCTGCCTGGTCACCTCCTGGATCCCCGGAGCTGCTGCGCGGCGTGCGGCTGAAGTTGATTAGGAGGCGGCGAGGGAGCTCTCTGATCTCTCTGACCGGCTCCCTCGCGCACCTTTTGCTGATGCCGCGGGAGCCGGAATATGACGTCATATTCCGGCTCCCGCGGCATCAGAAAACAGCCTGCGAGGGAGCCGGTCAGAGAGATCAGAGAGCTCCCTCGCCGCCTCCTAATCAACTTCAGCCGCACGCCGCGCAGCAGCCTCACTGGACCACCAATGAGAGACCCACGCCAGCACTCCAGGTAGGGAGGCTGGGTGGGAAATTTAAATGTAATGTATTTAATTACTTTATTAATTACTGTGTGTGTGCATGTGAGTGTGAGTGTCTGTCAGTGTGTGTGTAAGTGTGTCTATGAGTTTGTGTGTGAGTGTGTATGTCAGTGTGTATGTGTGTGAGTGAGTGTGTGTGTGTCTGTCAGTATGTGTGTCTGTCAGTGTGTGTGTAAGTGTGTCTATGAGTTTGTGTGTGAGTGAGTGTGTCTGTCGGTGTGTGTGAGTATGTCAGTGTGTGTGTGCACATGTGAGCATGTGTGTCTGTCAGTGTGTGTGTGTGTGTTCGAGTATGTGTCTGTGAGTTTGTGTGTGTGTGTGTGTGTGAGTATGTATTTTTCTGTATGCCTGTCTGTATGTATGTATCTGTATGACGGTATGCCTCTGTATGTATGTATGTGTCCGTATGCCTGTATGTCTTGTACGTATGTTTCTGTATGTCTCTGTATGCATGTAACTGGACGTATGTTTGTCTCTGAATGTCTGTATATATGTCTCTGTATGCATTTATGTAACTGTATGCCTTTATGTCTCTGTATGTACGTATGTGTGTGTCTGTGTGTCTCTGTATGCCTGTATGTCTTTGTATGCATGTTTCTGTATGTATGTATGTGTCTGTATGATGGTATGCCTCTGTATGTATGTATGTATGTATGTGTCTGTATGACGGTATGCCTCTGTATGTATGTATGTGTCTGTATGCCTGTCTATATGAATGTGTCTGTATGACGTTATGTCTCTGTATGCATGCATGTATCTGTATGTGTGTATGTCTTTGTATGCCTGTATGTATGTATGTATGTATGTGTCTGCATGCCTGTATGTCTCTGTATGTATGTTTCTTTATGTCTGTATGTATGTGCCTGAATGTCTTTGTATGTATGTTTCTGTATGCCTGTCTGTATGTATGTGTCTGTATGACGGTATGCCTCTGTATGCATGTATGTCTTTATATGCCTGCATGTCTCTGTATGCTTGTATGTCTCTGACTGTATGTGCCTGTATGATTATTGCTGTCTTTGTATGACAGTGTACTTGTGTGACTATGACTTTGTGTGACTGAAAAATGATGCCTGTGTGCCTGTGGCTTGGGAGGAAAGACACACAGGTGAAGATGCATTTTTTTTTTTTTTTTTTTTTTTAATGAGGGTTGGGGGCGCCAAAATGCATCTTCGCCTGTGTAACTAAAAATCCTAGCACCGGCCCTGTATGTGGGAAGAACATGTAGAAAACTTAAAGAGAGAATATTGAAACATCAAAACAATATTAGAAAACATTCAATGAAACACATAATACCAATTCATTGTAACAATTGTAACAATTTTAATTGGCAAGGCTTTTCTTTTATGGGTATTGAACATGTTGATCCGTATTGGAGAGGAGGAAATCTAGTTAAGAAGCTCTCTCAGAGAGAAACTTTCTGGATAAATAAATTAAAAACATTACAACCCCATGGATTGAATCTAGATATTGATCTATGGAGTTTTTTTTGAGGATTAGAAAGTCTATTAACATGTCATCTGTGAAAATATTGAATTTTTTCCATCCTTTAGCTAGATTTTTTATTTCTATTCATATATTATTTTAAAAAAAAAAAAAAATTATTTTTATTCTTAGAATTGTTTGCGCCAAATGTAAAGAATCTCCCTTTTCCATAAGGAAGGGAAGCGGTTAAATAAAGTCTCCCTATTTTAGATCACCAGTATTACAATTCTATAAACATAGAAGTAGAACACACCCTTGTATTATAGAATAGTCTGTCAACTTAAATTGGAGGTATTTGTCTCTTTAAAACTCCATCTGGAATATGATTCCTATAAGTGAATGAATATGAACAACATTGCACTAATTAAACTCATTCCCCTTTTTAAAGGGGTCGTACATAATGCCATTTGAGTGCATCTATCAAGTAAAGTAATGGACAGAATGCAATATTGGGTTATTTTGCTCTTCTTTTGCATTTCACACCACTGATTTCTGAAACCCTCTTTCTTTCTTTCTTTTAAATGTAAGTGCCATTTCTTGAATACAGGTACACTGGTTGGTATGTGTGCTTCCAGGGTGCACGTTCTAAAAGAGTTATGAATATATTATGAATCAATGATGAAGACCATTTTTTTTTTTAAAATAATTTTTTATAAAAACATTTTTGGGGACTCTTCAATAAACATGTACTTATGGGCATGTATCCTCTTGGCACACATACTAATAGGATGTGATATAAATGTGTTTGTTTACATGCATTCCCTCAATATATATATATATCTTTAAAATGTGCTGCAAAACAGACACAATTTTATTATTTTTCATTTTGTACTTTGATACTTGTTTGTACATTCATGAACGAGAGAGTATATATATATATATATATATATATATATATATATATATATATATATCCAGATTGCAGTTTATTGTTTGGGCAATTCTGGTATATGTGTATATAAGTTTAGTAGAGATACTATCCACAGGATTTTTTTTATTATATTTTGTTCATTTTGTTATTGCTGATACACCACACAAGTCCCTGAGGAAGTCCTGCTATTGGATGAAACGCGTAGGATGCCTAGTGGTGACACAAATTGTTTTTAACTTGAATGTAAGTTATTAAATTTTCTTTTTTATACTCTGGATAGTCTATTTCAACTCTATTTTATTTCCGTTTTTTCCTGAGTTCACATATCTATGGAATAATGTGATGGAAGAACCCAGCTGACCTCTAAGTAAGAATTCTTGTTCAAGGCCTTCTTACAACTGTGAAAGTGTGAGTGGCCATTTGTGACAATCTGTGGTTCACTTATACACACAGTTATACGCTATGTGATTTTGTTTATCTCCATTTAGCAAATTATCCCCTATTTTTTGTATATATTGTTCTGAAGACAAGAGGACGTCTTTGGGGAAACCTGTGGATACTTTACCCTAACCAGGAAAGTTCCTCTCTGCTAATATTTATTAAGCACTCTTTCACTGTGGTTTGGGCACACTGATTGTTTGTTTTTCAGATCTGTTAATTTAGCATCTATCTTGCAAAGTGTCGCTTTACGTCTCTCAGTAGAGATCGCCAAATTGGCATTCCCTAATAGGCATTGAGCTATTTGATCCCATTCCCTCACAGTGTGCAGATCAAATTCCCCACTGGTAATACCCTCATCGGATAGGATACAAATCTGAATGATAGTACCTGCAATGTCCAAGGGCTTGTCCTGGGTTGCCTTGAGACACTGTTCGATATCTTTACATAGGTACTTGCCATATTTTGTGAGGAACGTAACTAACATGGGATCAAATTTAGGTGCTTTTGCCACCTTGTTTGGAATAGTTGGCATTCCGCTCTGAGCTTAGCAGTAATCTTCTTTTCTAAAGGCTTGCGCAGCCACATCTGTAAAAATTAGCAATGTGGTCTGGTGGGGTCCACTCAGCCAAGCATGGGTGTCTTATAACCCTAGGGTCAAAAAAGGTACATCCAGTAGGATGTTTGAAGACAGTTCTTTTGGTTTAGGGTAACCAAAATCCAGGTCTGCAGTAGATTTTTTTTTTTAACAAATTCCGACGTTGTGGAATCTCGGAGCACGTTCGCCGGTAGATTCTCGTCAGAATAGTAGGAACCCGTAATCATCATGTGACCTGTAATATTGGATGTAGAGCCTTCTAGAGCAAGCTTCCCCAAACTCCAGCCCTCCAGGTGTTGCTGAACTACTACTCCCATGATTAAGCTGAGAATCATGGGAGTTGGAGTTCAGCAACATCTGGAGGGTCAGAGCCTGCTCTGTCTCTGTGGCAGAGACAATATAACTGATTTGTCAGGAGCTTTACCCTTGCCAGCAGAGGCACTATCTCCTTTCCATGGACGTTTGAACGGGGCTCCTTCCTGATCCGAAAGATGAGAATCTTCAGAATTTAGATGGTTGTTGCGCAGTGGGATTAGGTTCGGTAGAAGCTTGTTCGTGGAAGGCAGCCAACACCTCAGGAATTGACTCCGCAATAGTGGAGAAAATCCATGCTTTCAATTCTTGGGAGATGGCAGGCTCTGAGTGTTTATCAGACATATTGAATCAATTTGTAATAAATGACAAGAGATAAAGGCAATGTATTGAATAATAAAATGCGGTTCACCCAATATTAGTATTGGCAGATAGAAGAATGAATAAATCAGTGGGGTTCATCCACAAATACAAGTAAAAGTGGGGTAAACCACTATAATAATAATAATATTACCCAGGCACAGTTATGGTAATGTGGAGTATGTCCACACCGAAACAAAATTGGAAAAAGTAGGGTTAACCACTAGTAAAACAGTATAGGTGGAGTACACCTGTAATATTAAATATTTATTATAAAGTGGGGGTCAGCCACAATAATTATTGGTGAGGTACACTTTAAAGCAGTAAATAGGTAATTGTTAATGAGATTTAATAGATAAGTGGGTGTCATCCACAAAAACCCTTCACAGTTTATTAAAGCAGTAAAATAAATAAGCAGGTCTTGAAAAATAAAAATTTAAGCTTTGAATGTCTGTGGGAAAAAACAAATAGGGATAATAAATATCTAGAAAAAAGTAGCTCTAGTACAGTGGATTAATAGTTAGGCAAGTATTTGTTGATTTAAACTTACCAAAATCCATAGAGGAATTGCAATTGCCCACAGTTCCGACCGTTGCGCTCTGCGGTGAGAAAAAGGCGGGAAAACGCTATATAGGTGGAAAATGGCCGCTGTCTGCTTGACAGGGCAGAGCAGGAGCGCGTCAGAGCTGACGCGAATAGGAGGGAACCACGGAAGGGTGCGGCTGTTTGAGGATAAAAATGTGAATCGGGCCACAGTCTCCGTTAGAGAAAAGCCCGATGGGCTTAGAATAAGAAAACTGTGGCAAAGGTGCAATAACGGCACAAACCTGTTGATAAATACAAGAAACTGGCAAAAGACTATAATATGAAAACTATTAGGATTAATCTAATATGTGACAAACAAAAATAAAGTAATAATGTAGTAGTGAAATTTTTTTATAAAAATATGTTTTTATATCATAATTAGATTTACCAGAAAGGCAATATAATTAGAATAGACTCACCTGGGAGGCAAGCAGCAAAGAAAGAGAAGTTGGGAGGAGCCTGATGACACTATATGATATGACATTGTTGTGCACTCTGATTGCTTGAATTTTTTACATTATTGTTAACGGCTTATTTGCTGCTGGGAGGTTCAGTTAAGGAAGATAAAGCACATATAAAGCCGTCTGTCTTGCCATAAAATTAATATCGGCTATGGGAAAATGATATCAATTAATCCTAGATAGATAGATATGATCTATATATTACTTCTGTTCAAAGCAAAAACATATGTGCTTGGTTGAACTTGATGGACGCAAGTCTCTTTTCTGCAATGTAACTATGTAACTATGATTATGGAAGAAACAAACTATATTAATATAATCAGTACTGACACAAATTAACTACAATCATTTAAAATCAACAACACTCCAAGGATGAAACATATGCATGATTAGACAGTGTTTTATAGAGAATATATAAAAATATCATACTATTAAGTTTTAACTAATAAGGTGGCTGTCTTGTATGTTTTGCATTCGGCATGATACTCTTTTTGAGACATTAACTGCAATCAGGAAGCAATAGGAATCTTATTAGCCAAACCCCAGTTTTCTATAAACATTCCAACTGGTATTGTAAATGACAGAAACCATTTCTGAATAGGTTCTTAAATGCCTTATTTCCTACTTATAAGTTAGGAAGTACATATTTGGAAACATGCATCATGCAAATTGCTATAATCTGCAGCACACTGTTTCTCTTTCAAATGTGTGCATGCACAGAAAACCTCACTTGACTTGCTGCCCGAGGGCAATCAGACGGTGATACAATGATTTTTTAACCATCAAGTCAAAATGTACTACCCTTTCATGTGTGGTAGATCGCTATTACATAGATCTCACACAGTTTAAAACACTTTGCACCTCGCAGTCACATATCTCTAGGGGAATTTCAACACCGTACACCATGCTACTACTGGGAGGAGACATGCATGTCCCCAGGTTCACGGTGAGGTGGGAGGTGGGAGAGGGAGAGGGAGACTGGGGTGACGCTCATGGACCAGGAATGGGACAAGATATATGTCTTGACCCATAAATGCTTCATTAGCTCCAAGTACCAATAAATGAGCTACAAAGTGCTGACCAACTGGTATAGAACGCCTGACGTACTCCACTGGATTAACACAGGAATCCCTGATGAATGGTGGCGCTGTGGATCTCACATGGGCACCATGCTTCATATCTGGTGGTCATGCCCTGACATCTCCCTCTACTGGATGCTGATACACTCCAAGATCAGGGAAATCACAGACTCTGATATCCCTTTACAACCGCCCCCAATGCTATTGCACCACACTACCATGCCTCTAAAAGCTTACAAAAAACCTTGACAAAGTACTTACTATTGCAAAATCACTGACCCATTGGAAGCGCCTGAGTGCACCTATGCTCCAGCAGTGTGTGACTAGGGTGGAGGAGACCTTAAAGGCAACTCTGACAAATATATCTCCACCTGGACGCCCTGGTTGGATTACATCTCCCAGAAGGGTACTGCTGCCCAGAACCCATCACTTCATCCATTTGCCCCCTAGACCAGAAAGACCCAGGACAGGAATCACATCCCTAGCCTGATCCAAACTGGCTTACCCTTTCCTTTCTTGCTCTCCCACCACCCCACACTTTTTTTTCCTTCTCCCTTTCTCTTTGCCCCTCTTTTTCAGACTACTCCCTCTCTTCAACCCTCCTGCTACTCTCTTCCTGAACTCTCCAGTTCAAACTCAGGCTGTGAGCCCACGTCCCACTGCACCTGACTGGAAATGTCAGTTTGTCCACTTGGGCATAATTCAAACATGTGAAGGAGCAGTCAACCTGGTTTTACTGGGGCTTATTACGGCTACGCTCACTACTGGTGTAATTTGTGTGTTAGTACACTACTGTACTATTATGGCTGTTGTAGGCTTCCTGTCCAGTTACCATTTCTGTACCTCTCGCTTTAAAAAAATACTGCTGAAAACTTCTTTAACCCCTTAAAGGGACACTATAGTCACCTGAACAACTACAGCTTAATGTAGTTGTTCAGGTATTATCTATAGCTCCCTGCAGGCAATCTAATGTAAACACTGTATTTTCAGAGAAAATACAGTGTTTACATTGATTGATAGGAATACCTCCAGTGGCCGTCACTCAGACGGCCACTAGAGGGACTTCCTATCACGCAGGGCCCTAAAAAGGCCCTGTACACGTCAGACGTATTAAGATACGTCTGACGTGTTCAGGAGAGAGAAGGCACTGTGTGCGCGCCTTCTCTCTCCAGCCTGTCAGCGGAGGAGGGGGGCGGGCAAAGACCGCGAGCTGAGCTGTCACTCAGCTCAGCTTGCGGCCGCGCACACCGCACGCATGCGCGGTAGTGCGCTCAGCACTTCAGAGAGCATGCCGCCCTCTGAAGTATGTGCGCGTGTGCAGCAAAGCCGCGCATGCGCACAAGGGAGCAATGACGCTTCCAAATGGAAGCGTCTGATTGCTCCCTGCTCGTGCCCGCCTATTTCGTCATTTTGACGAAATAGGGGGCGCGGCTTCACGAGGCTCCCGGCGCTGGAACGAGGTGAGTAAAATGTCCTCCCTGGAGAGTCCCTTTAAGGACCAAACTTCTGGGATAAAAGGGAATCATGACATGTCACACATGTCATGTGTCCTTAAGGGGTTAAATAAAGATTGTCAAAAAAAAACACACGATTTATTCCCCTCATTTTATTATTATTTTTATAGGAACAAACTTAATGGTGCATAATACGTTCCGGCACATATTTCAGTTGAATTAAAAGGTAACTCAACTCAGTGCATCATGAGCTCTTTACTACTTTACATGCAATATCAGCAATTTCTGGTTAAAGAAGACATTAATGGAAAAAGATCAGAGCCTAGTGACTCACTGCAAAAATTAGTTTTAGATATGAGGTAGGTTTTTGTTTTTTTATTTTAAAAAAAGGTATGTGTTTTTCATACATTTTCATTACAATTCATTATCAGATTCAAATTGTGGAAGATTGTCTCTTGCCCAATTCTTAAGTAATAAAATAATGAATTGCAGAACTTAATATAAAATACTTTTATATACAAAATCTTATTATACTATATATATATATATATATATATATATATATACACACACACACATAGTGCTTTCTTTGAGAGTATTGATTCCACATCGCTCTGGAAACCAAGCAGACCTTCAGGGCCGCATTCTATGTTGTTAATTGGGACCTGCAGTAATGAGAAAACTGCCTTATATTCATCAGAGAGGAGTAGGAGGGCTGAAAGTAAGCTGACAAATGCTGTTCATGAACACTGGCACAGCTCTCCGGACCAGCCCCCCTTCAAAATGCCCTGCTGTAATCAATTAGGCCTTATTCTGGTGGTGAAAAGAATAGGCCATCAGAGGGACAGCCATGTCACACAAGATCATACAAGAAAAGGCAGAGCTTTAAAAGTACGCCTCCAACAAAGTTGAACTGATGTTATTACTGGGATGTAAAAAGAGGTCATTGCTTGCACTTCTTTTGTGAAGTTTTAAAAGTTACAAAGGGCAAAACTCCTAATATGAAAAAGCAACACAGATCTACACTGCACAGCCGCTCCGAAAACTGCTTCCATTTCAGAACCAGCACTCCAACAAGGATACTCTCTACATTAAATGTTGCACCATACAGAATGATTAAAGAGAAACTATGTCCCTGTTTTCAATACATTTCCTTAAATTGCATCCCACCCCCCCAAAAAAATGCTGCTAGAAATTAAAATGAAATAGCTTCTACAGTTAATGAAGATAAACCCCGGCCCATCACCTTTTGTTCTGCACTAACATTCTTCGCCATTCTGGTCTTTCAATAATATTCTCACAGAGATTAATGAGGGCAAGTGATTTGTGTAATGTTGCTCATAGAGTAGTAATGGAATCTGATGCAGACAGAGATTGGGAACAGCACAGATCCAGTTTTACAGTCTTACTTGCTGGCACTTGCTCTCAGAACAGGTGTCTGGCTTGAGCACCTCGTGCGCCTGCTATATACAAAATTAGAAAATACTTAAGATAGAAAGAAATTGTGACTGTCTGACTAACAAAGCTAGTGGAAGTACATATAGAAAAAATGTATTCTTCCAAAAGAAATGCATATCTTTAAAGGAACACTCTAAGCACCAAAACCACTTCAACTTAAGGCAACCTAATGCACAGGTCTTCTTCGTTTTTGAGCCAAATGTAAAACATTGTCATTTCAGAGGAAATACAATTGTTAACATTCAACCATAAACACTTCCTCACTGAAGACATTCAATTTAAAGGACATTATTTAAAGGACAACGGTCACCTCCAAACTATTTTGAATATAAAAAAATCTTTTCACACATTGTAAGGACATAGATTTTAATTAATAAAGTAAATGTTTAAAAAAAAATGGAAAAAAGAAAAGAGAGAGAGTGAAAGAAACTCGCCCCTACTAAGCGCTGCATGCCCTTAAATTCTATTTAAATAAAAGAAGGTGAACAGTACGTGTTCATCCACAGTGATCTCAGTTGCCCCATGAGAGAGGGAGACTTCCAGGGTCTGAAAAGACCCTAAGTTTTCCTTCATGCTCCCCTGACATTGTGTGACTAGCAGTATCAACATGCAGGAGCTGCTCTCATTATGAAATCACTCGAAACAGGGTGTTCTGTACGTTGTTAGTTGATAAATGCCTCTGTTAATGCCAGTACTGAAACCAGAAGAGGGAATGCCTCAGTTAAGGATTAGGGCTGGTGTTATTTTAAGGTAAGCAGAAAACAAGAAATGGTGCGCCAAATACAATAAACAAATATAATAAAAAGGTACAAAAAAAACAAGCAATTAGAGTCTCTAGGTCTCAAATAATTTCTTCAGGAATACACAAGGCGTCAAATCCGCATAAGCATATGAAAAAGGGAAGACACAGAGGGACCAATGGTGCAGTAACTTTGAGAAATGTTGCCACAAACAACACTGAGATAAAGAAATGTCAACTCACATTTGTGAGAGCTATAACCAGCTCCAGGTAAAACAGCATACAGTGGTATTTAAACTCCCCACATGTAGGATATTCCTCTGCTGATCAACAGTGAAATTCCAGAATCCTAGTCAATAGGGACTTGCCTAAATTGTGTTCCTTAAACATACAGTGCTGTCCCTGGACACAGTTAGTAGTGTGTTTCTGGTGATGTGTCCTGCAGTATGGCGGAGACACAGAGCTCAGTAACTTGGCTGGTGCATTAAAGCGGCACTATCATGCCGAACTTACCTTTTCCCAATCGATTCCTCTTCTCTTCCTCTCTCATGATCTGTTCTTCATTTCTTCCTGTCTGCTCTAGTTTTCTTTAAAAATTAAGACAAAGCAGGGACTATTTATCTTCTTGAGGTTTCCTACGCCATGACCAACTATGACCAGCAGAGTAGCAAAGTGTGCTTCAGAGCAATTTTCCCACAATACTTAGCTTTCCTCCCTGTTCCCACGATGCTTCCAGTCAGTATTGCCGAACATACTGTCATTTAGACAGTACGCCGTCAAAACAGCTGAATTGCATACTAACAGAATGAGAACAGTTTCTCCATTCGTGTTAGAACGCAATTCGGGACTTTGTTCGGATCGGAATTTCATTAGAATGAATGAAACTCCGATCCTATTCGTGCTGTGGCTGCATCTTGCAGCCGCTTAGTAGATAACTCCCTAATTCCCACGGTATTGGGGAGCTATCTACCAAAAGATTACTTAGTATTCGTAAATTCAGCCCCTAGGGGCATGTCTAGTAAACAGTGAGCAGCCATTGGCTGCTCACTGTAAAAAAAACAAACAAACAAACAAAAAACCTTTCTCCCCCCCCGACCGGCAGGTGGGGCCCTAAAGTAAAATAAGGGGGGGGGGGGGAGAGAACCTATTTTCCTCCCCCCCAGCCCCTACCCCTGGGTGGTGGGTGGGGGCCCTACACAACAATGAGGGGGGGAACCTACTGTCCTCCCCCAGACCCTCACCCCTGCGTGGTGGGTGGGGGCCATAAATCACAATGGGGGGGACCTACTGTCCTCCCGGCCCCCACCCCAGAGCGGTGGGTGGGGGCCATAAAGATAATGAGGGGGGGGGACTTACTGTCCTCCCCCCCGGCCCCCACCCATGGGTGGCGGGTGGGGGCCCTAATACAAATCCCCCCCCTTCAAAGGTGACTTGTGGTCCCCAAGCCCCTAGTCACTTGGAGGGCCAAAAGAAGTGTTATGAGTCAAATAACACAGCGTGGGAAAATTCCAAAGAACTTTCCCACGCTGTGTAAAATGACACAGAGCACTCAGATTGGTTAGATTCCAAGCTCACCCAGGGCCGCCATCAGGGGGTGACAACCATAACGGTTGTCACGGGCCCGGCGGCCCTGGGGGGCCCGGCCGCCCGGGCCCCACGTGTAGCAGCGGAACTGCGGCGCCCGCACGATGAGGGGGCCCATCGGGTGGCCTTAGGGCCACCCGATGGGCCCCATATCTTCAGGGGCCCGGTCAGCGCTGTGGCCGTGGTATAGCGCGACCGGGCCCCTTTAAAAAATAAATTGCCGCAGCGCAAGTGCTGCTGGGAGGAAGTGGTCACTTCCTCCCAGCTCACTCCGCGCGGGAGGAGGGAGCGCCCACCCGCCCGCCCGCCTGCCCGCCCGACAATGAAGAGGGAGAGCCCCGCCCGCCCGACAATGAAGAGGGAGAGCCAGCCGACTGACAGTCCCATCAGCCCCAGCCAGCCACCCTCCTGCAAAGACAAGGTAAGAAACAGAAGGGTGGCTGGAAAATGAGCTCTGTGTGTATGTCTGTCTGTTTGTGTGTATGTCTGTCTGTCTGTGTGTATGTCTGTCTGTGTGTGTCTGTGTGTATGTCTGTCTGTGTGTATGTCTGTCTGTGTGTATATCTGTCTGTGTGTGTCTGTGTGTATGTATGTATGTGTGTATGTCTGTCTGTGTGTATGTCTGTCTGTTTGTGTGTATGTCTGTCTGTTTGTGTGCATGTATGTCTGTGTGTATGTCTGTCTGTCTGTGTGTATGTCTGTCTGTGTGTATGTATGTCTGTCTGTGTGTATGTATGTGTGTATGTATGTTTGTGTGAATGTATGTCTGTGTGTATGTCTGTCTGTCTGTGTGTATGTATGTCTGTGTATGTCTGTCTGTCTGTGTGTATGTCTGTCTGTGTGTATGTATGTTTGTGTGTATGTCTGTCTGTCTGTGTCTGTCTGTCTGTCTGTGTGTATGTATGTCTGTGTGTATGTGTGTGTATGTATGTCTGTATGTGTGTGTGTATGTCTGTCTGTGTGTATGTATGTATGTATGTCTGTCTGTGTGTCTGTGTGTATGTATGTCTGTGTGTCTGTGAATGTATGTCTATCTGTATGCATGTCATTATGTGTATGAATGTCAGTGTATGTATGTCTGCATGTCATTATCAATGTGTGTCTGTATGGATGCATGTATGCCAGTATGAATGTATGTCATTATGAATGTGTGTATGGATGGATGTCAGTGTCTGTATGGATGCCAGTATGAATGTATGTCTGTATGTATGTATGTATGTATGTCTATCTGTATGCATGTCATTATGTGTGTATGAATGTCAGTGTATGTATGTCTGCATGTCAGTATGAATGTGTGTATGTCAGTATGAATGTCTGTCTGTATGTCATTATGAATGTGTCTGTGTCTGTATGTCCTTATGCATGTGTGTCTGTATCTATGTTAGTATGTGTCTGTCACTATGTACGCCTGTGTGTCTGTATATGTGTGTATGTCTCAGTATTTGTGTGTCAGTATGTATGCCTATATGCGTATCAGTATGTGTGTCTGTTAGTATGTATCTGTGTGTGTGTGTGTGTGTGTGTGTATCTGTGTCCTTTTGTATCAGTGAATGTGTTTGTGTCTGTGTGTGTATTCCTGTGGGCGGGATTTGGAGGCGGTCTCTGTGGGCGGTTTTGGAGGCGGGCCCCCAGGGGCCCAGACCCTGAGCTCAGTTAGGGGCCCCAAAATTTCTGGTGGCGGCCCTGAGCCCACCAATCAGTGTTATGAGTCAAATTACACAGCATGGGAAAATTCCAAAGAACTTTCCAACACTGTGTAAAATGACAAAGGACACTCTGATTGGTTGGTTCTTAGCTTAATTGCAGGGCGGGGCTAGGCTTTATAAGCCTTCCCCCACCCTGCAGAGCTCAGTCTGCGCGGAGCCCTCCATGGGTGAAGATGGAATCATTTTTTTAGCGTCTGTTTTTTTCTTTTTTGTCAGGTTTTCTTTATTTTATTTTAAGTTCAACGGGTATTATAGTTTTTTATTTGCCCTTTTTTGGGGCTGAAAAATGAAGATTTTAGAAGAAAAAATACATCAAATGGAAAGTTTTATTTTTATTTACAGGTTAGTTATTTTATTCCCCCCTCACTATTTTTAGGGTGAGGGGGGTAGGTAGGGGATATTTTTTATTTGGGAGGGGGGGGTGACTAGGGGCTTGGGGACCCACCTTTGAAGGGGGGGAGAATTTGTCTTAGGGCCCCCGGGGGGGGAGGGGGAAGGACAGTATGTCCCCCTCATTGTGATTTATGGCCCCCACCTACCGCGCAGGGGGGGGAGAACAGTAGGTGTCCTCCCCTCATTATCTTTATGGCCCCACCCTCCGCTCAGGTGTGGGGGCCAGGGGGGTGGACAGTAGGCCCCCCCATTCTGATTTCTTGTCCCCACCCGCCGCCCAGTGGTGGGGGCCAGGGAGGAGGACAGTAGGTTTGGGGACCCATAGTCACCTTTGAATGGGGGGAGGGAGAATTTGTCTTAGGGCCCCCATCCGGGGCCAGGGGGTGGGGGACACACAGTAGGTCCCCCTCATTGTGATTTATGGCCCCCACCCACCGTGCAGGGGTGGGCGCTGGACAGTAGGTCCGCCCCCCCTTATTGTTAGTTAGGGCCCCCACCTCATTGTTATGTAGGGCCCCCACCCACCGCGCAGGGGTGGGGGCCAGGGGGCAGGACAGTAGGTCCCACCCCCTCATTGTTATGTAGGGCCCCCACCCACCGCCCAGGGGTGGGGGCTGTGTGTCAATAGGGTTTTTTTTTGACTGCTCACTGATAACTAGACATGCCCCTACTCGCGGTACAGCGAGTAGGGGCTGAATTTACTAATACTAAGTAATCTTTACTTAGTATTAGTAAATGTGGCTGAAAGACCGAATTTAGGTCTTTCAGCCTTTTGGTAGATAGCTCCCCAATACCGTGGGAATTAGGGAGTTATCTACTAAGCGGCTGCAAGATGCAGCCACAGCACGAATAGGATCGAAGTTTCATTCATTCGAATGAAATTCCGATCCAAACAAAGTCCCGAAACTGTTCTCATTCTGTTAGTACGCAATTCGGCAGTTTTGACAGTGTTCTGTCTAAAAGAGGAAAGCTAAGGATTGTGGGAAAATTGCTCTGACCACCGGAAACGAAGCACACTTTGCTCCTCCGCTGGTCATGGCATAGGAAACCTCCAGAAGATAAATAGTCCCTACTCTGTCTTAATTTTTAAAGAAAACTAGAGCAGACAAGAAGAAATGAAGAACAGATCCTGAGAGAGGTAAAGAAGAGGAATCGATTGGGGAAAGGTATGTCCGGCATGACAGTGCCACTTCAATTTTTTTTGTAATTTTCCAGCAGGCAGGTCAATGGCCAGCTATTTTGGCCATGTATTTGCTCTGTGAGAGTGATCACATGGCCCGCTGGGCTCTGATCCGACGGAGGATGACTGTCTGAGCAGTACCCATGAAGCGGAACGTTGGAAAGGTAAGTAACCTGGCTGCTCCAGGGCTCAAAGACGTTAACAACATTAAGAAATAATATCTCATTTATTTTTTGGGGGGAGAAAGGAGATTGTAAGAAAATATGCAACATTAAAATCTAAGCATATTGTTTTGTATGTGTATTGTTCTCTCAACACTGTCCCCTTGTTGTAATGCAAACCTGTATTCCAATTGTTTTAGTGTATGTGCCCCTAGTTATGCACCCTCCCCCCCCCCCCCCCCCCCAGTGTGTGCAATAAAAAATATTAAAATAAAGGATTTACTTAACATTTTCCTGACCCAAGGCACTGCTCACCTTTCCTCCTCTTGCGATGACATGAATGAAAAATGGCCTTCTCCACACCTGTTCCAATCCAATGTACCGCATAGAGGAGCATTTGGGACCTGATGTGCATGCGCAGTGAGCACTGCATATGCATCCAAGCTTTATTATGATAAAGAATGGAATCACTGCTTTTTTGGGGCAGAGGTGGGGGTTGCTGCATCCTATACATTCCAGAGAAGCTCCTCTAGTGGCAGTCAGAAAGACAGTCACTAAAGTTGGATTTAACTTTGCAATGTAAACATTCTAGTTTCTGAAAAAAAGAACAAATTAATCCAGAGCACTTCATTTAGATGAAGTGGCCTGAGTGACTTTAGTGGTCCTATAAAACACATTGCATATATATGTTAGAATCTCTTTATACCAAGTACTTAAAGGATCACTATAGGGTCAGGAACACAAACATTTATTCCTGATCCTATAGTGCTAAATCCACCATTTAGGTGGCTAGCCCCCTCTTAGCCCCCCTATAAAAGTTTAAAACTCACCTTATTTACAGTGCCGTGCAGGTCTGCCGGCGCTGGCTCCGCACCCCTTTGTGACGTCATCAAAATTGACGATGTTTAGCCAATCCAATGCTTTCCCATAGAGAAAGCATTGGCTTGGATAAAATTGGCACGGGGCGGAGCCAAATGCTGTTTTGGCCAATTGAATCAATGCATATCTATGAGGAAAATTCAGCATCTCCATGCAGAACGGGGGGACGATGAATTTCAGGGCTGCTTACTGTGCAGCCCTGAGCCAGGAAGCACCTCCAGTGGCCATCTAAGGAGTGGCCACTTGGCGGTGTCTCTAGAGGCAATGTAAACACTGCCTTTTTTCTGAAAAGGCAGAGTTTACTTGTAAATGCCTGAAGGGAGCTATTACACTCACCAGAACAAATACATTAAGCTGTAGTTGTTCTGTGACTATAGTGTCCCTTTAAGTTATCTTGCGTTCATAGAACCTAAATATTAGTGCAATAAAGTGTGTGTGTGTGTGTGTGTTAGTTAGCATGCTTCTCTTAGAAAGTAACATTGTGTCTATAATATATGCAAAGCGCTATTTGGGTCTACAAGAATTCACAAATGGAGTCAGTGCAGCAAACATTAAAACAGACAATACCACAAGAAATCCTTGCCCTGGGGAGCGTACAATATAAATATTTATATTTTTCCCAATATCTTTCAGTCACTGCAGCATCATGAAAAGAAGCATGAGTCATGTGTTCCATATGTCACATTACATTGATTTTAAAGCTGCTTAGCCTTAGCATGCTATCTAAATAGTAAAAGAAAAGAAAAAAGATCCTAGTGTTTAGTTTGAGAACCGAGAGAGAACATTATATATTCCATATGTCCCGTTACCATTTGTTTTCCTACTGCTTTAAACATTTTCAAGAGAGTAAAGGAAAAGCAGAGCAAGTCTACAAATATAGAAATAAGGAATACGAAGGAGGGGGGAAAGAAGAATATATAAATATATATATATATATATATATATATATATATAAATAAATAATTGCATGCGAAACCTCCACAAATTAAGCGTTAAAAGAACATGATCATATTAGGTTACATTCCAGATCTACGTTTATTAACTGTACAAGCCGTACCGCAGATAAATAGAGACAGGACTTTAACTGTCCACACCTACTCCTGAGGGCTCTGGACTGGACAGTAAAATTTCAATAACATCATCACAGCTGAGTACGCACATTTCCTACCCTCTCACCCTGCTAAATTATATTTTATTTAGTACCCGGTGCTTGAAATACACACGACCTGATTTAGGAGACGATAACTTTAGTTCCAACAATGGGCCACTAGGGAACTGTCATACACTTTGTGCCGAATAAATAAAAATTTAAATAAGCTGTAGTCACAGTCCCCTCCTTAGGGATTTTGCTGCTTGTCTGGCCAAAATCCTTATTGATTTGTTCCCTGTGTATTAGAAAGTACCTTATCTTGGTTAGTCTATCATTAACCACTGCAATACCAAGAAGCCAGATTTACCGATGGGAACACTAATTAGTTATCTTTGGGATTAATCTTGGAGAAAGGACAATGACTAAATAATCCTCAAACAGAAAAGGAATTAGATATCCCCACTCAAGAGTTCAAAATATTTTGTACATATTTACTAAGCGTTCATGGATCTAATTAACCCTTAAAATGAACACACAGCATATTTACAATAAACTTATGAAGATTCCAGTGTATACAACGACAAAATTATAATATTTATTCACAAAAGAGCAGAAGCTTGCCGCAGGGAGCAGCCAGCCACATTAAAAAGTGTGTGAGTGTGTGTGTGAGTGTGAGTGTATATTTTGCTATCTAATCTTCAACTGTGCACTGAGATATTTAACCCCTTAAGGACACGACATGTGTGACATGTCATGATTCCCTTTTATTTCAGAAATTTGGTCATTAAGGGGTTAAACCATATAGCAGTAACAAGTGCTCCCAGAGTAATAATGTTAACAGGTAGACAATCATATTTAAATCTCAAATTAAAGAACACAGTGTGTGAGAATACTACAAATATAGTTATTAAGTGATTCAGGTCTCTTTAGACACTGATGAAATTTAAATTGTGTGTCTTTCAGCATGACATAGCTTATTTGCGAATAACTGTTATTTACAACAAAAGCATGGTAGCGATTGTAACAAGCCATTTAAACTGGTTCATGGATTGCAGGATAAAACTTACCAGGAAAGGTTAAATAATCTTAACACGTATAGCTTGGAGGAAAGACGAGACAGGGGGGATATGATAGAAACGTTTAAATACATAAAAGGAATCAACACAGTAAAGGAGGAGACTATATTTAAAATAAGAAAAACTACCACAACAAGAGGACATAGTCTTAAATTGGAGGGGTAAAGGTTTAAAAATAATATCGGGCAGTATTACTTTACGGAGAGGGTAGTGGATGCATGGAATAGCCTTCCAGCTGAAGTGGTAGAGGTTAACACAGTGAAGGAGTTTAAGCATGCGTGGGCTAGGCATAAGGCTGTCCTAACTATAAGATAATGCCAGGGACTAATGAAAGTATTTAGAAAACTGGGCAGACTAGATGGGCCGAATGGTTCTCATCTGCCGTCACATTCTATGTTTCTATTTATTTTTATATATTTTTTTACAGAATATTGCTTGCATTACAGTCTGTCCTCTAAAGTTAATATACACTGCCATCATCATCATCATCATCATCACATATATTAGCTCATTGTCGAGTTGTATCTTTTTTCATTCTTCATAAATTGCTTATGGGATTTCAATTTTTTTTTATAACTTCTCATCTACTAGCTTGGTCAAGGTAATATAATATGTCCAAACAACAAACTAATTGTGCATCAAGGTAATAATGGCGTATGTGTGCATCAAATGAATCACAAATGTTCTGTTTACTACAAGAGAATGACATTTGATAATGTTGTTAATACCCATTAATGCTGCCCTCAACAATACGTATATGTATCACACATATTTGGGATGATCCCTAGTCTCATTCACATAATCCTGGTATCTAATCATGTTTTAAATTTGTTCTACATAAACTAGTAAAATAATGAGAAATTGCGAAACTTTTCTGCATAGTGCATTGCCTGGAAGTATATTTTACACAATGTCTCTAAATACTTCTCTACAAATTGACCAGTCAAAAAAAGGAAGGCGAACAAAAGCAACAAACGAAAGAAAGAACAATAATTTCTTACTATAAAACCATATAACAATATCTCAATACTTAACCCTATACGTCATTAGTCCAAACAGTGTTGGTGCTTGGGAAAACCCATGACCCCAGACCAACAGTACAAGCAACATGTAACAAATGTACATTATCAGATTGAAAGTAGATCTTGAAAGAAAAAGAAAACTATTGTATATGCATTACTGTTAGTCACTGAATTTGGAAAAACTAGGACATATTGTTAAAATGTACAATAACAAGGTAAGTACTATGTCACATTCCACATAAAATGTACATATATACATATATATAAATAATAGGCCAACACAGGAAGACAATAAAAAAAAAAAAAAATCTATTTAATGATTTACCTTAATCTGCCATGGATGTTTTCATTTAATTGAAAGGTTTCTGTTTTTTTTTACCCTGTTTTTTTGTGAGGAAGGCTGAACTTGATGGACACAAGTATCTTTTCAGCTATGTAACCCACCTGCTTAATTTTCTGATGCCAGAGAAGGCAGTTTCTGCAGGCCCCAAATTGAGTCATCAATTTGATGGACCGTGAAGAGGTGTATTGTAATGTTACATAGTATGTCAGACCTCCAATCAGGTGAAAAAGTAACCACTTGGCCCCTGTTTATTCTGTAACACTACAGATCCCACACCGTTCATCTAGAATTTAATGTCAATGTCATATATGGTCCACCTCTTTGCTTCAAGAATCAACTTACTACAAATTGTTTGAGCATGAACACATGCAACTTTAAAATAATCTCATTCTAGTAGTTCATATTTCTGAATATTTATCTCCGCTAACATTTATTTTACAAAGTGAAATGAAAAGTTTTTTTTTTGTTTTTTGTTTTACAGTGTAGCCATATTTCTTAGGGTCAGCTAAGAAATAGCTGATAACTTTCAAACATGAGCCTTTATGCTCTGAATCATTGGTGCAACCTAAGGAGGCGCTTTGCTTGTGAATTTTACATAGAAGGGGAAACTGAAACCTGCACACTGTGCAGATAATGCCTAAAGATGCATATGAACCATATTTTCAAACATATTAAGAAATTCATATTAAAAAGGATTAAGCAATCTTGATTTTGTAGAGTTGCTTAGCGCTGCAGTTGTAGTTAAGTGATTTCTCTACAGATAAAGCTATGTTATAATCATGTCATGCAGACATTTTACAAGTAGAATGGCAACGAATCAGTTAACATGCAATGCAGAATTAGCTGTAGCAAAATGTCTTTACTTGTAACCCACTTTTAATTCCTTGCTGATCTTTCAAGAAACTGAAGGGTTGAAATGATCCAAGCTCAAAAAGGAGAATTAAAAAAAAAATAAAAAAAATCAACAAGCGCACCCGACCCCTAATTGCATATTACAGCCTTTCCATGGTGTGAAAGTTAAGTGAAAGCAGAGAAGGGAAAAAAAATAAATCCGATCTGGCAGAGAAAAAGACTGATCATTGCAGAAGGAAGGACAAATTTATGCAAATCTTTTACAAACACTCACAAACAAACATTTATTTAGCTTTTCAAATGGTGGCCTCATTTCAATGAGAGAGAAGGGGGAGGGGAACAAGAAGGGGGAGAAGCAAAAATAAGAGATGGAGAGGGACAGCTTAGAGGCTGCATAAATATTCAGAAGGAAGATTATAGGATTCATGTTAGCTGGTCTTAGATTTCTCCAAAGTCCATACAGAAAAGCACAGAACAAAACTAACGAGAGGTAGAGCAGATGTCAAACAATGCCGGGGTCCCATTCACCCCCTCTCGCTTGGATGTGCTTAAGCTTTTTTTTTTTAGCGTGCATACAATATGGTAAGGTCATTCAAGAGCTCCCCTACACACTGCGTATTGTGGCTGCAGACCTATAAGCTGAATTGCTGTCAGCCATCCAAAAGTTCCCCATGAAAAGGCATTATGCAAATTCCACTTCTTGTCCCCTTCTTTTAGGGGAGGAGTACGATGGGGAAGGGGGGGGGAACACGGAAGGGCCCCTCCAGTCTGCCGCTTTGGAAGTCCTTGCCTTAATTTCTGTATGGTTTTGGTTTGCCTTAAGGCCATGCTGCTTGTTTTGACAGCGCATCCCCCTAGATAGTTGGGATTAGTGGAGCTTGTTTAGATAAACTTGAAATCAAGGCCTACTCTAGGTAGACAGCTAGATGTAGCTGCGGAGTTACCAGCTGCCTGCCTCTTTCATCCCAAAAGGATAGCAGATTCACATGATCCTTCGCTGCCACGGGCTATGTCACATACATAAGTAAGAAATTAAAGGCTGTTAAACAGCTTGGAAGTTTTAATGCTAAAATAAGGAATCTGTTCTGCACAGTTTACTTAAGTTAATAAATAGAAATAAAAAGGTGGCTTTTCAAAGCACGCAATGATGAACCTTTATAAACAGAAGGCATTGTGCACAGTCGCTGTTGAAGCTCAGTGTTAACTAAGATTTAAGAGCTACAGTCTAGTGATCTCTTCTGATTTTACTTTCACTTTGCCGTGATGATACCATAATGATATTTACCGTAATTCAATGTGTTTAATATGTATATTTTTTTATTATTTATTAGAATGTGTTGTGTGTATGTGAATTTTCCAATATGACAGAACAAATGCTATAGCACCCCAAAGAAATAATAATATAATGCAGTAATAGAATAATAATAAAAAACAAATAGGTAGTATTCATAATAATTATTTTTGCCAGCCCGCTGGTGAAGTACAGAAACATACCTGAGCATGCTAACATCATCCTGTGTGTTAAGTAAAGCGCTGCAGAATTTGACGGCGCTCTATACATATCATAATAATAATAATAATAATAATAATAATAATAAAAGTAGAGGGGGAACTATAAAACATAGCGACATGGTTAGAACAAGATTCTTTGTTTCAATAGGATGTGCAGGGATTTAGCTGAGGTTAAACTCTTTCCATCTGGTCAGTGGCTAGTGTTAAGCTCTTTGGGTTAGTAGTAGCCGTTAATGGGTAGCAGCCGAGTTGAAATCCAGTTGTTAAGTAGAGGGTAGTGGCTGCCATAGAGAATAATGAGAACCATTAGCCGCTACTTAGCAATGGTTTTTGCTTGAGAAATTTGTCAGTCAGTAAGTTGGTACTCTCTAAAACTAGTGGCAGGCAGTTTAAAAGTAGCAGCTGCGCGGTAATAAGTAGCAACAAGATTATAAATGAGCCATGAGTTTTTCCAGTAAAACAGCTTACACCTGTGCTTTATGAAGAATCTATATTTTAATAGCAGGACAAGTGTATATAAACAAACATAATGAGATAAAAATTCTAAATTTGACAAAAGTAAATTCAGATACGTGCATGCATCCAAATGGATGACAGGAAACCAACTAATTAAAGGGAACCTGTCATGGGCAAATCTGTGCTAGCTCTTTTAAAAGAGCTTGACATTCCATTTATACAACATGCTAGCAAACATATAGATTTAGAGAAAAAACTATTTAAAAATTCAGTCTTGTGATCAAATGCTGCCGATAGCAGCATTTGATTGGAGGAGTGTGGTATTTGGCCACGCATGTGTACCTACAATTCATTGCTTCGTTATAAGAAGCAATGGGTTGGAATATATCGCAGGTGATGTCAACATGGTTGCTGACATCACCGAAGGCAGAGTCAGAGGCTGCAGCAGGAAAGTCCCGACCGTAGAAAGGAGGCAAGTGATTTATTTGAAACTTTTATTTCTAGCTACAAAGGGGGAGGACAATTTAGATCCTACAGACAAGCAAGCACCAGGAATTCGCATATGCTCAGCTGACACTGAGAATATCAGCAATTTAAATAAATATATATATATATATATATATAGTGGGACCTCGGTTTACAAACGTCTCGGTTAACATAATTTTCGGTTTACAAATGAAAATCCATTGAAAATAATGCCTCGGATTCCTTTTTTTTTCGCAAAACAAAGCAAGTTTCCCCAGGATGCATTGCACCTGGGAGGTTTATAGCACCGCCCCCTGCATGCTGGAGTCTGTGGGTTGCACGTGGAGTGTGGAGGTGTTGGAGCGGCTTTTGCATTGAGTTTTGGAGCCATTCTGGAAATTTTTGCATTTGTTTTGGGACTTTTTGGTGCATTTCTCAAGCTGTGGAAAGGTAGGGAGCTGAGCTTCATCGTTTGCATGCCTTTTATTTATTTTTTTATTCTTTATTTTTGGTGCAATAGAGTTAACAAACAGACCTGTCGTGCCACGACAGCATTCACAGGCGGAATAATGCATATAAGGTCATGACGATAAACAATTGCACATTTTTGTTATCAAACAGGTTGTATATGTAAGAGTGCGTTGCGAGTAAAATAATTATATCGGCATTTGTGAGACATATTAGTAAAGAGTGACTAAAACACAAATTATATGCCGTTAAAATAATAACATGCGGGGCCTGACCGCAGAGAGCAGAGGATGCAAACTCATACGGCTCCTGCTCTGCGGCACTAAATAAACAGTTATAGAAAGTCAAAACGGGATCTGATCGGTTCGAAAAGGACACCAGAAGACAGGTGAAGCCCAGGGGCACACAACGATGCAACTTAAGCGACTACCCCGGCTTAATACACCGGCCCTTCCCGTGAGGCCTACACATGTGGCCGGCGTGAGGGAGACGGCCGCTCCCCCGCTGGCACTGGCGGCTGACAAGCGGAGACCAGAACCCCGTTCCCCCCCCTATGGACCGGTGGGGGTTATCCCGGTCCACCCTAGGGAGACCCTGAGACAGCCCGGCAAGAATGGCAAGATGACACAGGGGCCTGTCAAAAGCAAAGACAAGGCACTCAAAATGGCGGAGGCGGCGTCCTTCCCTAGCTCTCAAAGCGAGCTTCCAGAGGTCGAGCATCGGCTGAACAGGACCTTCCGGATTTTCTGGGAGAAGCTAGAGGCCCTTCTGTTCCCGACAGACCCAGAGGTTGAGCTGGGAGCCGAGCCACACAGTCACCTCCACAAGTACAAGCGGGAAGCAGCGCCGGCGACCCCAATATCTAACCGTCCAGAGGGCCGGGCAGCTAAACAGAAGAACAAAGCTACAGTTAAACAAAGGGGCATCATCAACCACCCAACTCTGACTTGTGGAGCCCAAGCAACAACACTACTCAAACGGACCGCTTAAACCCCCACAAACCAGCGAGAGCCGCAAGCATACACATGAGGTGAGACACCGACAACAAACCAGAAACCTACCGAAAGCCTCGGATCCCAGCACCACCACCAGCCTGACAAGCAAGAGGAGCCGAGGTATACAGCCACCCACAATGCTCCTAGTGAGCAACAGAAACCTACGACAACCTAGAACCGGGACACCGCAGGGGGAATATCCTCACTGGCACGAAGTCCAGAACCTGCTGCAACCTTACCAGATGACGCGGGGGAATCCCACCGTTACGAAGACACCGGAATGGGACTGCGGTATGCCTCCTGCGGGCGTGAGCTGACTGGAACTCTGGAAGCCATAAAAGAGTCACCCACCCCTCGCCTCATATAGACTTTAACTGTATTTCAGGCAAATGTTATGTTTCTTATGACATCTAGTGATTATTTTATACCCCTCTGCTTCTTAGTTAGGCTTAACTTTAATGCTGAAAGTGTGCCCCTAGCCCATAATTAATCACAGGGGATTACCCCCCCCAACTCATAGCCTGTAGCTTGCTGCCAAGTATATATAACTTGTGGATAGCTTAAATTAACTGAACTTAACTAACCTTATATCACAATATACCCTAGCCTGTTTTACTCAGTTAGATTGTTAATTTGAAATGTACATAATGTTTAATTAGCCTGCTAACATACCGTTTTTTATGATATAACCATTTGTTATTTAATGCAAAGCTCGCAGATTACCACCGGGACATCTCATCACACCTTGTATATATAGGTGGCTTGTTTAGCGACATTTAAACATGAGAGTTGCCTTGTTGACAGCTACACTTATAGCACACGTATAGTGTTAACGGTTAAAAATTTTATTATCTCTATAGTAGCATAATCTCACATACGGTGCCTTCACTTACGTTAAGAGACGACAACAAAGTCGATAGCAAAGCTATGTTATTTAACGATGTCTGCCATGCATGTACAATCACTAACGGATCCAAGCAATAACCATGCAGATTACAATGTCAAGCTATATTATATGTTTATCTTGTTCACTTAACTCTAAAAATGTGCAATGCCTCCAATGCCATAGTGTTATTTCTTTCTGTGTATCATCTGGTTTGCTTCAGCTATTGTGGCAGAGCAAACTTGCCTGTTAATTATTTGCACAAATAAAATAAAGAATTAAAAAAAAAAATAATAATAATAACAACATGCTTGGGACATATGAGCTCTGTTTAGAGACAGTGGGTTTCACTCCGTAAAACTTAGAGACTTTAACTGTTGAGATCGTACCCCTAGGTCAGGGATAGGCAACCTTCGGCTCTCCAGATGATGTGGACTACATCCCCCATAATGCTCTTACACACATAATGCTGGCAAAGCATCATGGGAGGTGTAGTCCAAAACATCTGCAGAGCCGAAGGTTGCCTATCCCTGCCCTAGGTATAGGAGCAGGGTAGCTAGGGCATGCAGGATTGAGCTTGGTCTGGGCACTCGTCGTGCTCTGAGCACACACTATCATACCATGGTTAAATCATACAGTGCTAACAATTCACACACACATCGAGTGTGTTGATAAATAGAGATGTCCCGAATAGTTCGCCGGCGAACATAACTTGTTCGCGTTCGCCACGGCGGGCGAACATATGCGATGTTCGGTCCGCCCCCTATTCGTCATCATTGAGTAAACTTTGACCCTGTACCTCACAGTCAGCAGACACATTCCAACCAATCATCAGCAGACCCACCCTCCTCCTGGACAGTATCCATTTTAGATTCATTCGGAAGCTGCATTCTTAGTGAGAGGAAGGACAGTGTAGATGCTGCTGATTTAATAGGGAAATCGATAGCTAGGCTAGTGTATTCAGTGTCCACTACAGTCCTGAAGGACTCATCTGATCTCTGCTGTAAGGACAGCACCCCAAAAAGCCCTTTTTAGGGCTAGAACATCAGTCTGCTTTTTTTTTTCCCCCTGTGTAATCTAATTGCAGTTGCCTGCCTGCCAGCGTGTGTGTCAGGCTCACAGCGTATACTTGCCCAGTGCCACCACTCATATCTGGTGTCACAATAGCTTGCATTTAAAAACACAAAAACTTTTTTGACTGTAATATAATAGCAGTCAGTTTCCTTCACACGTGTGCCTTTCAGGGCCTGCCAGGGCACAGTGTCACACCAGTGCAACTCATATCTGGTGTAACAGTAGTGTACATAAAAAAAAAAAAAACTAGAAATTTGACTGTGAAATAATAGCAGTCAGTTTCCTTCACACGTGTGCGTTTTAGGGCCTGCCAGGGCACAGTGTCAAACCAGTGCAACTCATATCTGGTGTAACAGTAGAGTACATTTAAAAAAAAATACAATTTTGACTGTAATAGATTGAATAGCAGTTAGTTGTCTGCAAGCTTGCACGCATAGTACCACTAATCGAAAAAAAAATGACAGGCAGAGGCAGGCCACCCCGCAGGGGCCGTCGTGGTCGTGGTGCTGTGATTCCCTTTGGCCCTAGAATAATGCCCAGTGTTCAGAGGCCACGTACCCTGAACTTGAAAAGTTCTAAGGACATAGTTGACTGGCTAACACAGGAACCCAATCTTCTACAGCTTCCGCTTGGAACCTTGACGCACCATCCACCTCCAGTTTAGCTTCTAGCACCTATCAAATTACCACTCGCCCGCGTGCCGCCACCACCAACACTAGCACCACAGCCGCTTCACTTGATCTGTCAGAGGAGTTATTTACACATCAGTTGGAAGAAATGAGTGATGCGCAACCATTTTTGCCAGAGGATGTAGATAACAGGGACATGTCTCAGTCAGGCAGCATTACACACATGGACGTACGGTGTGATGATGATGATGATGTACCCGCTGCTGCTTCCTTTGCTGAGTTGTCAGATACAAGTGAAGCGGTTGATGATGACGATGCGTCCGTGGATGTCACGTGTGTGCCCGCTAGAAGAGAAGAAGAACAGGGGGAAAGTTCAGATGAGGAGACAGAGAGGAGGAGGAGATGAGTTGGAAGCAGGGGGAGGTCGGCGCAAGGAGCTAGTGGCACAGTCAACCAGCATGCATCGGCACCTGGGGTCAGCCAGACAGCACGCCAATCAACGCATGCTGTTGCCACCACCAGAATGCCGTCATTGCTGAGCTCAGCAGTGTGGCATTTTTTTTTGTGTGTCTTCCTCTGACAACAGCGATGCAATTTGCAACCTGTGCCAAAAGAAACTGAATCGTGGGAAATCAAACACCGACCTAGGTACAACTGCTTTGCGAAGGCACATGATCGCACATCACAAACACCTATGGGATCAACACATGAGTACAAGCAGCACACAAACTCAAAGCCGCCATCCTCCTCCTGGTCCAGCATCTTAAGCCACGTCAACCACTGCTGTCCTCCTTGCCCCCTCTCAACCATCCGCCACTCCGTCTCTCGCCTTGAGCAGTTCCTGCTCATCTGCCCACAGTCAGGTGTCATTCAATGACATGTTTGAGCGTAAGAAGCCAATGTCACAAAGTCACCCCCTTGCCCGGCATCTGACAGCTGGCTTGTCTGAACTCTTAGCCCGCCAGCTTTTACCATACAAGCTGGTGGAGTCTGAGGCGTTCCAAAAATTTGTAGCTATTGGGACACCGCAGTGGAAGGTACCCGGACGAAATTTCTTTGCACAAAAGGCAATCCCCAACCTGTACTCGATTGTGTAAAATTAAGTAATGGCATGTCTGGCACACAGTGTTGGGGCAAGGGTCCATCTGACCACTGATACCTGGTCTGCAAAGCATGGTCAGGGCAGGTATATCACCTACACTGCGCATTGGGTAAACCTGCTGACGGCTGCCAAGCATGGAATGCGTGGCTCTGCAGAGGAGTTGGTGACACCGCCACGACTTGCAGGCAGGCCTGCTGCCACCTCCTCTACTCCTCCTACTCCATCCTCTTCCATAACCTCCTCGGCTGAGTCCTCTTCTGCTGCTGCGTCTTGCTCCACATCAACGGCACCCTTCCAGCTCCCCAGGTACTATTCCACATCCCGGATACGGCAGTGTCACGCCGTCTTGGGGTTGACTTGCCTGAAAGCAGAGAGTCACACCGGACCAGCACTCCTGTCCGCCCTGAACGCACAGGTGGATCAGTGGCTGACTCCGCACCAACTGGAGATCGGCAAAGTCGTTTGTGACAATGAAAGAAATTTGTTGGGGGCATTGAATTTGGGCAAGTTGACACATGTGCCGTGCATGGCACATGTGTGTAATCTGATCGTACAACGTTTTGTGCATACGTACCCAGGCTTACAGGACGTCCTGAAGCAGGCCAGGAAGGTGTGTGGTCATTTCAGGCGTTCCTACACGGCCATGGCTCACTTTTCAGATATCCAGCGGCGAAACAACATGCCAGTGAGGCGCTTGATTTGCGACAGCCCGACACGTTGGAATTCAACACTCCTAATGTTCGACCGCCTGCTCCAACAAGAAAAAGCCGTTAACGACTATTTGTATGACCGGGGTGCTAGGACAGCCTCTGCGGAGCTGGGAATTTTTTTGCCACGTTACTGGACGCTCATGCGCAATGCCTGTAGGCTCATGCGTCCTTTTGAGGAGGTGACAAACCTAGTCAGTCGCACCGAAGGGACCATCAGCGACATCATACCATTTGTTTTCTTCCTGGAGCGTGCCCTGCGAAGAGTGCTGGATCAGGCTGTAGATGAGCGTGAAAAGGAAGAGGAAGAGTTGTGGTCACCATCACCACCAGAAACAGCCTTATCAGCATCGCTTGCTGGACCTGCGGCAACGCTGGAAGAGGAGTCAGAGGAGGAATGTCGCTTTGAGGAGGAGGAGGAAGACCAACCACAACAGGCACCCCAGGGTGCTCGTTGTCACCTATCTGGTACCCGTGGTGTTGTACGTGGCTGGGGGGAAGAACATACCTTCAGTGAGATCACTGAGGACGAGGAACGGGACATGAGTAGCTCGGCATCCAACCTTGTGCAAATGGGGTCTTTCATGCTGTCGTGCCTGTTGAGGTACCCTCCTATAAAAAGGCTAAAGGAGAACGACCTGTACTGGGTGTCCATGCTACTAGACCCCCGGTATAAGCAGAAAGTGCCTGAAATGTTACCGAATTACGGCAAGTCGGAAAGGATGCAGCAGTTCCAAAATCAATTAAAAAGTATGCTTTACACAGCGTATAAGGGTGATGTCACAGCACAACGAGAATCTAATAGGGGAAGAGGTGAAAATAATCCTCCTCCCACGACCACGCCGGCAAGGACAGGACGCTTTACAGATGTGTTGTTGATGGAGGTCCTACGCATCGCCACAGCCCTTCGGGATCCACCCTCAGAGAACGACTCGACCGACAGGTAGCAGACTACCTCGCCTTAACTGAAGATATCGACACTCTGAGATGCGATGAACCCCTTGACTACTGGGTGTGCAGCCTTGACCTGTGGCCTGAGCTATCCCAATTTGCAATAGAACTTCTGGCCTGCCCCGCTTCAAGTGTCCTGTCAGAAAGGACCTTCAGTGCAGCAGGAGGTATTGTCACTGAGAAGAGAAGTCGCCTAGGTAAAAAAAGTCTAGATTACCTCACCTTTATTAAGATGAATGAGGGATGGATCCCGAAGGGACTGACAGTGGGCGATACATTCGACTAAAAAAGGCCTGATGAGGGGGACGTAACAGGGAATAAACTGATAAGAATTGTACTACTTAACACACCACTCCTATCTGGTGGCACATTAGATTGCACGCGCAGTGCCCCAAATTTGAAGTAGGAGGACCGACCAAGCATCTTTTTTCCATCTCCCGGTTCCTAAAATCGATGCCATTTACACGTCCCCTGATAGGGGACGTAACAGGGATTAAACTGATAGGAATGGTACTACTTAACACACCTTATAATAATGCAGAGAGAGGCAATGCAGAGAGAGGAGTCTGAAGAAGAGGAGTCAGAGGAGGAAGGTGGCTTTGAGGAGGTGGAAGACCAAACACAGCAGGCGTCCCAGGGGGCTTGTTTGTCACCTTTCGGGGACCCTTGGTGTTGTACGTGGCTGGGTGGAGGAAGAGACCTTTAATGACATCAGTGAGGACAAGGAACGGGACATGGCTAGCTTGGTATCCAACCTTGTGCAAATGGGGAGTTTGCGGTTGTGCAAATGGACTGTTTGCGGTTGTTTGCGGTGCGTTAAACGGGGAGTTTGGTCTGTCACTGTGAAGCGGGCGTAACCCTTACACTACCTGATCGATACAACATCATACCTGATGTTTTAAAGCACGTTATTCCAAACAATTTAGGAATGTTAGGTGATTTATGCCCTTTATGGATTAAAACCAGACATGTAATTTTCCATGGGACTTTTGCCAGTGATCCCCCTCCGGCATGCCACAGTCCAGGTGTTAGTCCCCTTGAAACAACTTTTCCATCACTATTGTGGCCAGAAAGAGTCCCTGTGGGTTTTAAAATTTGCCTGCCTATTGAAGTCTATGGCGGTTCGCCCGGTTCGCGAATATTTACGGAAATTCGCGTTCGCCATTCGCAAATGGAACATTTTATGTTCGCGACATCTCTATTGATAAACCCTGCGTTTGATCCCGTAGGTGCAGGTGAGACTAGCTAGTTGGAGATGCTGCTAGATTGGGCGTTGGAGGTGTGGGTACCTTAAGGGCACTTTCCGAGTGCGCATAATGGGGTCACAGGGGGGGACTCGTGCCGCCATTCTCCCTGTGCGTGGTAATTGCCCCTACTACTGAAAAACATGGCTAATGAGGTGGAGACTAAATAAAGCTTACTACAGAGTATGTTCCTGAATAAAATGCAATAACAATAATAATTAAACATTAAACAGTGCCGTCTTTGCGACTTCTTGCTAGGGTCAGCCGACCCCCTGTTGGGGTGTTACAGAGTCCCCCAGTTGTGCCCGGTGCTTGTCTGGTGGTATATCCATTTGTGGGTTCGAGTCTGAACTGTGTGAATGGAGTAGACTCAAAGGGTGCCGCCTGGATCTCTTCGGTGTTGCCCGGTCCCATCGCCGGGTTGGGTGTCGCTCCATGAGGGTCCCCTCTGCTTGCCGGCTTGGTGAGCTGGCTTGCGCCGGGTATGTGACGTTGTCTCGGCGGTACACTGTTCTTGGTGAGGTCAGTCGCTTGGGTATGCGTGCCCGCCGGGATCTTCTGCATTTTCGGCGCCATTGTATGGCTCTGTCAGCATGGGGGAGTTCGTTTTTGCGTTGGGAGTGTGGCTGCAGCCCCTCGGGTGAGCGTTTAGTCAGACTGCATACCTCCGTTTGTTGCTCCTTCTCTGCCAATCGCCTCCAGAACGAGGGTAGTATATTCTCTAATTTGGACAGGAGATCTGGCTGTTCTGTGTGTCGAGCGCACGTGGCGGCAGCCATGTTGCAAGGCTGCGCCTCGTCTCTCAGGTCTCCCGCTTTTTCCTCTCTGTGCCCTCTTGGTGTCGGACCGGGATAACCCCCACCGGTCCGAGGGGGGGGAGCAGGGCATTCATGGGGCTGCTTCTCCAGTTTGTTGATGGGGAGAGCGGCCGTCTCTCCCCATCTCCGTCGCTTGCAGGCCCCGGCTTAACATCTTGGGCCCCCGATCTCCAGAGTGCTAGTTTTTCGTATTAGGCTGATCACCAGGTCCTCCTGAACTCAGGTATCATGAATCCAGGTGAGTGCTCAGCCCAAATTTAGCGAGTTTTCAAGGATTATCTGTATTTTCAGCTGGAGCTCAGCTTTCATGCGACTGCTCCGCTTGCTGGCTTGGCCCCGCCCCCTCTGCATGCCTTTTATTGTGTGTTCTGCATTGTGGGTTGGTTTCTATGCCAGCTCATTTTGACTTTTTTCTGACCTCCAGAACGGATTAATTGGTTTTCAATGCATTCCTATGGGAAACCACGTTTCGGTTTACAAATTTTTCGCAATAAGAAACGTCCCGGAGAACGCATTAAATTCGTAAACCGATGTCCCACTGTATGTATGTATGTGTATATATATATATATTAAGAAGAACCAATTCACTATCCAACGTGAAGTACAATATTTTGGAATGTACATATAGCACCCTATCTAGAAAGTCTTCATTACTCCTTAAAGTCAACACAAATGTACAAACTAGAAATATTTAAAATAAAATTGCAAAATTAGCTATAATTCAGGAGAGACCAAAAGGATGATGCAAAAATATGTGATGGTATGTTGAAATGTATAACAGATTTAAATAAAATGTTGAAGAAAAAAAGAGAGTAGCAGTAGAAAAGACAATGCCAGACAATACTGAGGAATTGTTGATACTTGTTAAACATTTTTACATCTACTGGAAATGTTCACCAATGTGTATGTACATATAGTTTGATAAACAAGTACACTGTATGGCCAAAAGTATGTGGACACCTGACCATCACACCTATATGAGCTTGTTGGATATCACACTCCAAAAAATGGTCATTAATATGGCACTGTCCCCACCCATGGCAGCTATATTATGTACCATTCTTCTGTTCTGGTAAGATGTTCCACATATTGCATTCTAAGGCATTGATGATAGAGAAGATATGTCTCACAATCAGAATTCCAATGGGGTTGTGGTTAGGCCTCTGTGCAGGCCACATGTGTTCCTCTATACCAACTTTGTCAAATCATGTCTTGGACACACATAAGCATAGTCATGCTGAAACAGAAAAAAATGTCTTACCCAAACTGCTTCAACAAAGTTGAAAGCAAAGAGTCTAGCCCAAGCCCTGAGAAATAGCACCAGATCCTTATCTCTCCTCACGATATACACTAACCAATGCAATGCAGTAGGTAGTATCCACCTGGCATCCACCACACCTATATTTTTCCATCAGACTGCCAACAATAAACCAAGAAGGAGTTATGCCACACTACTTAGTTAAAATAATAAACCCAAGATGGTTTATCTCCACAGAATATCCAGGTTAATATACCCGGGACATCTTCACCTTTGCATGGGTTACGTGATAGCGAGTGCTCCGAGTTGCACTTCCTGGTGGGCACATTGTGCATCATGGACTGATTTGAAAAGCAAGCACTTTTTATCAAGCATCATTTAAACAGTGTTTAACCTTTTAAACTTGTATTAAATCATCTAAATAGTTTGTCGTGGGATATATGACACTGTTTTACAAAGTTAAAATTGACTTGACAAAGGCAGCTGTAAGTGACCTAAACGCTGCCATGGTGGCTGGCCTCTACTAAAGTCTACAACTGAAGACTTTTTTAATTTTTAAATTCCTTATTTCTGAAGTATAAGTACATAGGGTAAAATAAGAATAGCCATATTTATTTCTGTTCAGCAATGTCTCATGAGTATAATGATGCCCCCTTGTAGAGATTTCATGGTGTTTTGGAAAGTTACAGGGTCAAATAGAGAGCTTGCCAATTTAAAATTTTTGCACATTGAAAAAAGTGCCATATTGGTTTGCTAGGCCTATGTTGCATTTGAAACCATATGGCAGCCCAGGAATAAAAATTACCCCCATCTTTGCATACCATTTGGAAAAGTAGACAACCCAGGGTATTCAAAATGTGATATGTCCAGTCATTTTTAAGAGCCACTTAGTTACAAATGCTGGCCAAAGTTAGTGTTCATAATTTATTTATTTTTTACATGTACATATACAGATTTTATGGGGTTTTGGAAAGTCAGAAGGTCAATTATAGCAGGGCTCGACAAATGCCAGGCGCCAGATCGCTACGGCGACTAGAAATGTCGCCCTGGCATCTGGGATTTGCCAGCTCTCTAGTCATGGGACATATTGGAGGCGGCCGCTCGCGGGAACATGGAGGCGGCCGTCCACCGGCGGAAGCATTGTGCACAGCCACCGGCGTCTTATGATGTCGGGAGCCGGAATATGACGTCATTTCAGCCCCGGCATCATTACAGAGCGCGTGGGAGCATAGAGGAGCTACAAACAGAGTACTGCTCCTTTGCATAGAGAGCAGCCCAACTGGACCCCAGGAAATACCGACTCAGCTATCCCAAAGGTAAGGAGTCTGAGTGGGTTTCAATTAAAACAAAAATGTGTGTGTGTGTGTGTAAGCATGTGTGTGTTTGTTAGAGAGTCTGTCAGAGTGTGTGTCAGCCTGTCAGTGTGTGTGTGTGTCAGCCTGTCAGTGTGTGTGTGTGTGTGTGTCAGCCTGTCAGTGTGTGTGTGAGAGCCTGTCAAGAGAGTGTGAGTGAGCGCCTGTCAGAGTTTGTGTGTGCGAGTCTGTCAGTGTATGCGTGCAAGTCTGTAGTCAGTGTAAGAGTGTGTGAGAGCCTGTCAAAATGTGTGCATGCAAGCCTGTTGTCAGCATGAGTGTGTATGTGAGCCTGTAAGAGTATGTGCGCCTGTCAGTGTGTGTGCGCGCGTTTAGGTACCTGCCCCCTCCGATCGCATGAGGAGGGTGTTTAAACACCTTTCTTCCCATTTTCCCATGCCGTGCCAGTTTCACCATGGCTGAGATGATCAATATTTTATGATCTCAGCTAAGCCAATGCTTTCCCTTGGGTGCAGCAGTGACCCAGGACTCTCTAGTGGCCATCTGAGTAAAGGTCACTAGAGGTGTTAGTAAGCAGCAATGTAAACTCTGCCTTTTCACGGAAAAGGCAGTGTTTACACTGAAACGCCTGCAGGGACAGGCTATAGACAAATGAACAACTACATCAAGCTGTAGTGGTTTTGGTGACTATAGTGTACCTTTAAGAATTGCACTTTCTTGTTAAAAATGACTGGCTCCTACCTTTTTTTTGCTGGCTCCTATATTCCAAACAAATTTGTCAAGCACTGAATTATAGGGCTTGCAAATTAAATTCTCTGGACTTTCTGCCTGGGTTGTCAGGCAGGTCCCTCAATATACAATAAATAAATTCACATAATTCTAAAAATTTAAAATATATATTTAAAAATGATACATATATCTGTATGTATGTATATACACACATACAGATTTATAAATATTTTTTTCATTATATTTTTGGTATCCCCTCTTTTTGTCCTCATTATTGCAGGCCTACCGCTTCGTCAGTTCCGGTACACCACAACCGATTTATCAGATATGGAGGATTCACGCATATACCACTAAACAACTTATTACAGTATTGGGCCCCGAACACAAATATATATATATATATATATATATATATATATATATATATATATATATATATATAAAATACATATGTATATATAATACAAATATATTTATAAAATGGTAAATGGTGAGGCTGCACTCTTGGTTTTTAAAAAATCCTATCTTTATTTATGCAATTAAACTTTTAATTGCATAAATAAAGAGATCGAGAGTGCAGCCTCACCATTTACCATTTTATAAATATATTTGTATCCAATTTTCATCTAGTGTGTAAGGAATTTCTAATATATATATATATACACACACACACTTATTTATATATACTTTATGCATAATTTTATTTTTCATTATTTAAATGTTTGTTTCACTACTTTTAATGTTGGGGGATCTGCATGAAAATCCAGGCAGTCCACCAGCAGTGATTTAAACTGCTGATCTGGGTCATGTGATTGCGATCTCATCACAATCGCATGAACCAGAATGGCCGGATTTGCTGGAGGAGGACTGCTTGGGTTTTTAGGCATTTCCCCTGATCGGGATCGCAGTGGACAGTGAATATAGTGGCTCCCGGGAGGCCATAAAGGCCTATTGGTCTGCGTTATCGTGTTAATGTAGTGGTAAAATGTGATATAATGGTAAAAAAAAAAATAATCTACTTTAAGGTTTAAAGAGTAAGAAAGCTTTACATTTAAAAAATCCATTTGAAAAATAAATCTGTGCCATTGATTGAATGGCCACAAACAGAAAACCTTTAAATATTTATTTTATATTAATGTTAGTTTAAAGGAGACTTATTCTAAGAACTATGATACTTGTTTTAAACAAATTTACAACTTAATTCTCCAAAGTTCCCTCTGGAATTCAACAGAGTAATTAATTGGTCCACTATCAATTCCATAACCCAAGAAAGGGCTCACTATGTTTTAGATAATTATATTTTCCCTCTAAAACCCATGTCACTTTGATAATAATTATTAGTTGAATTTTTATACTAACAATAATTTAATCTCTGGGATTAATATTAGTTATAAAATGTACAGAAACAATATTTTCAAGGAAGTTCAAGAATAACAAGCTTTGCCTGGTGGTGTTAATACTGTACATGATTAGGACCACGCCGTTACCACATAACATTGGCCTGGAACTAATCCAACATAATGATATAGAAATCTGCCAAATAGTTGCCAAGATACATTTGTTTTTATTGGAATGGCTTTTCTTTAGCTAATGTGATTAAACCTGTGCATTATAACATTATGCTTGTAACACACATTGCTGTACACAGCACCATAATCCTCTGGTGACGTGTGTCACAATTTCTCTAAACAGACATAACTGAAATATATTTTTGAAAAAACTAAAGGAAATACAAACCTTGATAAAAACTAAATCACGTTACAATGAAATTGTCACGTGGATGTTTTTAACAAACACAGAATCCCTTATTTAAATGTTTCAATAACTTGAGACAGAATGTACTATCAATGTATCAATTTCAGTCCATTTGAAAGTCATACTTATAACACAGTATCCTTTAGGCATCTACTGCTTATTTATCTTTGGATGCTTACAATGCAACATTGATTGCAATATGCAGGTTTAATATTGAACAATACACCTTTGTTCATGCTGGTCATAAGGGGATAACAGTTCCCCATATGTGAAAAGGCTGAGGCGGCAGGCGAAGTCTTTAGTTGTGTTAGGAGATACCCAGCCTATAAGAACACAGGCCTCCCCTTCCTCTGGGCGGAGACTGCCTGGTTCAGTATAGAAGAATCTACTTCCAGTTCAAATGTCATCAACACAAACTATTAAACTCCAAACATTTAACCTCACTCTATTAAATAAAAAACAAAAAACAGCCGCCTCGCTCGAAGTTATACCTCAAAGTAGATGTGTCCTTTGTATCTGGTACATCCTCTGGCACTCCGCTGTCTCAATCAACCATTGGCCTCTACACCAATTTAAATTTCTGTAGATACACTAGAATTGATTTTGTTGCAATTCAGCCTGCCTACAGACTAAGTCCAGTGTATCAGGGAAAACATTGAAACATAGAATGTGACGCCAGATAAGAACCATTCGGCCCATCTAGTCTGCCCAATTTTCTAAATACTTTCATTAGTCCCTGGCCTTATCTTATAGTTAAGATAGCCTTATGCCTATCCCACGCATGCTTAAACTCCTTTACTGTGTTAACCTCTACCACTTCAGCTGGAAGGCTATTCCATGCATCCACTACCCTCTCAGTAAAGTAATACTGCCTGATGTTATTTTTAAACCTTTGTCCCTCTAATTTAAGACTATGTCCCCTTGTTGTGGTAGTTTTTCTTCTTTTAAATATAGTCTCCTCCTTTACTGTGTCGATTCCCTTTATGTATTTAAATGTTTCTATCATATCCCCCCTGTCTCGTGTTTCCTCCAAGCTATACATGTTAAGATCATTTAACCTTTCCTGGTAAGTTTTATCCTGCAATCCATGAACCAGTTTAGTAGCCCTTCTCTGAACTCTCTCTAAGGTATCAATATCCTTCTGAAGATACGGTCTCCAGTATTGCGTACAATACTCCAAGTGAGGTCTCACCAGTGTTCTGTACAATGGCATGAGCACTTCCCTCTTTCTACTGCTAATGCCTCTCCTTATAAAACCAAGCATTCTGCTAGCATTTCCTGCTGCTCTATTACATTGTCTGCCTACCTTTAAGTCATCAGAAATAATCACCCCTAAATCCCTTTCCTCAGATGTTGAGGTTAGGACTCTATCAAATATTCTGAACTCTGCCCTTGGGTTTTTACGGAAAAGGAAAATCCTTTATGGACAACGATATCGGTTTACTATATGGTAGGCACCCTTTTACAGGTCTACCCGAACGTTGGTTCCGACACACCACAGCCGACTTAAACTTCCAATACTATAACTTGGCTTATTGAATCTGACTACAAATATATATGTAGATGAAACCCCACTTAACTGAGAGGTGTGCCCAATCATGCAATCTAACCCACTTTGAAGTAAGTTTCCAAACATTTATTACATACTATGCAAAGTATTTATTGCTTTAACCCCTTAAGTCCGGAGGGCGTACTATTACGTCCTTTTAAAAGCGGCTCTAAACGCCGCCGGACGTAATAGTACGCCCTCCGGTTTTTAGTAACTTACCCGGTCGCCGGCGGTCCCACGCCGGCGATCGCGGTTGGGGGGACTCCCAGGGAGCCCCCCCGCGGCACATCTTCCTCCTCCGGTGCCTCCCAGTCATGTGAGAGTGAGGTCCTTGCGAGGACCTCACAATCACATGGCCGGGATAGCTGGCTCAGGCATTGCCAGCAGGGGGACCAACTGTAATGACAGTTGGTCCCCCTGCTGGCTGAAAATAAAATAAAAATAATGTTAAAAGTGTAAAAAAAAAAATTTATACTTAGATCATATATATATATATATATATATATATATATTATATATATATGATCTAAGTATATATATACACATATACATACACACACATACACCGTCTAGGTGTATTTTAATATTAATATATATATAATTATATATATATATATTAATATCAAATTACACGTAGACTGATACTGATTAAATATATATATAATTATTGTTATATATATATTTATAAATAATATAAAAAAATAAATATGTAAATACGTAAAAAAATAAAATAAAATAAATAATTAAAAATAAAATATTAAAAAAATATAGATGTGTTTTATTTCGTTCTAACTGTATTGTGATATTAATATATATATATTTATATCAAAATACACGTAGAACAAAATAATATATATATCTATATACATAAATATATACGTATATATCACTATATATATACCTATATATAAATAAAAATATTAAAAAAATATATATATATATATACGTATATATACACATATGTATATATATACATATATTAATTCTACACATATATTTATGTAATAATTTTACATAATTAGGTATCCTAATTAATTACAATTAGCGGGACCTGCCTGACCACCCATGCCGAAAGTATAGGGAATTTAATTTGCTAGCACTATATTTAACCCTATAACTTTCCAAGACACCATAAAACCTGTACATGGGGGGTACTGTTTTACTCGGGAGACTTCGCTGAACACAAATATTAGTGTTTCAAAACAGTAAAATGTATTACAACCATGATATCGCCAGTAAAAGTGACTTTTTTTGCATTTTTCACGCACAAACAGCACTTACAGGGACGATATTATTGCTGCAATACTTTTTACTGTTTTGAAACACAAATATTTGTGTTCAGCGAAGTCTCCTGAGTACAACAGTACCCCTCATGTACAGGTTTTATGGTGTTTTCAAAAATTACAGCGTCAAATATAAGGCTTGTGTTTAATTTTTTTCACATTAAAATTCGCCAGATTGCTTACGTTGCCTTTATGACCCTATGGTAGCCCAAGAATGAAAATTACCCCTATGATGGCATACCATTTGCAATAGTAGACAACCAAAGGTATTGCAAATGGGGTATGTCCAGTCTTTTTTAGTAGCCACTTAGTCACAAACACTGGCCAAAATTGGCGTTTTTTGCATTTTTCACACACAAACAAATACGAACGCTAACTTTGGCCAGTGTTTGTGACCAAATGGCTACTAAAAAAGACTGGACATCGCTTATTTGCAATACCTTGGGTCGTCTACTATTACAAATGGTATGCCATTATGGGTGTAAATTTATTTCCTGGGCTACTATACAGTCTCAAAGGCAACGTAACCAATCTGGCGAATTTCAATTTCAAATGTAACATGCTATATTTGACCCTGTAACTTCCCAAAACACCATAAAACCTGTACATAGGGGGTACTGTTTTACACGTGAGACTTTGCTGAATACAAATATGTGTATTTTGTTGCAGTAAACGCAAACAGTATTATGACATTGACAGTTAAAATGTCATGTAGAACGAAAAAAATCAAAAAAAATCGTATTTTGTCCCATTTTTTTCATATTAAATTATGTTTAATAGCTAAATATTTGATGTTAAATGAAAGCCCTGTTTCCCCTGAATAAAATGATATATAATAAGGGAGGGTGCATTTAATATGAAAGAGGTGAATTACGGTTGGACAGACATATAGCGCAAATGCCAGGTTTTGTTTACGTTTTGTTTCGTTCACAACTTGTACATTTGGCTGCGGTGTTAAGGGGTTAAATAATAATTGTCAAGTGATGCATGTTGCTTAAAGCTGTTTATGTAGGGAGGTGATTAACTGCAAAGATACAGCAAGAGAGCATGTGTGGGTTAATATTGAGAATGTTATCTATGTACTTTTTTCTCTTGCTGATATTAATCTTTTTTTAATCTGATTAATATAACTACAAATGGCTAATGCTTCTTGCCCATGGTGTGCTATACTCAAGAATTCAGTTGTTTTTGAAAGACAATATAACTATAGGCATGTAGATTCCTTTTTAACCTTTTTGACAAAGTCCTTTATAACGGAACAAAGCCCATCAGGCATCTTAAAGGACTTTAAATCACTGCTGGGGCAGCAGTATGTGCTTCCGAATACTCTCATTTCCAAGTTGCTCACACAAGGCTATATAGCTCTTAATATCATGCATCCCAATGAAGACGATATAGGTGACAATTATGCACACATGTAAGATTTGATGCTCAAATCTACGTTTACCTGGATTAAAAGTTTATTTTACATTATGGTTATAAAACGGTTTCCAATTTCAACACTAGCAAATAACCAACCCCCCCCCCCCCTAACTGATTCCGGCGCTATAATCTCACAGGTTGGGGCTCCTCCTCTGCCGATAGCGGGAACCTAATGTGAATGAGAAGCAAGTGCCGTAAGCAATTCAGACATTCCTCATAGGAAAGCACTGACTGCAGGGCATTTAGCGTTGTTTCAAGTAGTCAAACTCCATGAAACAGCAGGAAGCACATCTATTAGCTATCTGGTAGACATCCACTAGAGGCAGTCTTAACCCTGCTATGTAAATATTGCAGTATCTCAAAAACTGCAATGTTTTAGATTGCAGGGTTAAGGGCACAGGGGCTACTTTAATGAGATGAAGTGGTCTGGTGCCTATAGTGTCCCTTTAATTTAAAAAGCTTTTCCAGATGACCGGAAAATGCATGAAATTAGTTAACCCTGCAGTGCTGTACACATGGTGCATACATGTGTATGGCACTGCTGGAGAAAAAGTGGTCTATTCATCAGAATGTAGAGCTGAAGTGCAGCAAAACCATGTCATTGTAATTATTGTATTTACCTGTGCTGCTTTATTCACCCCAGTAAGGGCAGAAATAGCATTTACTTGGGTCACACAAGTACTTGTAACCAGGAGAAAGCACTGCTACCAGTATGACATCACACTATGTGAGAATAATCTTCTATCTGCAAACAATCTTGCAAAAATTGCAGCTATAAACAACATGATAAGATCCAAAAACAAGGAATCTTCCTTTTATCATGGTTTATGCAAGAAATATAGCTAGCTATGGTTCTTGGAGTGTCCCTTTAATTTGCCCATCTTACTACTGGATGACCTTATTGTTAGAAGTGCTTGTCTATTTATAAGATCATGGGTTAAACACAAGGCAGATGATACTGTGGTCAAACTCTGTCAAAGGCAATCTTAGGTGAGTCCAAGAAACAAAATCAGGATTTGCGTTAGCAATTCCAATCAAGGGCCTAGCTGCATGCTGGCTTGCTCATTACTTCTTCAGTTTTGCATCAAACCCCTTATTTACATTTCAGATTACATATTTCATGAAACGCTGAGATCAGTCGGAGCTGAGAGGGCTGAAATAATGAGGGAGACATATTTTAATAAATGCTCCTCTGCCCGATTTTCCAAAGAGGGTTTTCTTCTGTAGAGGCCGCTCGTTTCATTCCACCCATGAAAAAGAAAAAAAAAAAGAGATGAGGCTGACGAACTTCCACTGCCCATTTGTCTTTAGCAGACAATTAAGACAAGGAAGATCAAAATGGATTATGGTAGCACGCAGACAACTGGCCCAACAGTAACACGTCTGCAGCTCTGTTGGTTTGTAACACTCTTTCATCACTCCTCTTTCTTCTTACTTCTTGTTCCTCCAGGAAAACGACGCTGGCTTTGTGGCTGGAGGGGAGCAGGGACGGCTGCCCATTATTATCTAGTCGCAGATGTCAATCTATACGCTCTCATTCTCTCCCCCTCTCTGTTTCTAAAGCTCAGAGCCACAATAATTTGTGACAGATTCTTTTACTGTAAGGTATAAAAGAACGAATGGAACAAAACAGTGACAAGCCACAGTATATAGACATAGCCAGACTGTCCAGATATACAAGAATTTATACTTTATATGCAATCCCTTTGTATTTCTTTTTTTATATTTTTGGTCTGATATCCTACCCAAGTTACCCCCTACATTGTGTACGATGAAAAGAAACAGCGGTGCAAAGTATCACTAGCTTGTATGCACTGAAAGTCAATTGGAGAACACAATCTAAAAGTTAGAGACGACAATGTATGTGTTAAACTACAGTTATAGACCCTTCACTTCTGTAAAAAGGAACCAATGCACATTCTACAAATATGTAAATTGTTTACATGTCTATCTGTGTAATAGTAGTATTCTGATAATATCACTTATCATTTATCAAACCAGTTTAGCCTTAAAAATAATGGGATAGAGAAAAGACAGTGACAAAAATGTGCAAGTGACATTGAGTGGAACCGAAAGATGTGGATCATTATTATATACGAAAAACCCATGGTGTCAAGGTTACTAATCTTGGAAGAAATACTTTTTAGTGCAAATAATCTACACGCAATTGTTAAAAAAAATGCATATGCTTTTCTCATTCATAAATAGTCTCTATCATAACATTCTATGAGAAAGCTTCAACAGCTGTCACAAGTGCTTTTTTCATGGTAAAACGTGAATGAAGCTACGAGTATACAGACGCAATAACAGGAACTACAGGGGGAAAAAAACAGAACTGTTGGATGGTATGAATATTGTTTCAATTTAGAAGTAAATAAGAATCATTTAGATGCCTTCCAGCATGCTGACCCTTTGAATTTTCTTCTAAAAATAGTAATACATAAATCTGTATCCTTTTTGTTTTTGCCATTATAATAAAGTTTGGTTAAAGATAAAGAGTGTCTCAACATTTCATCAAGATAAATTATGTTTTCATTCAAAATAATTATGTGTCATAACAAAGCCCAAGGTATTATCACATCAAGATTGTCCCCATTCAGCAGATAAACAGTTTTCTTACATAGTGGAGACAAGCTTAGATGAAAAGTAAAAGGATGTGTATTAGGAAGCTACATACGTGACAGCATGGATTCATGACATGCTGAAAAATGTACTCTGAAAGGGCAAAAAGGAAAGCATAGCAAAAAATCAGAACAAAAAATCCTTGTAAAGCTTTTGCATGTTAATTTGCATGGTGTGCCAATGATCTGTGCAGCTGGACTGAACAGGACAGGGTAATGGCAAAGAAACCCTTGCTAATGTCATCCTGGAAAAAATACTGAACTTTAGAACTAAACAAAGAGTTCCAGGAAAGTTCACAACAACAAAAAAGTTAATGGAAAGATCGCTACAACAACTAGACCCACAGTTTTGAATTAGATACAGTGGGTGTCAGGTTTTCTATACTTTTTCTTTTTGTTAAACAGTTTATTGAATAACCAATGAAACAGATCAATGCAAGAAGGTTTTCTGATTTTAATACGGGTGCCAATGACCAAGTCCAAGCGGTCCTTATCCCACAAAATTAAGTATGCAAGTGTCATACTGTAAAGGTCAGAAATTAGACACAGGAGCCTGAAAATTCAATATATCAAAAAGTCTTGCTAAATAGGCAAAATTCAAGGCTTGCACCCAGGTATTTTGTCATTCTTGTCATCCGAATTGCTTTTTTGCCATGCTGAACGTCAGGATCATAGGAGCAGACTAAACTGCATTAAGAGGTTAGGAAACATCAGGATGATGAAAGTATAAGAGACTAATCTACCAGAGCATCCACAAAGATGCTTTTAAATCCTTGCTTTATGTAATGTATCCCTGTAGCATTGCATTGCCTCTGGTCTCCTACATCACTCCACTATTTGGACAAATATCTCCGGGTGGAGGCTTGTCTCACCAGCTGAAGTAATCAAAGTCTCTTTCTCAACTAGCTATCAACAGGATACCAGGAGCAATAAATTAATGTGATGACCTTCATCACGGAAGGGACATTTTGGGAAAGGCTGAGGGGGAGAAAATGCAAATTCCAGCAAAACTCAGAGGGCTTCAGGAGCAGTAGTTCATGAGCAGCAGGCAAGGGGGCAGAGACTCCTAAAAGTCCTACTGTTTCCAGGAAGGAGTAACTTACTACTACTTTGTGGACATCTCCACAGTATCCTTACAAATGGGTAGCTGCTTTCTTCTTATTGAATAGGACAGGACGTTCAAGCAAAGTTGTAAGGTTCTCCTAGAATACTATGAAGCAACCACCAAGCATGTTGCTATATTTCAGATGTTCTGTGCAGGAATAGCCGCCAAGGAAGATGAGAGTGCTCTAGTGCAGATCATTGAGAACAAACAATACCAGTACCTTGGTAAGCTAATGTAATGGCAGTGACAATCGATCTGTTCAAGACAAAAGAAACAGCAGTGTAACCCGTTTTCCAGAAAAAGGCAATAACAGAAAGTCATCTAAGAGCGTGTCTGATATATGTAGATGTGCAAACAATAAACCAAGTCCAAACAATTCCAATGGATCTCTTTCAAACCTGGGTTAGGATTGAGAGGTGGGAAAAAAATCTATTCATTCATGGAAAAATGGCTGATACAAAGCTATGCTCTGCTTTAAGTCGTACCGGGGGTAGCGGAAAGTGCCCAAATCCCTGTTATAAATTTGTATGCTGTCATTTTATCAGAGGTTGGCTGCAGGGAATTAAGCAGGTCTACTAAGCGGTGAGTAAATCATTTTGGAGTAATATGGGACCTGGCACCATCAGCCTATAGGCACCCCAACCAATTCAATCAGATTAAGTAGTTATGGTGCCTGCATTATTCCTTTAACTGTTTTGTGATTATTTGATTAATTTTGTTGCAAGCTTTTCACGAAGGAAAATTGCCATTGGATATAGAATAGTAACTGAACAACATGATATGGTTTTATGCCACCAACACTGCTTAATTTCCATTTTTATTTGCTGGAGAAAAAAATACAAAAACAAAAACACTTCCAGAAGGAAAGTGGTATGCATTAACTGGTTAAAAATGGGAGAATTAAATGTGGCAAAGTCCTACACTCAGAACTCAGCATTTCATTACGTATATGTAAATTATACAGTGAAACGTGTGACTTTATTTTTTGTCTCAACAGTGTGGATGAAGGTTAATGTTACATTAGTTGACATGGTTCACAATAATATACCTATTACATTTTTTATAGCAGTAGGTAGAGGTTCAGGCATGGGGATTTGTTTTCATACTACAAGTGAACAACAGTACACAATTTTTATGTTTAACTGTATCTGATTTTTTTTTTTTGTGTGCACAAAGTAGCTCATTAGAAGCGCAAGACAGATGGGATACATAGAAAGATTTGAGTAGAAGAGATAATTTTGCCCTGGAGTATACAATAATAATTTTATTTTTATAACACTTTCCTCCCTAAGGAGCTAAATTACAAACAGTGAAACACATATGAAGTTATTAGAGACCCCGTACACATTGTAAATACTAGAAATAGCAGAAAACAGAGTGAGGAATCTGCATTAAGTGTAAAAATTCAGGACTCGGGGTTTAGATGGATTGTGTGCAGCTCAATGCATTTTGCAACTTCATTTATATTTCCCCTAGAAACCTAACTCACTGAAAACTAGAGAACTGAACAAATTATACATTCTGGCAAGCATTAAAATCTGTGTTGATGTAGCACTTTTACAAGCTGCACAGAATACTGAATCATTATACAATGTGCACAACTTGAAACATGGTGTGTCAAAAACAAAACAAAACAAAAAAAAAAACAGCCCTAATGCAGCTCTATTCCACTCTCCCCGCAACCCCACCCTACCACCGGACACCGAGTATTTGAAAAAAAAAATATTTTTATGAAATACTTATATTGACTGTATTGGAATGTCACTGAAGTCAATAGATATCAAAAGACAAGTGCCACTTTCAAGCAATTTCTTCCAAGTGATAGGAAAAAGGAATTGCCTATGGAGGCTCACTAAGTTTAGCATAATCCTTCATAGACATAAGGGTTGTACTTTCACGACTGCGCAATAGTATAGCTGTGTCATATAAATTGTCACAAGCTGAGGATCTACCAGATGGTTATGGTAACAATCACCTTCCCCTGCACCCCGGGCTAATGCACTGCAAGCAGAAAAGTCACCATTGGCTGTCTGATGCCAACATGATGTGCATGCTGTCATCAGACACCATTTTTGCACAGAATTAGCTAGCCCAGAACTTTAATCTCGACTGGCTAAGGACACTGCTTGAGGTGGAGTTATACTGCCAGCAGTAAAGGTGTTAATCTACGGATGTGCAGCGTTTCAAAGTGAAAATTTGCACATACAGACTTCAGGCACTATAACCACTGAATTTTACTGAAGTAGTCATGGTGCTTGGAGTGACCTTTTAAGAATTACTATAGTATAAAGTTATAGGAATTATTAACTTGCTATAGTTAGTCAGTATGAACTTCAGAATCTAAATAAGTGTAATTATTATATATGTATACTGAGGATAATAGCATCTAATGTTCCAGCATAAATCAAGGCAAGATATATAGCTTAGTGCTTAGCATTATTTGAAAGGCAACTCGCAGCAACATTCCCTCCACAGCAGCTCAGTATAGTGGTTATACTGCCTAAAACCTATGGGCACCGTCGCCAGATTAACATCAAACACTTGATGTTGATGAGAAGTTTGACAGAAATCAGGCTCTCCACAGCACCCCTTCCTCAAACACATTGAGGGTTGCCATCAGGGCTAGACAAAATTGACACTCAATTTTCAATAAGATTTTTTTGTGAAAACTAGTGTAATGGATGCTTAATGCTTTCAATATTTTTACAATGGTGTTTTGGTGATACATAATTTAATATCAGGATGATAAATTAACATGAGAATTGTCGGAAATTGGATTTCAGATTTAAGGCCAAAATAGGCAAACTGTAAAAATGTTCCAGTTAAGCTAATTTGGCTTGTTTTCCTGGTACTATAGGGTTATTAGGTCCTCTCCCCCCCCCCCCCCCCCCCCCATTGAAACCGCCCATAGGAAAGCATTACTCAATGTTTTCCTATGGACATCCAGCGTGTCCTTAATGTGATTTTCACATTGAGGATTGTGGAAGCAGCCTCCAGTGGCTGTCAGGGAGACAGCAACTAGAGGCTGGATTAACTCTCAATGTAAACATAGCAATTTCTCTGAAACTGCTATGTTTACAGCTGCAGGGTTACAACTAGGGGTACCTGGCACCCAGACCACTTCATTGAGCTGAAGTGGTCTGGGTGCCTATAGTGGTCGTTTAAATTTAAAACTCACTTTGAATTCCTGACAATTTACACTTTAGTGAAAAATCCTGCATAGTAGACATGGTAGACAGCCACTGGAGTCAGACCTAGTGCAGAGAAACTGCAATGTTTGCATTTGCATTGAAGCACTAAGTGCAATAGGGACACTGCACCCAGATCGCTTCAATGAGCTAAAGTGGTCTGGGTGCCCATAGTGTCCCTTTAATCGAAAATAAGTTGTTTTGGTTCCAGGAGGCCCCTGGAGGCACTCTTATGCCCCTGAGTTGCATCTAGTACTGGTCTCCACTCCTCCCCTGGTGGCACCTGGCTTCAGAATTTGCAATGCTGATTGGTTGAGACGCTCTTAACCAATCAGTAACTCCCTATTTACGAAACTGGCTTGGAAATAAATGTACCTTTTGCATGCCAGTTTTGTGAATGGCGAGTCACTGATTGGCTAAGAGAATCAGCTGACCACTTTCAACCAATCAGAGGCGCCACTCAGCTTTTCCTGTAACTGAAAATTCTGAAGCCGGATATCGCCGGGGAGAAGTGGAGACCAGCACTCCTTCCACCAAAACAACTTACTTTAGATAATTTAAGTGTTCCTTTAAGTATTTTAAGATAACAAAAGTCTTAAAGGGACACTATAAGTCACAGGAACCAAAATAGCTTAAAGTAAGGTTCTGGGGACTATAGTATGCCCCTGCAGATTTTTCAGAGAAAAGGCAGTGCTTAAATAGCTGCCTAGGAACACCTCTAGTGGCAGTCCTTCAGATGGCCACTAGAGGTGCTTCCTATCTCAGTGCTGCACTGTGTGCAACACTTGTGTTCAGTGTCTACACGCAGTACATGGAGGTGCTGAACGATCCCCTACAGGATAGCATTGGATTGGCTGAGATCATCAAGACTGTTGATCTCCACTGTGAAGGCAGATCCAGCCGCGGCAAGACCGGCGAGGCGTGTGAGAAAAAGTAAGCATAATTACATTTTTTCACTAAACAGAGGGGGACAGGGGACATAAATAGTTACACCAGCACTATAGTGTCAGGAATACACATTTGGATTCCTGACACTATAGTGCTCCTTTACACTCACAAAAATGAACTGATCGATCCCTCCAATCATACATTTTTTAAGTACTATAACAACAATGAGTAATATTGATTCCCATTGGTTAATTTTTACGGTATCAGTATGTGCAGCACACAAGGTAAAATTAGGTACTACAGAGAACAACAAACAGGGCTTCTCTCTTTACAATAATCTGTGACAACTTATTTAGTATCAAATTGTCTCTGTTCCTAACACGTCTTGTTCACCTCTGTTTAGAAAAGGACACCAGCAATAATATGTTAAATAATTCTAAGGAGGCAAGATGTGGTGTCACATTAGCCTGGGGTAAGGGAGGCTGGGGGGGTAAAGAATTATAATTATGCATTCCAAACCTGGTCACTGAAATCTTCAGGGAAGATCCTCTGCAGCTCAGGATCTGTAAATAATTGACAGATAATATTAATTGGCTTTGGATTAGTGAGCAAGCAGAGAATCATACATTAATATTTGATCAGAAGATGATAGAAATCCTGGCAGGGGATCCTGCAAGGGCAGTCTGGGTCTGTGTAGAGAAAAGCAAATAACTCTCTCAGAGACACTCCCTTTAGCCTCCCCAGAAAGATGAAAAAAAAAAAAAAAAATAGGAATAGAAAAAAACCTGCTGCACCATTAATTCTAAACTGCTACCTGACACAACGAGTAACTAGTTGTAAATTGACTTACAAAGAAAAGTGTTATCATTTTAACTAACGCTGTTTGTTGTCAAATGGCCAGCAGAAGCTCTTGGTTTAAAAAAAAAAAAAAAAAAACCACAAAGAAAAAAACCACAGCATGAATTGTGTTACCATCAATAATCTGTACTTGGATTTTACAGTAGGTAAAGCAAAAAGTGAGATTATACAACAATTCTACAAGGTCACTACATGTAAATATGCATGCAGCCCATGCAGAATGGGCTGTGTGGGTGAATAATTGTCTGTGTTTCCATTTGTTTATAGGCACGGATAATAGCGCTGTTATAGTGTGTGTTTCTATATTCTAGTAATATTAGTGTGATGCTTGTTCGAGGATGTTTATTACGAATATTATGATGTTTTTTATAACTAACACACATGTATGAATATTATTATGTCAAGGTGTATATTACCAGATTTTATTACAGCAACAGGAATACCAACATGGTTCACAGGAAGCGTTGAGTGTCATTTAATTTACATTTGACTATATACAAGCAGCCTTCTGAAGCCAAAACGTTATCTTTTATGTGAACACACTTGTCAACACTTGAGCCCAGTCTGTTTTTCTAATGCGATTGTATGAGCTTGGCCTCCGAGTACACCTGGAAAGTGTTTAGCGTGAGTGGTGTGTGCATTCTTCTTCTATGCAACATCAAATTTATTGATGGCTATGATGCATGTTGTTGATTTTCAGTATTTTAGGGTGCATATAGCTGGATTTTATTATGGGTAGGATGCATGGTACCAAATTTAATAATTACGTACAGTATCCATGTTGTCAGATTTAATTATTATATATTGCAAGGTTGTTGCTAGGTCCAAAAAAATATCCAGTGCTTGAGACCAGGGTAATATTAGATGAGTGCCCCTAAAGGATGCATGCATGCTTGCCAGCAAACCTCCTCCCTCTCCCAGGCAGGTCCAATAGCTGTAAATGAAACTTGTAAAGATTGAAATTTTGTTTACAATGTAATTCCATTATGTGCACATATCCCTGTTAAACATTTCAGTATTATTGGTGCAAAATGTTATATTCCAAAGTGAATGAAGACACTTTTTTTTTAATGGTCTAAAATGGTTAATGTGCACTTTTTTGCATGGTTGGTGTGTATATTTCCATATTCCCATCCATATTAGCTTTTGTGTTCTAGTAGTGTTGTTATGGATGTTTCTAACTATTTTGTTGCAGCTTACATATATGTGCATATTCCCTTAGTGAGCCCAGTCCAGTATTATTGGGTCAGATTTCCACATTTAAGTGTGAATGTAGAAGTGTCTTTACGGTCTATAATGGTTAAAGGGTTACTCCAACTACCATTTTCACATATGCTTTTAGAATTGGTCATGCTGTTAGCAGTCTAAATGTGCAGCATTTCTGCCTGAAACACTGTACATAACGAGTAATCTGCTTTTTTGGGCCAGGGTTAGATGCACTTCCAGAACAAGCAACATAGGCTGCCACTCTGTTCCAGGTTTTTGAATGCCAATTCTGTGCAAGAAAATGTCTGTTTAGCGCCCTGGCGACAGGCACAATAAGCTTTTCCTTTGCAGTGCAAGGGAAGCCTTGATCTTTTAAACCTTTCCTCCCACCTCCCTGCATTAATATTCATTTTTCTCCATCAACTACACAGCTCTGCATGCGCACCTGCTCTCTAAACCAGTTGAATATTCCAATCAAATACCTCTCTATGAGAAGCATTTAACTGAACCACAAGTGGGTAGCAGTGACGTCAGACGAAGGCATGGAAACCAGCACGGGGGGATTTGCCCAGTGCTGAACTATGGGTAAATGTATTCTTTAGTTATAGGAATATAGGGGACATGGTACTTTTTAAAGCATCCATTTTTATTAAGGCTTCTACACAATGACATACAAAGCTCAATATCAATGAGAAGAATAAAGCAGCAATCTGTGACACTTGAAGGTCTTAGCTTTGCATCTTAATGTCTTCATAATGTGCCAGAGTTGCCAGAAATGTCGATATGTTGTAGTGTAAGGTATTACCTTAAAAAAAAAAAAATCACAATGGGGTTATATGGCTTTTTAAACTAAATAGAAATACATATACAATATTGGGACACAATATTGGAACATATATTTGGACCCAAAAATACCTAGAAACATGCACAGCAACACTACTGTCACAGAAGCAAGTGTGCATACCCATTGTAGTAGGGAAAAAAAAAAATAGTGTACATTAGTGTGTACATATATAGACATACTAAAATTAGAGTAACCCTTTAATGTACACTTTTGTTTTTTTTTATTTTCCTACATGCACAATTGCTTCTGTGTTACAGTAGTGTTGCTGTGCATGTTTCTAGCTATTTTTTGTGTCCCAATATGAAAGATATGCACATCTAAGTTCCAGTGTGGTGTCAGCATTTCCATTTCAGCAGAACAAGAGGGTGCCCTTCATAAGCATGGGGAAGGAATTACAATTATATCCAGCAGTGAAGGGTTTAACATTGACCAGACAGGGTAACTGTAGCCTAGTCTATAACTTCTCTAGTGCCAGAGGGACATACTGTGTTCACAGAATAAAGCATTCATGCTGAATTAGCCTTGGACACTTTCTTTCTCCATATCATAACGCTTACAAATATGTGAGCTAAGAGTTGCCTTGGGATACATCGCTAACAGATGCAGACTTCATTGCTCTGAGTTTTGATCATTGTGTCTGGGTGAGGTGATCCTACAATCTTTACAGCTCACTTCATTTTGTTGAGTTTGTAGCTCAAGGGCAATTGAATTCTTTCATGAGTAATTTTAATGTTTACATGTTCCTTAGAGTTGGCTTCAATACTGACTTTTCATAGGCCAAATTTGTTTTACGAGTGTGTTAATGCACGGATGGTTCTCATTGTAAATCTGAAAACATAAATTCAACCAATAGTTACATTTTCTAAATAAACAGAACACAGGGGACTATGAACAGCATCAATACAGTGCGTCTCCTATAGTCATTACTGGCTTCCCATTAAATTTTACACTGTTTACAAGATTCCCTCTCCCTCCACTGCCTTCCGTCATGAATTACTAATACCTTGTTTAAGTCACCTTTTCATATACCAACTAGCTAAGAGACAAATAGTAACTAGTTATCTTAGTTATAAATATTTGCTTGTTTGTTTACATGCTATTCAGTGCCTTATAGCAAAATATTTTAGAAATTACCTAGGCTAGTATATTCTAGCCTGATGTTTGTGTAGCTGTCACAGGTGACTTAGGATGAGGCTACTGTGTCCCCCAAAAACATCCAAGACTAAAAGTATTGACTTGATGCACTATGGAGTGGGGATGCCACATTTCTTAGGAATAAAAATACTTGCAAAGCTAATGTGAAAAATGATATATATGTGATATCACAGGACACAATGTCAGCAGATGTAACATAAAAAAAAAAAAAACATTTACAATGGGAAAATTCCCTTAAATAACTTACAGACTACTTTTAAATATATGTACTATGTCTGTACGTGTAGAATTATGTATGTGCGCATATATATATTTATATATATATATATATATATATATATATATATTGTGACAGAGTGTTGGGGATGGTGGTCAGGGGTGTATATCTGGCACCCAGACCCAGACCCAGACCATCCATTTTCCTGGCACTGCAGGTCCCCTCTCCCTCCCACCTCCCATCCCCGGTTGCTGAAGGGGTAAAAACCCCTTCAAGTCACTTTCCAGAGGCAGCGACATGTGCGCATTAGACCTCTCCATAGGAAACCATTGAAAATGCTTTTCAATGCTTTCCTATGGGGATTTTAGCGACGCTGGAGCTCCTCACACAGCGTGAGGACGTCCAGCGACGCTATATCACAGATAATCTGTGCTATAATCCCGGAAGTGCCCTCTAGCGGCTGTCTAGTAGGCAGCCACTAGGGGAGGACTTAACCCTGCAAGGTAATTAATGCAGTTTATGAAAACTGTAATAATTACAGGTGCAGGGTTAAGAGTAGTGGGAGTTGACACCCAGACCACTCTAATGGGCAGAAGTGGTCTGGATGCCTGGAGTGTCCCTTTAAGTTTAAATGTAGTTTTTTTATGTTGTTATTTGGGTCCCTGGGGTGGAGTATTTGGAAGAGCAGGGTGGTACGATTCTCCACCCCACTGTCAGAGTGGCTGTGCTTGAGTCCTGGTTCCCCGCTGTGGCGAAACCGACCTCGCCATGTGTCCTTGGAGGGGGCTGCTTGCCCGCCTCTTGCCTTTGGACTATGGACCAGACTTTATGTGAATGTGTTAACCCAGATAGCTATACCATGGAGCCTATTCATATAATGAAAGACTATGGGAAAGACTTTAGCTCCATGGCAATTGTACTGTGTGAATAGGATCTGCGCGCTATTCGGTAGTTTTGTGCGCTCAGATCCCAGCTATCTGGGGATATGTGAAATGTCTGTGTGTTATGGATAAAAAGTAACTTTTTATATTTTAAAGTTTTTTATGTCTTTCTGTAACCATGTGGTTAATGGAGTCTGCTTCTAGCCCTGGATAATTGGATTACTTCCCTCTTTGTCTCCAGGATAGAGGCCTATGTAAAACCTGTCTAAACCGGTTTGCCATGTGGCTAGTAAGGGACAAAAGATACTTTTAGTAACTTTTGAACCCCTGGTCGGATTCATGCCATTTAATATGTTGTTCCCCTGAATGGATTGATTGAGGATATGTATTTTTATGTGAATGTGATGTATGGTTTTAGAGTTATGAAAGTTGTGTAAAAAGTATATTTTAAACTGTATGCATAATGGGAGGGGATGTGTGGGTTGCACCCGTGATACTATTGGTCATTTTATGCCTCCCCCTGGGTGTGGCCTGTATGTGTGAGATGGAAATAAAAGCCAGGCTGGATGAGCCAGTCCAGAGTTCCTGTTTTACCCTCAAAGTGAAGTGTCGTCTCATTATTGGGGGAAGGATTTATTGCATGCTGTTCCAGTTTGACTGCTAGGAGTGCAAATCTATTCGTATGGTTCCTATTCAACTGTCTACAGCATTCAGAGGCTTGAGAGGATTCATATGCTTCTCTGATTCGGTGATTGTGGTGTCGGCTAGAGTGCTTGGAGGCCTCAGGAAGCGCTAGGAGCATCCATTAACGGAGGTACCCAGTCGGGGTGCCAGGCGATCCGTTACACCTGCCTAACGAGGTCATTAGCCTCACCTGTAGGGGCTGTGAGCAGCTTTATAACTGCTGTTAAAGCAGGGTGGAGTGGGGAAGTGTTTTGTGGAGAAAGAAGGTTTTCTGCCATTTGAAAGCATTGCTACTTTGTATATCCTGTTGTATCCTGATGTGCCTGGCTACTTCTTAAAGGGACACTCCAGGCACCCAGACCACTCCTGCCCATTGGAGTGGTCTGGGTGTCTCCCACTACCCTTAATTCTGCCAGTGTAATGAAAAACTGCACTAATTGTCTAAAAAGGTTAAGTCCTCCTCTAGTGGCTGTCTGTGAGACAGCCACTAGAGGAGCTTCCGGGTTCTTAAAACGATGCTGGACGTCCTCACGCAATGCATGAGGACCTCCAGCATCGCGGGAATCTCCAAAGGAAAGCATTGAATAATGGTTTCCTATGGGGCAGTGTAATGCGCACGCGGCCGTTGCCGTGCACGCGTGGCAATTTCCGCACATGCGCATTAGGTCTCCCCTGACGGCTGACGTCAGCTGGGGAGGAGATTTGTCGGAGCCCGACCCAGCACAGAGGGACATCGGCGCTGGATACAGTTAAGTCACAGAGGGACATCGGCGCTGGATACAGTTTAACCCCCTCGGCAACCTGGGATGGAGGGTGGGAGGGAGAGGGGACCTGGCACAGGAGAGTCCCTTTCAGAACAGAAAATAAACACCGGCGCTGGGAAAAAGGTAAGGGATTAACCCCTTCCTCCCCCTTCAGCGCCACGGGAGTGGGACCCTGAGGGTGGGGGCACCCTCAGGGCACTCTATTGCCAGGAAAACAAGTATGTTTTCCTGCACTATAGTGGTCCTTTAACCCCTTAAGGACACATGACATGTGTGACATGTCATTATTCCCTTTTATTCCAGAAGTTTGGTCCTTAAGGGGTTAAGTAATAATTGAATAAGGTGTGTCTGGAGGACTTGGTTTGGAACCACTAATTTAGACTAGCAGAAGTTATTTGTTAGTCATGTCTTTCTGCAGTTCTTACAAGAGTCTAAGAGCTGCATATATGAGGCCTTAAATAGACTAGTGCAAGATGCCCAACATGATTTTAGAATGAATGAGAAGCATAGCAACTGAATTTAAAAAAAAAATGAAATATGGATCTCTCTAAATTTGGGGAACAAGGTGAGGTTTTTTGTTTTTTTATCCGGGTCATCATTGCCTTATTACCAAATATGAAATATTGTATATACGGTATGTTAAATGTATTATAGTAAATTATAATATATGAAATGTATTATTGGAAACATCTTAAAACGGTCTGAACTACTGAAAATGTTACTAAAATATGAAGTTGTGCTCCACTGAATAATCCTTAGAGCATTTATTTAACAGATCTACTTGTTGACATATTCAGGTTGTTATCACTCCTGGACGAAGTAGCAGTTTGCAAGGTGCTAAGAGGCACAATCCAAACACAAATATAAAAAATGGTTGCTCTGAAGTATTTAGATAAAGAGGTAAGCAGTCGTGGAGCTTTAAATGACCAACAAAGGTGTTTGAACAGCACAATTATGCAAGTTACTACAAGGTATCTGAAGGAAGTTCCATCACAAAGCGTTATCATAATCAACAGAACATGAAATTCTCAGGTTTCATTCATTTTAAGCTATTGTTTTGATATGTTTTTGACTACCTGTGTGTAGAAACCAGGATGCACCAGTCAGATTGACTGTGCATATTTAACCTTTTTAACCCCTTAAGGACACACGACATGTGTGACATGTCATGATTCCCTTTTATTCCAGAAGTTTGGTCCTTAAGGGGTTAAACTCTGATTATGAGCGATTCTTGCAAAAGTCAAGTCTTAAAAATAAGTGTTGGAACTGAACAAGACATTGTTCCCCGTCACTAGGTCTTACACACTCACCCACAAATTGAATTGTGTTGTTTTAGCCACGAAAAAAAAGGTATCCTGGGTTATTCTATAAAGAAAATTAACAAAACCACATAAAAGGTAATCCGGATAGGTTAAAAATTATAAATATTAGTCATACACCCATTTAGACTCTTGAAGAGATCAATAAAAGATTGACCTAGTATTTTACAATCACACAATGTCTGAAGAGGTAGCAGAGTCACCAATGAAATGTGCCTGCTGGTTCCATTCTTTTTCAGGGTGATTACACCACTTTTTTTGGATAGAACACTTTGAGATAAATCTTCCCCACTGTGTTCATTCACTAAACAGTGAGCTAACCAAAATTGTGTAAATTTACTGCTAACTTGCCTTATCTATTTTGTGAATAAACCTCAAATGTAATAATTTAGTTTTTTGCTTTGCTTTAACCAACTGATCAATATTCCAATTCCTCTTTTGTTTGCAAGTTTTAATTTTATGTTAAATTTATTATTTATCAGCCAGCAGACGAATTTGGATAAAATGGTAATTCTAAAACCATTTCTGTATTTTTGTGCACTTTAAAAATATGACCAATTATCAAAATATAAGGATAGTCTTTTATAATATTTAGTTATGTTTAGATCCACTAGTAGCGCTCCAACCATATTTAAACAAACTCAGTTTCCAGGCTTCAATTACATTGATTAATTTATTGTTCAGATGAGAATGATTACTGACATAAATATTAGTATGCTTTTAATTAAATGAGTTTGGACTATAATTACATTAATGTGCTGTAATGCAATTACAATACTCAAGTTAGCAAAAATAATGCTTAACATATTGCCAGACTATATTTTCATGTTCAAAGCAATTAAACATGGTATAAGTGCTAATGGAAAGCAAAGGCGTCACATAGCACCATCAAACATTAGGGACACTACAAGGTGCCACACATTAATGCATTATGTACACACTGTTTTAAGAGATAAATGTATGAAAGTAAGATAGTTAGCTCTGAGTCTTTCTCCTTTCTAGATTAGTCCCAACAAGTCTTCAGCTTCCTTTGAAGTAACCGGCAAATGTCTGATGTTTAAAGGCAACCCCTTGGCCCAATATCGACACTAATATGAGAAGGGATGCACAAGTTTATATAGTGCTTAACAGTGTCGTTGCTAGGGGAGCCTGCAGATTTGTTGGTTGGAAACAGAAAAAGCAGAGAACCACAAAGAGCCATTTAACAGAACATAGGGAAGTTGGGACGGATAGAGGCCCAACTGGATGGCAGACAATCAGGATTATTAATGCCAAGATGTTCTACAATATTACTTCACCAGTGTCACTCTGTGATTCTGATAATTTGGTACTTCAATATCTCCAAAATTCCCCTTCTTTTCCATCCCAATGTGTGTCTTTTGCCTCAGTATTCTTGGTGTGTATTGATTTAAACAACGTCTAAAACTTACAGTAATGTGTCTTTAAAGGAACACTATAGTCAGCCGAACAACTACAGCTGTAGTTGTTCTGGGGGCTTCAGCCTCTCCCTGCAGGCATTTTCCTGTATTATATTTCATGTATTACATGACGCCTCTAATGGCCATTCCTCAGACGTCCACTAGAGGTACTTCCTGGGGCAGTGCTGCACAGTATGCATCACTGACATTCAGCGTCTCCACGCTCTGCATTGAACTTTCCCCATAAAGATACATTGATTCAGTTCAATAAGGAGATGCTGATTGGGAAGGGCAGCATTTGGCTCCTTCCCCGGCCCATCTCTTTGGCTGAGATAATCAGAATTGTATCAAGTCTGATGATGTCAGCCAAGGAAGCGGATCGGGGGGGGGGGGAGGGGGGAGGGGGGGAGTATTTACACTATTTAAGGTGGATAAAGGTTGGCCAAGGGGACTAAATAGTAAGTTTAACACTATAGGGCCAGGAATATATTTTTGTGTTCCTGACCCTACAGTGTTCCTTTAAAATACGGTAGATGTGTTCTAAATTAAATTCTACTTGCATAAACGGCTATTACTAAGTCACCTACAATTTCTCATAACAGTCCACCCATGCCCCCTCCACCCTTTACACTGATACAATTTGTTGATTTAAAATGTTGAAAGGTATGTACTTACCTTATAACATAGCAGACTGATGCTCCAATTGCATCCCAAATACACCTCTTACATCTCAACACAGGGCCAAGTACCCCACTCTATACACACAACATAAAAATAAATCCTGTAACAATGACCTATACATTTTCTTTTTTTTCCATCTCGCCTATTCAAGTCATTTCCTTGCACATAACCTAAAGAAAAGTGAAATTTTTGCAACCCTTTCCACAGCCACAGAGACAGCGCTTGATATTTAATCCATTACTATTCTGTTGCAATCAGTTGTTGGAAGTATGAAAATTACATTTGCAGTGCTGGGTTTTGCCTAGAAGAGTGGCACACACACACAGATCCTGGCACCCTACAGCTAACAAAACCTTCTCAAAATTTTCTTCTTGGCAGCAGCCCACTTTAGCGTGTGTTTTTACTAGGCTTTTATGCATTATAATGTGTCAGCTGCTTTTCATTGACTTTAAAACAGTCTGGGAACATTTTACAAAATGTTGTATTTCTTTATATGGAAAATAATCCCTTGCAAAATGGCATTGCATGTTAATTTCTGGATAAAGATTGTAATTAGAGGCTCACCCACTCGATACAAAACGACACAATGGCTAAACGTAAGCTGTAAAAATATATACAGACTTATGCATACATACATATGGTGACACGCATTCATCCCTCCACCCAGTTGTCCTATAAGAAGGCATTAAAATCAGTGCCGATACCATTGTTTTCCAATCACAAAGTATTACAAACTGTGACTAATATTGATTTTCAGAAACCGTGGTGACACTTGGAAAAAATTATTTATAAACTATATATATTTTTAAAAGGTTTATTTTAGCTATATTACTTCTCAGAAAAGGGTGAGTGGAATCAACGATGGAAGTAGAGGGGCAATACATTTTTTTTTTTTTTACACATCTTCAACCTATTTCATCTGCCTTGATAATGATTGTTTTCCCATTGCTATCCCATGAATAGTTTCAAACGACAGAGAGGATTTTTTTGAAGTTAAAGAGCTGTATTTCTATAAGCTGGTAAGAAAAAAAACAAAATATGCAATGTAGCATAAAGGTTTAAATTAGATTACAACCAGATCTCTGGAGAACAATATGAACCAGAGCTTTGAAATTAGCCCTGAACAATATAATCTTGTTGCTTAATTTCATGGAGTTTAGCGGCCTCATCTTCTATCCACAAGGCTGAATGTTAATCTATGCTGTAACCTGATTCAATTTTCCAGTTCACAGGATGGGAATATGCTTCAAATGGCGTGTCTACAAAGCTATGCTGCTCTCTTCGACACAGTCACTTCTTCCCATATCAACACAGTATTAAAGAAGTGGAACTTGTAAACCACTGAATATATAATACACATATACATACCCTCATTCACAAAAGTGAAAATTTACATGATGAGGATATATGCATATATATATATATAGATCTCATCACCATATAAACAGTTTTGTTAACTTTCTATGAGTGCACCGACTTTTGTATAAGTGTGCGTTTATTTATATTAAAAATATATACATATTATTATATTACAAATCATACAAATCAACATGTAAATAATTGTACTACTGTGACTAGAATTAACCTCACAATTTTCAAAGTTTGGTACGTTTTCCCTTCTATCTATTGAAGCGGCTCTATCACACAAACTTTTTTTTTTTTTGTCCTCCCTTACTTTTCAACTCTTTCCATATTTCTTTGCTCCAAAATCACCCCCCTTTACCCATCGCACATAGAATGCTTAACAATAAACTGACATCTTTGAGTTTGGATTCCAATATTATTGAAGGGATTATGCAGTGGCTGAATGACGGGCAACAGAGAGTTGTGGTCAATGAAGTATATTCAAAGCAAGGTCTAGATCTTCCTCGGACCCATGCTCTTCAATATTTTTATTACTGATATTGCAGAAGGTTTTGAAGGTAAGGTGTGTCTTTTTTGTTGAGGATACTGAAATTTGCAAAAGGTTACAAATGAAAAGTATATATGCAGCTACACATGAAGTGGCCCTGGATCCCCTACCTTGAAATAAATATAGTAGTAAGTTGTAGGTATTATAGGGTAAATTTGAACCAAAGTAAGGGTAGCTATCTAGAGATTAGGAAGCTAGAGAGTACACCCAGTCAGTGCAATCACAACCTTATAAGGTTAACTCCTATGTCTAGAAAAAAGACTCTGATCATAGTCTCAATCTCCTTCCTGGTTAAAAATGATTTTAAAACAGCTTTATTAAAATGGCTCTAGTAGAGTATAAGAACCAGGAATGGTATGGGTGTTATCTGAATAGAGGTGGTTCGGTAGACATTAGAAACCTCTATTGTACATCTGCCAATATACTAAAGAGACCGGATACATTTCCTCATATAATGGAGTTCTCTTAAGTGCAACGACTTCTACTTGTTACGCTGCAGTATGTTCAGTCACACTTATATGGGTTTATATACAAAAGGTCCAGTACAGGAGGATAGGAGACGGTGGAATCAACTTAAGATCAGGGGCATTTTTGAAAGTATTACCATGGCAGAAATGCCACACTTCCTGCGCAGATTGTTCACAGCCCTGTTAACAAGCTAAGGGCATATTGTTTGACTTGTCTCAGCATCAGCCGAACACATCATCAGTCACCGGCAATCTCCTGGTAAAATTCCAAGATGGGCAGCTTTCCTGAATGCAACTAGAGGCAAGATCCCGTACCACTTTGAAGAGATGGATCTCACCTTCTTCCATGACTTATCCCACATAACTCTGCGGTGGAGAAAGTCTCTACAACCACTCACGGCATATCCTGACCACCAACAACATCAAATACTGATGGGGATCTCTTTGCTCCCTTATCATAGAACACAGGGATAGCATAAAATCTCAGACGACTCAGAAATGTATGCTATCCTGACTAAACTAGGCCTTGGCCTGGTCTTCAAGTCCACCACTACAGTATAGGACCCAGCTAACATTGTCCCATTTGTTCGAGCGAACAGTTACCTGACTCTCTGACTTTCTTTTATTGTGACTTTCTTTATTTTTCACACTTTTTTTTTCCATATATTTTTTGATATCTCACTACCGCTTTTTGTGCCACGATTACTTGGGCCTGTGAGGGCAAAAAACTGAAAACCGTGCCATCCCCAGCCATGCTAGCTCCCTAGATAACATCTCCCTCACCCCAGCTCTGATTACTCGACTCACTACGTTTATACAATCTGTGAAACTGTTCTTCCTACCACGCTTAGATTTTTTTGCTAACATATTTTCTTTTGTTTTTATCCTACTTTAATAAATACTGTGTAATTCCAAATACTCTACTCTCATCTAGCATTATTTTAGATGTTAGCACACCGTTAATGTTAATGTTCAACTTTACAAAACAAAAAAACACACTCTGACCATTACTCTTTTATTGTACTGACGTGAATATCTTTGTCCGAATGTATAATAAATGAGAAAAAAAAAAAAAGGATATGCTAAATGTTCTATTTAGGGAAAGGCTAACCAAGCACCAAATGGCAAAAGGCTGCATACATTTTCACAATTACTGAAAGACTTTCATTCATCAAAATGTTTTCAACGAGTAGAATACTCAAAACTACTCAGTCATGCGTACTATAAACTCTTGCACTGTAGGCTGTTATGTGGTGTGCACACTGGTCCAACTGAAATGGAAGGCTTTGGATTGGGTGAGAGAAATTAGCCCTTTCCTTGTAAACCCATGATATTACTGTGATACAGCGGATATTCACAGATGAGTGATTTGTTACATTTTTAAAATTTACAATGTCATTCTTAAATGCATTAGCTCCACAGTGTATTAATATGGGGAGCCCATTCCCCAGTGCTCACTTAACAGATTGATACACTACCTAGAAAAGGGTTGATGAAAATAACTGGCTTGACCACATTTGCCATAATTCTCTGCCAGCTGTTGACTGGTTGAGAATTAAAGAAATTGTTGTTCAACAATAGTTGAAGGGCCAAGGTTGGACAATTCTCCTCTGTAACAAACTGTAATAGCACTATTGTTGCTATGGACTGGTAACATAATACAACTGGACTCCAAAATTCCAATAGCTGTAATATAATATATTAATTTATTGAAGAACATGTTCCTTTCATTTTGTTCCTCTTTCAAACACCAAACACATTCCTCCTGTGGTTGGTATTAAAATACATCTCACTAATGAGATTTTTGGGTACAGCAAGCTAAACTTGCTCATTTACATTTTTGACTCCCTGAAAAGTTAACATTCAGTCATATGTATAGCTACACTATCCACAGTTCATTTGATGTACAAAAAATTAATTGGTTCCTTTTCTGCGTTGGTGAAATAGAAAAGCGGAACAAAGAACCACTTCGCCTTCTTGTTGCATAATATCTCGCACATACAGACTTGCTCAGTTTTGGAATATTAAATATACAGCCCTAATGATCTGTGAAACACTTAAAAACGATTATTCAAATTTCTGGTGTGAAATCTCAAAACAAGCAAACAATTGTAATTGATAATATTAGATAATAATAGAACTCATAATACACATTCCACTGTTCAGACTGAAATCTGAAGTTTACTAGTTTCTCAAAGACAGAGCTTTATTTGCATCATTAAAACAAAGATTTCATGCTCTATAACCTGAAGTTGTTTAGATTACGGTCACTAAAAGACATGACTCTATAGGGCCATTTGAACAGTAAATTAAAGAGAATAAACAAATGTTTATCAAAGGGATTCTCTAAATCTAGGCACCAGTGCCATTACAGGTTAATCCATGCCTCTCAAGTGGCCCTATTTAGGAAGGACATGTCTTATTTTGGCTCCAAACTTCACAGCAATAGCACATTAACGTGTCTTTAAACTACAAAACATTTGCTTGAAAATCATTATGTGTAAATAAGACGCATTGTTCTTGTTCTTAAGTATACTTTAGTTGCATAAATTGTTATTAATAAGTCTCCTAGAATTTCTCAGAACAGCCCAACCCTGGGCAAACCCCTATATTTAAAGTGTCCCTCTTTGTCCATTGTCCATTTGAAGTGTTAGGTGGTGTGCTTTAAAAGAGTCACAGGTCCCCTGATCTCTGCAATGTAAAACACTGGAGATGTTTTAGACAACCCCTAGTGGCAATCCATACTCTGACTTTGGACAACTTCATGATTCACATGAAAAAGTGTAGCGTCTTCAAAAACCCCATAGAACGCAGTCAGCTAACACTATCAGCCAATCACAGCCAGCCACTGCTACTCTGGCTAATACTTACTCATTCGGCCAAGCCGCAGATTATTAAAAATGGAAGGATCGTTCCTGGGAGGTTTTCAGATACTATAATCCTTCAACGAAATTAAGCAGTTACAGTGACTACAGTCTCTCTTTACTACAATTTGCTGCAGTGTTTATTATGTGAGGAGTACCATGGCCCGGTTCCACGGTGATGGGGCAAAACATTTAGCAACAGTTTGCCCTCTTACCTGGGTAAGTCACAGGGCTCTGAGACTCCCTGCTGGTTTAGTAATGTATGCCCCACTTCTGCAGAGCCGCTGGAAGCTGGAAGCGGATGCCGTCACCATTCATTAAATAAGAGCATCAGATGACCTGAATAACATTCTGTTCAATAGAATTTGCGCATCATTTACATTAGCCAGCCCAGCTGATGATACCCCAATGACACTGCTAGAGGTTGGAGTTAAACCTACAGCAACAGAGGAGCTATACTCATATTTTAACGCTGCACATACAGACTCCACGTACCATGACTACTTCAAATCACTGAAATGGTAATCCTTTAAACGAACATTGTTGTCATGCTTAGAGTGTTCCCTTAAGCAAGGTAAAGTTTAATTTGGGGGGGCGGGTCTTGACTGTGGAGCCGACAGGACCTGCTCTGAGAGAGCTCCTGAGTCCGATACGGATAACATTGGTCTAATCACGATCCACTCGAAAAATTGGGACTCAATCCAAACATATGCGGTTATGCAGAAGTCGGTAAACCGGGGACTTCCTCACACAAGCATTTTTGACACCGGAGTGCACGAACCGAGTCTTGCGGCCTACAGGGGTCTAGGCTGAAGAGAGGCGGCCACTCTCCAAGCTTTCAGGCCTTTGACCACCACATAAAGCTGCCCCCCCCCCCCCCCCCTTTGGACCGGTGGGGTTTATCCCAGTCCCCATTGACCTCCATCACATACCACTGCTGGCTCCCAAGCACTGGCACAAGCCTTGACTGCTGCAGACCTTTACAAGACGGCAGACGCACAGTCCCCCTGTAAGCATGAGCCTCTGAAGATCCAACATAATGCAACAAAACAAGTACACACGAGCCTGAACAAAATATTTGACAGATTCTGGGCACAATTAGAAGCCTGTCTTCTTGCACCGATCTCGAGGGAGAGAACAGAATGGAGATAGGCATGAAATGCAGAGGCCTCCCCTGGGCGTAAACTCCATACAAGCATTACCGTCTCCCAGCTTGGGCCTACCTGGGCTGAGAGCCAGACAGGATAAGTTTCCGAAGTACCATCCACCAACCCGAAAGTATCAGCACCGCAGGCTGTGAGGATCCACCCGAGGCTCCTGCCATACCCAGATCGGAAGAACTTGTTCCCAATTATGGGCTCCCGAGTTCGTGGAAATAGGATGCAGGACCCATAACAGCCTGGGGTAGGGGAGATGTTTCGCTTGACTCCTGTTTCACAGTGCCGCTCACCTACCTCTTCATACCTTTGAGCAGGGGCATCGGCTGATACGGGACACGCCACCACGGCGTCAATACTGGACACCACCCCATTACCTACCAGAATGTCTCTTGCACATCACCAGACCCTTCTCCAAGTTTATGGGCTAATAATGTGCCTTCACCACTATTTTTAATGTTATCCCTTGATTTGCTCTAATTTTGCCCAGTGTTACTTGCAGAGATGGTGTGGGGCGTCAGTGGTAATATTAGCCTGTATATCTAGCTTGTTGTATAGCAAATATAAACAGCCAGTTCAGCTATTATTGATTAATCTAATATGTAAATTCTGGCATATACCTTGTTATATACTACAGCAACTAACTATCAAGTACTATGACGAATACCTTTCACTTTACCTTGTATCCTTTAAAAAAAAAAAAAAATGTGCAGTTCACTCTCAACGGTAGTATTTCTGTATTGTCGACTGTAATCTTGTGAAATGTATATAAACGTATGTGTAGCGGAGAGCCGATCTTGCACAGCTATTCTCCACTAGAGATTCCAGTGAGGCTCAGGAACAAGGTGATGTTAAGTCCATAGGCAAGGTTTCCAGCAGGTAAAGTAATACAGCAGTATCCCCATCGCAATCCCAATAACTGGACGACACACAGTTTCAGGAGTAGACTGACAAGCTTTATTCCACAGTTCCTTATAAAGCCCTCTCCCATGCAAGGGAGGAGGTTCTATCACTTAAGACATTATCCAATCTCTAAGTAGTAACCTCCCACAGATCTCCTCCCCTCCTCTAGCATCATAATCCCCTTATTGTGTACACAGTTTTCCCCGAGTTTTGGATGTACCCTAAATACTTGGGGTACATCCACAAATCCAACATCCCCAGATAGCTCTATTCTGGGGGACCAACATACTTAAAAATTAGCCCATTCGGATGAATGGTTCGTGAGATATGGGGTTCCAAAGATTTGACCGACCGCATGGGTAAAGTATCCGAAAACAGTTCCATGCATTTTGGCCCTGCGGTCGGTCACAAACAAGGGAATGAAAACAGGCGAATTGCCTGTGTTATAGAGCCTGGAGAGGGTTTGAATGAATTCCCTTGTTTATGGGGCTCTTTCTACCGAACGGCGGGTCATTCGGTAGTTTCCATACGAATTTCTGGAAGTATGGAGGTCTCAGCGGTGTTTGCCTAGTCAAGTGTCCGATTTTAGTTCCAGACACTCGACGGCAAAACACCGCTGTTCGGTAGTTTAAGATGGCCGCCGCCACGTGTTTGTTTCCCGAATGGCGGCCACCCAGAGGACAAAGACCACACTGCACTGATTGCCAATTACCTGTTTGCAACATTGTTGCAAACGGTAATTGGAGGCACACTCATTCCTGGGTGGTCTGGTTGTTCGGTAGTTTCATTCCCTTGTTTTATTTGAATGATTCTACCGAACAACTAGAGGAATACAATTCTTTACATACATTTAACTGTCATTATACCCGGATACCATGCTTTCTATACATGTACATACACATTAAACCAGCCATATGACCAAATACACTTATTCTCATACATGTCGTGGGACAGCCCGGTACCAATCCGCTACACTGCTCCCCCTTGCCCACAAGCCGGCATACACAGTCTGATCCAACACGGATCGGCTTGGGGATGTCCGGGGGCTCACGGATCATTTCTCTAAGTCAGTTTGTCTTGACAACCCGTCAGCATTTCCATTCTGCTTACCCGGCCGGTACTGGATATTAAAGTCAAAAGGCTGTAGCGCCAAACTCCAGCGCAGCAGCCTGGCGTTGTCTCCAGCCACCCGGTTCAGCCAGACTAACGGGTTGTGATCCGTGAGCAAGGAAAAGGGCTGTCCATATAAATAGGGTTGTAGCTTCTTTAGGGCCCACACCACAGCCAGGCATTCCTTTTCGATGGCGGCGTAGCTTACTTCTCGAGGTAACAGTTTGCGACTGATGTAAGCCACTGGATGTTCCCCGCCATCGGCCCCGACTTGACTCAGTACTGCCCCCAATCCAAACATAGAAGCGTCTGTGTGAACAAGAAAACGTTTAGTTGGATTGGGAGCTGCCAAGACAGGGGCATTTATCAGTGCATTTTTCAATTGTTGGAATGCCTGCTCACACTCCGGGGTCCAGTTTACTTGGCGGGGAAGGTTCTTACGGGTCAGGTCAGTGAGGGGTTTGGCCAGGGCGCTATAATTGGGAACAAACTTCCGGTAATACCCTGCTGTCCCTAGAAACGCTAAAACCTGGGTCTTAGTCCTAGGGGTGGGCCACTGGGCTACAGCCTCTACTTTGGCGGGTTCGGGTTTTTGTTTACCGCACCCTACTCTATGTCCCAGGTATTGTACCTCAGCCATGCCGATACTACACTTGGCCGGCTTCAAGGTCAGACCTGCTTCCCTTATCCTATCTAGTACAGCTCCGATGTGAGCTAAGTGTTCCTGCCACGTATTGCTAAAAATAGCAATATCGTCCAGGTAGGCACATGTATAGTCCTGGAATCCATCTAGGAGTCGATCCACCATCCTTTGGAAGGTGGCTGGGGCGTTTTTCATCCCAAATGGCATGACCTTAAACTGGTACAAGCCAAATGGGGTGACAAAGGCCGACTTCGGGATGGCGTCTGGGGCCAGGGGGATTTGCCAATACCCTTTACACAAGTCAATAGTGGTGAGGTATTGGCCCCTGGCCATTCTGTCCAGTAACTCGTCTATCCGGGGCATCGGATAGGCGTCAGATACAGTCTTCTCGTTCAATCTCCTATAGTCCACGCAGAAGCGGGTCGTACCGTCTCGCTTTGGTACGAGGACTACAGGAGATGCCCAAGGACTGTCTGAGGGTTCAATCACCCCCAGTTGGAGCATTTCGTCGATCTCCTTACGCATGTTTGCCCGTACCGCTTCTGGAATGCGGTATGGCGTCTGGCGCATGGGTAGTTGCCCTGGGGTCTCGACCCGGTGAGTTGCCAGAGGCGTGTATCCAGGTACATTAGAGAACGTGTCGCGTTTCTCTTCCAATAGTTGCTGTACCTCGATCCGCTCCTGTGGGCTCAGCCGATCTCCCAGCGTAACCTCCCCTAAATCTCCGGACAGCTGCCCATCCCCCAGCAAATCGGGGAGGGGTAAGCTGTCAAACTCTTCCGTGTTAGGGGCACAGATGGCGGTTACCTCCTCAGTACGCTCGTGGTAGGGCTTCAGCATGTTCACATGGAGCATGCGTCGCCCCCCAGTCCCTGTGCAGTGGCCGATAATATAGGTGGTATCGCATCTTTGCTCCACCACCTTATATGGGCCCTGCCAGGCGGCCTGTAACTTATCATGTCGGACAGGTTTTAAAATTAGTACCTTCTGCCCGACCTGAAAGCTACGGTCCCTGGCTCCCCGATCATACCATGTACGCTGGCGGGTCTGGGCCTCCTGAAGGTTTTCCCGTACCGTCTTGGTCAACGCTTCTAGGCGGTCCCGAAAGGCCAACACATATGGTAGGATGGGAGTGCCATCTGTGCTCCGGTCTCCCTCCCAATGCTCTCTAATAAGATCCAATGGGCCTCGGACCCTCCTTCCAAACAATAATTCAAACGGGGAGAACCCTGTGGATTCCTGCGGCACCTCCCGGTATGCAAATAGGAGGTGCGGCAGGAATCGTTCCCAGTCCTTGTGGGTCTCTGCGAAGGTTCGGAGCATCTGCTTCAAGGTACCATTGAATCGTTCGCAGAGCCCGTTCGTCTGGGGGTGGTAAGGGGCGCTGATAATAGGCTTAATGCCACAGATCCTCCAGAGGTGTTGGGTGAATTCTGCGGTAAACTGGGTACCCTGATCCGAGATAATCTCCCTGGGTAATCCCATCCGGGAGAATATCCGCATGAGGGCATCCGCGACCGTCTCAGCGTGGATGTTGGTCAGAGCCACTGCTTCTGGATACCTGGTGGCATAATCTACGACCGTTAAAATATACAGTTTTCCTGACGGGCTAACTTTATTGAGGGGGCCTATCAGATCCACCGCTATTCGGCTAAAAGGTTCCTCTATTATGGGTAAGGGGTGAAGTTTAGCCTTCCTGCGATCCCCCCTTTTTCCCACTCTCTGGCAGGTATCGCAAGTCGTGCAATATCTGCGTACTTCCTGGCTAATCCCTGGCCAGAAGAAACTCTGGGTTAGTCTGTACCTGGTGCGACTAACCCCTAGATGTCCGGATAGCGGAATATCATGCGCTATCCGGAGTAATTCAGCCCGGTACCGCTGTGGTACCACTAATTGTCTCCTCGCTATCGGGTCTAACCCCGTAATCTGTTTGGTTGTTTCCCTGTATAAAAGTTGTTTATCCCAGATAAACTTCTCTCCCTCCGCCCCGGGGGAACCCGTGCCAACCTTGTCCCTATACACCTGAAGCGTGGGGTCTGTTGCGACTTCAGCTACAAATTCATTAGGTGGAGCCCAGGGGACACATTCTAGAGGGGGGGTAGGGTTGCTTACCTGGACCTCCGGCAGTGTGTTGTGGTCCTGGGTGCGGGCCTGTTGTCGGGTGACTACAGGGTTGACCTCTCCTGTGGTGGGTGACTGGGGCTCAAAAGCAGAAGTGAGCCTCCCCAGATCGTTCCCCAATAAAACCTCCGCCGGTAAATGTGGCATCAACCCCACCTCCACTTCCCCTGCCCCCGCTCCCCAATGTAAATGTACCCTTGCTGTAGGTAGCCGGGACACTGCTCCCCCAGCTACCCGGACGGCAACAGTTTTGTTCAGTTTTGCCTGATCTGAAATCAGGTGGCTCTGTACCAAAGTGATGGTGGCTCCCGAATCTCGTAATCCCCGGACTGCTGTACCATTCAGATATACCGTCTGTCGATGGTGCCGTAGATTATCCACATTGGCCTGGACCGGATCTGCCTCGTGCAGTACCTCCCATTGTTCCACAGTAGTAATGGGGACTGCGGAACCATATGGGGTGGTGACTAGGTCCTGGTAGTGGTGGGCTGCGGCCGCCCTGGGTGGAGGTGGGCCTGGACGAATCCAGGTGGAACGGTCCCGTAGCTGTGGGCATTCCCTTTTATAATGTCCCCACTTCTGGCAGTGATGACAGGGGCCAGCGGTGGGTTGTCGGAACCGGGGCTGTGCAGCGGGTGGTGGAGGTGGTGGTAGCGGTCTCGGTGGAGCTGGGGTGTAGTTGTTTCCCCCGAATGTTTTAAAGGTTGCTTTTGGAGCTGCAGGTTTTTGTGACCTGCGTGCATCCAGGTAGTCATCCGCTTTCCTAGCCGCCTCAGTAAGGGAAGTAGGGTTTCTGTCCCTTACCCATTCCTGGACCTCATTGGTTACTCCCTCATAGAACTGCTCCATCAGCAACATTTGTATTACATCCTCCATAGAACGTCCCTTGCTAGCTTGCACCCACCCGAGCGCTGCCCCCTGTAATCGGCATGCCCACTCTGCGTGCGAGTCCTTCTCTGTTTTCTTTAGATCCCGGAACCTCCGCCGGTATGCCTCGGGTGTTATAGCATACCTGGCGAGTATAATTTCTTTCACTTTACTGTAATTCCTTATTTCGTCATTAGGTACAGTCCGATATGCCTCTGCTGCCCTCCCGGTTAACCTTCCGGCCAAAATAGGTACCCAGTCCTCTGCGTTAATTTTATGCAGTGCACACAGTCTTTCAAAGTCTTGCAGGAAAGCGTCTATATCTTCCTCTGCCTCCACATATGTTTTAAAAGCCTGGTATGGTATTTTAGGCTTACCTTCCTGTGGCACATTAATTGCAGAGCTTTGTTCTGGTGCCTGTGTCCTTAGGATGAATTCTTGTACCTCGGCCATTGTCCTGGTAACAATTTCTGTTGGGGGGTTTTCCCCATAAAAGGATAGCCTGAACTGAACCTGCCTCTGGAATTCCGATCCTTGTGGTGTTCCTCCCGGCTCCCTCTGTGCCGGAACTGAATCGCCCTCCATTCTGTACTCTGCCATGAGTTCTGTAACAAGTACTGCTTTCTTCTTATTGCTGGCTTGTATACCCCTTGCCTCTAGGAGGTCCTTTAGCGTGGAGCGTTTTAGCGCAGAAAAATCAATCTCCATCCGTACTCCATTTACGCTTGTTCCTCTGTGAGTTTGGATCCCAGCGCTGCCAACCAATGTAGCGGAGAGCCGATCTTGCACAGCTATTCTCCACTAGAGATTCCAGTGAGGCTCAGGAACAAGGTGATGTTAAGTCCATAGGCAAGGTTTCCAGCAGGTAAAGTAATACAGCAGTATCCCCATCGCAATCCCAATAACTGGACGACACACAGTTTCAGGAGTAGACTGACAAGCTTTATTCCACAGTTCCTTATAAAGCCCTCTCCCATGCAAGGGAGGAGGTTCTATCACTTAAGACATTATCCAATCTCTAAGTAGTAACCTCCCACAGATCTCCTCCCCTCCTCTAGCATCATAATCCCCTTATTGTGTACACAGTTTTCCCCGAGTTTTGGATGTACCCTAAATACTTGGGGTACATCCACAAATCCAACATCCCCAGATAGCTCTATTCTGGGGGACCAACATACTTAAAAATTAGCCCATTCGGATGAATGGTTCGTGAGATATGGGGTTCCAAAGATTTGACCGACCGCATGGGTAAAGTATCCGAAAACAGTTCCATGCATTTTGGCCCTGCGGTCGGTCACAAACAAGGGAATGAAAACAGGCGAATTGCCTGTGTTATAGAGCCTGGAGAGGGTTTGAATGAATTCCCTTGTTTATGGGGCTCTTTCTACCGAACGGCGGGTCATTCGGTAGTTTCCATACGAATTTCTGGAAGTATGGAGGTCTCAGCGGTGTTTGCCTAGTCAAGTGTCCGATTTTAGTTCCAGACACTCGACGGCAAAACACCGCTGTTCGGTAGTTTAAGATGGCCGCCGCCACGTGTTTGTTTCCCGAATGGCGGCCACCCAGAGGACAAAGACCACACTGCACTGATTGCCAATTACCTGTTTGCAACATTGTTGCAAACGGTAATTGGAGGCACACTCATTCCTGGGTGGTCTGGTTGTTCGGTAGTTTCATTCCCTTGTTTTATTTGAATGATTCTACCGAACAACTAGAGGAATACAATTCTTTACATACATTTAACTGTCATTATACCCGGATACCATGCTTTCTATACATGTACATACACATTAAACCAGCCATATGACCAAATACACTTATTCTCATACATGTCGTGGGACAGCCCGGTACCAATCCGCTACAGTATGCATGTTACACTATGCACTGAAAAAAATAAAGAATTATTTTTTTTTTTTAAAAATAAGTTCAATTTAAGTGGCTAAGCTAATTTACCCTTAATCTGTCAAAAGAATTCGGAAAAACGGGCAAGCTTTATACATCATGGACAGAGGCGATAACAGCACCTAACTACTCAGGTTAAAGGACCACTCTAGGCACCCAGACCACTTCAGCTTAATGAAGTGGTCTGGGTGCCAGGTCCAGCTAGGGTTAACCCATTTTTTTTTATAAACATAGCAGTTTCAGAGAAACTGCTATGTTTATGAATTGGTTAAGCCTTCCCCCAAATCCTCTAGTGGCTGTCTCACTGACAGCCGCTAGAGGCGCTTGCGTGATTCTCAATGTGAAAATCACAGTGAGAGCACGCAAGCATCCATAGGAAAGCATTGTAAATGCTTTCCTATGCGACCGGCTGAATGCGCGCGCAGCTCTTGCCGCGCGAGCGCATTCAGCTGACGGGGCAGAATGGAGGAGGATCGGAGGCAGAGAGCTCCCCGCCCAGCACTGGAAAAAGGTAAGTTTTACCGCTTTTCCCCTTTCCAGAGCCGGGCGGGAGGGGGACCCTGAGGGTGGGGGCACCCTCAGGGCACTATAGTGCCAGGAAAACGAGTATGTTTTCCTGGCACTATAGTGGTCCTTTAAGTAAAGTCAAGTGGCAGTGGGGGATATAATCTTTATGATACAAGGTGCATAAAGGAAGAAAAAAACAAAAAACATGCCAGTACAATTTTAAGACAATAGTAATGTGGATCATTTTCTTCTATTGGCCTTATAAATTTTAGTCTCTAATTGATTAAATGAGTTCCATGAAAATCTAAAAATAATATACTCATGAAACCATGTAGGTGTGAAACACAAACCTGCAGGGTGTTGCAGTGGATGTGATCTATTTGGATTTTGCCAAAGCATTTGATACAGTTCCACACAAAAGATTAGTGTTCAAACTCAAGGAAATCGGTCTGATGAAAATGCTTCTTCTTGGGTAGAACATTGGCTTAAAAACAGAATACAAAGAGTTGTTGTTAATGGTAAATTTTCAAGCTGGACAGAGGTGGCAAGTGGTGTCCCTCAGGGGTCTGTTCTATTTAACATGTTTATAAATGATCTTGAAGACAGCATTGAAAGTCATGTTTCAGTGTTTGCAGATGACACAAAACTTTGTAAAATAATACAATGTGAGCAAGATATTACTTTGCTGCAGAGGGATTTAGATAGACTGGAGGACTGGGCACTCAAATGGAAGATGAAATTTAATGTTGAAAAATGCAAGGTTATGCACTTCGGCGTAAAGAATACACAAGCAACGTATACCCTTAATGGAAGCAAATTAGGGATAACAACACACGAAAAGAACTTGGGAATTGTTATAGACAACAAACTATGCAACAATGTGCAATGTCAATCAGCAGTGGCCAAGGCCAGTAAGGTATTGTCATGCATGAAAAAGGTAATTCATTCTTGGGACGAGAATATCATTTTGCCTCTTTATAAATCACTGATAAGACCACATATTGAATATGCTGTGCAATTTTGGGCACCTGTTCTAAAGAAGGATATTATGGCACTAGAAAAAGTGCAGAGGCGGGCTACAAAATTAATAAAAGGTATGGAACATATCAGCTATGAAGAAAGGTTAACAAATTTAAACCTATTTAGTTTAGAAAAACGTTGCCTGAGAGGGGATATGATAACATTAAACAAATATATTCGGGGCCAATGCAAACCATTGTGTGGAAATCTATTCACAAACCAGACTTTACATAGGACACGAGGCCATGCGTTTAGACTGGAAGAAAGAAGATTTCGTCTAAGGCAAAGGAAAGGTTTTTTTTTACTATAAGAACAATCAGGATGTGAATTCTCTGCCTGAAGAAGTAGTTTTATCAGAGTCCATACAGATGTTCAAACAGCTACTAGATGCATACTTGCAAAGACAGAATATTCAAGGATATAATCTTTCAATGTAGGGTAATAACTGCTTGATCCAAGGATAAATCTGACTGCCATTCTGGGGTCAGGAAGGAATTTTTTTCCTAGCTTGTTGCAAAATTGTGCTTCGAACTGTGTTTTTTGCCTTCTTTTGGATCAACAGCAAAAAAACAAATGTGAGGAAGGCTGAACTTGATGGACGCAAGTCTCTTTTCAGCTATGTAACTATGTAACTATGTAACTATGTAACTATGTAACTATGTAACTATGTAACTATGTAACTATGTTCGAGACTTAGGAGACAGGGATATGGCGTTGAGGAATATATATCCACAGAAACATGTTTAATAAAACTACAATTTGGGCACCGCCAGCATGCTTAACGTCCTCTAATGACCAACTAGGCTAATTGGGTTTTCTACTTGAAAAGCACGTTTGGGCTGGCCACAGTCTATGGAAGGGGGAAAGTTCAATATCATTATATGGTCTGGCATATCACATATACAATATATATAAGAGGTTGAAGGGGCGGAGCTAGCCGGGGAGCTGACAAGACGCATGGCGCCGGAGCTCCGGCGAAAACACATTTATACAGCACTGCATCGATACCTAAATCAGATACGACCTCTAGCACATCATGGGGAAGCACTACAAAAGGCTTGGGGGCAAAGCACAGGACTTACCCGTGATATTGGTCAGCTACTTTCCCAGCCCTGCAGGCCCAAGATGGCGGACCTCTTACCTAATATGGCGCTGGACTCACTCTCAGCCTCAGAGGAAGAAGATTTCAGCGATGTGCCCATGCCAACACCACAATGAAGAAATCAAGCTTTGCCACACAGGGCGACTGAGCCCCAACTGGCCACCAAGGTGGACCTCTCGGGCATGGTATCTGTTCTCAAAGCCACCTTCACAACGGAGCTTGCGGTGCTGAAGGAAGAACTGGGCACACTGACAGGTCGGAAAAGAGTCACGGAGGACGAAGTTCACAATCTGCAGGTCAAACGAGACTCCACAACAAAACAAGTGCTGTAGATCTCCACCAAGTACGAACAACTGAACGCACTAATCGGACAACTAGAGGACTCTGCACGCCAGAGTAATCTGAAGGTGAGGGGGATCCCTGACAATACCCGCGGAGGAACTGGCGCAATTTATCCGATTTATTACCGTCAAAACAGGCCAAGGTACTTGATGGACTATTCCGCATACCAGCGCAACCCCGCAATAACAACACTAAAGCTAGAGATATCATCTTGTGCTTTAAATCTCGCACCAACAAAGAGAGCGTCCTGTGGGCGACTAGGGGACAAACCCCATACACCTTCAAAACACACTCCCTGAATTTCTTCCAAGATCTCAGTTGCCAGACCCTGCAATGGCGCGCCTCCCAGAAAGAGGTGACCTTGCTTTTGAGAGCAGCTGATACCGCATATAAATGGGGCTACCCGAGAGGGCTAACGGCAGACAGAGATGGTCACCAGCATCGGCTAACTTTGCTATCGGAGGCACAGAGGTTCCTGCAATCATTGGGCCTTACACCAGCCGCAAGTAACATCAACCAGGCCCAAGCATCAATGGGACATTGCCAATATTGCTGCCTTCACTCCATCAGGAACCACAGCCCCAGGATGAAAGCGCACCGTATTTGCAAGATCCCGAATGCAGACACGTAGTTTCCAGACGCCACAGATACATAGTGCAGAAGCTAATTATATAGTCTTTATTCTCTGTTGAACTTTGTTATATCTTTTAATTCACAGCGTTTTACGTTGTTTCCGTTAGCCTGGCCACTTCACCCTTCCACTGGTCTCCCAATCCTTGCGAGCCTGTAGCCCGTTACACATTAACTACCCCTGCAATGGCTCATATTACTAATAGCAATGGTTTTACACATTATAACCCCCCCTGAACCCCAAGGTTATGGAGTTCTGACACCCTTTAGTCTCTCTTACAGACCTGGGACCTCGCTCATGCATGAAAGGGATTCAGTGCGAAATCCACTCACTACAACCTGTCACATCCTTCTCTGTCTGCAGAGATGTCTGGCCTTGGCTTCTGGTATCCAGTACTCTTTTTACAATTCTTGTTTAGTTTTTCTTGTTTTTTCTTGTTTTCTATTCCATGTCTGGTTTTCTTTATGCTGGGTTTTCCAAGTTCATTCCTTTATTCCTTTACTGGAATTCCCAGTCTCCTGGATTCCTTTATATGTTTGTTTTATGTTGCCACACCCTTTCTTTTTCCATTAATCATTTTGTTTCAGTTGGTTCCTGCAGGCAGTTGCTCCATGTCTCTGCCCCTTTCTTGCAGGTAAGTGTTTTATTATTGTTTATTTAGTCATGAATATCTAGGTAGGTGAGTTGCATACATCTTGGCCATTTATGTATGTCTAAATCTCCAATGTTTTACATATATAGTACTTAGTTATGTCTCCTCTTGCTTTGCCTTGTATCACTTGTCTTGTTTTATTTTGTCTTGTATTCCCAGTTCTTGTATAGTCCTGTCCTGCCCTTTTCTTGTTTTCCTCATGTCTTGTGTACATGTTATGGGGGTTCTGCTATCTGTCCTGCTCCGGTTCCGGGTTCTCCTAGTTTTGTCTTGTTTTCTTGTTTGGTGTCTATTCTAGCCTTACCTTGTTTCTGTACTGGATACATGTCTGCTGCAGAGCCTCCCTATTCAGATCCTGGGAGGTCTGCATATTGTCATTGGCACCTGGGATCCACAGAAGCTGCATTAGAGTCCTGGTATTTGGCAGCACAAACACTGGTGCTTAACACCAGGGGGCGTGTGGTTATCCTGCACCAGGCCCTGATAATCCATTTCCACACAGTGACTCCTACTATCAAGATCAGGCATACTGGGTCCCAGTCACCGGACCGCCACCCCTGACACAACCACTGCCACCCGGGCCCTAGTCAGACCGCTGGTACCCATTAGTGCACCTATTCCCACCTTAGACCCTAGTTTATTTACGGTTTCTTCAGTGTGATAAGTACTACCCAGATCTTAGGTGTGTTCTTAGGATACTACAATATAAAAATGTGCAGCCTACCTGAATGCCACATCATTGTTTTAAAACTCCTGCTATGTTAATGCTTGTAAATGCTGTTGTGGCATATCGAGCGGTTTGTTACCACATGCACATCATAAATAAAGATTATAAAAAAAATATATGAGGTCTGTCCGGAAGGTATTCAGCCATTGTTAATATATTGAGAATGGTTTGCGCGACATCGATGACACCTGGCAGCCAAGGAGAGTGGACTGAAATGCGCATGCGTAAACAAGGACGACTTCACTATACTGGTCAGTGGGGGCGCGAGATGCCGTGTACTGTGTGGCTGTTGAATTCAAAATGAGTGAGTAGTAGAGCCACGAATCAGCAAATTTGGCGTTAAGCTTAAATATTCCTCTACAGAAGCTACTCGGATGATTCAGAAGGCTTTCGGCTAAGATGCAATGAGTGCAGCACAAATAAATCACCCCAGTGATTCGGCACCCAACAGCCCAGATTTGGTGCCCTGATACTTTTGAATTTTACAAAACTAAAATCAACTTTGAAGGGAAAGAGACTTCCGTTTATTATGAGTTCTTGGTAAATATGACGAGGCAGCTGATGGCGATTCCTACAAAGGATTTTGCAGTGTTTTGAACAGTGGAACTTTGTGAGGTCCCAAGGTGCCTACTTTGAAGGAGACAGGCGTCATTGTCCTATGTAAAATGGTTCTTGTATCTTCTCCAATAAATATCTTTGTTTTTCAAATGACATGGCTGGGTACATAGAAATTGAAGGTTTTATTTTGATTTTGCATTCATATTAAAAATATAATCAAACTTCAGGGCTACATTACTTCATGTTCAGTTTTTAGGCTTTAATTGTCTTATGTCTATTAAACTGATGACTTGTATGATATTAAGTTATAGTGATGTGGGAATGTAAAATTGCAGAACTGCAGTACTTATACATTGTATGCTTACATATTTCAGTGATAATGTACAAAATATTCCTCCCCTTTAGGAAAAATGTAAATAGTTTACCCATGTACCACTGAGAGCTATAGTTTTACTATTATATTATAATTGTGTTGTGTGGACAGGCCCGAAGTGGACGAGCTACATGATCAATTAGACTACACTACTACTGAAACCCTCTAATGCACCACAGACATATTTCAATACAACTTCCAACATTGTTTTCGATGTCCCATCCTCCTTTATGCCCTTTGAATCTTGAGTCCCATTTTCATTTCCCTTATTACCCTCTGTTTGTCTTTGTCACTACATATGGTCTTTGCTTAGTCTCATCTTAGTTCTGTTAGAACAACTTGGGATCATAGTAAGAAAACCAAATTCCCTACCAACACAACAAAGTTTAAGTTCAAGCCTGACATATTTCGGCATGGAAACAACTTTCCCATTCGGAATATTCTCTGATGTCGAAGATGGAAAACCATGCAAACACATCAAAAAATAACTAATGATCATTTCAACAGCTGCCAAACAGGCACGGTTTTACAATGAAACAAACGTGGTTCTGCAACACTAGACTTTATGAGAAACAAATAGTTTCTGTTTAAAAAGGACTGAATGGAGGCATCCTACACAAATCACTGTAAACATGATTATTTTTTTTTAGGAGGGGCCTTCACAAGCTTATCATCACTAAAACAATGCTTTAAATCACATTGTTGTTACTATTTTACATTGAATTAAAATCAAAGTATAAAACCAATTCATTACACATACAATTGCTAAGAGATCAACCAGTATACAAAATGCATAAGTAATATGACACTATCTCAACAATAAGCAGCTGAGATATAAAATAGTATATAGAATACAATTTCTCTGAATTAAATTTACCTAACGGACTGTCAAACATCCCATGACCAAAGAGGGGCTAAAATGCGACCTTTATCTTTCTGCCTTCTATAACATAGCTTGGCAAATTACCTTTCATGGTAACATAATAGGGAGAGGATAGTTTCCCTATTCCATACAAGATTCCTACTTTGTACAATCTCTCACATATTTTTCTGTGAAACAGCTTGCACTGCAACAAAACAAAGCTGCAAGTAGTTCCACTGATGAAAAACCTAAATGAAACTACGGTACTCAGAAAAGTTACTTAGAAGCTGGATTGACGATGCTGTTAACGCAAGGCTGTTTTGTTCTTACAAAAGATGATCAAGTTGCCTCATGAAGGCTGATGGTGAAATATTTTGCACTAAGAGTGAGGAACTGCAGAGTCATCTGGTCATCTGCTCATGCAATCAGGATAATAGCAGCCCAGGAGTCCACAAGGAGGCAGCAGTATAAACATGAGAGAAACAAAACACTGTGAGTTGTGAGTTGTCAAAGTCATTGCCCACAGCTCAATCCCAAATACACAGCGGCTTTTTCACTCATCTATGATTTGAAATATCCATTTATCCCATGTTGATTTATATAGATTATCCTAGTTGAAACTGAACATTAAAATAAATACTTCAATAATACCATCATATATGACAAATCTTCTATTTGTAGATATTTGTCTTAAACATTTCAGATTACTAATTGACATAATATTTCTAATTCTACAGAAATCAGATTAATGGTTTACATATTTTATCTGCATAAATATTTACTGTACAGAGAAATGTAAGGATATGCAAACGGACAGTCAGAGAGACAGATATACCCATAAAAATGTTGTGGTGTTAAAGGGAATCTTTAAGCACCAAAAAAACGTTAGCTTTAATAAAGCAGTTTGGGTGTGCTTATCAACCCTTGCAGTCTCACTGCTCTATTCACTGCAATCATGTTAATTTCTGTTTATGCATTACTAGGTTTCATTTTTAATCAGATGTAACAGCAGCGTGTGTTTAATTTAGAAGTCTTATCTCTTGCTCTGTTAATTGAATGTAATCACATACAGGAGAATCTTGCAAACTAAAGCAGGTTATTAACAGAGATGGAGATAATACATTCTAAATTAAACATACTGTGCAATAAAAGGATTTTAACCATTAGATCTCTCTTTACAGGAAAGGTATAGGGAGACTGTGATGGCCACAGCCAGGGACAGTGTGGCTAGGGCTGCATAAACAAATTGATTTAACTCCTAAATGGCAGACTATTTAGCTGTTAGACTGCATGGGTATGATATATCCACCAAAACCACTCCATTAAGGTTGTTTGGTCCCTTTAATATTTCCAGAAGAGATGGTGGTAGTGGCAGATGGTAATGAAACTGGAACCCCATTAAAAATGCAAACACCAAGACATGAGAGCATGAAACTAATTATCTCTGTATTTCACAGAAATATGCATAAACATAGCTGTATTCTTGGATTTGGAAATTGATTGTCCGGGGCTGAGATGTAACATGTCTTCTCTGAAATTAAAACCACTCCATGATAACCAACTAGAGCAGGTAGTGATAGTTCACCTTACCCATGAGAGCAGGTAGAGATAGTTCACCTTGCCATGCACAATTAGTGCATCCATCAGTAAAACACATAAAACCTTTCAGAAAAACAATGATTAAAAAAAAATATATATATATATATATTTACATTTACAATTGTAGATCAATCCATTTAGTAAAGCTTAGATTGAAATTTAGGGAGAAAAATAAGCAAATCATATTTCACTGTTAAAGTCTGCAAAATAATGTTTTCATTCATTTTTATTTTAATCTAGTTATCTTTTTCTTGAACATTTATACATACACAATTCTACATAAATATAATTTATCTCTAACCCATAACAATTAGGTTATTAATAAATAAATAAATAAATAAATAAAAACAACAACTAATGACAGAGGTTTATACAATTCGGTACCCTAAGAAGCATGCATTTCAAAACTAAATCCTAGACACGAGCTCTTAGGAATACAGACTATTGAAATGGAAAATAATTTTGATACATTATCTTTAATACAAATTAAACAAACACTGCAGACACAGAAATCACTTCAGCTTTTTGTCTCTAGAGTCTGTTGCATTTGTGATCAGCACTTTTATAAAACTTCGGCAGAACATTTCTGATTGACAGCTGGGTAGATTTTCTTCCGCTTCTCTTAGATCCACCAAGCTAATATCAGTGATAGGCAGGCATCTGCCCATCCCCTTCGTAATGCGCTGAACACTAAAAGAAAAGCATAGGAAAGCTATGATCGTGTGAGCCTGCTCACAGTCCAGCACAGATGCTTCTCAACGAGAAGCCTCTGATTGGTCGATTTGGAAAGAATGTTTGCACAAGCTAACAGCAGATCTGCAGCTTTTGTAAGCAGCATTTTTTATATACCCAAAGAAAACATGCAGAAAAAAAGCATTTGCATGTTTTCTTTCGGGGCAAGTCTACTACATTGGGGGGAATCTATGCCCTTAAATACGGAGTGTCCTTTTATCCATCTCATGGAGCAGAGGTTAAGCAGAGCATCACCCAGTAAAACTTGCCTATATAAAGCACTAACCTTCCAACAACAAAACAAACAATCACTCAAGTAAAGTTGATTAATGTTCAGAGCTGAGGTGTATGTATTCAGTGCTCATGGCCTGAGCATTCTACAAGTTAGCCACAGGTTTAGTAAGTTCTGCTGTAACTTTATAAGTAATGTATCATGTAACGTGCTTTACACACAGTACCTGGGGAGAAACAGAGTTGTAGCCAGGATAGAGACAATTTATTTTACCTTTCTGTGTAATGCAGAGAATTGCTTAGTGTCACAAGTTGCCCCAACCCTCATCTATAGGGGATGTATTTTTGTGACTTTTCTATACTTTTTTGTTTGTTGCAGAACATTTCCCAAAAGTAGACGTGTCAGGTACTGAGTCATAATAAGGATATGACTCAATGCAGCCAGTGGTTTTGTTCCTAACACATTAAACAAGGAGACCAATGTAAAGAACAATAGTCTGGCTGTAATAATTACAAGAATGTGTAATATAATTTGGTCCAGCCTCAAAGAAAAATTCATGTAGAGAAGACTCAAGAGATGTACTGGCGGTCAATCCACTGATCCGGAATCCCAGTGCAGAGCAACGCCGTCTGAAATTTCCACTTCCCCACTTTTGTAAAGTCCGTGCTCTCTGTGGAAATCTGGATTAAAGGTGCAGGAAATGCTTACATAGAAAACAGATTCTTTCACCTCCAGGTCACCAGTTCAAATCCGGGCTGGATGAGAAGTGACTAAAATTTATTAGCATCAAACAAGCCAAACGATTGCTGGGAGTTATTGGACTCAGGACAGTTACAATGGACAGGTGCTGCAGTCGCTTTGACACTGGTGCTGTTGCTGGCAAGGGACTAATCCTAACAGTTTGCGAGAAGGAAAAATGTTTAGTGAAGAGTTTCCAGCTGTGCTGTGTGGCATTTCAATTTATTAACTGATCACTGGGAACTGGCATTTATACAAAACAGTCAAGATGAAAGAATCAGAGGGGCAAGGTCCATATATGCTATTCTCTGCCAGATATTGCAAGATAGTTATGAATATCTTGAAAAATGTAAAAGTAGAATTTTACCATTTCAGAGTTATATTAAGGAGGACATTCGATGATTGCCAGGCTACTCTGTCAAGAAAAGGATTACCGTATTTTTCCGAGTACAAGACGCCCCTCTATTATTTTAGCCTAAAATTAAGAAATTGATATTTTAAACATAAAACAGAACAATTTAGAAAATGTATAAGTGACTTCTATAGAGAACAAACACCTCCCCTGCCTCCCCTGTGCTACAGTACTCTGTGAAGTTAATGGCTCTATAGGGCATGCTGGGAGACTACAGCTCCTACAATGCCTACAATAGTGGTGTGAGGGCATGCTGGGATATCACAGTAGTATTTCCTCTCCTTCCTGATCCTCATTTCCTCCCCCATAAATATAAATCAGAAAGCAAGACCTACCTGAGGTTGAGCAAACCTTGAAGGAGCACTATAGGGGTCAGGAACACAAACATGTATTCCTGACCCTATAGTGCTAAAACCACCGTCTTGCCCCCCCCTGTTCCCCTCATGCCTCCCTAAATATAGTAAAATCTTACTTGTATTCAAGTCGGGAGCTGCTTTGTCACGGTTTCCCTTTGACCTGTGCACTGCCTGCTGACTTCATTAGAAGTGGTAGCCTGATCCAATCACAGTGCTTCCCCATAGGATTGACAGACTAACAAAGAGGCAGAACAGGAGCAGAGCCAGCACAATTCAAACACAGCCCTGGTCAATCAGCATCTCCTCATAGAGATGAATTGAATCAATGAATCTCTATGAGGAAAGTTCAGTGTCTGCATGCAAAGGGTGGAGACACTGAATGTTTGGATGCATTTTAGGCAGCCATGATCCAGGAAGGATCTCTAACAGACATCTTCGGAGTGGCCAGTGACGTTATCACTAGGCTATAATGTAAACACTGCATTTTCTCTGAAAAGACAGTGTTTACAGCAAAAAGCCTGAAGGTAATGATTCTACTCAACAGAACAAATTCAATAAGCTGTAGTTGTTCTGGAGAGTATAGTGTACCTTTAATATGGCTGCTCCTTTTATGGTGTGGCATGCCTCTGGAGTTTTTTTGGTGTAAGTTCTGATGTCTGCTGCAGCTCCTTGCCATAGCATTCAGAAGTGGATCAGCAGGAGGGAGGCCAGGTATGTGTGTCGGCACACAAATGTGGCAGTTGCCATCTTAACTTAGGCACCGCGCACACGTGTTTTTTTAACCCCTGCAGTGACATTCTGTGTATAAGACAAACCTCAATTTTAGACTTAAACATTTTTTGAAAAAAAAAAACTGTTTTATAGATGTAAAATTATGGTAATCAGGTTTGATCCAGTGTAGTTCACAAGTGTTTAGGCAGTGGCTGTAATAATAACAATGATTTAGAGTATGCAGAACAAACTGTCAGCTTGTTTTAGAAATGTTTATAAACCATGAAGGAATCGCAGTATCTTCTATGGAATGTTTCAATGTTAAGGGGTCACAAGATGGAGAAATTAGCATAATCTTAAAATTTTTTGTATCTGGCTAGAAATCTTTTGCATTCAAGGAGTGCCTGAAGTCTGTGAGACACATTCTGTACACCACCCGACAGTAGGTATCGTCCACGATGATGAACACACTCCCACATCTGTACTGAATTCATTTTACCGTTCCCACTTGATTGAGTGCATTTTTTTACTCTAAACTTGGTTTCAGTAAGTAAAGCACGTGTTCACTTGATGTGAGTTTTTTGTGGATGACATGGCCAGTCACAATCATTTCAATTGATGTCCTTAAAAGTTGCTGTTTAATTTGGCAATATTGTTTGAGTCCTTCATGTACAGATTATGCCTCTGTACTCACACTGCTCAATTCTTTGCCATTTAGGAGTTAAATAACTTTGTTTATGCAGCCCTAGTCGCATCTCCCAGCATGTGACTAACACAGCCTTCCTAAACACTTCCTGTAAAATGTAATCTAAAGTTTATACTTCCTTTATTGCAAATTCTGTTTAAGTTAGAATTTCTTATCTCCTGCTCTGCGTTCTAGACCGTGCAGGAGCCTCCTGTTTGTGATTTAATGTTCAATTTACAAAGCAATTTAAATTTTAAAGCAATGTCCAGTTTTAAAGCAATTTACATTTTATTGAAAATGAAACCTGTGACGGTAGTCACCATCACCAAGAGCTTAAGATGGACAATTCAATCAGGTACCTAGGTGATTCCTATGTTTAAGTCACCCTGTGTCCATTGTGGGTGCAGGATGTGTATGTGTAATGTGGTTGCTTGGGGTTATATGTTAATGTTAAAAAAAAAAAAATAAGGAATAGGTGGTGCTAAAAATTGGTGCTGCTACAAAACACCCAAGTGTACAGTCACTAAAATACACTTAAAATACAATACACAATAGAAAAGAAAAAGGTGTTCAGCGCACACATACCATTTACCTTAGAACAATCACTTGGTAAAATGTTTCACTTTTCGGAGAAATACTGTTTCATTTATTAAACAGGAAATAGAACAGTACATAGTATAGCCTGTATAAATAATTACCATTGATATATACAAAGTCAGTACACTCACAATTATGATAGGCTCTGAAAATTGTGAGTGTACTGACTTTGCATATATCAATTGTCCTTATTTATACAGGCTATACTATGTACTGTTCTATTTCCTGTTTAATATAGGAAACAGTATTTCTCCAAAAAGTGATACATTTTACCAAGTGATTGTTCTAAGGTAAATGGTATGTGCGCGCTGAACACCTTTTTCTTTTCTATTGTTAAATGTTAATGTGCTCTTGTGTCTTGTTAATGCTTGCAGGCAACTTGGTGGATTTGGCTGTGGAGCCTGTACACCGCCACCTGTTGGTTGCAAGGATCCAGCAACAGCTATTTGCAATTATGCACTACCACAGTGGTTCCAAACCCAGCCTCAAGTACCCCCAAACAGTCCAGGATTTAGGGATCACCCAGTTGTGTTTAAGGTGTTTTTAGAAAAAAAAACTAAACAAACAAAAAAAAAAAACTTTAGACATAACAGGGTAATCCCCAAATCCTGGACTGGTAGAAGGTACTTGAGGACTGGGTTGGGATCCCCTGCACTACCTGAATAGCAAGGCATGCTAATTTACATATTCAGGAAGATATGCATATTGCTAAATCTGCAGGCAGGAGAGAGATTTTCTGTCAATTATGGTCTTTCCCATCCCTTTCTAAATATGTCATTATGTTATTATAAGTTCCTGTCTATTGAAATTCCCGTTTCCTAGTGGATTACAGCTACTGGATGTTGGATCCCAGCATCTTCCAACAACTAACTTTGTCACACTTACCAAGGGAACCTAAACATGCAGACAGGTCACAGACACACAGAATTGCAATACCGGTCCTTAGAGTGGCTTGGCTATGCACGAGAGCGTGCAGCATCATAAACACTGCCGGCGAAACTGAACACAGCCGCGAGCATCGAGGAAGCACCGGAGCGCGGGCGGGACAGTTAAGTTGCCTCAAGAGGGGCACGGGTACCAAAAGCCGCCGCTTGCGGCGAGCTGAGGTTGCCGCGAGTGGCACGTGGCCAGCAGAAGCCGCAGCTCGCGTGGACCTGACACTTTCCCTGTGGGGTCCGTTTCAGTACGACCTCTTTGCATCACGACTCAATCGCCAATTAGAAATATTTTTCAGTTGGCATCCAGATCCAGAGGCAGCAGATAATGATGCAATGCTGGAAAGACTTAGTCAATTATGCATTTTCCCCATTTGCGATGATATCTCGGGTACTTCTGAAGGCATGGTCTCAGAAATCAACCCAATTGGTGATAACCCCTCTCTGGTCATCACAGCCATGGTTCCCCATCTATGCTGATAGATTACCCACGACTCATACAGATCCATTGTGATACTCTTTGCAACCCGGAGGGAAATCTTTATCCCCTAGTATAGAGGCCAACTATCAGGCCAACTACCTTTAGTAGCATCTCTCATCTCGGGTCATACGAATCTCACAGTGAATTTTCAAACTCAACTAGAGACATTCTCTCAAAAGCATGGTCACCAGGTACCCGTGTAAATTACAAATCAGCCTGCAAAAATTGGTTTAATTGGTGCCTGGAACGGGCTGTGGGTCCGTACATACAGATTTAGCAAACATTCTAAAATTTTTGTCAGCCTCAATTGACTCAGGCAAGGCTTATCGCACCATCAATGTCTATCGATCAGCTATCTCAGCAAATCACGACCCTATTGAATTTTTCCCTGTGGGTAAACATCCCTTAGTCTGCAGACTTATAAAGGATATCAGATTTAAGCGTCCTCCATGCCCTAAATATCATTCTACTTGGGATGTTACTCTGGTAATCCAGTTAATAGAATTGTGGGGTGACGATGACTCATTCTCAAAATTGCTTTAGTTTAAGCTTACCACATTACTATGCCTCATTTCATTTAAAAGAGTTTCTGACGTTAAGGCTTTAGACCTAAATAATAGACAGTATACTCCTGATGGTGTTTATTTCTCTATTGTTAGACATACCAAAACTAATCTATTTGTCAATATTTCTTTTATTGAGGCATAGCGTAACAGAACAGAATAAAGAAAATGGGTTATAGCAGGTGATCAATTTCAAGTATACATTTGCAGCTTACATTATAACCAGGAGCATATCAGTCTCTTTTTTTAATATAAATATAAAGCAAAATAATGCAACTCTGTAAACTAATCAAACTTGTCTGGACCTGAAATGTCACTGCAATATTAGGTGTGCAAAATAAACAGGTCATGAGAAGTAGTTGGAGTGTGACAATTTCAAGCCGTATATGCTTGTTTGCCGTCTATAACAAGTGGTGACTGTGTGCAAAGTAATAATGACCAGGATGACACTCTGCAACTGAATCCCAAGTTCGATAATTGTGCCTAGGTTTAAGTATGGTAAATGAATAAAGATGAGTGAGTCAGGCAGTTCCATACTGTTAAACAGTCTATAGAAAGGCTGATTGATCAAATTTCCCTTTGGTCATGTGAGGTGTACATTAGTTATATATGTGGTGTTACAATGAAGCCTGCCCTGTCACTATAGCAATAGCGAGCACTTCATAAACATATATCTGAACAGTTAGTAAGCTTGGTTTGCTAAGGTATAGCAGATCATAGTACCTTAGGCTGGTCAAACATGGCTAACTGTAGTGGCAGTGAACATGGCACTAAGAGCTAGTCAAATTTGCGGAATACGGGTAAGCATGGGGCTTCATAAGGTAAGTTGTATGTTAAGTACAGGCTAAGGCCTGTTCTGCAATATTACCAAGCAACGTGCTGGGAGATTGCTCAAGAGAGTGGACCCCTGCCAGTATGTCTGTACGGTATGGACCTGCCTCTCAGTATGTATTGGAAATATGAAGAGCAGCAATAACATATATATGATCTGGTTAAACTAGGTGGGGTCATAGAATGTCAGCCGTCTAGGTATAGAGAGCCTAAATTTGTCTGGTCGTAACAACTGACACGTTAAAAGCATATGTGGACTGCAGCACAAGAATCTAGCCTGCATTATCACTGGATGGGCCTTCATTGGGACTGAAGGGTATGACAGTGGATACGTCCCATCTATGTGGTGGGTTCTTCGCTTGTTTAGGCTCTGTGGTAGGAGACAGGTCAAGCGCTGCTAGAAATGCCGCCGAGTCTGTGGCTTGGGTGAGTGTGTACAGTCCCTCCATTAGAGACCTGTAGGGATCTGGGTTTGCCCCACTGGTAGGGTGGGGCAAGAGTTTGCCACCACTGCAGAGTAGGTCGCGACAGGTCAGCAGAAAATGACAGGGTGCCCTCATCGAACTCCAGCATAGGGGTGCTCCTCACCGCTGCTTGTACCGCCATTTTATCCAAGCGGGAGACAAATTGGACAATGAGATTACAGGGAGAGGTACTTGGTGCTTTAGCCGACTTGCGGACCCTGAAGTAGCCATCCAGGATAATGCCCTTTGCTTGTTTCGATGGCAGGAGGTATTGTGTCATCTTCGTGTCAGTCACTGCTTCAGGAACTTCCCATTGTTTGTGGTTCCTGCGTCCGCTCTGGTCTTCGTGGTCGGTGAGTAGTTGTGGCATTGGCTGCTTGAGCCTGTGAGAGGTGGTTAGTGGATAGAGCCACCTGTTGGGCCTACAGGTCCAGCGTTTCTTCCTCCACCGCTTTAATTCTGCCCGTTACTGCATGCATCTCCTCTCTCAGTATATTAAGGTCAGCACGAAAGAGCTTGCGGATGTCTTGGAGGAGCATTTTGATGTCCTTCTTGGTAGCTGGGGTATTTTCATCCTCGGCCGATGAGGTATGGTGTATGCCCCCTCCGCTGGGGATGTTGTCTAGTTGAGTCCAGAGCTCAGTCGAGACACGTCTGTTTAGGTTGCGTGCTAGCTCCGTCTCCTCACCGAAACTAATCTCCATTCTATCCTTTTTCTGACCATCCTCTTCTATGTGTTGTCAATTGTCTTCAAACATATGAGCTTAAATCTATAAAAAAATTATAATTGCTCAGATCAGATAAAAGAAAGTGTTAACATTACTGCCTAGGGACACCTCCAGTGTCGAATGTGCAGCTCTGACGTTCAGTGTCTCCACGCTCTGCATGGAGGCGCTAAACTTTTTCCCATAGAGATGCATTGTTTCAATGTATCTCTATGAGTAGATGCTGATTGGCCAGGGTGGTGTTTGGCTCTGCACCCTACCCTGCCTCCTTGGCTGTTATCAGAATTGAAAATCTCAGCCAATCCAATGTTTTCCTATAGGAAATTCTGATGATGTCAGCCACGGAGGTGGGAGGGGCCAGCACCATAAGATTCGCGCAACACTGTAATATTTTAAAGGGGCTAGGGGGGCAGGGGCATTAGCTGCATTTTTAACACTATAGGGTCAGGAATACACATTTGCTTTCCTGGCCCTGTAGTGTTCATTTAATTATATCTAACTGAATTTAATATGATAGGAAACTGTTGCATTGTAACAAGCATGTCAAAATGTACAAAAGGTAATTTCTTGTGCTTACCCCGTACAATTAGTTTACAACAGCATTTGTCTAAAAATTACAAGTCTACCTAGTTTCCAAGCTTTCTCTGCTGACTAGTGGCAGAGGACAAACAGTGGAAGAAGTAAAATCTACCCTTCAATAAGTAGATTTACAAAATAACCGCTGGTGTTACTAAAACACAAATACACGTTGATTCTTGAAGAGTCAGCACGATATCAAAATATCAAGCCAATAAAGTGCAAAAACACAGTAAGATTAGGCCATTCAATGCTGACAAAGTAATCATTTGTTGTAAGTAAGGCATCAGTCTCTGAAGTGGACATCAGGACAAGCTGCATCAATCTCTGCATCTGCTGATAAGTTCCCTAGAGTGATTTATTAAGATCTATTTTGCAGAAACAACATTGTAAAAAACAAAACAATATTCTTTCTTATGTTAACCGCCAAAAACGTTGCAGCCCTATTAATTTCATTATATTTCAACACTTTTATCACAAGCCTGATGATTGTATGACTTCATGATATTCTAAATTCTACAGTTCGTTCTTAAATTCTTACCATTTACATGGGATTGTTATGAAAAAGTTTAAATGTTATTATTCTACAATATAGATAGATAAATGCACTTATAATATTAGTATGTTCCTTATAATCTTTAGATTATACTCCCCCCTAAAAGAAAGAAATAAAAAAAAAAACAACAACTTGGATTTATCGATGATCGGGCACCAGGCAGTCACCCACAACATTTGGTGGCAGCATGCTGTACATGATGAGTTTGCAAGCAAGATTTCATATTGAATGGAATAGAATTAAATCAGTATGGAAAACTGAGAGGAAGATAACTAATATCAAAAAACTAAAACTCCAACCTAGCTATAGTCTCTATTGGCTATTTCTTCATTTTTTCATTTGTTAGATTTTGATTCTGTATATTTGGAATTAAGAATCCCATCCTTTGCCCTCCACCAGTGGTGTGTGGTGGCTAGATGTGATGAATGTTTGTGTGGTTAAGTGTTGGCTGCATATAAATTGTGTGTATACCAGCTGTATGTAATACATGAATTATGTGGTGTGTGCTGGCTGTATTGAATACATGCAGTCTGCTGTCTGGCTGTAATGTGTGTACTTTGTGTTGTGTTCTGGATGTATGGAATACCTGTTATGTGAGGTGTGTGCTGGTTATATTTTAGGTGCGTAGTGTGTGGTGTATTTTGGCTATAAGTAAAGTGTTTGGGTTCTGCTGGTGTGTAATGTGTGTGGTGTGTGCTACCTGTATGTAATATGTTGGGGTTGTTGGATGTATGTACTGTGTGTGTATGTAATGTGTGATTCTGTGAAGAGTCTATGTTAAGTGTGTAGTATGTGCTTGTTGTACGAAAAGCATGTATTGTGTGGTGTGTATTGGCTGCATGTAAAACATGCAACGTGTGCTGTGTGCTGGCTGTATATAATCTGTATGCAATGCATGCTGTTTGCGGTGTGCTGGCTGCATGTAACATGTATAGTGTGTGGTATGTGCTGGCTGTATGTAATGTGTGTAGTATGACGAGCTCTGGGTGTATGTAATGGTTGAGAGGCATGTGCTGGCTGTATTTAATCTGTGTGCGTGTGCACATGCTGGCTGTATGTAATGTGTGGTGTTTGCTGGCTGTATGTAGTGTGTGCTGTTTGCTGGCTGTATGTAGTGTGTGCTGTTTGCTGGCTGTATGTAGTGTGTGCTGTTTGCTGGCTGTATGTAGTGTGTGGTGTGTGTTTTCGCATCCTTCTTGCTTATCTTTCCGGCAACTGCACTCTAGAAAGTGACAGACGACGGAAAGATTACAGAGATTTGCTTGTACATAGCTCTCACACTCTTAGGCCCGACCCTGTCCTCACTATAGCAGCCCTTGCACATGGGAGAGCTAAAGGCCCACAAAAAAAGGCTAGCTACACGATGCCTGGGAGATGTCAGGTGATACCAATTCCAGTCAACTGCTTAGTGTCAATTTGGGCTTGTTAATGTCACATTTACCATTCAAATGAAAACCGTAATCAGATTTTGTTTTTATAATTATTGAAAATAAAAGCTTTAGTTGTAATGTGTGTACACCTTTTCAGTAAAATATGTTGGCTTACCCTTGTTAGGTGGAGGCATCTTTAGAACTCTTGAGTCAAAATGAACAATTCATCCCTAAATGCATTTCTCATATACAAACTGCTTAAGCATCATGTCTGTATTTGTGAAAGCACAATAGGTTTTTGATTTCTGCACAGTTTTGGATGGATAGGTTGTGTTTCTAACGAAAAGGAAATAAATTAAACCACTTACAACTATTTCTCTTTAAAATAAATCCTACCAACCACCCACATACGCATTGAAAACACAGAAATATACTAATATTATTATTTATTAAGTGCCAAAAAATGCCGCAGAGCTAATAAATAAGTGTACTAACAGACAAGTATTTGTAACAAGGCGAATTGGATAAACAGGATGCAGAGGGCCCTGCTCAAAAGAGCTTTAGATAATGCATTTAATTAGAATTATTAAGATACAAACTCACCTTCGGTCCAGTCACAATATTATAACACCCACTTCCAATCTGCACAAGCGCTGTTATTTTACTGGATTGATTGCCTTGCTTTGGGACATCTGAAGGAAGTATCACATGTTCTCCCTGCCAGTCTTTCACGTGTGATCTTTATCCCAATCTATACATTTGATAGTAATCCTACTAGCACAATGTATACATGACATTTTATGCCCTATAAAATGAGCATTAGTTGGGGCGGAGCCAAGCAAGCGAACGAGATAGACGCACATAGATGAGCTCTCGGTGCAAATCGCTTAAAACACCCGTAATAACGCCTATACAAAGCGCAGTAAAGACACCCCACTGCTCCACAGAGGATATGGGGAGAAAGACAAAGAGAGACCAGATAAACCCAAAACTGGACCAGATATCGGAGACTTGTTCCGACAGGCGCAGGGAGCACACGGGCCCAAAATGGCCGCGGACCTTGAGGAATATACTGACTCCTCAGACGACATGGGCCTGGAAGACTACCCGGGTGGAATGTTTGCCCCGTTAACACAGCCGACCTCGAAAAAGGGGCTACCCGACCCGGTAACCACGGAGACACTACGAAATATGCTGGGGGATCTGCAGAAAGTGCTGCAAGCCGACATGGCCCAGCTAAGAACAGACCTGACGGGTATGGTGAACCATATCGGGGTACTAGAGGCCTCATCTGACAAACAGGCCCAGGCCATACTGGAGCTCCGGACGGAGGTACAGGCCCTTAAACAGCAACAAGAGGCCACTAACCTAAGATTCACGGCCCTGGAAGATCTCAGACGCCGCAACAATGTAAAAATAGGGGAGTCCCTGACGATGTCCCGACAGAGGAACTCCCGCATCTGGTACGCAGACTAATCGGAGTAATCCTGACACCGAAACAAGCCAAAACCACCTCAAATAACGCGGTATTCCGAGTCCCCAAGTCACAAAGAGCTCCGGTATCTGCAACCCGGGATGTGGTAGTGAAGTTCCACACGGGCGCAGACAAGGCAGCAGTACTCACAAGCCTCAAAGGAAAAACACCATTCACCTTCAAGAACGCGGCCCTTACCTTTTACACGGATCTATCCGGGGACACTCTTCAATGGCGGCGATCCCTCCAACCTTTCACGGCACTCCTGAGGCAAAGCGGCATAACTTACCAATGGCGCACGCTGAGGGCGCTGCAGGTACAGAGAAATAACGCGTCCTACACAGTAACAGACCTTCAAGGAGCGGAGTCACTACTCACAACTCTCGGCTTGCCTGAGGACACCCTCGCTCCTCCAGGGCGTCCGGGGACCTCCTCCTCCACGACCCAACGCTGGGACCCAGCGAAGATAACACCATTTGAGCAGCGGGGGAAAAAACCGGAGGCAGAAGCTGCGACCACGTCCTGATTACCAGGGACTTACAACCTCCCTTAACGCACTGCAACCGCACATTAAAGGCAACCCGGAGCCCCAGGGGATTACACAGGACTCAGCCTAAACATCTTTGGCTCCAGAGGACACCGGCAGGCTCATTGCCTCTCCACAAGACCCTTGGGCACATCGAGGATAACAGGACCTGTTGAACAACACATGCGGTCCGCAGTGGCTCATGGAGGAGAAATAAGCATCTGCACACCAGCCGCTTGCAAAAGGAACGCTACCCTGCCTCTCACGTACAGTCATTAATCGTTACTGTTCTCTGTAACTCTATTCAAACTCTGTTTTCTCCAAGTTTTCTCCAAGTGATGCAGTCTGGCTTTTCCTTTTTTTTTTTCCTTACTGCTATTTTAATTTTAATTTAATTCTCGTTTATGAAAGATAGGTTACCGTTCAAACAGCTAGTTAGCACACCCCCACATAGTACCCTCGAAGGCTCCAGCCCACAGGGACGACACAACACGCCAACCAGGAACCACCACCCACCCGATATGGGTCACTCCCAGGCACACAGCCCATAGCACAGGGGGAACACACCCAGCCCACGCAGGACTGACACGTAATGTCTGACAAGGGGCTCATCATCTTCACAACCACACAAAGAGCATATACGGGCACGGACCAAACCGACTCTCGCAGATACCACAGCCTAATCAGAACCCACCTATATACATCGCTGTCAAGACAGTGTAGTGATACCACCTTAAACAGCTGACTAACCTAGTTACTCGATATTTCCATGCGGCATAGCCTATACAAGAGTAGCACTACCCGGATAGACAACATCCACAACCCAGTTGCTGCTACATAGCAAATCACATCACAATGTTGAACGAGAACAATCTCATTGTATGTGAACGATGTTACTGTTTAGATAAACCTGTTATAACTATAAAAAATGTGCAACTGCCACTGTCAAACCTTAACGCATCCTCAAACACGCTGTTGTGGCGTATGACGATAACTTGTAACCAACTGCACATCAAAAATAAAGAATATAAAAATTTTTTTTAAAAAAAATGAGCATTAGTTGTGTACCATGACAAGTACACTTTAAAGTTTGCCATCCCCACACCAAGGGTATATCTTGATGGGCACTAAAAGTGGCATTTACTTAGCATTACAAAATACAAAAACCTGCTATAAAATGTTTATGTTAAAAGTAGGGATGCACCGAAATATTTCGGCCGAAAATAGGTCTCTCTCGTTTGAGCTGAAAACGGGTCAAATTTGCAGAAATAAAAAATAAAAAAAAAAGTTTTTTTTTTTTTTTATTATTGGGACGAGGGGAAAGAACACAATAGGACAGGGGAGGGGGGGAAAGAACGCTATGGGACAGGGGAGGAAGAACGCTATGGGACAGGGAAGGAAGAACACTATGGGACAGGGGAGGAAGAACACTATGGGACAGGGAAGGTGAGGAAGAACACTATGGGATGGGGGGAAAAGAACACTATGGGCCAGGGGAGGGGGGGGGGGGAACACTGGGACAGAGGAGGGGAGAAAAGAGCACTATGGGACTGGGGAGAAGAGGGAAAAGAACACTAAAAAAAGAGGGAGGGAAGAGGAACACTAGAGGAGGAACATTTAGCGGGGGGGCACTAAAAAAGAAGGGACGTTTTTCATATTAGACTAATTAAATTAATGAAAAAGTCTAATATTAAAAAAATTATAGGAAAAAAATATTTTTAATAATCATTTGGGGAAAAAAAGCCATTTTCGGTTTCGGTTTTCGGCCAAGAGCATCCTGAATTTTCGGTTTCGGTGCATCCCTAGTTAAAAGTCTTAAAGTAAAAGAGTATACGATAAAATACAAATACTACACCAGACAAGAAGCAGGAATAGATGTTCTATAACTGGAACAATCTATAAAATAAAAATACAAAACATAGTACAGACTGTATAGAACATAAAATCACAGCCCCTATATAGGATAACACTCACAGGATATATACAGACAGCTCCAGGGTGCATGTACAGGCTAAAGCAATATCCTTGAAGGAGAGCAGCAAGAAACTTGGATAAAATAAATGTAATTTATTTAAAAGTAGATAAAAATAAGGGACAAAGCCCTATAAAACACTGCAAAACAAATAAATCCCAAAAGATAACAGCCAGCATTTCCTCACAACAGCTCCATTTCACCTGCCCGGAGATCATCAGTACTAATTATCTCCTGCATTCTTATAGAGAAACACTGGTAGGAAAGCACATGCACAACTATCACACTGCTTTCTGCTGAGACACAAAGCAAGCAGGAAGAGCACCTGCTCGGCTGTCTTACTGACAGCTAGGAGGATGCAACCTAGCATCTGTTATAAAAGTGCCCATTTTTGGTAAAATTTACACTTTTCATAATTATGCTTGCAGCTTAAAGGGACACTATAGTCACCAGTGAAACTACATGTATTCCTGACCCTATAGTGTTAACACGACCATCTAGCACCCCTGGGCACCTCATGCCTCCATAAATATAGTAACAATCTTACTGTATTCAAGCCAGAAGCTGTAAATCTGCATTCTGTTAGACTCAGGAAAAACAAGCAGTCTGCGGACATGTGATAGCCTGATCCAATCACAGTGCTTCCCCATAGGATTGGCTGAGACTGACAAGGAGGCAGATCAGGGCCAGAACCAGCATGATTCAAACACAGCCCTGGCCAATCAGCATCTCCTCATAGAGATGAATTGAATCAATGAATCTCTATGAGGAAAGTTCAGTGTCTGCATGCAGTGGGAGGAGATACTAAATCACAGGATGCTCGTTCACAGCAGATCTGAGTAGATGGAGGCATAAGTGACTGAGTGACTGCAGCTGGAGGTGTTCCTAGCTTTCAATGTAAACACAGTATTTTCTCAGAAAAATACAGTGTTTACATGAGAAAGGCTGCAGGAGCTGAAGTTGTTCAGGTGACTATAGTGTCCCTTTAAGCTTCAGCCCTTATCCAGTTTTGGTTCAGCCCTATAAGAATAACCTCCTTATGGATAAACAGACAGCACATGTCTGCAACTAACTTTCCTTATTTAAAAAAATAAATAAAACATGCGCCGTATGGGAGCGATTCAATGGTGGGGGCACCCTTTGAACCTTGGACTCACCGCATTCCCTCCTTCCCTGATGGCAGCGATTCTTTCACTATCTTATCTTCTATTTCTATAGTCTCTTCTCAAGGACATGGGGCTCCTTCTTTTGCCCCACCCTTTGTCAAGATTGTCAAACGTAGGAAAAATACATGAGACAAAATAGTCCCTACTTTGACTTATGTTTTAAAAAGAAAATTATCAGAAAAGAAAAACTGATTCTGAAAGATGGAGACAAAAGAAAACAATATGAGAAAGGTAAGTTGGAGGTCACAAAATCACTGTTATTTAGACATGCTAAAACTAAACTTTTTTTAATTGATATTTAAACATTACTTTAAGAAAAATGTAATATATGTTGTTTTTCTAAATTAGAAACCCATATTACATTATATGATTGGCCCAACGTTTGCCATAATAACAACTTTAATCCATAGCTGATATTTAGTAGTCTTTAATATAATTAATACAACTTTAATCCCAAACTACCCACTAATTGCATTAAGATCTTTAGTTTGAAAGTTATGATTCAAGGGCTAACATTTCAAGCACCATAATGACCACAGATTCCTGTTGTCCAGAGTGCCTTGGCACCCCCATGACAGGATACGCACACCACCCCACTTCAATTAGATCTACTGAGCTGGGCCCTGCAATGCCAGGCTTAACTCACTGGCTGAGAGTGATAAGCTAATGTCCATATTAAAGACATATTGAAAATAAGGTAAAATTTTCTTGACAAAAATACTTTCCACCAATCAGTAAATTAAGGGCAAAAGAACGCCACATACACAGCATGTGACAGGCCAGGAATATTGTGGCAAATTATGTAAAACGCCAGATCATGTGAACGGATGTTGGGAGCACATAACGCTATGGCAGAAGAGGACTTTTCTGAGACAGTTAGGACGCGTTTCGGCGATATAAAACCATCATCGGTGAGAGAGTTCAATGTACTGGATTGGACCTTTCAAGGAATAATTGATTGTGACCCAGTAGTAGTCTTGGGAGGCCAACATGCTTAGGTAAGAGCATTCTGAAGCACAACTGGATAAGGTATCATGGGTGACCACTAGTTCTTGCTTAATATGCTACAATATATTTGGTTTATGAGAGTGTTTTACATTTAAATGGCCAACATTACCTTTTTCATTTGCATGCATGATGAGATTGCTGCCACGTGTATATGTTGTTTTAATTTTCTACTACTGGTGCATAAATTAAACATTTAGAATACTTGTATAAGGCATTATAACAAACCTTACATTTAAGCCTATTTAAAAAGTGTTAAACATATTCTAAAGCCAAAAAACAATCACTAAGGTAGCTGCAGATAGCAAAGTGACACCCAGTTTGTGTACCAGTAAGCAGCCATTCAATAAATGGGTCTACAGCTTTCTGTAATCATAAAGTAATTATCAATAGGATATTGTTCTTTGGAATGAAATACATTCTTTCGATCGTAGATGTTTCTCCATAACACCGTTTTCTATAAATGAGCTGACAAAGTCTTATTAAAGACTTCTGGATCTAGTCATTAGTGTCTCACTTTAATTGGAGAACAATACTGAAACGTTTAGGGCAACAAACTCAATGTTGTATTATTTTCAACACAAACAACTTTACAAGAGTGCATTGAGAGAAGAATAGAAATAGATGTTCAAATGTATATTCACAGAATCAGTTTGCTACATTCACTGGGGCGCAATCTGGTTTTCATGTAATTAATGTGAGTTTAATGAAGTCCGTGTGGACAGAGAAGTGTGCGGATTGAATTGCTCCTTCACCCTTCTCTCTTTGTGTTTGCAGGCCTGGATCGCATAGTTGCCTGGTGACTATTCATAAGGACAGCAGCTGGTGCAGCTGAGCTAGAGTAAAACGTAAGTAACAACAGCTAAGAAATATATATATTTGACACCAATATATAACTGACCAAAAGAGAAAAAGTGCACAGTAGGTGAAGAAACACAGTTCATGACAGTGGTTCTTAAATGTTTGTTATTTAGCCACCCCTAATTAAGTATATATAGTAAAATTGCACTAGGACCTAGAATAGGGTCTCATACAATGGCTTGAAAACAATATGATCCTAAATCAGGCACAAACAGTGTGCCATTTTAGAAACAGACTACGATAGTATTGACAACCTAATTGCAAAACAATCTAAAACTACTCTAGAATCGAACACAGGCATGTTTTTGAGTCATAACGTTAAAACTGCATTTTTGTATTCATTATTTTTATTATATATACACAATACACATATTCGTTAAGGGGCCTAATAATTTCGATGTAGAAGATACAGGTTGCAGATTTTATACCTGAACTATTATTTATACATAAGCACTGTGAATGGTGTTACAGTCATAATGCATGCATTAAGGGTATTAATATATTGGATATTCTTACACATATAATGAACAAGGTTAAGCAGCTGTAATTGCTAGTTAGAGCTGATAATTGCATGCTTCATTCTCACAGTCTAGGCATCCTTGCAACTGTAAAACACATTGAGATGTAAAAATTGGATGTTTCTGTACCAGCACAAAATTTTACAAAACTGTAAAACAAACAGGCATTCCAGGAATTTCTTTCCAACACATATTATGTTGCAGATCCATGGCTTATTTCAGTATAAAATGGATTTCGAGTTGCATCATATATGACTAAGTTACAAACTCAACTTCGCAAATCTTAGGTGGTATGGGGCTTGGCTCCCGTTACCACCACAAGGAATCTATTTAAAAAGCCCAGGATTTACACAATTAATGGGATTAAAGCTATCCAAACGAGTTCCCTTATGTAAGCCTTTAATTATGTAATGTAAAAGTAAAATTAACTAATGGAGCTGCACAATGTGGCTGTATTCCCAATAGAGTGACACATTCATACAAAATATTGCATTATGTTAAATGGGCTTTAATCAGATACACACAAAATTGACATAACTACAAGGAATAAAAACATAAAACTTTCAAAGGTAAAGTACAGCTATACTTAGTCTAAAGAATTAGATCAATTAATTTTCTATATGTTAATAGCATGCACATACATATTGAAGTTTATATAAAGAGAATCTGCCATTAATGATACAATTTTAGATATGAGCTACAGGAAAGCTACAACATGTTCTTCGATGAGAGAGAGTAATACAACAGATGTATCTGTAAATTATTACTATTTATATTTTAAAATTCTGTTTGTATTCTCCCAAGTGCAAGGGGAAACAATATATCTCACTGTCTGTGGTAGAGGGATATGCTTGTTATCCATCAATCTGGCCTGCTCTGTTCTGAATGTGTTCCTGTCTCTGAACTATCCACCAAAAGTAAGTGTGCACGCATTGCAGTGTCTTTGACACTCAAAGAACATAATAGCACAGGAAGCATATCATCACATTGTCACTAGCAAATAAAAAAAAAAGCTGTCAATTTTAATAAAACAAAAAAGGTGTATTCGGTTGTAGAAATAACAGACACCTCTCTATTTTTAAGACTGTACTTTGCAGGGAATATTTAATGAAATGTGTATTTGCTAAAGGAATTGTAATATCATGCCATCTATTGTCATTAATGGACCTTTGCAAAATAATATCTGATAATGTAAGGCTAATAAAAAAAAACAACATTTACCTTTTTAGATCTACATATTGTGCAGACACCATTGTTAGAAAATATACAGAGCACATTAAAAGACCTCTTAAGTGGTCTGGGGGCAATGGCCCTGTCATTTTAGCCCTTCAAACTAAAACATTGGCGTTTAGAAGATACAGCAATGTTTTCATTGGATGGTTAAATCTGCCCCTAGTGGGTACAATCCCGACAGCCACTAGAGGAGCTTGCACTGAAACGACCAAGTTTAATTCAACATCAAATGCAGCTCTTAGGTAAGCATTGAATTCAATTCTTCCCTATGAGAAGCATTTGAGGAGTGGGGAAAGTAATGGAAACCATGCTAAAGGATAGAATTGTTGAACATCTAAAATCACATGGATTTCAAGATCAGAGACAACATGGGTTTATGTCAGGGAGATCATGCCAAACTAATCTTATTTATTTTTTTGATTGGGTAACTAAAATAATAGATCAGGGTGGTGCAGTAGACATTGCTTACCTAGATTTCAATAAAGCTTTTGACACTGTTGCACACTGAAGGCTTATCAATAAACTGCAATCTTTAAGTTGGGATTCCAATATTGTTGAATGGGTAAGGCAGTGGCTGAGTGACAGGCAACAGAGGGTTGTAGTCAATGGAGTATATTCAAAGCATGGGCTTGTCACCATGTAGCCAATCTCTTTAATATTTTTTATTAGTGATATTGAAGACTGTCTTGAAGGTATGTATTTTTGCTGATGATACTAGGATATCTAACAGGGTTGATGTTCCAGGAGGGATAAACCATATGACAAATGATTTGAGTAAGCAAGAAAAATGATCAGAATTCTGGCAGCTGACATTTAATGTGGATTTCTTTCGGAGGTAGAGACCACAGGTACCCTGACAGTACCCCCCCTCTCAGATACACCCACCGGGCGGAAGGTAACAGGGCGAGAAGGGAAGCGAGAGTGAAACGCCCTGCGGAGACGGGGAGCATGCACCTCCTCCTGAGGTACCCAACTTCTCTCCTCAGGACCATAACCTTTCCAATCGACCAGATATTGCAATCTCCCTCGGGAGATTCGAGAATCAACGATGGAATTAACCTCATACTCCTCCTGACCCTCCAACTGAACCGAGCGAGGAGGGGCGATTGCGGAGGAGAACCTGTTACATATTAGAGGCTTTAGTAAAGAAACATGAAATGAATTAGGAATGCGTAAGGCATTAGGCAACGCTAAACGATACGCAACTGGGTTAATTTGAGAGAGAACCCTGTAAGGTCCAATATATCGAGGAGCAAACTTCATGGACGGCACTTTTAACCGAATGTTTCTGGTACTTAACCATACTCTATCGCCTGGAACAAACACCGGTGCTGCCCTTCTACGTTTGTCAGCATGTTTTTTAACCAGCATAGAATTGTGCAGCAGGATTTGTCGAGTTTGATCCCACAACTTCCTTAAATTGGCCACATGAACATCCACCGACGGTACCCCCTGAGAAGAAGACTCCGAAGGAAGGATGGAGGGATGAAAGCCATAATTCAAGAAAAAAGGGCTAGAATGCGTAGAATCACAAATTAGATTGTTATGTGCAAACTCCGCCCAAGGAATCAAACCGACCCAATCGTCCTGGTGTTCCGAAACGAAACAACGTAAATATTGTTCAATTTTTTGGTTAGTGCGTTCAGCAGCTCCATTGGACTGAGGATGATAAGCAGAGGAGAAATTCAATTTGATGCCTAGTTGGGAGCAGAAAGATTTCCAAAAGCGGGAAACAAATTGGGAGCCTCTGTCAGAGACAATTTGGGAAGGTATCCCATGCAAACGGAAAATCTCCCTAGCGAATATCTCCGCTAATTCGGGCGAAGATGGTAGTTTAGGTAAGGGAATGAAGTGAGCCATTTTAGTAAATCTGTCCACCACAGTGAGGATGACAGTCTGCTTTTTCGAGATAGGCAAATCAACAATGAAGTCCATAGCCAGGCAGGACCAAGGCTTCTCAGGAACTTCTAAAGGGTGCAGAAGTCCGCATGGAAGCGAATGAGGTAGCTTGGTCTTGGTACAAACCTCACATGCCCCGATGAATTCTTTAATATCTTTACGTAAGTCAGGCCACCAAAAATCTTTAGAGACCAAAGCATATGTTTTGCGGACGCCAGGATGCCCAGCCACTTTGCTGTTATGGAGACAGCGTAGCACCTCCAGTTGGAGAGCGGCAGGAACGAAGTGTCGATCCCCAGGAGTCTGTTTAGGTGCCAAATGCTGAGACTTCATGATCTCGGAAAGCAATGGAGAGTGAATCCTGAGATTCGTGTTAGCGATGATATTCCCCGTAGGAACTATGGAGGACAGGACTGGTTCAGTTATAGTGGATGGTTCATATTGACGAGACAGAGCATCAGCTTTGGAGTTCTTGGAACCAGGTCTATAAGTGAGTACATAGTTAAAGTGAGTGAGAAACAATGACCAGCGAGCCTGTCTGGCGGATAAGCGCTTAGCCTCCCCAATGTAAGACAAGTTCTTATGATCCGTTAAAATAGTAACAGGGTGTAATGTCCCTTCCAGTAAATGTCTCCACTCCTTTAAAGCCTTAATGACCGCTAAGAGTTCCCTCTCCCCGATGTCATATCTGCTCTCAGGCCCAGATAATTTTTTAGAGAAGAAACCACAAGGGTGTAATGGTTTATCCACCCCTAACCTTTGAGACAGAACAGCCCCAACTTCTGTCTCAGAGGCATCGATCTCGAGCAAGAAAGGCAGAGTCGTATCCGGATGGACTAGAATGGGAGCCGAGGCAAAAAGTTCCTTGAGAGTCTTGAAAGCAACGAGAGCTTCCTTAGACCAGATCTTAGTAACAGCCCCTTGTTTGGTCATATTGGTAATAGGCGCAATGATAGAGGAGTATCCCTTAATGAAGCGCCTATAGTAGTTGGAAACACCAATAAACCTTTGAATAGCCTTGAGTCCTTTGGGTAAAGGCCAGTCTAAAATGGATTGGAGCTTTTCAGGATCCATTTTAAAACCTTCCCCAGAAATCACATACCCAAGAAAGTCTGTCTGAGACTGATCAAACCTGCACTTCTCCAATTTGCAGTATAGACCATGTTGCAGAAGTTTGTGTAATACCTTTCTGACCTGTCTATGGTGAGTCTCAATCTCCTTAGAGTGTATTAGTATGTCGTCCAGGTAAACAATAACACAATCATGTTGAAACTCCCTAAGTACCTCATTAATCAAATCTTGAAATACTGCAGGAGCATTGCAAAGTCCAAATGGCATCACCGTGTATTCGTAGTGACCATAACGGGTATTGAATGCCGTCATCCACTCATGACCATGCTGGATTCTCACCAAATTGTATGCCCCTCGGAGATCTAACTTAGTGAAGATTTTGGAGCCCTTAAGACGATCAAATAACTCTGTAATCAGTGGGATAGGATAGGCATTTCTGACAGTTATTTTATTCAAGCCTCGGTAATCGATACAAGGTCTCAGCGTGCCATCCTTTTTCTTAATGAAAAAGAACCCAGCCCCGGCCGGAGAAGAAGACCTCCTAATGAATCCCTTTTCTAAATTCTCCCGAATATACTCCTCTAGAACCGAGTTTTCCTGAACAGACAAGGGATATACATGACCCCTCGGAGGCATAGTCCCGGGTAGAAGCTTAATTTTACAATCAAATGACCTGTGGGGCGGTAAAGAATCGGCATTCTTCTTGTCAAATACTGCCTTTAAGTCTAGGTAAAGGTCTGGTATCTGTCCTTCTGTGGACTGAGTAGGATTCTCCGGTATGTTAATGTTAGCTAATGGAGAAACCTTGCCTAAACACCTCTCCTGGCAGCCCTGGCCCCACGAGAGTATCTCCCCTAACTCCCAATCGATAATAGGGTTATGTTTCTTCAACCATGGGCACCCCAGAACTATGGGAACGGAAGGGGACGAAATGAGCAAAAGGGATAAATTCTCCACGTGTAGGATACCAACATTTAAATTAATGGGTACGGTCTCACGAAAGATAACAGGATCTAGTAGTGGTCTACCATCTATGGCCTCAACGGCCAAGGGTGTCTCCCTTAGCTGGGATGGGAAATTGTTTTTAATAGCAAAGGCTTGGTCTATAAAATTCTCAGCAGCACCGGAATCTATCAAAGCCATAGCCCTGACTACTTCCTTCTCCCAAGTTAAGGAAACTGGTAGCAGGAGCCTGTGATCTTTATAATTAGGAGTAGAGGACAAAATAGAAACACCCAAGGCTTGTCCTCTAGAGAGACTTAGGTGCGAGCGTTTCCCGGACGGTTAGAACAGTTCGAGAGTAAATGACCTTTGGCTCCACAATACATACACAAACCCTCTCTTCTCCTGTACTGTCTTTCCTCCTCAGAGAGGCGGGTATACCCTATCTGCATAGGTTCAGGAAGCAAAGATACTGTGGAGTTAGGACTTGGAAAAGCGGGGGCTAACCTAAAAGAAGGTCTCCGATTCCTCTCTCGAGTGTTCTGTCTCTCTCTTAAACGTTCATCTATACGAGAGATGAACGAAATTAAGTCTTCTAAATTCTCAGGGAGTTCTCTAGTAGCAACCTCATCAAGGATTACATCAGATAGGCCATTCAAAAATACCTCCATATATGCCTGCTCATTCCACTTGACTTCTGACGCCAGAGATCTGAACTCTAGTGCATAATCCACAAGTGTTCGGTTCTCCTGTCTCAGGCGCAACAGTGATCTGGCTGCATTCACCTTTCTACCTGGAGGGTCAAATGTTCTTCTAAAAGCAGCTACAAATGCATTATAGTTATACACTAATGGATTTTCGTTTTCCCATAATGGGTTGGCCCATCTCAGAGCATTCTCAATAAGTAGGGTGATAATAAATCCTACCTTTGCCCTATCTGTAGGATAGGAGCGAGGTTGCAATTCAAAGTGGATACTAATTTGGTTTAAAAAACCACGACACTTCTCAGGAGCCCCACCATAGCGTACTGGGGGGGTAATGCGAGAAGAAGCACCCACTGTGGCTACCTCTAGACCTGAACCGACAGGAGAAATAGGGGTATTATGTATCTCCTCTGGTGGGTTATTGGCACGAGATAAAAGTGCCTGTAGCGCAAGCGCCATCTGATCCATTCTATGATCCATGGCTTCAAACCTAGGATCAGGAGAAGCAAGCTGACTGTTTGTACTTGCAGGATCCATGGGCCCTGTCGTAATGTCAGGATCGGGACAGGGATCCAACACGCAGCGTACAAACAGTAGCCAGATACGTATACCGGACCTTAGAATGGCCGGACTAACGTAAGTAGTACTGAAGAGAATAGTCAAAGACAAGCCGAGGTCGAGGGTAACAGAAGACAGGTGAGCGAGAGACAAGCCGAATCAAGGGTACAGAGGTAAGCAGAGTAGGATAAACGAGCCGGGTCAAAACCAAAAGGAATAAGCAGAAAACAAGCACTGAGTGACTAGAACAAGCTAGAACCACGACAGGGCAATGAGCTAAAGAAAGATGCTCCGTTAAATACCCTGTTCAGGAAAGTAACCACGCCTCCGAGGCGTCCTGATTGGTCCTGCAGCAATTGACTGACAGGTCGTTCCGGGTAGCGTCCTGCCGTCGACTTCCGGTTGTGATGCAGTAAAAGGCAGACACTCCCTCGCGGCCGGCTTAACATGACCGGATAGACCGCGAGGAAGGAAGCCATCAGACCGTCTGGATGGAGGAACGGCTAAGTCTCTACCTCTTTCGGAGGTAGAGACCACAGGTACCCTGACAGTCACAAACACTGGCTAAAATTGGCGTTTTTTGCATTTTTCACACACAAACAAATACTAACGCTAACTTTGGACAGTGTTTGTGACCAAATGGCTACTAAAAAAGACTGGACATACCCCTTTTGCAATACCTTGGGATGTCTACTATTGCAAATGGTATGCCATTATGGGTGTAAATTTATTTCCTGGGCTACTACACAGTCTCAAAGGCAAGGTAACCAATCTGGCGAATTTCAATTTAAAATGTAACGTGCTATATTTGACCCTGTAACTTCCCAAAACACCATAAAACCTGTACATAGGGGGTACTGTTTTACACATGAGACTTTGCTGAATACAAATATTTTTTATTGCAGTAAAAGCAAACAGTATTATGACATTGACAGTTAAAATGTCATGAAGAACTAAAAAAATAACAACATTTCTTATTTTCTCCCATTATTTCATATTAAATTATGTTTCATAGCTAAATATTTGATATTAAATGAAAGCCCTGTTTCCCCTGAACAAAATGATATATAGGGGGGGCGGAGTCTGGCCGCCGAGGCAAACAGACGTGCAGGGACAGAGCTCCCGACGGGCAAGTGGAACAATGGGCAATAACTACTGCTATATAGCCCAGAGACCCCCCAAGGTGTGCCACCCACATCGGGGACACTCAAAGGAAGCGGTGGATACCCTTCTGAAGCGGATCGGGGCATATCGCCCAACAAGCTACCTGAGGCCTGCGGGAGATGGAGCTGGGGAGAGGCGGCTGCTCTCTCCGGAGCCGGACACCCCGGCAAGCACGACTAGCCACTGGACCGGTGGGGGTCATCCCGGTCCCCGCAAAGCAAGCGGACAAGCGACGGCGATCAAACTCGTTAATCTGGCAGACACACGAGTCAGGAGAGGCAAGTCCAAGATGGCCGCCCGTAACGGCTCACAGGGGAAGACCGCGAGCACTCAAAGAATGCCTTCCTCCTTGGAAGTCCTCGACTGGCTGTGCTCAGCCTTCTATAACCTACAATGCAGCAGGGGTATACCTTACTCCCACGCGGCGCAGGCGGTGGCTGGGTGGATTCGGCCAGTGACCCGCAGACGCTACTATGGAGACCCCCTGCAGGTATTCAGCTCACAGAATATACAAGCGACTCCCACAGGGAAGAAACTCACACAGAGGCAGCGGACTGGGCCCGGCACATCACCCCAACGCAAGCTAAAGCAGAAACAAAACCCCCGACAAGCGAGAACTCCTTATGCCCATCGCTGCAGATCTCAGACACCCTCATTGACCATAACCCGCAGACCTGACTGGCCCCATATATCACGCCCGAAGCCCAGAGGCCTAAAACATTGCTCTGACCTGCTGAACCGCGGGAAACATCATCACTCGCCGGATGCCTGGCTCTCAGCCACACACCAGCCACAGAAGCCCCGGGAACCAAAGACCCACACGATCAGCAAGCGGCACCCAGAAGGGATAGGATGAGCCCAGGAGACGGCGCAGGGTCCGGCAGGCACATCCTGGTAAAGCGGGACTTTTTACATGCCTTTTTGCATAAGAACTGCTCCTTACAAGCCGTACAGACCTCTGAACTGCCATCATCGACAAATCTTAAGCCTAACTGTTACTCTTAAGACACATGCCCTAGCTGACAGCTATTACATGCATTATTCCAGCATAGATTGTTTTTCTTAGTTCAGCCTTGAAATGCATATCATTTAGAATAAGAATAATCGAAAACGCTTCTGCCTAGCATCTGACACAACGTATTAACCCACTATGTAAAAACCAAAACATTGTTTTTCTTTGTCATGCTCTGCAAACTCACTAAGCTAAGTTTATCATTACTGTTTATCTCCTTACTTTTAAAAATTGTGTGCAAGATTTCATGTCTACCCCTATGTACAAATGTGCCTAACGTGCTAGAGGATTGCCTTTGGGGTACCTCATAAGCAATTGTTATCACTGTGCGCACTTCAAAAATAAAGAATTAAAAAAAAAAAAAAATGATATATAATAAGTGTGGGTGCATTTAATATGAAAGAGGTGAATTACGGTTGGACAGACATATGGCACAAATGCCAGGTTTTGCTTACTTTTTGTTTTGTTCACAATGTATACATTTGGCTCAGTCCTTAAGGGGTTAAAAAAAATTCAACCTTTGCCCCTCTATGTCCTCTTGTTGTGGTAGTTTTTCTTCTTTTAAATATAGTCTCTTCTTTTACTGTGTTGATTCCCTTTATGTATTTAAATGTTTAGGAATACATGAATCAGCTGGGTCTCACACTGACTCAATTTCCAAGAAAAAAAATGGTAGATTATAGATAGATAGTAGATGGTAAATTTCTGCTTTATTTATTTAAAACAAATATAGGGATTTGAATGCATTATCTACATAATGTTGTAAAATCCTTTAAAACACATGCTCTTTTTAGATTTGAGTCAGCTACAAAAGCAATCACAAGAAATAAATATATCTTATACAAACTGATCAAGGATGATGGTAAACCACAGTGGCCTGAGACAATGAAAAGATGCAATAAATAGTTCCCAGTTTTATTTTTTTTTGTTCTCTGCCCCCTCTCTTTTTTTCCATGCCCAGTGCAGAGAGGTGTTAGCTACAATTCCTATCACTGCTGCTTATTATAGTGGGCTTGCGCTGTTAGTAAAATTGTAATAAATCTGCACTAGGTGGATACTCGTTCTCCAGATATCTCTTATTTTTATTCCATTAAATTTGTTTGAGTGCGGTAATTGCTATTTTGCAAGAGTTTTTAGGATATGAGGTAGATTCTTCAAAAGCCATTCCTTTCATCTGATGAGTGGAACTGCTGAAAAATCTGATAGCTGCCATACTGCATCTAAAATCTACGTATTGACAGTTACATATTGCTGTGGATATTCTTATCAATGTACATTGTAAACCATTAGAACAAAACAGTCACATTTAAATCATAATATTTTTATATTTTTTCTGGAAACATTGTTGCTTCAAGTCTGCTATAGTAAAAAATAAATAGGAGTTTTCATACGAATTAGAATAGGGGTAAATCCAGATATCCTGATTGTGAACTTCTGTAATGAGTTGTTGCCCAATTGATAACACATACTTAGCATCTCAGTGTTTTTAGAACACTCAAAAAAAGCAATATGCGAGTCAATAAGTCTCCAGTCTGGGATGATGCTACTGATTTGTAAGAGAATAACAATCTTTTTTCTTGCTCCCTATCCCCAGTTTTCAGCACTTGTTTAAGAATTACCAAGCATTATAGAGCATCAGTAGTCTATTATATTTTACTACATTAACTTTTCTAAGTCAAGGACTAGAAAACAGGTGCAAGGTGTCTGTAAAAGAGAAAGGTGAAAATGGACCCCCTCATCTCAGCTGAAAGCAGCTATGCTCTCTGGATCATAGAAAAAAAACAAAAAAACAAAACACAAAGCTTATTGCAAAATGAATTTGCAGCCTGCGGGATACAAAGGAACCTTTTTATTAACAAAGTCATGCTCACATAATAAAAATGCATTCTCTGGTTACAAAGCAAGAAAAATCAGTCCACTGCTGACACTGACCTACAGGCCGGCACTAAAATTTAGCAATAGCTATTAAAGAGATCAATGTAGAAAGTCAGTTAAACATAGGGAATAGGAGACTGCAATCCAAGTGAATACAGTAACAAAACAAAGCATTTTTATTAAACAATTGGATTACACTGTATGTAACATAATTGTTAAATGGATAGGTAGAATGAGAGATGTACATACAGAAGCAGGATTGGAAAGATGTTTTGGGGATTTTGGTCCGGTACCTAAAATTCAGCCAAAGTTTCATGGCAAATCTGTTTAATCTTAATAATGTTTGTTGAAATTGAGATTGTGGACTGTAAAGAGCTTTTGCGTTAAAGGGACACTATAGGCACCCAGTCCACTTCTGCTCATTGACGTGGTCTGTTTGCAGTGTCCTTGTCCCCTTAGTCCTGCAATGTAAATCACTACAGGTTTAGAGAAACTGCAAATATTACTTTGCAGGACTAAGACTTCCTCTAGTGGCTGTTAATTAGACAACCACTAGAGGCACTTCCTGAAACCGAACAGTCTTTTGGTCGCCTAACTGACGCTGGATGTCCTCACCGCCACTAGAGGTGGAGTTAACCTTTCAAGGTAATTAATGCAGTTTATCAACAGGGGCACTGAACCCAGACCACTTCAATAAGCTGAAGTGGTGTGGGTGATTATATTGTCCCTTTGAAGTTACCCTGACTGTCACCCCCATAACATTTCATGCGGCAGTTAGATCTATGAGCCTGATGATATGTAAGCCTTAACAATGTTATTATCTGCACCTGTTTTAGGCTACCTATATTTTTGCAAAATGTTGTAGTTGTCATGTTGGTACTTATATATGCTATTATCTCCTAAACCGCACAATAAAAAAATGTGTTACACCGCTTCATCAGCCAGTCCTGTTGACACAGTGCAAGATGAATTTAGGGACTCCTGAGGTTTAAATCAACTTCATAACATACCAAACATTAAGCTTAGATTGAAGAGGCAACATTTTACAACTCAATCATTCAGTTCAATTATCAAACACCAACATGGTAGTATATCCCTGTTTCCTAAGTTCTACTTCACACTCTTCAAGGTTTAACACCAAATGCAAAAATGCCTTTTGCACATCATTATTGCAGAGTGGCTATTTGGGCATTAGTGCTCAGGTGGAAAGGGTCTTGTCATTTTCTAATGACTGCAATCATTAACAATTTGTTTCAGCCATATGATTTTAACTGTTCATTTAATGGTTTATCACACCATTTCAGATAAAGTTAATTTCATGTAGTCTGTTTCTGAGAAGTTGGAACTATATAAGGTGGTGCAGGTTTAGTTTGTGATTCAGATGTGCCCTGTTGCATTTGATGTAAACAACAAGAAATATTCAGGAAGTCTGGCTCTAGTTCGTGCAGACAAGGACATTAAAGGAGCACTATAGGGTCAGGAACACAAACATGTCTTCCTAACCCTATATGGTTATAACCACCATCTAACCACCCTGGTCCCCTCACGCCTCCCTAAATATAGTAAGATCTTACTTTGTCCCTTTTTCCTTTTGACCTGCCCACTGCCTGCTGAAATCATCAGAAGTGGTAGCCTGATCCAATCACAGTGCTTCCCCATAGGATTGGCTGAGGCAGAATAGGGGCAGAGGCAGATTAGGGGCATAGCCAGCAAAATTCAAACACATCCCTGGCCAATCAGCGTCTCCTCATAGAGATGAATTGTATCAATGAATCTCAATGAGGAAAGTTCAGTGTCTGCAAGCAGAGGGAGGAGACACTGAATGTTTGGATGCATTTTAGGCAGCCATGACCCAGGAAGGATCTCTAACATCTATCTGAGGAGTGGCCAGTGAAGTTATCACTAGGCTGTAATGTAAACACTGCATTTTCTCTGAAACAAGCAGTGTTTACAGCAAAAAGCTTGAAGGTAATGATTCTACTCACCAGAACAAATGCAATAAGCTGTAGTTGTATAGTTGTATTTCTTGCATTTGATGCAATGTGCCTAACTTCTTGTAATCTAGGAACCAGCTAACAAAATTAGGAGTCAGTTTTGTTTTTTAAACGAACAAAGCTTAATTTTCAACGACAAAGATACAATTCTTAAAGAGACACTATAGTCACCAGAACCACTAAAGCTTAATGTCCATGCAGGCTTTTCATTGAAAAGGCAATCATTACATTGCTGCCTAGTAACACCTCTAGTGACAGTCAGATGGTCACTAGAGCTGATTCTTAGTTGTGCAGCATCTTCACACTTTGCATGGAGGCGCTAAATGTGTCCCATAGAGATGCATTAATTCAACACATCCCTTTAAGGAGATACTGATTGTCACAGCATTTTGTAGTGCATGCGTAATAGCCTCCAATGCTTTCTTATGGGAAAGCATTGGCTAGGCTGAGATAAGACTGTTTATCTCAGCCATGGAGGCGGGAACAGCTACGATGCAAAAGGTATGGAAAAAATGATAGTAGAAATACATTTCCTATGCAATTGGAGATGGGCTGGTAACAGATACCGATAGACAAAAATTTCCTCACACACTTACAAATTATTTTTTTTATTTTAATTTGTGTCTACCCAGTCTCCCTACCTTTGGATGCATCTCTTTGAGGAACCTTCGGAGTCTCCATGCAGAGCATGGAATATATTTGTAGTGGCGATCTGAGTGACTGCCACTAGAGATGTCCCTAGGCAATAATGTAAACACTGCCTTTTCTCTGAAAAGGCAGTGTTTACAATAAAATGCTTGCAGTGACATGTTAAAAACACGAAAATAACTGTATTAAGCTGTAATTGTTCTGGTGACTATAGTGTATCTTTAAGTGCACCTATACTTATTATATATCATTTTGTTCAGGAGAAATAGCGCTTTCATTTAACTTCATATTTAGCTATGAAATATAATTTAATATGAATAAAATATAAAAAAAAAAGGGAGACATTTTTTTTAGTTCTGCATGACAATTTAACTGTGAATTTCATAATACGGTTTGCTTTTACTGCAATAAAATACACATATTTGTATTCAGCGATGTCTCACGTGTAAAACAGTACCCCCTATGTACAGGTTTTATAGTGTTTTGGGAAGTTACAGGATCAAATACAGCAAGTTACATTTTTCACTTTCACTGATATCATTGCTGTAATACATTTCACTGTTTAGAAAAACACTAATATTTGTGTTCAGCGAAGTCTCCCGATTAAAACAGTAGCCCCCATGTACAGGTTTTATGGTGCCTTGGAAACTTAGAGGGTTAAATATAGTGCTAGCAAATTTAATTCTCTGGACTTTCTGCCTGGGTTATCAAGCAGGTCCCGCAAAATTGTAATTAATAAAACGACTATGTATATTTAATTTTTTTGAATTATTTTTTATTATGTATATATATTATTTCGTTCCAAGTGTATTTTGATAATATATATATATATATATATATATATTTATATATATATATATATATAGCAAAATATAGTTAGAAGGAAATTAAACAAATATTTTTAATTATATATTTTTTACGTATTTATTTATATTATATATATATATAATTTTATATATATATTTAATATCATTCTACGTGTATTTTGATAATATATATAATTAATATTAAAATACACTTATACAGTGTATGTGTATTTATGTGTAAGTGTGTGTGTATATATATATATATATATATATATATATACACACACACACACACATACACACATATATATGTAAAGGCGGAGCCTGGAGTTGTGGGAAGGGCTAGTGCTGATATAAATACTCACCCTCGGTACTAGACTCCTCCTACGCATTCGTTCCGTTTTGAGCGTGATGTCACTTCCAGGAATTATACAGTGTGCAAACAGACGCAAAAGCCAGGGTAGAAGCCTAGCTACCCGACCAGACTTATTCATACTACTGTTCAGTGAGTTAAACCTCGTCCTTTTTAGTATGTCTCAAGCTCCAGAAGGGGGAGATGAGCTTTCACTCCCTCGCACCCCAGCTAGGTCTGGTTCACCTTCCAGAGGATGAGAATCTGCCAGCCCATCATCAATTAGGTCATGGACCATTCCGCGCATACATGCCGAACTATGAAGGAGGAGCATTCCATTCCCAGCTACAGCCAGGAAGGCGGAACTGTTCAGATTAATGTATACAAACATGACAACACCGGAGCTGGGGAAGGGTCTAGTGTCACCAGCAACATGCCCGACTCTCCTATCCTTCATGGGCCAGATCAGAGATAGGATCGATAGATTACAGTCGGCCCATACAACAACTGACCCACCTTTGTCCAGTGCTACGTCCCTAGCGGCCGCTACTGCAATTCTACAGGGTAATGTTGTGGCCCCAGTATCACAGTTAGATACACTAATGATCACACCTGCCCACATGGTGCCTCTTCAGATAAGTAAAGATATCCTGGAGGGTAAGGACGTGAATCTGATATCACTCCTTATTGCTGCCCAGGATATAGTAGAGAACAAGACCTATGCTTATGGGGACCTATCAGTAGTCCTCAAGGCCAGGGATCCCAGACTCAGTAAAAAAACTGTCCATTCCAGAGTTTGTACTGGCGTTTGGGATTTACAGAGATGTAGTATGTACCAATACACCTCAGAGAAGAGAAGAATTTGATACATACATGCACAAGCTGGTCGAATTGCGGCACAAGTATGGCGGATATGCCTTCTATGATTACCATAGGTCTTTTTCAGCTAAGGCGGCAGCAACTCTAGCCCAGTTCAATATAGTGATTAATTGGAGTAAGCTGGATACAGAGTTGTTTTGCAGGCATTTTTCGCCAGCCTCAGGACGCCAGCTTGTGCCTTGTGTTCATCAACCTCCCACAGTACCAACTTCTGCCCCGCTGACACCTCAGTCGCAGTTCAGCAAAACCCTGGATTGCCTGTAAGATCAGAGAGTCATAAAGGATAAGCTTGGCAGTCCTATTGTATTTCTCGGGAAATCCCAGATTTGTAACAATTTCAATGCTGGGGCCTGCAGGTTTAATGCTTTTAGGTTGTTACATGTGTGTACTCAATGTTTCCGTGCTCACTCCAAAACCATGTGCCTTAATAAACTGAATTCTAAACAGTATTTCACATCTGTTGATATTATCCAGCTGTCTCAACTATTAGCATTTCACCCTTCACCACAGTTCACTAACTTCTTGGTTTCGGGATTTTCAGAGGGCTTTCACAGGTATTGTAGCATTACCATCCGGTATTACCGAAAGTAAAAATTTACTATCCGCTGTCAACGACCCAAGTGCAGTTGATTCACTGTTAACACAGGAACTGAATCAAGGGTTTGTCATAGGCCCCTTTTTCCACACCCCCATTCTCTAGTTGGCGTACAAACCCGATTGGTATTGTAACTGGGAAACACTCTTCAAAGAAAAGACTGATTATTGATCTTTCTGCACCTCACTCCTCCACCATTCCCAGTTTGAATTTGTTAATCCCTTCAGAAGAGTTCTCATTGCAGTACACCACGATAGATAATGCGGTGCAAATCATCATAGCGGCGGGGTTAGGAGCATGGTTAAGCAAAAACAGATAACACATTTAAACTGTTTCCTATTCACCCGCCGCTGTGGCATCTGCATGGTATTAAATAGTGAAACCAGTATTATTTTTTTTCAACAAGCTAACATTTGGGTCTAAAAGTAGCTCAAGGATATTAGACACCTTCGCGGAGGCCTTATGCTGGTTACTCCTAAATTCATGTAGATACCCATCAGTACTAAACTATCTGGATGACTTCCTCTTTATAGAGAGTAATCATAACCCACCTTCAAGCCTTCAGGTCGCCAAACAGCTCTTTGGGAGGTTGGGTGTCCCTATTTCCCTCTCCAAAACTATAGGTCCGGATACTATGGCCAACTTTCTGGGTATTGAACTGGACTCGGTAGCCATGGAGGCCAGCTTGCCGCATGACAAAATTCAACGTATCCCAACAGACATTAGTGACTACTTGCGACGGGGTTGTTGTAGTCGGAAGGAGTTACAGTCATTGTTGGGGTCGTTGAATTTTGCCATGAGAATCATCCTGCAGGGCAGGTCTTTTATTTCTAGACTTTTATGTCTATTGCCTAACCTGCCCTCCGAGGACAGCAGGGTTTCCCTGGAGGCCCAGGCCACAGCTGATTTACGCATGTGGCAGGATTTCTTATTCCAGTGGAATGGGAAGTCCATGTTCATACCTCCACTGTCCCCTGATTCCCCGAAACTGTGTTCGGTTGCAGCAGCTTCTCCTGGTTTCGCGGCCATCTGTGGTGACCAATGGTTATGGGGCAGTTGGCTGCCTGAGACCAGAACATTGGAGGCCTTTGGTCAGCATTACTAGAAATATACCCTATCGTGGCTGCAGCAGCAACTTGGGGACACTCCTGGTCAGGACACACGGTCCATTGTTACTCAGATAACCAAGCGCCATGCCACATTATTAACAAAGGCCGGTCCCCCTCTCTAATCATTATGAGTTTCATGAGGCGATTAACTTGGCTCGTGGCAACTCATCAGTTCTTTTTGTATTGCACACACGTACCGGGGGTTCAGAACGTAGCAGCTGACGATTTGTCCCTCTTCCGTTTCAGGAATTTCGCCTACTCCATCCCAATGCCTCCTTGGTAGCAACTCCGGCCACCCAGTTTCAAGACCTCATATTGGATTGAGTCAACTCCTAGAGCATGGCAGAATACTGTCACTGAGAGCTCTGTCCGACAACTCCAGGCATACATACAATAGAGCTCTTAATGTTTTTGTAAAGTTTACTAGGGACTTCCAGGTGGCAGACGTATTCGATATGGAAACTTTGGTAGCATTTGCCTCTTTTTGCCACCTCAATTTACATTTGTCTTACAATACAATTAAACTCTACCTCACAGGCTTACAAAACCACATTTTAACTTTATTTTCAAACAGACAGACCTTCTTATCCTCCTACCAAATTAAGACCTTATTAAAAGGAATTCAGATGAGCAGTACGACACTAGCACCACAAAGATTATCTATTATGGGGAATGTGTTCAGATTAATATCAGACCTTTTGGATAACTCTCCTTTTGAACCCAAAACCAATCAGACCTTAAAAGTCGCTATATATTTAGCTTTTTACAGGTTCCTTAGGCCCAGAGAATTTACTACAATCCATACTACCGACGCTAGGTCCTGTCTTAACGTTGGCCAGCTAAATAAACAGGAAGACCATTATCTCCTCTCACTGTGTCATACCAAAACAACGCAACTGGGGCAAACAGTCACAATACCTTATTACCCCACCTTTAATAAATGGTGTCCCGTAAAGACTTTCGATAGCTATCTGACTAATTTACAAGCACCTACAAATCACCTGTTACTCACCTTACCATGCACCATCCTCACGACTAGCTAATTCATGCTTTATATTAGAATCTTGTTAACAAGGTTAGGCCTTAACCCCTCACGCTACGCGGATCATTCTTTCCATATTGAAGCAGCTTCAGCAGCCTCACACAGGGACATACCTACTCATATTATCAAGTCACTGGGGCGCTGGAAATCTACAACGTGCTGTAGGTACATACCACAACCTGAGAGAGAAATCAAACAAGCTTTCCAACATTTGGTATTATGATGTTATGTTGTACTAAGTTATTGTTGATTAAATAAATCTTTTGGCATACATCTTTTGCCCACTTTATTTACAGGTCTACCAATACGTCAGTTTCGGCACACCTCAACCAAATTAGTCATACTCCTACTGGTATGAGAAGGTATCAATTATACTTACGGCTTTTTATTGTCCTGACCACAAATAAATAAATAAATATATATATATATATATATATATATATATATATATATATATATATATATATATATGATCTAAGTATATATTTAGCTTTTACCCTGTTTTTTTTACTTTTATCTTTGTCATTCCAGGCACTCCCCCTGCTGGCACTGCTATGGATGGCTATTCCGTCCATGTGGTCTTCACAAGGACCTCATGATCACATGGCCCAGAAAGGCCGAATCATCAGCAGTAGGACTCCCCCCTGGAATGCCAGGTAAGTCCCCCATCACGATCACCGGTGGGGGATCGCCAGCAAGCAGGTAAGTGGCCAGGACGGCAGGGACGTACTATACCTGCCCGCGGGCGTTTAGAGCCGGGACCCAGCGGGCATAACTCGCCCGCCTTCCTTTAGGGGTTAAATATTCGTATATGGAACACAATTTAGCATGGAAAAAAAGCAACAACAAAAAAGTGTCAGAAATTAAGAAATTTATTTTCCAATTTCTGCATTCCAATATATTATATATATATATATATATATATATATATATATATATATATATATATATATATGTGTGTACACACACACACTCACATATATACACACAGTATCTCGGCTCCTGTGTCTTCTTGCATGGTGAAAAGGGACCCAGGAGTCATCTTGCACCCTCCAGCAGAAGCATGTATTTTCCTGTCACAAACCGCGAGAGCATTGCCACGGGTTGCTATACCGGAGCGTTGCCATGGCAACCTGCGGAAATGCTATCACGGCTCGCGAGAGGAAAGGACATGCTGCTGCTGGAGGGTGCAAGATGACTCCTGGGTCCCTGCTATAGCCACCGGACCACCAGGAAATGCGTCCCCCCCTTCCTGGCCACAGGGGGGGAAATAGTGTGATGTGTGGATGCAGTGTGAGTGTAGTGCATGTAGTGTGTTTTGTATGCAGTGTCTGTTTGTGTAGTGCATGTACTGTGTGTGTTTGTTGTGTGGGATAAGTACTGGGGGAAGGGGGTGCAGTTTTTTTTAATTAGTTGGGCTTATTCCCCGCCTCCCTGTGGAGAGAAGGGGGGGATAAGCCTAAATGATAAAAAATATTTTCCCCAGTACTTATCCCACACAACAGACACTAAATCCACTAGACAAACATACACTGTATCCACTACACACACACACACACTGCATCGGCTACACATTCACCCACACTACAAGCACTACACAAAAAACGCACACTACATGCACTACACAAACACACACACATGCACTACATCCACTATACAAATACACTGCACCGGCTACACTAAAACGCACACTACATGCACTACACAAACACGCACACTACACACACAACACAAATACACACTACACACAGTGCATCCACTATAAAAACACACACTGTGTACCTGTCTATCTGCATGTGTATATGTGTGTGTTTGCATCTGTGTATCTGTATGTCTGTATTTGTTTGTGTGTCAGTGTTTGTATCTGTATGTGTGTTTGTATCTGTGTATCTGCATGTGTGTACCTGTGTGTGTTTGTATTTGTATCTGCGTATTTGTGTCAGTGTCTGTGTCTGTGTGTGTCTGTATGTGTGTCAGTGTGTACCTATGTGTCTGTGTATATGCATGCATGCAAGTATGTATCTGTGTGTGTAGCTGCGTGTCAGTGTATCTGTCAGTGTGCATATGTATGTCTATATTTCTTCAGTGTGTTTGTGTGCATACATCTCAGCATCTTGTCAACACTGCACTCAAATACACCCTTGTATTCAAATCTCAAGACTACAAACACACCTAAGTATTCGAACACCATTATATAAAAACACACCACTGTATTAAAAAACACACTACACACAGATGCACGCCTGCATTCAAATGTCAATACTACATACAAACACACACCTACATTCACTTACATACTCCATACAAAAACAGGCTTACATTCAAACACACGAGCACTGCTCACTGCTAAATACATTAAAAACAGTTTGCGTTTTTTTTTTCTTTACATTTTAAAGTAAGGGAAGGGGTGGGAGGTGCCAAATGTGGAAATGTCAAAATTTGTCCCAATTATCCATTTTCCCTCCCCAGAGTCATGTGACTCGTTAGTGTTACAAGGTCTCAGGTGTGAATGGGGAGCAGGTGTGTTAAATTTGGTGTTATCGCTCTCACAATCTCTCATACTGGTCAACATGGCATGGCAAAGAACTCTCTGAGGATCTGAAAAAAAAAATGTTGCTCTACATAAAGATGGCCTAGGCTATAAGAAGATTGCCAAGACCCTGAAACTGAGCTGCAGCACGATGGGCAAGACCATACAGCGATTTTGCAGGAGAAGTTTCACTCAGAACAGACGTCACCATGGTCGACCAAAGAAGTTGAGTGCACGTGCTCAGTGTCATATCCAGAGGTTGTCTTTGGGAAATAGACGTATGAGTGCTGCCAGCATTGCTGCAGAGGTTGAAGGGGTGAGTGGTCAGCGTGTCAGTGCTCAGACCATACGCCGCACACTGCATCAAATTGGTCTGCATGACTGTCGTCCCAGAAGGAAGCCTCTTCTAAAGATGACGCACAAGAAAGTCTGCAAACAGTTTGCTGAAGACAAGCAGACTAAGGACATGGATTACTGGAACCATGTCCTGTGGTCCGATGGGACCAAGATAAACTAATTTGGTTTAGATGGTTTCAAGCGTGTGTGGTGGCAATCAGGTGAGGAGTACAAGACAAGTGTGTCTTGCCTACAGTCAAGCATGGTGGTGGGGTGTGTAATGGTCTGGGCATGCTTGAAGCTGCCGGCATTGAGGAGCTACAGTTCATTAAGGGAACCATGAATGCCAACATGTACTGTGACATACTGAAGCAGAGCATGATCCCCTCCCTTCAGAGACTGGGCCACAGGGCAGACCATTACGGCATACTAGGCCACTGTAACGGCATTATGGGGTTAATGTTGTGGCTTGTCAGTTTACATATAACAGGCAGATCATCGGAGGCTTCCTTTTCAGTGCTAGGGTGAGAGTTAAGACTAGAGCTTCTTTAATATTAGGGCACCACTGGACAGGCATGTTATGGTGTGCCTAGGATCAGTGGGAGTTACTCTCCCAAGTGGCATCTTCTTTATGCAGCTACCTTCTTTGTAATCATTCCTCTACTGAATTAAATTAATGGCAGCAGCTGCAAATATCATCAGCAGCTAAGGAGTGCATCTTCCAAGAACCTTGGTGCAGATGGGGTATTTATGTCCCGTGATACCCAAGATTAAAGAAACCTAAGCCCTAATGCAAATACACTAACCCTAGACCTAATAAAGAGTGATTGAGAGATGAAGGACATAATTCAGCATTAGAACTGTGCATCAGAATTTATGTGCGCAGAAGTCAATTTACAAAACTTTTTTTTTTATATACTGATTTTTATTTCTTCTTTAATTTTTGGGGGGGAAGGTACATGTTCACTGGCTTGTTACACCAAAAACGGTTTGCTTTCAATCCCAAAAATAACAATATTGGCATATATTTCAATGTGTTTTTCATTGTCCATAATTGAAAAAAAAGAAAGGAAAAAAAATGATTATTTTTCGATGGAATTTTCATTATGAAAATGGCAGTGACTGATGTCTGTCACACCAGAAAGGAAAACAATTAATTCCATAGCCCAATCATACCTATACCGCTATCACATTTTGCACACATATTTATCTCTTTCACCTTTCATTATAACTTCTGAACAGCAAGTTTAAGGATTATGTTACTTTTTTTTTTTTAGGAACATCCATTCAAAGGAGAAATAATTAAAACAACTCTGCATGGCCTGACATGAAGCAAAATAGATGACCAGACTAAATGGTTGAATCTGCATTTTTTTGTAGTTTGAAGCACAGAATCTGGCAAACTGCTCTATATTAACATCAACGGCTAATACATACCACAGTCACCTGCTGTTACCCTTATGTAGCACCAATTGAAATGCTAATTGCATTTCGTTTAATGCTCATAAGCTCACATTCACCACCTGGCATGCTCTGCCAAGGATGGATTGCAATATTACACTAAATAAATGGCAAGCAAAATACTTAAACATCAATAAAAATCTATGTTAAATAAACATTTGGATACACGCACTAAATTTAACATTTTCTTCAAATCCCCACTGCTCAACGTATGAAATCTTTTGGCAAAGAACTGAAGGCTTCTTTACACCTAAAGCAGAGGTCGGTAATGCAGTTGACTGCATGAAGGATAAACACTGCCTGCTCAGTTAGTAGCAGGAATGTATGTTTGTGTGAAAATGTTTTCATATAAGCATGTTTTCCTTCTGTGCTTCATCAGAATCGGATGCTTCCGCACAGCTCCAAAACACAAACACTACAGTAAGCTAGCAAAGGACTGTAATGGTGAAAAGAGATAACGCCACATGGGGAGTGGAGAAAACTTACAAAAGGAAGATCACAACAATGGCCTAAGAATGAGAAAACAATACACGTAGGGCAATGGGGAATTAAATGATAGAACAAGAGGAGGACGTACAACAAGGATGGGGAGAAAGAGATGAACAACCAAGTGAAAAGACACGGGGAATAGGAAGCAGGGCTGCAACAGGGTGACAAAGTAATACAGGAGGAGATTAGACAAGAAGAAACTGAAATGGGGTTGTGATGAACAAGCAAACCCCACATTATGAAGGTTAACCGACAGCTCATTCCTTGCCATAGCATACACATATAGCATATACCCCGGCTCAAGCAACAGCACAGGACAAGAGAGTGGGCTCGGATATTCGAGGGGTATGGTGCCCGCTCCCCATACACCACTAGTACAGCAGCAGAGCAGATACCTGCTGCACATCATCACCACAAGCAATGTGCCTGTAGGCAGGCAGCTGCTCTAGCAGAGGAGGGGGCACTGTGCTCCCACCGCTGCTGGTCAGCTGGGGCAGATCTTTACACTCTTAGTACTATGCAGTTTGTTGTCATTCTTTTTAAGTAACTCTGGGAAACTTCAACATAAACATTGTACATTGTACATACATGCATAAATGAATATGTGAGGAATATAATGTTGGTACCTCTGCAAAAGATTAAATTAAACCTCAATCCTTTAAAGTTGTTGAAAAGTAATTAACCGTTTAATAACTTCCTTATTTACTGTGAGGCATGCTCATAAAGCCAAACAAACAAAAATGTTTTGATATCATTTAGGAAATCATTGCTTGTCTAATCCAAATCTGAAATACAACAGCTGGAGATCCCGGTAAAAAGTATATGCTCTTAAATTTAATTTATAGTTTCATTCATATCTTTTATATATATGTATATATATATTAGTTTAAGTGAAGAAGCTGAGGGAGCAAAGAAAAGCTTTGGCAATGCTACAATATCCAATGAGGAAGTAAAGGGTGGTGTTTATACTGATCATTTTAATGAGTTTAATATATTTCTTTTTCCCTACCAGCTCTCAAACTCTAAAAAGAAAAACAAATAATACATATGTATATAAAGATAGTGGTTTTGTTGGAGTTTGTCTGGTGAAGGAGAAAAGCAAGAAAGACATATACTAAAGTGCTCAGAGACGATTTTCTACAGAGGGATTTGGATAAATCAGGGGATTGGGCAGGAAAGTGATAGATGAGATTCTTTACAGAAAATGCAAAGAAATACATTTCGGAAAAATGAACCCACACACAACTTCGATATTAAATGGGATTGAGTTATTAAATAAAAACGAATTGCAACAATTATAGATCACAAACTAGGTAACAATGTGCAATGTTGGTCTGCCAATGCAAAAGCTAGTAAGGTGCTTATATATATATATTTGTGTTAAGGGCTCCTGATAGTACAGAAGATACAAACACCGTTAGGTGTGGGATGGTATTACAAGAGCAAGTCGGTTGTGGTGTGCCGGAACCGACGATGAGGTAGACCTGTAAATAAAGAGGGCCCACCTAGAAGAAATGTAAGAAAAAGGAGTTGATAAAGAGGAGTGGGTGGGAGGGTGATGCAGCGCTGACCTCGGACGGTATGGAGCCAGGTAAGGGGTGTCCCTTAAGTAGGTAGAAGGTGAGTCATACGCCCCTCCCACAATTACAGGCCAAAAGGCCTTAATACTTGTGTTAAGGGCTCCTGATAGTACAGAAGATACAAACACCGTTAGGTGTGGGATGGTATTACAAGAGCAAGTCGGTTGTGGTGTGCCGGAACCGACGATGAGGTAGACCTGTAAATAAAGAGGGCAAAAGTAGAAAATCAAAATTTATTACGAAACGAGCAATATACATACTTTAACCAGACATATCTTGAAAGGCATTTCTAACTTCTTGTACTGGGTTAGGTGTGTATCTAGAGTATGCAGAGGACTTCCAGCGCTGTAGTGGCTGCTCCTAAGCGGAAGGAGTGGCCCGAATAGTTATTTGCTTTTAGGCCTAGTTGTGTAAGTAATGACCTGACGTGGGTCATGAAGGTGGTGGTAGTGAGTACCGAACCTTGTAGACAAAAGTGGTTGAGATGGTGATGCTTGTAAAACCTGGGTATGTGTGTCCAGTAATGTGACGGGGCACCACTCGTTGTGGGTAGGATAGTATCTAACCTCTACCGGAGGTGCGTGTTGATTGGTTTTGGAGTGATGCAGAGGCAAGATATAGTAATCCATGTGTTTTGTTAAGTGTGAGTGAAGCAGAATGTGAGTGGACTGGGTTGTGTAGATGGCGGTAAATTCTCTTGGTCTTAAAACCCATAAAAAGCCATATAGATGGCGGTTTTAATAACAAGGTTTGTGTTGTTGGCAAAGGGTTTTAAATCTAGTAGTTTGGATAGATCTTTGAAAATATTGACGTCTATGGGTAGCCTTTGCGCAGTACGTGGGGGTTCGGATCTCTGAATACCCCTAAGGATATTTTTGATCTGGTAGGAGGACATGAAACTTGTGTTGATTGGTTGTAATGTTAACATGTGATGTTGTATGCCTGTTAGATATAGCTTGATTGTGTTGTATGATAATTTGAGTTTGAGGTGGCAAAAAGGAAGCAAAACCCAACAAGGATGTCATAATGAAAGGTTGTGCGATATTGTGTGATGACAGAAATCTTTTGAATAGAAGGAAAGCCCTGTCATAGGTCTTCCGGGTATTGGCGGATAGCGCTAATTGTGACAATGTCCTGCTATGTTGCATTATAGCGTCTAGTCCATGACTAGTTGGTGGAAAGGTGGAGTGGTCGTGGCTGTGCGTGCAGCTGACGGAAGTATGTCGAAAAGCCTGTAAATTGAAACAAGACAAATGGTCAGCAGCCGTGTTGTATACACCTGGGACATGCACACAAAACAAGAAAAAATTGTGACACGCGGCCAGCCAGGTGAGTTTCCTCAAGAACCTCATAATGGTCAGTGATTTGGATCGACCTTTGTTTATGATGTGGTGCGTTGCTTGGTTGTCTGAGTAGCAACGTACTGACGAACCTGCCCATAGATGCCCCCATGTCACGGCAGCTGCCACAATGGGATATATCTCAAATAGAGCTGAAGTAGTTGGAAAAACTCTCCAGGTCCTGAACCTCTGGAGGCCAACTACCCCAAAGCCATTCATTCCCGTAAATTACTGCGAAACCTGTGGTAGACCCGCGTCTGACCAGATGGTAGGTGAAGAGTCAGACAATTCAGGGGGAAACATGCTTCTCCCATTCCAGGTGGTTAAAAGTTTCTCCACATAAGTAGGTCTGCCGTGGCCTGGGTATCCAGGGGTAACCTGTGTGCATCATGCTAAACAGTGGGAACATGTTTAGGAGTCGTGAGATGAAAGCCCGGCCTTGGGGTATAATGCGCATGGCAAAATTTAGTGACCCAAGTAGAGATGTAATTCTTGCGGTTGCAAGTACCGAGGTGTAAGTATAGGTTGATGTTGGTAAGAATGTTCTCTATATTGGTGTGTGGCAGGCTGGCTTGCTGGCTGTGGCTGAGTCTAGTATGATTCCTAGGAAAGTGATAACTGTATCTGGTCCTTCGGTTTTGGTGGGGGAAACTGGGACGCCCACCTGTTTAAAAAGACTGATGGTTTCTATGAGGCTACTGGGTGGAGAAATATTCTCTTCGATCAGTAAGAATCATCCAGTAGTGTATAACTGTAGGGCATCTGGCTACATTTAACAATAATCAGCATAGTGTTTCGGCGAATACGTCGAAAAAGGCCGGACTACTTTTGAACCAAACGTTAAAACGTGAGAAAAAATAGTAGTGCCCGGCCCCCTTAATGCCATGCAGGTGCCATAGTGTACGGTGGATAGGCAATAATTTGAAAGCATGTGTTATGTCAGTCTTGCTGAGCCGTGCTCCGACACCTGCCTGCATGATAGCCGTAATGGCGTGATTATTGGCAGAGGTGTGAGGTGCAGACAGATCGATGATAAATCTTTGTTTGTGGGAAGATTTCCCTTTATATCCGTTAAGTATTGCTTAGGGTACATTTTAATTGGACACATAGTTTTCGCCTGTGCTCTAAAGCATGTTTGAACATATATGCAATAACCTACATCCACTGTAATTACATGCACAGACATTGAAATTATTACATATTTGGGATTTTCCCAAAAACTTGATAGGACGACCCAGTTTATCTTTGGGCGTTTCCTCTGCTGAACCAGCGGAACCAGTGCCCTGTGAGGTAGTAGGTTCGTTTGCAGTGGTAGGACAAAATTGGCAGTATGGCCATGGAGGAGCAGTATGCACGGGCCGGTGTTCTCAAACCTGCAAAGTGTCTGCAGAAAATGACAGTATCAATCTCGCTCCAGTTGGACCTTGTCCCGTACTGTGAGAATGCGCCAGACACTTTGGAAAAATCCTAGGGGATGTACTGGCAGGCTAATTATGCCGGGTAAGGCGAAACCATTAATCTTGTTCTTTGGTGACAGGTGAGGCCCTGCTAGTTGCCAAGTGGCTATGAGAGGCTCTGTCTATGAGTTGGCGCGAGGGGTTATTGAGGCCACCCGTCGTAGTGGCAGGAATCGTAGGCCTCTCGGTGATAGTAAAAGAAAACAGGGGGAGGGAGTGACAGGTGAGGCCCTCTCTATAAATATTGCGAGGCGGCTAACTCACGTGTGGCCCGATGGCGTTTGCCTCCGAGACTTGGAGGCGGGGTGTTGGCCTCGCGGACCACTAAACGATAGGCAGAAATGCCAAGAAGGGAGATACCTATTTGGGCCTATACCCCTAACTTGCCAGTACTCTATGGCCTAGAAGAATGAAACGTATGTGAACTACAGCGTGAGCAGGCTTACGTACCTGGTAGTATGTATAAAGTTTTGAGAATCGACAGGTATGAAAACCTGGATAAACCTAAAAAGGGATAGAGTGAGAATGGATCCCGTGAGACCTGTGTAATCTGTATAGGCTGGGATTATGGCTTCTAGCAGTATGTGTGGGAGGTGTAAAAGTCTATGAGTAGGATAGTGACATGACTGCCCATGCTTGGTGACAAGCGTTATGCTGAGTCCGATACCTGGCAGCAGGGGATTGGCCGTGTAATGTGTATATATGGAAGGTGATCAGATGATATGCATGTCACTAAACTGATCTGGGAATGTAAGGGACTTTTAATGTGAAAATGACAATATGCAGAATCATAAATGTTGCTGTAAAGTGACGTATGAATGTAAGAACCAGAACGTGTGATTCAAAACCGAAAGTCTTGTGAGACGTATATGCCGTGTTCTTGAATACTCGTGTTACGTCGTCTGAGTGTGTCAAGAAAAGGCCTGAGTTTGTAAATGCCATGTGAAATTATGTGAAATGACAATCTATGCAGAAAATGTTGTGACGTATGAGAGGTTGAACCAAGCGTGTGATTCAACCCGAAACCCTCTGTGGAAGGTAGGACCGTGTTCTTATATACTCGTGGTATTGCGTATGAGTATGATAAGAAATGGCCTGAATAGTTAGTGCCATGTAATCGTAGTGTACATGGTTGTAATAACATCTCCATTATACTCTTAGAAAATAGGACTGTGTCCTTGAGCTTGTGGTATGTGTACGAGCATGACAGAAAAAGGAGCCGTAATGTAGGCTAACCATAACTGTTGTATAACAGGATGTTATACTAATATATCCTAATTTAATAATATATCTGAGCCCTCACTTAAGTATAATTTATAACACATGAATAGGGAGGATATGCTTAAACATCATATGTATATAAAATACAGTCTGTGTGTGTGTGTGTGTGTATGTATAAAATAGATGAAGTATCAATATGAAAATATATATACAGAGGTACTTAATAAAAGACTAAAATTAAACTTATTTACCAGGATAATTGCCAAGTACAGAAAATTTTATAAGGATAAATAGAAACATGGTAACATACTGTGAATACTGAATAAGGATGCATACGATTGCTACATACACGGTACATAGGTTTCCGGAAACCAGAGGGTTAATTCGCCTGTGACTTGGCCGTAAAGCGTGCGGCCGTAAAGTAAGGCCGTGAAAAATCGTGACGCCGTGGGAAGTGATCCGGGCGACGGACTTACGTTTTTGAAGACCTGAGGACTCAATCAACAATGAAGACCGGGTTTTTGTGCGTGGCTGGCCGGGAGGAAAGACCTGAAAGGAGTTCCTGGACACCGCTAACACCAACGAAACGCAGAGTTTCCCCGAAAGCAAGATGGCGCCGTCCGTGAACCGGAAGTGGATTCAGGATGCAGCGCTGACCTCGGACGGTATGGAGCCAGGTAAGGGGTGTCCCTTAAGTAGGTAGAAGGTGAGTCATACGCCCCTCCCACAATTACAGGCCAAAAGGCCTTAATACATATAGGGTTATCGATTCACGTGATCAAAATATAAATTTGTCACTGTATAAATCAATGGTAACACCCCACATTGAATATGAAGTGCAATTTAGGCATCAGTTTTAAAGAAGGATATTGCAGAACTAAAAAAGTGCAGAGGCAAGCTAAAATTGACTAGATGGATTAGCTATGAAGACAGGCTACACAAAAATGCATTTATTTTCTTTAAAAGAAAAGAAAAAAAGGGTGTCCCAGATGGGGATATGATAGCACTATACAGATATATATCTGGTCTGTACAAACCACTGTATGCTACGGTGGCATGGGTTTTAGTTTTTTTTTTGTTTTTTTTTAAATCTACTTGTCCAATGGACTAAAGCAGTAGCCCAATCTTCATGTCCATCATGATAATCTACTTTTCCTGACACAAAATAATTTAGATTACAAAGATTGAGGTCCCTGCAAAGAGCCCTGAACAGAACAGGGCTATTTGCTAAACTGTAAACTGACAAATTAAATCTGAATGAAAAAATTAATGCAAAATCTGATATTATATGGGAACATTTTCTAACTCCGCTATAGTCATAACATGGATCTTTTTGTTTCAGGTTTGCCATTCGTTTACCCTAAGTATCTCACTGTCTATTTTCCCCATAGTCTCTCCCTTTGTCATAGTATGTGTGCGATGGCTGTGTGTCATATCTATAATGTATGCTGCCGCCAGACTGCTTTTCCTCTCCAGTCACTCCTCTCACACCTGACCTCACCTCTCTGTCAGTCCTTACATTGGCTTCCTGTATCATAAGAGTTAATTCAAAGTACTAATTCATACCTATAAAGCACCGAACACTTCCAACCCCGTCTTATATCTCTTCACTGATCCGTAAGTATGCCCCTTCTTGGCTGCTGCTTGCACCCACGTTTGCAGGACTGCAGGACTTCTCGTGGGTGGCTCCTTTCCTTTGGAATAGCCTGCCTACCACCATCAGACTCTCCCCTAGTCTTCAATCGTAAAGGAACACCATGGGGTCAGGAACACAAACATGTATTCCTGACCCCATAGTGCAAAACCCACCATGAAGGTGGCTTGCCCCCCCATTAGCCCTCTTAAAAGTTAATAAAACTCACCTTATTTCCAGCGCCGTGCGGGTCCGCCGGTGATGGCCCCGCCTCCTTGGTGACATCATCAGAATTGCCAATGTTTAGCCAATCCAATGCTTTTCCCATGGGGAAGCATTGGATTGGCTAAAATCAACAAGGGGGCGGGGCCCAACGCCATTTTGGCCAATCAGCACCTCCTAACAGAAATGCATTGAATCAATGCATCTCTATGAGGAAAATTCAGCGTCCCCATGCAGAGCGTGGAGACGCTGAACAGCACTACTGCTTACTGTGCAGCACTGAGCCAGGAAGCACCCCCAGTGGCCATCTGAGGAGTGGCCACTTGAAAGTGTCCCTAGGGGCAATGTAAACACTGCCTTTTCTCTGAAAAGGCAGTGCTTGCATGAAAATGCCTGCATATAATGATTATACTCACCAGAACAACTACATTAAGCTGTAGTTATACTGGTGAATATAGTGTCCCTTTAAGTAGTGCCTTAAAACACATCTCTTCAGCAAAACGTATGGTCTCCCAGAAAAATCTCACATACCTGTCCCTTGCTCTCTCCTAGCAGCACTCTACTCTCTCCTCCAGCTTTGCCTCACTCCCACCTTGTTTGATTGCTATTCTCCTGTCCTATTGTGTTTTATACCCCACCTCCTCTTTGAGGTGGGTCCTCTTCAACCTATTGTTTCTGTAAGTTTTGCCAATTGTCTCACTTATTGTTAAATTTCCCCCTCTAATAATATTGTAAAGCGCTGTGGAATATGTTGGAGCTATATAAATGCCGATAATAATAATAATGTATGTTCATTGAGTGCTATCTACGTGTGTGATGGCTGCACATAGTGTGTGTGTTGTGTGCGGACTGTATTTGGTGTGTGTTGTGTGCGGACTGTATTTGATGTGTGTGGCGTAAGCTAGCTGTATGTGGATTGATAAGTTGAGTGGTGGTGCTCTGTTTAGCCCATGCTTGATTTTCTGCAGGAAGGGGCTATGATCCCTGCTGGACCCTATAGTGGTCCAGAAGGGATTAACTCTGCGTGGTGATCTAAGTGGGGGGGTGAGGTCTGTACATTTGGCTGTTGTTGACTGAAGTAGCTGCTCCCTTGTAGTCTCAGAATTCAGTGGGCTAGTATATCAGGCAGCAGCAATCTGACTCACTAGAAAGCACTGCACTCTGAGGGATCAGCAGAGGTGCAGACCTCATGCTCTAAGCCCTGTCCTGCCATTCGGATTTAGACCTCTATTTAATATTATTGGACTTTTACAATTATTTTATTTTTAATTTGACAACATATCATATATGAAAAATGTATACTGAGAACATTTATGACAAACAAATTCTTCAAAAACGCTTCTAGTAATTTTCCACAGCAAATATTCAAACCTTCATACAAAATGCATGCTAAACCTAAATGGAGGCTTAGTAGCTTATTAAGTGTATTCTGCAACTAGAAAAAGGAATCTGAATATTTTTCAATATTACATGATTTTAAAAGTGAATTTAAAAATATTAAAGGGACACTCAAGACCCCTAAAGCACTTCAGATTTAGTGTGTCCTCATTTTTTACATTTTACAAAAAGTGCAGATTTCATTTGAAATTGGCACATTTACAAATTAACCTTGTTACACCCCCCAGCGGTCAATCAGACAACTGGTCCTAATCCTGAACAGGAACTAAACTTAAGAGGCAGACAATTGCTCAGAGCACCTACCTTGGAAAGACTAATTGAGCTGCATTGGGAAGTCTGATATCGGACAGTCAGGAAACATCCCGATTGGATGGGGAGGGTTTGCAAAAGCTTCAGACGAGAGATCTGCAAATTTTGCAAGCTGTTTTTTTCACATATAACCTCAATGAAACAAATGCATAATTAAATACATGCATGTTTTTATTTGGATATATCTACTAAACAGTGTTTTGCTTAGTTTTTTTTGTATTTGGACAGTGGAGAGTCCCTTTAACCCCTTAAGGACCAAACTTTTGGAATAAAAGGGAATCATGACATGTGTCCTTAAGGGGTTAAATCATTTGAAAAGCACATCCAAAATATTAACTGAAGGACTTATTAGGCTATGTAAGTAGAGGTCAACCAGGAGGCTATCAGCCTGACGTGTTTGACGCCAGGCTGACACACTCACATTCCAAGCAGGCTCGCCCAATTTGATTGTCACCAATAACAAAGATTGTATCACTTCCGACGCCACCTAGAAGGTCCGCCCACTCATGCAGATGTTATATCTACCAATATCAGGAGGTATTTAATTGGCCATTACTTCAAATATTTTTTTAAATTTTTGCCTTCTTTTGGGTCAACAGCATAAAAAGATGAGTGCTCGATGGAGTTGCTTCATTTCTAACCTAAAGATAGAACAAAAAAGCCTGCATTGTATGTAAGCCATGAAAGGGAGCAATTCACTAACTTATTTCATAGTGCAAAATCATTTTACTACAATTCAAACTTGTGATTCTAACCATAAATACCCACATTATATATTACATGTAACAGTGTACAGTTGATACACACTTACTGTATTTTTCTTGCCGTGCATGCGCATTCGGAGCCGACATCGGCGGGGGGGAGAGGTCACCAGCACCGAGGGAGCCCAGCGCTGGATTAAGGTAAGTGGCAGGGCGGACCTAATAACCCCTAGAGTGTCAGGAAAACTAGTTTGTTTTCCTGGCACTATAGTGCTCCTTTAATATATTTAATCATGAAAAGTGCCCTATCTTATCTCACACATAAATTAAAAAAATTTAAGGCTAGAATAGCAGCAGCACATATATTTAAACAACAATAAATGAATTCTAGAACAATGTAATAATCAGTCACCTAAATTTTGTAGCTTCTGAAGAAATATATTGTCATCCGAGTTTTCCCCACACATGCAGATAGAACAAGATTGGGGGTAGTGCCACTTCTTGATAGAAAATCTTGTGATGAATACAATTTGTACTATAACAATAGTTCCTAACAGACTGAATGTGACACCTGAGAATTAATAACTATCTTGAAAAAAATGTTGTCAAATTTAAGAAATGAGCTACTACATTCAGGTCTGTAAAACTTCCTTGGATTATTTTTATTTCCCACGTACAATAATATGAACTAGCTAAACAGACGAGGGACTCCAGTGGGACACAGAATGATGACAGATAATTTCACACATGTCGGATCTGACTTGATGTAGGCAGAAGTGTTAAAAAGGATATCACAAGAGCAAGATGAGCCCAGAGCATGGGGAGCTATATCATGAAGGTTCATCTTAGAAACCTATTCTGAAAAGAAGAGATATTTATTAACCGGATAAATATTACCACCTGGACTGTGACCTTCCATCTAATCAGATCAGGGGTAAACATCAGTAACCAGTTCTCGGCATGGAAATCTACACTGCTGTGCAGCATAAAAGCTAAAGTCAGTAGCTGAGGTCTCTGCACATTTTAAAACAGTCCAATCAAACATTTTTAATAAGCGGTTCAGAAGAAGTCAAACAGAAAGATGAGCATGGGTGAAGGAGGTAGGTTTACAAGGCTGGGACTAGAGCCCTTTGAGTTGTGCTGTGTGCCAGCCACATGTGTGGATACCCAGGAGGATATACCATTGAACTAGCAGTTTATGTTGCAGAAATGATTTTTTGATGAGTGCATCTAACTGCAATCCATCGTCTTCCTTAATATAACGTGCTAGCAACACAAAATTACATATAGTGTACTACAAACTATAGAGTTTGCAGTTTTTTCAAAGATTTACAGAGTTTTATATACTGCTGAAAAATGCACAATGTATCTACAAACCATCAAAAAGAGAGAGAGAGGGGGGACAGCTGGAGGATGCAAGAAACTCTGTTATAATGACACCCACACACAGATGGCCAGTGTCCTCCAATAATGATTATGTTTTTATTTGATTCTATGCAGGTTATATAACTTAATATTAGGCTCAGTCTGTGCATCAATACTAATAAGGTTATTGGAAGAAGGCAAAAAAAAAAGAAAGAATTATATACCAACTCCCCGTAGAAGGCATTTAGAGGAAAAAAGGAAACACAGAAACATGGGCAGCACACACTGTTAAGCAGATCTATCATTGGGCAAGTTTTAAAGGGACACCATAGTCACCAGAACTACAGCTTAATGTAGTTGTTCTGGTGTCCCTGCAGGCATCTTAATGTAAACACTGCCTTTTCAGAGAAAAGGGAGTGTTTACATTACAGCCTAGGAACGCCTCCAGTGGCAGTTACTCAGACATCCACTAAAGGTGCTTCCTGAGTCAGTACTGCACAGTGTCTCCACTGTCTGCATGGAGACGCAGAACTTTCCCCAAAGAGATGCATTGATTCAATGCATCTCTAAGAGGAGATGCTGATTGGCCAGCGCAGCGTTTGGCACTGCCTTCCGCCTCCTTGGCTGAGATCACCAGAATTGATTGAGACTATCAGCCATTTTCCTATGGGAAAGCATTGGACTGGCTGAGTTTGTCAATATTGATTATCTCAGCAGAGGGGGCAGATCAGGAATAAAGCTACGTTTCTATCTATTTAATGGGTCAAGTCCAGCCACCTTAAACACTAAATAGTGGTTTTAACATTTGCATTCCTGATCCTGTAGTTTTCCTTTAATTATGATTCATTCTTTATATCATCATGAGTTGGGGTTTTGTTAAAATTAGGCTTTTGAGGACTACTACAGTAGTAAGTATAATTGTTAATACTGGAAAATCTACTGGTAAGCCTCCTCCTTCTATACACATCAATCACTTACAGCCTTAGGCAGCGGATCCAGTTTGCTTTTATACATTTATATAGCATAATGTCAAAGATTCAACTGTTATTAGATGTGTAACAGGATCTTCCATGGCCAAAATAATAATAAGGAGGATGCCAACAAACACTTTGTCAAGTGTGCATGGGTTGCAATCCTTGTTTATGACCCTAGAAACAGCATACAATAACTCAGCAGCAAAACTAGTACCAAAAAATAAAATGTGAACCCGTTATAGTATGCCTTTCCACAGAAGACAGTTTTATTATATTGTTTATGGCCCCTAGTGAATACTGAATAGGTAAAGCATTGATTAGGTGGTGAAATGCCTATTAATATATGACACTGTGAGAGACAGCCAGTCCTCTTGTTCAATATCCTGATGTTTTATCTGAAGGAGTAACTCTTAAACCATAGCTGTCATGTTCCCATTAAGGACAGCTCAATTTCCGATCTACTTCTTGGACATAACAGAATAAAACCGGTTGACACTTGGGCTTTTTCTGTGCATGTACATCCTGAATAATACATGTGTTACTTAGCATGTCATCATAATTAGTCAGGAACTGGTAACCTGGGGATAACGTAAAATGACCATAAAGTGGTAACTGACACTGCCATTATGTTAATACAAATATCCTTTTGAGTTTGCATATTCATTTTTAATTTTCTATTAATCTTTCCAGATGAACAGGCCGGATAGGATTTTGAGTGGCACCTTATACACTGAAAGGGGCTGCGACAGACAAAAAACAAACACAAAAGTCATTAAAGATGATTTGACAGCTTTTGGTAAACTTCATAAAGAAGTTACAACACCTTGGGAATTTGAAATGTCAACTACTCATTGTTTTTTAATGGCCCGTTCCACTGATTAGAAGCAACATTTAAATTAATGCACCTGCACAAAACTAAACATCTCCTTGATTTACATATGTATCAGCCAATATTTTAGGATTGGAAAGTTCTGAATCACTGAAACACTTGATATACATCTGCCAGCTCTTGTGGTAACAAACCCTTTCTAAGAGGACTTGGTTGGCTTCAAACACAAACCAGGACTCTCAATGATAGGAGAAATGAATACAGTGTGTCTACAAAGAATTAACTGGATTAATTAGCAAGTGATTTGTAAAGCAGATTGGAGCTAAGAAACCAAAACACTAAATTGTTTGAATACTTTGGCAGAGGATCAAGGCTTCCCAGCAGCAAATGCTATACTTGTTCTTTAACACATTTAACCTGTATGAGGTGCTTTCTCATTGGGAGTAAGTAACATTGTGCAAAATACAAAAGGAGAAGACAAGAAATAATAAAAAAATGCCACAAGCTGTTACTAGGTCGGCCAGTGGGGAAAAAAAAACAAGGCAGTATTAATTAAAAATCAATAACATACAACATAAATGGCTCTTAACACTGCTAAACTATATCCTTAAAATAACAGGCTTTATAAAATACACAAAGCAGATTCCTTTTTTATTGCGGTGAATGGACTGTGGAACACAGGGCAACAAAATGCAGAAAAAGAGAAAAATGAGCAAAGACAAGGACGCAAGAAAGGGATACTTGGAACATGAATGTTCGGAATGCCTCGTTACCAGAGAACTGGCATTAAGGTGCAATGTGTCTTTGATAGAAAAATGTCATATATGGAGGTGTGAATCCTGAATAGCTTGATTTTGAATGCATTGTACTCTTGTGTAATGTACTTTTATTTAGATGCTGCCACTCAAAGAATGGAATGTTCTACAGAGACTTTATACAAGGCAGAGAAAAAGCAAATTCATTACAGTCACGAGTGGTCTCCTTCCTTGTAAGCATTTAGTCACATGCCATATCACCTATTTGGCATCAAGTGCTTCTTTGAAACCATATGAAATATGTAATATTTGCACACTGGTTCATCAGTCAAGTGTAGTGAGAAGAAGTAAGCTGTTACACTGCTGGTTTGTTATATCACAAAGAGGAGTATTTTTAGAAAAATTAAAGTGTACCGGTCCTGGTAAACACAGTTTTGTTTTATATTAAAGGGACAATCTAAGTACCAAAATAAATTTATCTTAATGTAGTGGTATTTGTGTAAATATCATGTACCTGCAGCCACACTGCTCAATGATTTGCCATTTAGGATTTAAATCACTTTGTTTATGCAGTATTTGCCATACCTCCACTGACTGTGACTCACACTCCTCCCCCCTGTTCTCTGTTGCCTCCTACAACCATTAGGAGCCTAACTTTTGTGATTAAAGTTTAGTTAACAGAGTAGGAAAATAAACTTTTAAATTAAACACACCGTGCTGTAGGAATGGTTTGGAAATAGAATACATTTTTACTTGGAGGCTGTGTGACTCAGCTAGGAGAGGTGTGGCTAGGGCTGCATAAACAAAAACAAAAGTGATTTAACCCCTTAACGACGAGTGACGAACAAGGTCCGTCACTCAGGGGATTGCCATAACGACGAGTGACGGACCTCGTCCGTCACCCGTTAAAATTAACCCCAGATCGCCGCAATCGCGGGGTTAATGGTGCTCCGGTCTGCCTCTGTATTAAAGACAGACCGGGAGCACCAACTTGCGCTGTCCCAGCACATGTGCCCGCTCTGACAGCATGTCAGAGCGAGCACATGTGCTGTGTATACTCACCTTTATCAGAGTCCATACAGATGTTCATACAGCTACTAGATGCATACTTGCAAAAACAGAATATTCAAGGATATAATCTTTCAATGTAGGGTAATAACTGCTTGATCCAAGGATAAATCTGACTGCCATTCTGGGGTCAAGAAGGAATTTTTTCCTAGCTTGTTGCAAAATTGGAAGTGCTTCAAACTGGGTTTTTTTGCCTTCTTTTGGATCAACAGCAAAAAACATATGTGAGGAAGGCTGAACTTGATGGACGCAAGTCTCTTTTCAGCTATGTAACTATGTAACTATGTACCTTCTGCCTCCCTGCACTTCGGGGTGAAGTGCAGGGAGACGGATCATCAGTGATCCTGCCCCCTGTTAAAAAAAAAATAAAGTTAAATTAAAATCCCCCCCCCCACCCCTTTAACCAGCTTAATAAAAAATTAACCCCTTCCCTGCCAATTGATCACTGACTTCAGTGATCAATTGGCAGGGATTACATTTTACTATGATCTGATTTTTTTTTTTTTTAATCCCTGAGGGTTAACTTTTTTTTTAACCCTCAGGGGTTATATTTATTTTATTAATTAATTTAAATATTTTAAAATTATAAATTTAGCTAGCTGGGGAGGGTGGAAGTTAGTGGGGAATTGGGGGATTTAGTGTTAGGCTAACTAGGGGTTAACGTTAAAAAATGTTTTAAAATAAGCTTTAAAAAGTTAAAAAATTAAGTTAAAAAAAGTTTTAATAACGTTTAAGTAAAAAATCAAAAAAATAAAACTTTTACCTAGTCCAAATAAAAATTAACCCCTTCCCTGCCAGTCGATCATTGCCTACAGTGATCAAAATACAGATCACAGTATTATACTGTGATCTCATTTTTTTTTTAACCCCTGACGATTAACTTTTATTTATTTTTTAACCATCAGGGGTTAGCTTTATTTACTTAACTAATTTAAATATTGTATAATTAAATATTTTGCTAGCTGGGGTGGGTGGGAGTTATGGGAAAATGGGGAATTTACCGTATATGCTCGAGTATAAGCCGACCCGAATATAAGCCGAGGCCCCTAATTTTACCCAAAAAAACTGGGAAAACGTATTGACTCGAGTATAAGACTAGGGTGGGAAATGCAGCAGCTACTGGTAAATTTCTAAATAAAATTAGATCCTAAAAAAATTATATTAATTGAATATTTATTTACAGTGTGTGTATATAATGAATGCAGTGTGTGCGTATGAGTGCAGTGTGCGGATGAGTGCAGTGTGTGTGTGTATGAGTGCAGTGCGTGAGTGCAGTGTGTGTGTATGAGTGCAGTGTGAGTGCAGTGTGTGTGTGTGTATGAGTGCAGTGTGTGTGCGTATATATTAATTGAATATTTATTTCCAGTGTGTGTATATATAATTAATGCAGTGTGTGTGTATGAGTGCAGTGTGTGTGTATGAGTGCAGTGTGTGTGTATGAGTGCAGTGTGTGTATGAATGTAGTGTGTGTGAATGCAGTGTGTATATGAATGAAGTGTGAGTGTGTGATGCAGTGTGTGTTTGTGTATGTGTTGGTGGGGTGGGCATTTGATATATTATTAATTTTTTTTTATATTATTATTTTTTTATTATTATTATTTATTATTTAATTATTAATTATTATTATATATAATTATAATTATTATATTAATTATCTTTTTTTTTTCGTCCCCCCTCCCTGCTTGCTAGCTGGCCAGGGAGGGGGGCTCCTTCCCTGGTGGTCCAGTGTCATTGGTAGTTCAGTGGGGGGAGAGGGGTGCTGGCAGAGCTGTACTTACCTTTCCTGCAGCTCCTGTCAGCTCTCTCCTCCTCCGCGCGGTCTGTGCAGCTCCCTCTGTCAGCTCCCAGTGTAAGTCTCGCGAGAGCCGCGGCTCTCGCGAGACTTACACTGGGAGCTGACCGAGGTGCTGAACGGACGGCGCGGAGGAGGAGAGAGCTGACAGGAGCTGCAGGAAAGGTAAGTACAGCTCTGCCAGCACCCCTCTCCCCCCAGTCTGTATTATGGCAATGCAAATTGCCATAATACAGACTCTGACTCGAGTATAAGCCGGGTTGGGGTTTTTCAGCACAAAAAATGTGCTGAAAAACTCGGCTTATACTCGAGTATATACGGTACTATTAGTGCTGCTTACTGCTAGTTAGGGGTTAACGGTAAAAGAAAAAGCTTAGAAAAATGTTAAATCTGTAAAAAAAAGTTTTACGAAAGTTTAGGAAACTTTAAAAAAATTAATAAGCAAGACTTAGCTGAGCATAATTTGGGGGGTTTGAACTTAGTGGCACATATGAAATATACAAAATGCCCAGCAAAAATGCAATCCGTATGTAAAAAATGCACAAAATAATTTTTTACCACATACTTTGTCATAATATGCACCTTATGAGATACCACTGTTATGGAATTATTAAAAACCTTTATTAAATTTCTCATTAACTCCATTTAACTTCATTATATGACAGATTTTCCTAACAGCATGTAGAATATTAGAAAGAGAATGTATTGTATGTATTTTCTAGAAGGATATGACTAACACCGGAATCATCAAGTTCCTGTAGTATGAAACAAAGTATATCATAGCTAGCTCATGAGAAACTGCTCTAATGAAATGTCCATTCTCTAAAAAGCCTTGAACCTAACCTCGAATATAACATCACTAACTACTCAAAATGGCGCCTAAAGCCCCCCTCCCATCGAGTAAAGCCTTGTGCTAAGCAAGATGGCGCCTGAACCATCGTGTCCACACCCGTGTCCAAGATGACGCCACCTCCCGGTGGGAGGACACTTAGCCAGCCACTTAGTACTTGAGCCAATTAATAATATTGATGGGTGGACATTGACATAGCCACTTAACACTTAACCCAATTAATGATGTTTATTTGTTGTTATCTTGATATTCAATGATGATGTAATTTTGCTCTTATAAGGGTCTGCGAGCCCGCTTTTTAACCAGATGCCATTAAATTTTCTCGAAGTTCTTTTAACCTGAACTCCGTGTGTCAGTGTGAATTTACTTCTGCGTATACGCAATTTAATCATCTCAGATTGGGACAGGAACAGATAGACATTCAAACATATTTGTTTGCTTAAAACAATCTATATCACCCTGGAGTGTCTACTTTTACAAATGGTAGGCCTTTGTGGGATTTTTTTGAACAGTCAAACTGCTATAATACCCCAAATGGAAGCATAGGCTCATTAAATCCGTCTCTCAAAATTCGACCGTGAATACTGAAAATGACAGGTCTCCTATATGGCACTGTAGCTTCACAAAATAATGGCAAAGACATACAATGGGGGTATCATTTTACTCAGCAGATGTAACTGAATACAAAATAAAACTTTGTACAGGAATAGCACACACCAACTTTACAAAATACACATGAGAAGTTCTTTGTTATAAGTTTGTGTGCCAAAACCCCCCAAAAATAAAATTTTATTCCAATATTTAGCAGAGGTTGGCGGTGAAATGGCTACGTAGAAAGTGTCAAAACAACCTTAGGTAAATAGCCTGTGGTGTGTACATTATATAAATATATACTTTTGTGTGGCAATTTTGTTTTCTTTTATGGCTATTAAGCTTAGAAGACAAACATAGCAAATTCTAAAATCGCTCTACATTAAAAGTTTATTTTACTCCTTGTGCTTTGTGACCTGTAACTACAAAAAAAAACTTAAAATCTCAGACACATTATATATTCTGTAAATCAGAACAACTAAATTAATTTATTTTTAATTACTTTCCTTAACCGGCACTAATTGTGCATACATTATTATTGCAAAAACTGTAAAAAAAACCTCAAAATTTCAAATTTCTTTTGCATTTTTCTGTATTTTTTTTATAATAAATAAGCATTTATGTATATATATGTTACATCAAATAAAAGCCCTTTCTGTCCTTTAAAAAACGGTATATAATATGCGTCAGTGCAATAAATTAGTAAAATGCAAATTGCAGTTGAACGCAAACAGCATAAAATGCAAAAAATGCCGTTGTCATTAAGTGAAAGACAAGCTTCTGAAGCTCTGTCCTTAAGGGGTTAACTTCTAAATGGCAGAGGTTTGAGCAGTGAGATTGCAAGGGCATGATCTACATGCCAAAACTGCTTCATTAAGCTAAAGTTGCTTTGGTGCTTTAAGTGGTCCTTCAAAACCCAATTAAACAATATGCTATATGAAATGTTAGCAAATTTACAGATTTTTATTAAATGCCTTTTAATGTTTTGCCCCCTCTATAACTGTCTATCAAATGTCCAGCTTTAAACCTGTGTTCCATGAGCAAGTTGAAGAAGGTAAGTAAGGCTATGACAGTGCCTAGACCACAAAATGTATAATTTATGATAAACAATATATTAGTGTCTTGGGAATTGTTATAGCACAAGATGAATTTGGAGTGCCAAGTTCACTTTAAAGCCTTCTTAATGAAATATATATTTATATTTCATCATGACACAAATGGCTTGGCTATAGGCATAAACTATATTCTGCACAATTTTCTAGACCATCTGAACGCCATTAAAAAAGCCTATTGTAGTGGTTACGATGCAAGGGCTCTAAATACAGTTCCACCAATTTATGTCACAACATTTAAAGCCATTTCACACAAAAATAGTTCTTCCATACAACTACATTTTAACAGCAATGTTGTTACAGGGATACAGTGTCCGATAGAAATCCACATCTCTAATTCTTGCAAAGGGGTACCACCTTCTGTCATTACTATACACCCTGTCCATCACCTGTTATTAACCATTGAAAAAGCACAAAGAGAACAGGGGAATTAAACAATGTTTCTGTGACAGATTCCCTGCCCCTGGATTAAAAAGCTTTCTGTTCTATTCGCCTGTCTGTTCGGTAGATTGCATTCCCCTCCTATTCTAATGTCCCGTTCGACTACCGATGCAAACCGCACGAACCAGATACCACCCGGGAACTTGTTAACACCTATTAACATCTTGGAACGGTTCTCACCGCAGTGGTCTAATTGTTAGTCTGGGTGGCCGCAATACCTATAGACAGCCGAGGTGGCGGCCATCTTGTTCTAATGAAAGCAGGCAGCGGTGTTTGGGCATGAATTTCATGGAACTAAAATTGGACACAGAAACTCCCGATCACCCCTGGACTTCCATTATCGCCTGCGTTCGGTTCTATACAATTTAGTAGGGCACTGCTCGAAAGAATCGTTCGTCTGGATGAGAAGAAAAAGCTCCAGGGTAAGAACATTGACTATGTTTGGTGGTTTGTTCGGTTTCTAAACTACCGAACTAGACCGACCGCAAGCCCTGATTCTCTGGAACTGTTTTGGGCATGGGACCATGCGTGTGGGCGGTCAAAAATAAGACTTCCAGGAAATTTCTGAACACCTGAACCGATCGGGACTATCAGGGGATATAACTTTTGTGGGGGTTTTGTATGTTTTAAATGTATTTTGGGAGTTTTATAAAAATGTGTGGTTTTGTGTCTGGAAATAATTGAGTTAATACAGTAATACCGTACTTGACTCAATTGTCTCCCACGTACAGAGGAGGGATTGACCTAGTTATGTGTGGGAGTGTCCAGGATCTGAGAACCAATGAAATGTGTATTTGTTTCTGTTGTGGTTTACTCTCAGGTCCAGGGGGAGTGCCCTTTGCATGGGGACTTTCATATAAAACCAGCTGTGGCTCCCATTAATCGCAGTTCCTGCTTACCCTCAACAAAGAGCCTTGTCTCATGATTAAGGTAACCGCTATACCTACTATAATCCCTGCTGCTGGGATTCTTCTTTGGATTGCTATAATCACTAGCTCTTGTAAGAGCTACATCTTGTAAGAGCTGCTATACCTGCTATACTCTCTTGGAGAAGAGGCCTTCCCATTGGAAGCTGAATCCAGGAGTTCGGTCCAGCGTGGGAAGGGACGGCAAGACACCAGCCAAGTTGCAGCAGCTAAGAGGCTACGGTGCTTATGGTGTCTAGTGTGGTGCTTATGGTACTCAGCGTCAGCTAGGAAGCATTGATTGTAGGTACCCAGTCGGAGTGCCAGGCAGTCCGTCACAGTTTCCATTTCTCCAATATTTATCCTGGATTTTCCAGGACTTAACTCTAGCTGTGTGAAGTTGGCACCCCGTGTTATCTCCACTTGGAAGAGACAGAAGATACTTGAGCCTGATGGTTTCTGTGGTACATATTACAAAAGTCTTTAAAATATACTAATCCCTAATCTCACAAAATTATTCAACTCCTTTAGAGGAGAAGGTCGCTTATTTAAAAAGATGAACCAGGTAATGCTCTTGCCAAAGGATGGGAGGGAACCCACGAGGGGTCAAAAATTAAAGACCCCTCTCCTTATTAAATATGGATAGGATAATTTTGGCTCATGCATTAGGGGCCACATTAAAGCCTTTGTTGCAAAGACTCATACACTCTGATCAAGTTGGTTTTATTCCCGAAAGACAAGTAGGAAAACTGCTGATCTTATTTAGGCAATGAAACGTAAGCTGTTTAAAAATACTAGGAAAAGTTCTGATCTTTTTTAGGTAGCAAAAATAAGGAATTTACCTGAGATGACCTTTGATAGGGTCAAATGACTATCTATTTGCCCTATTGAGGAAATGGACTTCCCTCCTTTTATTTGGCCTATTGAGGCAGTAGACTCAGGTGATCATGCCACATTCTGAAAGTAAGCCTATTACAATTAGAATGGCACTAGACAGGGTTTCCGCCTTTCTCCCCTTCTGTTTGAGCTGTCCCTAGAACCACTCCTACACAAGATTAGGGTACATCCTAGTATCCAAGGAATACCTGTAGGTCCAGACACATATAAATCAGCTTATGCCGATGTTGTCCTTCTCACTATAATGGATTCTGTGTCTTCCCTAGCCCCCTTTTCTGAATTCTTGAAGCTTTTGGAGAACAGGCAGAATACAAGCACTATGCCCCTGAACTCTTAAGAGAAGCAATGGATTGTAGGTACGTATGTTTTACGATATTTCAGCGGAAGCATCTGTAGAGGCTGTCAGTGTGAGGACTTATCTTGAAACAACCTTACTCTTTCCAAAACCACTGTCCCCGGGCTTTTGATATGTTCCCAGACAGTAGCCAAAAAAAAAGTTAGGTACATACAGATAGTGTTGGCAAGTGCTAGGAAAACCATTCTTCACACATGTATCTAGCTAACTTTGGCAATATACCAAACTCAATTGCCCCATTTGTTCACAATGAACTGGATTGAAGCTTCCCAGTACAAAGACTGCAAGATCTCAACATTCATTCAATATTGGGAGCCCTAATTCGACAGATTTAAATTTACCAGATGGTTCTATTTCTGACTAAAGTAGATAAGAGGGATGTTAGCAATCGGGTACGGGCCTCAGGGCACACTGCTTTTCATCCACAATAGCTCACCTTTCTTGATATGTACAATGTATGATGCTTTGTTATTTGGCTTTTACAATGAAAATGCTTATCTGAGTCCTATGTAACACATAATTTTGATATTATGCCTAAACACCAATAAATGTTCTAGAAAAATATATTGTATTGTTACACGTGCCAAAGATCTAATTTTTTAAGCTTAGTATAGGAGTTTTAATTATTATTGGTATTTATATAGCTCCAACTTATTCCACAGCACTTTACAATATTATAAAGGGGGAAATTTAACAATTGAAGAGACAATTGCAAAACGTTAAAGACACAACAGGTTGATGAGGACCCTGCTCCAACGAGCTTACGTTTTATTAATAAGGTTGTTCAGCAATTTTAAAAGGTAAAGCAGGGTCATTTTCAAGCAATTGATATATGTCACACAGTCAAATATGCGTTCATGTCAAACCTTTTAAAATCAGGGCTTGACAAATTTGTTTGGAATCTAGGAGCCAGCTAAAAAGGTTAAGAGCTAGTAATTTTCAATGTGAAAATGCAATTCTTAAAGGGACACTATAGTCACCAAAACAACTACAGCTTGATGTAGTTGTTCTGGTGTCTATTAGCCTGTCCCTGCAGGCATTTCAGTGTAAACACTGCCATTTCTGCTAAAAGGCAGAGTTTACATTTCTGCTTAGTAACACCTTTAGTGACAGTCACTCAGACATCCACTAGAGAGTCCTGGGTCACAGCTGCACCACGTGCAGCACCCAAGGTCAGTGTCTCCAAGCTCTGCATGGAGGCATTGAATGTTCCTCATAGAGATTCATTAATTTAAAAGCAATGGCTTAGCTGAGATCATAAAGATTGATAATCACTGGCATGGCGTGGGCAAATGGTAAAAAAGGTGAGTTAAAACATCTTCCTCGTGTGATCGGAGGGGGCAGATACCTAAACACGTGCACACACACACTCTGACAGGATCTCACACACACACTCAGACAGGATCTCACACACACACTCACGCTGACAACAGGCTTGCACGCACACACTCTTGACAGGCTCTCGCTCACACACACATACATACATAAATATATATACACACACACACACACACAGACAGACACTGACAGGCTCGCTCACACGCTCACACACACACACACACAGTGACAGGCTTACACACACACACACAGTGACAGGCTTACACACACACACACGGTGACAGGCTCACACACACACAGTGACAGGCTCACACACACACACAGTGACAGGCTCACACACACACAGTGACAGGCTCACACACACACATACACACACACTCTCTGACAGGCTCTCACACACACACACTCTGACAGGCTCTCACACAATCACACGCACACACACACACTCGCATTTTTTGTTTTAATTGAAACCCACTCAGGCTCCCTACCTTTGGGAGAGCAGAGTGGGTCTTTCCTGGGGTCCAGTGGGGCTGCTCTCTTCCTGTGTGCGAAGGAGCAGTACTCTGCCTGTAGCTCCTCTCTGCTCCCTCACGCTCTGTAATGATGCAGGGGTCAGAATCACGTCATATTCCGGCTCCCGGCATCATTAGACAGCGCGAGGAAGCAGAGAGCAGCTGCACGCAGAGTACTGCTCCCTCTTGCGCTGCCCACAATGCTCCCGCAACCGCCTCCATGCTGCATCGGCCGGCCGGCTGTAATATTCCCCATCACAGCCGCCGTCAAAGCTCCCTCGCTGGCCACAATAACTAGAGAGCTGGAAAATCCTGGGATTTGTCGAGCCCTGCTTTAAATTATTAAAGCCTTTCGGTGAGCACGAGGTTAATTAGATTTATTCACAGACAAGAAATCAAATCATGGATTCTAAATATTTTCATAGTACAGAACTTTTAATGCTCAAAGTGAATTGGAACTTGAGACATATTGAGAATATTTATACCAACCATAAATATTCTCAAAAAGGGACACTGTAGTCACCAGTTGTTCTGGTGTCTGTATCCTGCCCCTGCAGGTTTTTCAACGAAACCATGTGTTTTCAGAGAAAAGGCAGTGTTTACATTGCTGCCTAGGAAAACATCTAGTGGTCGTCACTCAGACAACGTGCCTCACTGCAATACGCACGTTCAGCGTCTCCACATTCGGCATAGACGCGCTGAACTTTCCCCATAGAGATGCACTAAGTCCATGCATCTCTATGAGTAGATGCTGATTGACGCAGAGTGGCTTTTTGGAAAAGAGTTGGATTGGCTGAGTATCTTAGCCAAGGGGGTGGGGTTCAGCTGCGACTTGACCATTGCAGCGCTGGAAAAAGGAGAGTAAAGGTGAGTAAATCACCATTCTCACTGGAGGTAGGTGGGACCAGGGGACTAAAAGTTTATTTAGTTCTATTGTATCAGGAATACACATTTGTATTCCTGACACTATATTGTTCCTTTGAATGGAAACTATAGTCACCAGAAGAACTACAGCTTATTGAATTTGTTCTGGTGAGTAAAATCATTACCATCAGGCGTTTTGCTGTAAACACTGTCTTTTCAGAGAAAATGCAGTGTTTACATTACAGCCTAGTGATAACTTCACTGGCCACTCCTAAGATGGCTGTTAGAGATCCTTCCTGGGTCATGACTGCCTAAAAGGCATCCAAACATTCAGTGTCTCCTCCCTCTGCATGCAGACACTGAACTTTCCTCATAGAGATGCACTGATTTAATTAATTTCTATGAGGAGATGCTGATTGGCCAGGGCTGTGTTTGAATTGTGCTGGCTCTGCCCCTGATCTGCCTACTTGTCAGTCTCAGCCAATCCTATGGGGAAGCATTGTGATTGGATCAGGCTACCACTTCTGATGTCAGTAGAACATTTTTTTTTCCTGAGGCAAACAGCATGCATATGTACAGCTTCAGGCTTGAATAAAAGTAAGATTTTAATATTTTTAGGGAGGCATGAGGGGCCCAGGGTGGCTAGATGGTGGTTTTAACCCTATAGGGTCAGGAATACATGTTTGTGTTTCTGACCCTATACTGCTCCTTTAATATAAAATATCTAAAATGACTGCTTTCATACTTCAGTACCATACTCACATGCCAAAATACGTTTCTAATATGCAATACCACTGTACTGTTAATGTTATCTACATTCTGAGAACAGACATTGGTTATTTTGAGTTAATGCTTATGACAAATGTGAGCTTGGTAACTTCTACCTATCTAGTTTGGAGCAAAACATCTATAAAATGTTCAAACTTCAACATTCAACAATTATTAACTCACTAGATCAAGTTAAGCATCCTTGGCTTTCAAATGGAGGAACTTCAACTTTTGCATAATCTTAACTACTATTCCAAAATCAATAGGCCTCGTAGAGAATAGAACTCTTGATCAGTTTAGGTAGTCTGTGATGTAGACACACTAACTCTGCTTTTTGACATTTTCCAATTCTGAAAAGTGTGAGAAGTGTACATTCAAAGTAGTTTTTTTTTTTTAAACATATACCTTAGTGCTTTATGAATATAAGTGACTTTTTTCTCCTAAGAGTTTAGATTTTATAGATCTTTTGTAACAATTGTTAGATAGCACACGAGCAATATCTAGTAAACACAGCAATATTTGCAAAAGATGTGAACTAGACCAACCACATGCACTAACAGTTAATATAAGGTTTGCTTGTAACGAAAATGATTTCACAAATGCAAAAATTGTAATATGATCAATTACAGTAATCAAAAGAAGCAGGAAAAAAGTCCAAGGACAGATTTAACAAGTTTGCAATATGCTCATTACTTAATCAATTAATTTCTGCAACACAGAAGGTTACTTACTGGCTAGACTGCATTATATGAATCTTGTTAACTTGATTCTTTACAAATACCAAAAACTCAAGTGCACCAGACCAAAGATTAACCCTTAAGTTCGATAAACAAACGTTATTAATCACAGTATGGATACTTGTGCCTCTTGTTCTAAGAATAACCTTTTATCATTATGCAGAACCACATCAATTGTTCCTGATTTCTCCATAGGGCGTTAAACAGAATGTCATTGCTTTAATATTGGGGCCAATAAGGCCAGAAAAGAAAAAAAACAAACATTTAAAGAGATTAATTTAGGCATCCCTTAAAGGCAATGCATACCGTGCAAGAGGTTCCTTAGGAATGTCATTAAGATGAGCAGCTAATGAGCATTCGGTATTAGATAGAAAAATGTAACCTATATTCAGGCAATACATCTAACACCACAATCAGAGGGAAAACCCCTTTGATGTCTCTTTGTCTCCTCTCATTAAATTTCTTTTGGGTTTTTTTTTTAAAGTTTTTTTCCCCCTTTAAATGCACAGAAGTTTTAACATGATAATTATAAGAAAACTGTAAAAGGTTTGTTAGGCTTTTCAAAAAGGTTAAAGCAAATGAGAAGGAAGTGCATTGAGGGCTAAACATCAGTCTGTTTTGCTCAGATTCTGATCTATCAGTTTGAACCTTTCTGAAATCTGTTTGCACAAAACGCGCTGCCGTTTATTTATTCAGTTGAAAGACGCAGAAATGCAATACAAAGTATCCTACTGAACATACTATAATGGTCCCCTTTATGTGCTGCACACAATTAGTGGCAATACCCTATGCTATATGTGGGTTCAAGTAATATTGTAAACTCAAACTTTGTTCTTTTGATCTCTTGGTCCATGTTGATGTGAACAACAATAAAAGCACTAGCCTGGTGGGGGGTGTGCTGTACAAAATAATGATGCATGATTGCTTATATGGAAGCAAGCTGTAATTGGCTAAGCCAAATGTCTAAGCAGGTGGGGGTACAGCAAAGAATAGGTCTATAGATCGCTCAATTAAGAAAATGACTGTTTACAAACAATTCCATTCCGAAAAACGAGTGTGGTGGCTCTAAATTTAGGATTAAGGGAGTCATTGCTGATCTAGATTTTGAATGTGTGGAAATGTATTATGCATAAACATCAGACTTTTTGGTAATGTGTTTGCTTTTTTTAAAGACTGCTGTTTATTTACTATGTAGACCTAGAAGTTTTTGAAATAGAAAAAATAACTAGCACTGCAAAACAAACTAAATGTCCAACTGTGTTTTGTAAAGCTTATACTTCTGGCAACTTCAAATCCAATCTATTGTAACAGCAGCTCAATTATGCAAGATAAACACCAGCAAAATATAAAACTGGTATTCCTGTAATGGACAATGTAAGAATTATTAAACTGCAAATCAAGTTTGATTTCTGGTAGACAAGTTTCAGGATGTTTATGCCATCTGTCAAGATCTATGTAAGATATACTATATCAGAAAACAATTCCCATTACCTTTATATGTAGCTTTATTGAATAATTGCTTGGAACATTTGTGATCAGATTTTAAATAAGTCATATTTCTAATTTGCTTGTTGCACACCCATGCGTGACACTGGCAGCCCAGAACACTGTTCCAGACGGTCTAATGGCAATTTTATGCATTTGTAGCGTCTGCCATCAGTACGCACTGCACACTGCCAATAGAAATACTCCCCTTACAGGCGGCAGAGGGCCTACAAGGGGAAGATTGCTTCATGCTCCCTCCCAGTGTGTGCTCCCTCCATTGCAGGAACATACTTCTCCCTTGCATGGTTTCATACCATCTTTATGTCTAACTTAGTACAATCTTAGACTAATACAAAAACACTCTATGTACATTAGGTAGTGGTTATGGTGTCACAAGTACTCCAGCTCCATCCTATTGTTAGAATCAACAGGAAAAATTTTACTTTCTAAGGCCTTAAGACCAGTGCCTTATGCTGCAACTTAGAAAATTCATAAGTGAATTTCTGTATTCATCCATTCGACTTTGCAGAGATTCTGAAAGTGTTATGGGGCAGATTAATCCAGTGCACGCAGCCTGTAATTTCTAACCAAACAAAATTAAAATAAATAAATAATAGTTTAACACTAACTGGGGGAGGGACTGCTCCCAAATATGCTTTGAACCATAAACACTACAATTAGGTGTAGTGTTTATGTTGTTTATAATGCCCTTAACTTATTTTAAAACAAGTGATTACAAAAAATGCATATACATTTTCTTAATGTAAAATGTACAAAATACAAATAGTACTAAATTATTAATTTTTATATATATATATATATATATATATATATATATATATATATATATATATATATATATATATATATATACACACACACACAATTCAAAACACTCAAGAAGACAGCAACAAAGGTATAAAAAAAACGTTTGATCTATTCGCATATATCACATAAGTCACTTTCAGGTTGCGAATTCACACCTGTAAGTAACAGATTTGGAGAATGCAAAAATAAATGTTTCACCAGCTTCCGACACTGTGAGTCTGGTATGTGAACATGCAGAGTCGCAGCAACAGGTTCAACCCCTGGACAGAAGGTGTGAATAAAGAATAGCAACAAACCTTTTTTTTCTGAAATGCTAAATCTAGCAACTATGATGACATTGAAATTCTGTTAAGTGTCTCAGAGGACGATCTGTACATTCTCGCATCTTTCTACCCAAAATACAGAATTAGGCTTTTTCAACTGTATTCCTGCACAAGTGCTACCTTCTAAATGAAATATGATGTGAGTAAACTCTCTCAATTCACATAGACAATTAGGTTAACTAAAAGGGAAACTATAGGCGCCCAGACCACTTCAGCTTATTGAAGTGGCCTGGGTGCAGTGTCCCTATTGCACTTTTTCTAAAACATTGCAGTTTTAGAACAACCGATAAATTGGTGCACAATATCAATTAATCAATCTATGTACCATATTGTATGAATAATGAGAGGTCACTCACCTTGCCGACTTTACAGGGGCCTGGTAGTGGTATAAAAGGGCCGCGGCACCCGACCGTGCCCCTGTTCAGCAGTAATGTTTACCTGTGCTATGATCATAGCACCGTGAAAACATTTTGCAGCACCCCGGGGCGCCACCGCACACAGTTTGGGAACCAATGTATTAAGCCATTTTGAACGGTATAACCCCAAAGATGCCTCCAACTGCAATGTCCATATCCCCCCCGGCGGCATCAGGCTTCTGAATTTACAGATTCAGGAAGCGTGGAGACCTGCCAAGCAGGGGCGTCACCTATTGGCTGGGAGCGGTAAACTGGCCCTCTCAGCCAATCAGTGACTCCCCATTCACTAAACTGGCTTGGAAAAGGTACAGTTCACTGAATGGATATGTAACTGATTGGCTGAGAGTGACCACATACCACTCTAAGTCAATTGTAAAAGTGCCTCCTGGCACCATAAAAACTTAATTTAGATGAAGTAGTTTTAGAGTCTGAAGTGTCCCTTTAAGTTTCATTAAAATGTTTACAAAATGAAGGTGGAAGTTTAATATTTACTGTAGAGAATGTGGTACTCACATTTACTAGAGCAGAAACTTGCTCTAGTATAATCAGCTTGGGTGGTATAATCCCCACCGAAGGATATGGTGACCAGGAAGTCACCTGGTGGAAGAAGCCTTCCTGGTGGAAGAAGCCTGACGGGCGAAACGCGTAAAGTGGGACTTTTTTCTTTTATATATAGCCATTTTGTTTTATATATTTGTTATTAAATATTATATTTTAAAGCTATATACACTTATTTTCTATTTTTACTTCCTGGTCAGCATATCCTTCGGTGGGGATTATACCACCCAAGCTGACTATACTAGAGCAAGTTTCTGCTCTAGTAAATGTGAGTACCACATTCTCTATCTGTACTTTTATTTATTTTATCAGTACATACTATACTATTGGAGTTCTCTTTTTTTATCCCTTTTTGTAATACCACCACTATTGGAAATTTGGAGTTATTCGCTGAGTTATAAATCCTTAGACGGGGATTGTTCCGTCCAAGCAAATTACGGTAGAACTCCTGGAAAGCTCTACCAAATGTGAGTGTAAAATTACCCTAATTCACTCCATTATTTCACTTTTCACTCAATAATACTACACTATGATGTTTTTTCTCTGTTTTTATTTCTGAGGATTTACAAGAATCGTTAATAATTTTTATGTACGTATATTTTATATATTAATTACTATCTGGGGCGCGGTTACTTTCCCCCCTTTTTTTTTTGTATCCTTCTTGTCACAAGGTTGGGAACCCTTGTACTGGATACCGCTGCCTATTTCATTACTGTTTATTGGAGTGAGCACCTATTATATCCTTCTCTACAGAGAACCCGAGTGTCAGGGTCAAAAAGGCTGGTCAGTCATGCCTTTGTGAAAGTTTAGGTTAGAAAGAGATGTAAGGAATCAAGGGTGTTGCCTCTGTAGGTTAAATACGATTCTCATGAGTTTCCGTGGTTTAACTCATGAGTATAGGAGTGTAGGTTGTGTAGCATAGATTGGTAAGAAAGCCCCTACTTTAGCATTCACATGATGTTGAAAAAGTGACACCTTCTCTTTTGTGCAACTTAATGTCATTTTATAAAGTGTGGGGACAATGGCTTGAGGCAAAATTGTTTCACGGCAAAACACAGACTCCAGATCAAATCACTGAAATGGTCATGGTGCTTGGAGTAACCCTTCCAGTATAATCTACATTTAGACAAGCTATAAGGAAATGAAACTCCAGTTTAATCAAGTGTAAAGAAATAAATATAAATCATGCTTAAATAAAAACACAAATATGAAGGGACTAATAATCGAAATTAGGGCACTACCAGCACTAATCCTCTCCAAAATGGTCTGATGGAAAATCAGGAGATGGATCCCCTAGACCCTTAACACTATAACTACTATAATTAACTAGAGACTACAATACTTAGGGTGTCCAAATTATTTCATTCAAACTACATCTTATCTGAACTTAAAATTTTCAAAATCTAGTTGCTTTGACTTATGTTTTTGTATGACTTATACATTACCATTCTTCTCTACATTGCTGGAATTTGTGTCTCAAAGGAAACCGTGATCTAATTCAGTGCTCACAGATTGTTAGATCTGAATAACATGTCACATACCAACACTGTTCATGTACTCACTGTACTGCTTTCTCTGACATCACTTGCTCAGAGTATGAACCGAGCTTCTGGGAAAGTAAACTCCAGGCACTTGGGGAACATTAACACATTGGCCAAAGCAATTCTACATCTACACATTTAGGACTGGAATCATCCAGGCTTAAACATATGTCAACTGCACAGAATACTATTGAAAAGGCTGGTGTGTGTATGTAAATATTTATTTATAAATTACATGGACACTTCCTTTAACCCCTTCAGGACAGAGTCAATAGTACACGTTCTGATCAAAACAAAATGTAAACAAAAACTGGAATTTGCGCTATATGTCTGTTCAACCGTAATTCACCTCTTTTATATTAAGTGCACCCCAACGTATTATATATAATTTTATTCAGGAGAAACAGGGCTTTAATTTCTCATGAACTATTCATATATGAAACATAACCTATTATTAATAAAATAAACTGTGAGAAATTAAGATTTTTTTCAAATAAATTTGTAGTTCCGCCTAACATTTTAGCTGTAAATGTCATCATACTGTTTGCTTTTACTGCAATAAAATGCACAGATTTGTATTAAGCAAAGTCTCACGAGTGCAACAGTAGCTCCCATTAACAGATTTTACGGTGTTTTGGAAAGTTACAGGGTCAAATATAGCACATTCTATTTTTAATTTTTTTTCACATTAAAATTCGCCAGATTAGTAATGTTACCTTTGAGATCGTGTGGTAGCCCAGGATTGAGAATTACCCCCATGATGGCATACCATTTGCAAAATTACACAACCCAAGGTATTGCAAGTGGGGTATGTCTAGTCTTTTTTAGTAGCCACTTAGTAACAAACACTGGCCAAAGTTAGCATTCATATTTGTTTTTGTGACTAAGTGGCTACAAAAAATGACTGGACATAGCCCATTTTAAATACCGAGCGTTGTCTACTTTTACAAATGGTATGCCATAATTTTCATTCCTGGGCTGCTATACGGTCTTAAAGTCAATATAGGCCCAGCAAACCAATCTGGCAAATTTTAATGTGCAAACATGGAAAAGAGGAAAGCCCTACATTCTACCCCTGTAAGTTTGCAAAAACCCATAAAACCTGTACATTGGGGGCGCTGTTGTACTAAGGAGATGTTGCGGAACACATATTGGGGGTGTTCTGTGTCAGTAACACATAACAGGAACTGATAATCCATGCCCAAAGTACAATGTGAGAGAAAATAAACAAAAAAATGACTACCCAAAAGTTTGACAAAGACTGGTGGTAGAATTAGTGCATAGAAAGTGTTAAAATACCACCTTTTGAAATACCCTAGGGTGTCTACTTTTTAAAAATATTTGGTTTGATGGGGGTAAATTACATTGGCGTGCTTCAAAAATGTCCCAAATAGGACATGGGTGCATGATGACCAGCTGTGAAAATTCCAAGTTGGAAAACTGGAATGCGCGCCCTCCAAATAAGGTCTTTTAGCCCCCAGAGAACCCGACACACCTATACATGGATGGTATCACTTTATCAGGAGATTTTGCTGAACACATATTGGGGTGTTCTTTGGCAGTAACCCGTAAAGTTCTCATTACATGTATTCTTAAATTGCAATGTGTGTCAAAAGAATAAACAATTATTATCTATTTTTTTTAATTTGGCATTGATGGTGGTAAAATGGTTGCATGAAAAGAGTCAAAATACCCCAAATGTATTATCTTAGGTTGTCTTCTTTAAAAAATATATACATGTGAAGGGTTATTCAGGGATTCCTTACAGATATCAGTGTTACAATGTAACTTGCGTTCATTTTGGAAATAAAAATGGTTTGGAAATAGCAAAGTGCTACTTGTACTTATTGCCCTATAACTTGCACAAAAAAAAAAAAAAAAGCTAAGAACATGTTAACATTGGGTATTTATAACAAAAATATTTATCAAGAATGTTTTATGGCGGTTGTAGATGCGTAACTGATTTTGGTGGACAAAGTTAGAAAAGGTGTGATTTTTAAATTTTTTCATTATATTTTTAAAAAATGTATAGTAAATTATATGATATGATTAAAATAGTGGTATCTTTTAGAAATACCATTTAATGTCGGGAAAAACAATATATAATATGTGTGGGTACAGTACAATGAGTAAGAGGAAAATGACAGCTAAACACAAACACAGCAGAAATGCAAAAACAGCCCTAGTTCTTAACAGTAAGAAAATTGAAAAGTGGTCTGGTCACTAAGGGGTTAACCTAAATAAAAACCAAAGCTATCTACTAGCAGATTAATTATGGTTTTGCAGGAACTAGTTTTGCTTTGCAAATGGAGTAGTGTTGATAAATCAGCACAAACAAAAGGATCCTATATCTATCAATGGTTAAAAATTAAGAGACATATTTAAAAAAAAAAAACTAAATTTTTCATCCAACAATTTCTGTTATCTGCATGTGAGCAAAGGGAGCTTCGTTTGGCATTTTAGTCTGTCAAGGAATTTGGTTGTGCAATGCAAGCAGAATAAATTATGCAAAGGTGGTCTAGCGCCTTAACCCCTTAATGTTACGGAGTTCTATGCCGTCCCCATTATAATGGGCTTTAAAGTCGTTGCGGCGGCATAGAACCCCGTAACAGCTTAAGAGCCCATGAGCCTCCAGATACTCACCTTCCCGGCGATCCGCTTTGGGAGGACTGCCTGACAGCACAGGCAGCCCTACCCCTGCAAATCAGGACCCCAGGGGCCATGTGATCGCTCTCAAAGAGCGATTACATTGCCCCCTCTACCTGGCTGTTGATCTACCAGCAAGGGTACTGTCTGGGCTGTCAGACAGTCTCCCGGCTAGTGGGAAGAGCTAAAAAATAAAAACATTATTAAACATGTAAAAATAAATTAAATGCATTGTGTGTGTATGTGTATATATATATATATATATATATATATATATATACACATATATACACACACACATACACACATCTTTTATACATCAGTTTTCCATGTAACGTCATGCGTAGTGTATTTTAATGTTAAGTGTATATATATATATATATAAGTATTAAAATACACTTATAATGAAGTTACATATATATATATATATATAAAATATATATTATATATATATATATACATATATACACACACACACACACACACACTTATTTCCTATATGTGTATAATATATAATTAAAGCATTTTATATTATACATATATAATGCATATGATTTCATTATAAGTGTATTTTGAGATATGTGTATATAATTAAAGGACCACTCTAGTGCCAGGAAAACATACTCGTTTTCCTGGCACTAGAGTGCCCTGAGGGTGCCCCCACCCTCAGGGACCCACTCCCGCCGGGTTTTGGGGGGAGGAAGGGGTTAAACTTACCTCTTTCTCCAGCGCCGGGCGGGGAGCTTTCCTCCTCCTCCTCTTCTTCCTCGTGACGTCATCGGCTGAATGCGCATGCGCGGCAGGAGCCGCGCTCGCATTCAGCCGGTCGCATTCCTATGGACGCTTGCGTGCTCTCACTGTGATTTTCACAGTGAGAAGCACGCAAGCGCCTCTAGCGGCTGTCAATGAGACAGCCACTAGAGGCTCTGGAGGCTGGCTTAACCCTCAGTATAAACATAGCAGTTTCTCTGAAACTGCTATGTTTATAGAAAAAAAAGGGTAAAAGCTAGCTGGACCTGGCACCCAGACCACTTCATTAAGCTGAAGCGGTCTGGGTGCCTAGAGTGGTCCTTTAACATTATTCTAAGTGTATTTTAATATTTATATGTTTTATTTAATATATATAATTATATAGATTAATATTAAAGTACACTTTTAATAATAATTTGTTTATGTGTATATAAAAGTACTTAGAATATATATATATATATATATATATATACATATATATACCGTATATACTCGAGTATAAGCCGAGTTTTTCAGCACATTTTTTGTGCTGAAAAACCCCAACCCGGCTTATACTCGAGTCAGAGTCTGTATTATGGCAATTTGCATTGCCATAATACAGACTGGGGGGAGAGGGGTGCTGGCAGAGCTGTACTTACCTTTCCTGCAGCTCCTGTCAGCTCTCTCCTCCTCCGCGCCATCCGTTCAGCACCTCGGTCAGCTCCCAGTGTAAGTCCTTACACTGGGAGCTGACAGAGGGAGCTGCACAGACCGCGCGGAGGAGGAGAGAGCTGACAGGAGCTGCAGGAAAGGTAAGTACAGCTCTGCCAGCACCCCTCTCCCCCCACTGAACTACCAATGACACTGGACCACCAGGGAAGGAGCCCCCCTCCCTGGCCAGCTAGCAAGCAGGGAGGGGGGACGAAAAAAAAAAAGATAATTAATATAATAATTATAATTATATATAATAATAATAATATAATAATAATAATTAAATAATAAATAATAATAATAAAAAAATAATAATATAAAAAAAATTAATAATATATCAAATGCCCACCCCCACCAACACATACACAAACACACACTGCATCACACACTCACACTTCATTCATATACACACACTGCACTCATACACACACACTGCATTAATTATATATACACACACTGGAAATAAATATTCAATTAATATATACGCACACACACTGCACTCATACACACACACACTGCACTCACACTGCACTCATACACACACTGCACTCACGCACTGCACTCATACACACACACACTGCACTCATCCGCGCACTGCACTCATACGCACACACTGCATTCATTATATACACACACTGTAAATAAATATTCAATTAATATAATTTTTTTAGGATCTAATTTTATTTAGAAATTTACCAGTAGCTGCTGCATTTCCCACCCTAGTCTTATACTCGAGTCAATACGTTTTCCCAGTTTTTTGGGGTAAAATTAGGGGCCTCGGCTTATATTCGGGTCGGCTTATACTCGAGTATATACGGTATATATATTCGAAGTACTTTCATTTTTAAAAAAAAGTTGTAAAACTATTTTACAACTTTTACTAACTTTTCTGGTACGTCTGAGGCCGTTAACGGCTGTTTTGTCGGACGTACCAGGTACGAGAAGGGGTTAAAAAGTTATTTACATTAAGCGTTAGACACATAATGAAAGAAATTCACTGACATTATAATAATGATTATAGTGGTGTTTAATAATTATAGTAAGTTCTGCTTAATAGTATCAATAAGATCATTCTAAGCACAATGCCAACTGCCTTTGTGTTTTCTATATCAATAAAGTGATTTCATAGCACAGATTCTGCTTTGTAGCCTTGCTATTGTTACAATTATTTAAATGTTGTAATTTCTATGCCTGCTAATGTCTGTCAGACAGCCAGAAGAAGTTATGACTCCTGTGAGGAGTCTGTCTAGGCCAGGGGTAGGCAACCTATGGCACGTGTGTCATGCACGGCACTCAAGGTGCCTTTGCATGGTGCTCAAAGCTGCTAGAGCCAAACAGGCTCTGGCCTATCAGAAGTCCCAGTGAAACTTCAGATATCTGCTAATACGAAAAGGTGGTGAAGGACAATCCTCAATTTATGAATTGCAGCACGCAGAGGAAATGATCTCACACTGTAGTAGAGCAGCCCGCAGCTGCTGTTGCAGCTTCTGTACTTGAACGGTACCTGGCCAGTCTGGTCCCCACTGGACCCCAAGGAAGCCACCCACACTGCTAGATATACAGAGGCCTGAAGAATAACAATCCCCTCATACAAATAATATGAACATCCCTCACACAAACACAACACACAATTTGCACAAACTCAACACCACTGACAATCTACGCACATGCACACAACCCCACTTGCAGCCACTCATGTGCAATACCCCAAACAGCCCCAACACATACACACACTACCAAACACACAATGTGACATATCAATCCACTCATACAATTTCACAATCCCACATTCATAGGTATCATACACAATACCACAAACTACTCATAAACATATACAATATAATGGCTCATATACGCACAAATACAACGATACAAAGCAACTGCAGTATAAATAACACAAGCAGAATACGGCAACATACACACCTCCATTTAAAAAGAATGCACCAGCACGCCACGGGACATTACAATCTTATTTCGGCACAGTGCTGCTAATAGGTTGCATACCCCCTGGTCTAGGTAATAGAATAAAAGGTACGTTTTATAACATGATTTTAATGAATACATCAAATATATTTATACCAGGGATCAAAATTCAAAAGTCAATAGCCTGACGATACAATTTACTCACCACCACAAGCCTTGAGGGTCTATTTCACACTCACCATGGGTAAATTTCTACTCGCCAGGGCTAAATTGTCACTTGCCAATGGCTAGTGATGAGCCCTGTATATATGATATATACATATTTAGTAAATGAGATAATTCCTTTAATGAAATATTATATCCCTGTACACATAAAACAGATGTTTTAAAATAGGACAGAGATCATGCAAATGTTGTGATGGGAAGCAATGAAAAATGATTATTTTATCAGGGACGCTCAGTTACTCAGACCCACCACCAAGTGATATCAGACTATTAATTACAAGTGCTATGATACATTTATATATATATCTCTAATGTTAAGTATTTCTGTGGGGAAATCCAAACACTGCATTTTCTGACTTTCTAATGGCTGAAAGGAGATTGATTGTACAAGAAGCCTCTACTTTTACAGTCTGTGGTTCTGTACATTATAACACTTCTTGGACAGGACTAATGAGTGCAAATGGAAATGAGAACACCTTGACTGACACAGGATTCTAGTTCATTTCACACTGTTCTCAGTACAGACAAACACCATGAGATGCCCAATCTATCATCTCCAGGCTTTCTCTACATAGAATGCTTCCTGCTTTCCTCTCCTGGTCTGCTACGAAAATCCATAAAGTATAATTTTAAAGCAGCTGCTGGATGTTCATAATCAATATTTTCACTGCCATAATTGTTAGAATATGTGAGCATAAATTAAGTACCATTCAACTTGCATGAATGTGGTACAGCATAATATACATTTCTCAGTGGTGTTTCTTTAACCCATTTCTTTACTATTTTAATTTAATTACTACAGCAGCATAACTAGTAAATTGAAAATTTCTTGCTAGCTATAATTTAATTTAAGTAATCTGATGATTCTTTTAGTAAGAAGAGACACAGAGAGAGATCAACATATACATATTGTGATAAAGTGAACAATGTTGTTTGTAAGGGTGTTTATATTTCTGCTAATTTCCTCAGAGAGGCATATGACATTTAACCCCTTAAGGACTGAGCCAAATGTACACGTTGTGATCAAAACAAAACGTAAACAAAAACTTGAATTTGCGCTATATGTCTGTTAAGGCGTAATTCACCTCTTTCATATTATGTGCACCCACACTTATTATACATCACTTTATTCAGGGGAAACAGGGCTTTCATTTAACATCAAATATTTAGGTATGAAACATAATTTAATATGAATAAAATATATAAAAATGGGAAAAAATAATAATTTAAAAAAAATGTTTATGTTATAATACGGTTTGCGTTTACTGCAATAAAATACACATTTGTATTCACAGGTTTTATGGTGTCTTGGAAAGTTACAGGGCTAAATATAATGCTAGCATATTAAATTTCCTGGACTTTTGGCCTGGGTTGTCAGGCAGGTCCCACTAATTTTAATTAATAAAATGACCTAATTATGAAATCTTATTACATAAATATATACGTAGAATTAATATATTCAGGCCGGTTCTCCACTCCTCAGTTTATATACAACTGAGAGGAATAAGGTCCAGGCCAGGGTTTTGGACGGTCTCCAACCCATTGCTCAGCTGCAGGTAATCAGCTGCAGCAGTGGGAATAAACCCCTCTCTGCTAGGCAGGTAAAGAGGGATTTTTGGTTCCCCTTTGGAGGCTGGAAGCAGCAGGCTGGCTTGGAGCACTGGTGTGGAGAAGCATAGCAGTCAAGGCGACTGAGCACTGCAGTGCAGAGAGTTGTTAATAAACAAGGTTGGTGAAACCAGTATTTTGTTTAAGTTTATTTTTCGCTAGAGATGGAAATTGAAGGTTAGTAAGCGCTCAGATGAGCTAGGATTTTGTTTGCAGGGATTTCTGTTACATTATTATTTCTTTGGTGTTGTTCCTGGTGCTGCCTCCTGTGTGGATTTCCAAATAAAGTGACAATAAAGACAAAAGACTGCATGTTTGTACCCTAGAGAACCGTGCTAACTGCTATGCAGGATCACAATATACACACACAGACACACATACATACAGGGCTCTCCACTAGTGAGTTAAAATTTAGCACAAGTGGACCGGGGCGGAGCCAGCTCTCGGCATGAACGGTCGCACGTTTACTGCTCTCCGACGATCACGGTCCAAAACAGCACAGAATCGACCGAAAAAATCACCCCATCTGACAGCGGACAGCCTGCTAATACTCCCCCTGAGATGGGGAGAAAAACCAAAAAACCACGGCCGGATCGCCCAAGGTTTACGCCCGCTATCGGCGATTTACTGAGAAGGCCGCATGGCGCGGCGGCGCCCAACATGGCGGCCGAATATGAGGATTTCACAGAGAGCTCGGATGACACATCCCTCCATTGCCCTGAGACACTGGGGTATAGGGGACCTCCCAAACCCAAGCAACAGCCGATGGGCTCCCCAATTACCACGGAGATTCTTACCTCTCTCCTGACCGACCTACGCCAGTCGCTCTCCACGGAGATCTCCCAGGTGAGGGAGGACGTTAAGGGGTTCACTGACCGCCTCTCTGCAGTGGAGCAATCCACTCAGACACAGACAGCACAAATCCAAGACCTGCAGAATCAGGTCAAAGACCTCTCCTCAGCCCACATTACACTCACCCACCAACTAGCAGCTATGGAAGACAAAAGGAGGTGGAAGCATGTGAAAATCAGAGGCCTCACAGACGCAATTGCCCAGGCCGAACTTCCCCACCTGCTCAGACGGCTTTTCGCGGCCCTCCTATCCTCCAAACAAGCTAAATGGATGGCATGTTCCGCCTACCCAAACCGCCACAACTTGCAAGCTCAGCGACAAGTGACCTTCTGGTCAAATTTCAAAACGGGCAAGACAAAGCTGCCTTGATGGGCGCCGTCAAAGGGAAAAATCCATACTGCTTTGAAGACATGGACTTAACGTTTTATTCAGACCTTTCACGCACAACACTGCAATGGCGGAAATCTCTCAGACCACTTACAGCGGCATTGATGGCTAAGGGAGTGAAGTACCGCTGGGGACCATCACACACTCCTCATCTAACACCAAGGCAAGGAATACAAAGCGACGGAAGTTGCCGAGATGGACACTGTCCTGACTGACATGGGACTCCTGCCTTCTCCGACCACCACTGCTTGGGACCCGGCCAGGGTTGTCCCATTTGTTCCAGCATCCAGGGGAACACCTGGAGTGAAGATCACTTGAACCGGGACTTTTAAGTTACTCATGTTTTGCTTTTTGTTTTAATGTTCTCCCTCTTACACCTACTACCGTACCAGTAAATGTTTGCTCCCAGGGCTTAGGACCCTATTGAGGGGTAACCCAGAGTTCCCTTACACACACATAGCAGGACTGCTATGCGGCGTCTATTTGCCGCGGAACTGGGCAGAACCTGGTCTAACTGGCACCTTCTACCACCAAAACCCCCCAGCTCCAACATACCCACTCTACCTCGAGATCACTGACTAGGAGCTGCGTAAATACCCCACCAGGTTGCGCGTCAGCATCCTCTTTTAACCCCCTCACACATACGACAACCTAGGCTATGCACAGTCCTCATCGTCCACAATGCCTTATGACCATATACATGGCCTACGAATGGAATTTCTGTATGTTCCACAACACAGACGTATCGACATACTCCCTTAGAATGCAGGGTCCCAATCCGATTTTGAAGCACGAGACACATAAGCACACACCTTGCCTTCCACTATAGGCATACTCCAGGTCATACGCATATACGCCGACACTAACCATATGGCCCAGATGGAAATTGCTCTTTTTCTATATTACCCTCAATTGTTGCATTTCGTTAATTCTTTTATATACCCTTTTTAAAAAATTGTGCCGACACTCAAATGCCATGTTATTGTTATACTATATTACTGACTACAGCTTGCTATAGCTGTCGTGGCTATTCAAGCGCGATGTTTATGTGTGCACAACAAAAATAAAGAATTAAAAAAAAAAAAAATTTAGCACAAGTGAGTAATAAATCACTACCTGATGATTATGTAGTGGGCATTATGCCACCAGGCTTGCAATGGCTAGTATTAAAAGACTTGACCTTTTAAAAAGTCCTCCGTGTATTATTTATACACACATACATACAGGCCCAGACTGCCCATCAGCAAACCTGCGCACACACACACACACTAACATCCCCCACCCCCTTGTAGGCCATAGGCCCTGGTCAACCAGGGAAATCAAAGGATCTTGCAAAGAAGGAGCTGTGACCCTTCTTAGGCCCAGTGCACACATGTCAAGGGGATTTAGGGAGCACCAGGACTGCACTTCTGCCAAGTGCTTTGCTTCCATGAGCTCTCAGCACTAAGAGCTCTCAGGTCAACGCTCTCTTTCAGTAATGCTGAAGCTCGAGGGAGAAACATTGTATCCAGAGTGTGCACTCCACACTTTATACCAGTAGAATGTTCCCCCACTGTTTGTCAAAGGTACCAGGAATAATTATTGAATTGCTCTGCTCTAAAGTCCATTCCTTCTATACACAACAGGAGGAACATTATTTTCCAAGTAGAAATAATATATATTCCCTTCCAGATATGCAGGCAGCTACTGCATGCACCAATCTCCCGAACAGGAAACACACAAATTCTCCAACTCCTGAACTGGAAACACACGAATTCTCCAACTCCCGAACAGGAAAAACCATACGAACAGTTTACACTCCTGGCAGTCAAACTGTAACAGCATACAATCAAATCCCCCCCAAGAACAAGACGACACTTCATTTGGAGGGTCAAGCAGTGATCTGTCTAATCTGGGCTACCTGCCCGGCTTTTATGCAGGTCTTCCACCTGGTGGGCCCTCCCCTAGGGGACCAGATGGAAAACTGGGATACATAGTGGACATTGACCAATCACAAGCTTACACATTTAAATACTCCCACAAAGCATTATAATCCCTCCTCTCTGTCCTGGAGATAATTGGGACGTAATCCAATTATCTCCAAGGACAGAGGCAAAACTCCATTAGCCACATGTTAGTAAAAAGACATAAAATTACACAGTATTACAATTAATACATAAAACATATACATTCAACATATCCCCAGCTTAGAGAGCGCACATTATTACCGAATGGCGGTCAAATCACATACATACAGTTCAATCGCCATGGAGCGAAAATCTTTCACACGAATGGGCTCCATGGCATAGCTATCTGGGATAACACTGCTCACATAGGGAAAGTACCGAACGGATGGCGTTCGTATGAATTGCAGGAGAATGGAGGTCGGCGGCTCAGCGGTGCTCATGCAAATAAGTGTCCATTTTGAGTTCCATAGATTTGGAGCTGAACACCGCTGGCCGTTCGGGAGTTTAAGATGGTCGCTGCCACGTGTCCGGTTATAAAAACAGTGGCCACCCAGAGTTCATGAATTAAGCTGTGGTTAACCGCAGCCTCTAGGAGGTAAATCACTGGCACACTCCTTGCCCAGGTGGTCCCCCATTCGTGCGTTGGTTCGGTAGATTCAATCAACCGAACGCCCAGGCAGAAAGGCACGAACAAGCCTTTCTAAAGGGGAAAAGAAAAGCATTTAACATGGGGCCATAGTCCAGAGGGAGCAGGCAAGCAACCAGTGCCCAGTGGCGAGGTTGGTTCCGCCACAAGTACATACTTAAAGGAACACTATAAGGTCAGGAACACAAACATGTATTACTGACCCTATAGTGTTAAAACACCATCTAACCCCCCCCTCACCCCCTTCCCGTATCCCCCTAAATATAGTACAATCTTACCTTCATTCCAGGCTCTGCCTCTGATCTGACTGCTTGACTGAAATAATCAGTAGTGTTGATCAAAGACAATCACAATGCTTTCCCATAGGACATAATTGGATTGGCCAAGACTGTCAAGGAGGCAGATCAGGGGCAGAGCCAGCCCTAGCCAATCTCCTCATAGAGATGCATTGAATCAGAAATTTCAGTGCCTCCATGCAGAAGGTGGAGACACTGAATGTCAGCACTGCCTCAGGAAGCACCTTTAGCAGCCATCTGAGGAGTGGCTACTGGAGGTATCCCTAGGCTGTAATGTAAACACTGCCTTTTCTCTGAAAGGACAGTGTTTACTGCAAAAATCCTGAAAGGAATGATTATACTCACCAGAACAAATACAATAAGCTGTGACTATAGTGTTCCTTTAAATTACCCAAATAAGAGATGGAAATGGACATGAAAGTAATTTGATATTCAAATATGGCACAAAAAATCTTTATTTAGAAACCATTTAATAGATGGTATCGCCGTACATTCTTAATGCATTAGCATGCTTCTTACCTGACAATATTAAAAGGAAAACATGAAAGAGGATTAATTTTATTGATACTAACAGTTGTCTCAAGTTCTCTGAAGAACTGCTGACCGGCGAAACGCGCGTCAGGGCTCATTAGACCTTCAGCCTCTGATCACCATCATCTCTACTTCGCTTATCATAGCAGTCAATAGTTAGATTAACTATTGAATTGATTTAAATATTTTTGGGTGGCTGGGGTTTCGGGTTGCTTATCCTTCTGCAAACCATGGCGAGAATATACAGTCGATAGCACGTTACACAGCAATTCTTTTGTTGCGCTTTTTAGGGGATCTCTGTTAGGGAGCTAGATTAGCCACTATTAATGATAGGTGCCCTTGAAGGCACAGATGGACATTTGTATATCTATTAGATTAACTTTTCGAGTAAATATTGGCTCATACTAGCACTAACATAATATTTATAAAATCTCCAACACATTTTTATCTCCAAAAAAGCTTAGAGTTTAGCAGACCTTTGAAAGACACCTCATTAAGTTGCATTTGATCATAGCTGGCATATTACAGCATATGCCATTCTGTTACTCTAATATAACTGTTTAGGTTATATTCATCAGTTTCTGGGTTCACCCCTTTTGGGTGTCTTTTTAACTGTTGCTCATGCATTTTCAGTTCAGATACTTTCAATTTTTGCTCTTCATTTTTGTTACTAGCATCTTTATTGCAACATATTGAGTTACAAAGTCTCCACCTGAACCTTGAATCGTCTTACAGGAAATGTATATTTACTGGGAATATATCTCATACTTAGGTCTGCTAACATTGACACTGTCTATTAAGTCAATACTAATTTTATACTCTATAATTTTTTCTCACATTCCCTCACCACACATTTAGGTTTATTTAGAAGGATTTTTTGTTTTCTATTTAAACATTTGTTTTTCTAATTTTACATATAATCTGTCTCCTGCTAGTACTTGATCTCGATATAGGACAGTGTGTTATTTCCTCTTTATTTACATTCCTCAACAAGGGTTAACCCCTTCACTGCCCTCTGACTTTTTTTCTGGATCCATATCAGCTTCCACTTTGTTTAAATTTGTAAAAGGTCTTGAGAAACAGGCAAATATCTAAAAACTGCAAAATATACAGTTACAGGAAAAAGAAAGCACACCCTATTTGAAGAATTATATGGATCTACATATCAGGACATAATAATAATCTGTTCATTAGCAGGTCTTAAAATTGGGTAATTGCAACCTCAGATTAACAACAACACATAACATATTACAACGTGTCATGATTTATTTAAAAAAAATACATTCAAAATGGAGACGCCATGTGTGAAAAACTAAGTACACCCATATTGCTTCCATATAAATTAAGAGGCTAAGTAGCTACTAATCAAATGACCTTGGTTAATTGATCATCAGCAAGCGTGACCACCTCTATAAAAGCCAAAGTTTTAGGAGTTTGCTGGTCTGGAGCATTCAGGTAGGTGTTAACACAATGACAAGGAGGAAAGACATCGGCAATGATCTTGGAGAAGCAATTGTTGCTACCCATAAAGCTGGGAAAAGTTGTAAGGCCATTACCAAACAATTTAAAGTCCATAATCCTACAGTGTAAAAGATTATTCAAACGTGGAAAACATTCAAGACAGTTGATACTCTTCCCAGGAGTGGACGTCCGAGCAAATTCACCTCAAGGTCAGACCGTGTAATACTCAAATAAAAAAATTATATCTCAGACTCTACAAGCCTCAGCATGTTAAATGTTAAAGTTCATTACAATTAGAAAAAGACCGAACAAGTATGGTTTTTGTTTGGAAGGGTTGCCAGGAGAAAGCCTCTTCTCTCTAAAAAGAACATGGCAGCAAAGCTTAGGTTTGCAAAGTGGCATCTGAACAAACCGCAAGACTTCTGGAACAATGTCCTTTGGACAGAAAAGACCAAAGTGTAGACTTTTTGCCATAATGCACAGTGCCAAGTTTGGTAAAAACAGCATATCAGCACAAGAACCTCATACCAACAGTCAAGCACAGTGGTGGAGGCGTGATATTTGGGCTTGTTTTACAGCCACAGGACCTTGGAACCTTGCAGTCCTCGACCATAACCTCCTCTGTATGCCAAAGTATTCTAGAGTCAAATGTGAGGCAATTTTTCCAACAGCAAAAGGTTGGCAGAAATTGGGCCAAGCAACAGGACAATGATACCAAGCACGCCAGACCTCAATGAACTGAAGCAACGTTGTAAAGAAGAGTGGACCAAAATCCCTCCACAACGATGTGAGAGACTGATAAAGTCATACAGGAAAAGATAACTTCAAGTAATTGCTGCTAAAGGTGGTTCTAAAAGCTATTGAATCATAAGGTGCACTTAGTTTTTCACACATTGCTCCTTAATTTTAGCTTTATTTTTGTTAACTAAATCATGACACTGTGTAATATGTTTGCTGTTGTTTATCTGAGGTTGTGTTTACCTAATTTTAAGACCTGCTAAGGAACAGGTGATAGCTATTATGTCCTGATATGTAAAACCATAAACTTCAAAGAGGGTGTACTTTCTTTTTCTCGTGTGTATATATACATATATATATATATATATATATATATATACACACACATACATGCATACACACACACACAAAATTGTCACTTGCCATTAGCAAGTCAAAATTTAGCCCTAGCAAGTAGAAATTTACATATGCTGAGGATTCCAATGACTTTCCAGGCTTGCAGTAGAAAGTAACTTTTTTTTTTTTTTTTTTTTTTAAATGGTAAATCTGGTTTTATTAAGGTCATCAAATAAAACAAAACAGTTTTCCCACACAGGGGATAAGGCATACGTTTTGCAAACAAATTGGGAAACAGTAAGTTTTCGAAAGGCTTCTTAATTTTTCCTGGAGCTATATGCCAATCAATAACATAGCGCTTTTCCACTGCCAAACAGTTGTGAATAAAGGTAAACGGGGCACACAGGTGCCCTGCGAATGTATGCGGAATTGGACCACGCAGGGTCTCTAGGCAGTATGTCTGGTAACATGGATAACAGGTGCATAACAGCATTAGCGATGTCCCGAACAGTTAGCCGGGAACCGTTCGCAGGCGAACATAGCGTGTTCGCGGTTGCGAACACGCGCAATGTTCGGTCCGCCCCCTATTCGTCATGGAGGTGTGGGGGGTCTGGGAGGGAGGGTCTGCTGCTGATTGGCTGGAATGTGTCTGCTGACTGTGAGGTACAGGGTCAAAGTTTACTCAATGATGACGAATAGGGGCGGACCGAACACGCTACGTTCGCCGGCGAACGGTTCCCGGCGAACTGTTCGGGACATCACTAAACAGCATATACAAGTATGTTTGCTCAATGTTCATTCGTGTCATACATTAAGTCGTTATGTCTTATGCCGGCTACTTCCTCACTAAGGGGTGATTGAGCACTCTCTTGGTTTGAAAGTATGGATCTGTTGTAGTTTTACTGTGCTAGTATGGTCAGAGTCGGTTGTGCAGTACGGAATTGGTTGTTGGTGATGAGGCTGTTGTCATGCATGTCGGTCATTGTGTGGGTTATTACACAAATGTGCTCCATCTCAGGGGGTCACCCCTGCGCCCATAATGGATTTTTTCCACTGTGCCATGATTAGTAATTTGGTTAGGCAGGAGGGAAGGGATCTGTCTGGATCAGGAAAAAAGAAAGGATAGCCAAGGAGGAACAAAAGGAAGGCAAGAAAATGAGTAGTATGATGCTGCAGAGAGGTTAAGTGGACAGATGCAGAGGGAGAAGAGAGCCCCAGAGGAGGAGAGGTGACAGGAAAGCGCGCTCAGGTTGGTGAGTAACTTTTGAAGGCTGGCTAGTAGCTTAGAACTTGACATTTTAAAAGAACACTATAGGCACCCACCCAGCACATTGAAGTGGTCTGGGTGCATATTCCCAGGCCCCTAACCCTGGAAAGGTAATTATTGCAGTTTTTAATTAACGGATGACATCAGCGGGGAGGAGCAAAGGCGGACCCCGAGCCATTGCCGAGGAACATTAGCGCTGGACTCCGGTAAGTAAGTTCTGACCATGAGGAGGGCTGTAGGGATATATATGTGTGTGTGTGTGTGTATATATATATATATATATATATATATATCGTTGCAATGTCAGCATTGGCACATTACTTATCTGCATGACAACAGGATATTCAATGTGTTGAGCAATAGTACACACCCACACAAACACATTTAGCCCAGAAAAGATGGGCATAAGATATAATTTTATGTGCACATGAATATGAATATCACCTAGATGGTATCTGCCATTGGATGCACACCATTTCCAAGTATGCCTTTCCTTGTTCACGACATATCCCGCTATCATAATCCTGATTTTCAAATGTGTGCACATTACCAAATCCTATCAAAGTTGGTGCATCTATGCATGTGAGTAACAAAGGTATTTTTTTACTTAACTCTAAAATTGAACAAAAACTTGAACAAGAACATATTACAAAGAGTTTACCATATTTTAGCAAATCTTTGGGCCTGATTTGTTCCTTCAACCTCTTTAACCCCTTAAGGACACATGACATGTGTGACATGTCATGATTCCCTTTTATTCCAGAAGTTTGGTCCTTAAGGGGTTAATATTTGATATAGGGCCCATATAATTGAATCCTTTAACTACTTTCATGTATTTATGGATCAAAAATTGAATTCTGCTGCCTGAAAAATCAGCCTTCTTGATTCTAACACGTTTGGCAAAGAAGCATACACTCAAAAGTTTTACACGCAGTTAAAAGGCAGTGTCTGTCAGTTGTCTATTCGAGCCTTGTCCTCAATAGAAAAACTGACAGATCACAGGAGCTCCCTTTTGTAAACCAATTCATGCTTCTTATTTGTAAGGTTAAAGGTTAAATTGCTAACCTCTGCCCTCCTGCTTAGCAATCTTTCCCTTTTTCTGTATGGCTTTATTTTTTTGCCTGTATTTACATGGATTAGTCCCCTTTCACGCTAAGAAGCAATCCGTTCACAGCCAATGCCTTAGTTCTGGTTGTACAAAAAGCAGCCACAATTATTCAAAGCTAGACAATGACCGTATTGTGGCTTTACAAAACCCTCACCAGACTCTGGCAAGCCCTGTCCTTGCTTCACAAAACAATGGAGCAAAAAAAATAAATAAAAAAAAATGTTTAAATGAAAAACCCTATCAAGCACTGAACAGAAAGCAAACAAAGCAGGCCTACTGTGAACTTGATGAGGATGTCAGGCTTGGAAAGAAGAAAAATAGAAGATAAACCAACAAGAAAAGAGGTGATCACTTATGAAGTTGTGAAGAAGAATTTGCAATGCATGAATTACTCTTGAAATCCTAGACACTTGGAAAACATTCTTAGCACATGACTAGAGCATGGTATAGCACAAGATTGATAAATATATATTTTTAGGGACAATTTTTGCTAGAAATAATCTGGTCTAAAGTTGAGAGGGACTAAAAATTAAAATATACAATTAATAGCCAGTGAAAGAATATGGCACACCACAGGGTTGCGTCTAAATTGCAACCTTGTTGGAGTGTTGTTAATACTGTTTAACCACTATGCCTTATTTTTAATATCTACTTGAAAGCAAGATTGAGTTACAACAACAACCAATATTATCTCCATTTATTTACTGCATTTTGTTATTCATTATGTAGATTGCTACCAGGAGTGGCTACTAAAATGGATATTGTGGGCCAGTAAGTGAGAGTCCCATGTTTGTTTAGGACACACAGGAAGATAGTGATTATTGAGTGAGAAAATGGCTGAATCCCACGAGACATCGTCTATGGAGGCCTGTACGGTCTGGTGGGAACCTCCATTGACTGCAAAGCTGCACTGTCCGGCATGAACAAGAGTACATCACTAATGCAGTGCCTGGCAGATAAAGCACCAGGAACCAAAAAAGGTATGCAGGAAGAAGAAGGCAGCTATGCAACCTTCTTACAGAAACAAAGGAAACATGAAGAAAAACTACTTGGCTCCAAGATCTGTAAGTTCAATGTGTCAAGCAATAGTACACACACACTTTTTGTGTAACAGATAACATTCTATATGCACATGAATAAGCATATATTTAACCCCTTAAGGACACATGACGTGTGTGACATGTCATGATTCCCTTTTATTCCAGAAGTTTGGTCCTTAGGGGGTTAACAAAACAAATTAGAGGTAAATAAGCATAAATATGCTATGGACTACAATTGGACTACTTGGCCTCACAGTAAAGCCTTAAAGGGAGGGAAGAAAAGCAGAGCTCCACTGTCAACTTTTGTCCAATCCTAGCAGCTGTCACAAGTGACGGCTCTGGGATTCAGATATCATCTCACTCATCACATGAAGGCTTCCATGGTCTCATGGCATCTTTGTACTCTCGAGCATGAGTGGGAGCACAGCACTGACGTGGCTCCTGACAGACGAAGAGGAAGAAGCTGGCTACATCTATGAGGGACAGCTTTAGATAAGTAAATCTACCTTTCATTGCATACAACATTTACTGGAGATATCACCTTTGGAAGTCTTTACAAAATATGTAACAAAACAAAACAGATCAACTTTATTATTATTATTTTATTATTTATATAGCACCATCAGATTCCGTAGCGCTGTACAAAGGGTGGACTAACAGACATTTAATTGTAACCAGACAACTCGACGTACAGGAACAGAGAGGTGGAGGGCCCTGCTCAATGAGCTTACATTCTAAGATTTATTATCACTTGTGACAAACCTAGGCATTAACTAACAAAACAGCAGGGAAAGGCAGGAGGATACAAGGTTGTATAGTAACGGATACATGTAGCTAAGAGATGTGGGTGGTCATTCAGTTTACTTGTCATTATTGTATTATTTCCAGTGATGGCTGGTGAAGTTTTACGGTGGTGGTGCACAAGACTCCACACCTTAACTATATATTCACAATCTCATCATCTGTGGCATCTGTCCGCATAAACTCATGTATTCAACCGCTAATAGTTGTCCACACTACAATACGCAGGGCTGCATACTATACAGAGTTAAGCATACAATACTCAGAGTTGTGTGTATTATATAGATATATCCATATTCTAATCTAAAGCTAGGTACAATATAGAGATATCTATACAATACAAATAACGGAGTACAATACAGAACAGAGTACAGTAAGAAGATACCAACACAATACGCAGAACTTGGCACAACACAAAAAATATCCATAAAATAAACCATTGTTTTCTGTTGCTACTGCTATGAAACATATCAGCAACTCTTGGCAAACATTTAGCTCTCAGCATACCGTGTGCACAGTGTTAAAGCAGCAGAATACTAATATACTCCTTATTACCTTTGCAGCTGGCAATATGATGAATCTGCAGTGGTAATATAGAGCTAGTTGACATAGTTAACAGAAGCAGCAATCATTACAGATTAAAACTAGCAGAATCAGCTCAGTCCTTACAGTTACAGCCTTACAGTTAAGTCCTGCAGTGTGGAGCTTCACAACTTTTCAACTAGCCACAACATGCGTGTCTCAGAGTCACTGAGCACTTTAAATAAGATGATAGCAACTGGGCAGCAGAGACTATACTATGCAGTACATACTATGAAAACTATTACTGATAGGCACAACAGTGATGCTTGTCAAATAAGGCTGCCACTTTCCAAACGGCAATTCAATGGTAAGCCCCTGAAATTCCTTCTTGAAAGAAACCAAGTGGCGGAGCCAGTGCCTAAGCGATATAGCCGCACACTGACAAAGCTCACTTGTACCACACAGATCTGTGTTTCCCACTTACCCACCAGTTCTATTTGCAGCAATAGTGGTGAGGCAACCAATGGGGAAAAAGATCAAGAAACACCCGGCTGATCACAGCTACAGGCCCCAAGATATCAGGATTTTTATGAAGCAGACTCCGAGGCCAGCATTCCCAAAGAAGGTGCCCAGAGAAGCGTACTCCTCAGCCTCATCGGAGGCAGGCAGTCTCCTTGTGGGCACGTGTGGCCCAGATGGTGTCACCATCGCAGGAAGATAGCACCCCCCCCCCCCACTATAGCAGAAATGGCCCTTTTGAAGGTTATCAGAACCATGTTCCGAAAAGACATAGCAGTGGTAAAGGAGGCGATATTCGCATTGACCACCTGAGGAGGAAATGAGGAGCGTTACAGTGGTGCAAACGAAAAGCTTGTGTCTGTAGGGACTTGCTCCTTACATACACAGTGTGCAGATTCGACTGCACGACTGGCCAGTGTGGAAGATAGGGCAAAAACCCAGAATGTGAGTATTTGGGGGAGGGGTCCCTGAGACCACAGCTAATGAGGTACTCTCTTATTATATCAGGCAGGTACCCTCTACTATGTTGACACAAAGACAAGCTAAGCAAACAGAGACATATGCCTGCTTTTAGCTTCCTAAAGCCAAGAAGACAACACCAGATGTCCCAAGGCATGTAATGCTCTGCTTTTTCCAGGACTCAGAAAGGGGTCCCCTTACACGGGATACCTGAAGCTCTCCAGCTATAGCCCTCAAAGATTTCCAGCTTATTGTTTTTACAGGGACTTCTCCATACATCCAGACAATCATTATGGAGTAACCCACTTTATTAAGGACAATTCAGTTCCCTATAAGAGGGGCCTGATTTGCCTTCAAAAAAGACATGCATGCTGTCACTCCTGTCTGAGGTGTTAACCTTTCTTGGGTCACTGGATCTGCTAAAGGAGAACTGCACCAGCCTCCAACCGCCCTACCTGGATAGTGGAGAAATTCACCTCTTTTGTACTGCGGAGATCTATGACTGGAGGAGAGATGCCCCTTTACCCGAGCCATGGGGAGGCACCACATGCTGAAAATATTTATTTTATGTGTTTCGATCTGCTGATTTTCCTTTAGTTTATGCCTTTGTAAGCTACTAGATAAAATTTATTTGGTAGCAGGAATCCCCACGCCCCCCATATGTGTCTTTAAGCAATTGAGTCCAATTAATATTTCATGGTGGCACATTAGTTTAGCTGACAGTGTCTTCCGTTTATATTGAGAATATTAAATGAGACGCAGATGGGTTGTGGAGACAACATGTTTTGTAACTATAGCCATATAAAATAGGGTCACACCTTGACATATGTAGCTTTAACAGTAATAACGCCGTACCTCTATGCTACAAATTATGATGGATTATTGTATTTATTTGTCTGCAAAAACAATACATAAAAAAAAAAAGAAAAAAGAAACAAACAAAGAAAACTAGGCATGTGCAAAACCTGCAGATTTAAAGCAGATTTCAAATCTCAAGAAAGCTTTTCCAGACAGGAACGAATCAGGGTGGAGGGGCCCTTCGGTACTGAAACCTATTACAGGATTAAAGAGTGACAGATATATATTTTTTTCTTTTTAATGACCGACATATAAGCAATGGTTGGGGTATCTTAAGCTCCTTTTTTTTCCCCCCATTTTTTTTTAACTTATCCCCTCTTAGTCACAGTAAAAAAACAAAGGTGCGCTGTTGCTTTAAAAATAGTGATTTAGAAAAACCACTTAAAGTGCATATATAATATAAAGTGCACCGTGCAAAGCAATAATTATCCAGTTAATATCTGTTGTGCAAAACGGTGAAATACCACACATAGGCAAGTAAAACTTTTAGTAGAGAATTATGGAATTTCGTATTCTTTGTGTGCTTCTTCCAAAATCACTCAGTGATAGTACATGAAACAAAAAGAAATATGTACATAGCTACTGTATGACATGAGGACGCGTTTACGTCACGACGTTGAGTGTGCCGTTCCGAAGCCCTGCCCCCTGAAAGCACTCCTGTGTATCCATACTGTGTGGTATTGCATGAGCCATCCATCCATCTCTTTCTATCCATCCATCCATCCATCTCGCTCTATCCATCCATCCCTTTGGATCGATAGAGATGGATGGATGGATAGAGAGGGATGGATGGGATGGAGAGGGATGGGATGGGTAGGGATAGATGTAGGGAGATGGATGGATGGATGGGATGGAGAGTGATGGATGGATAGGGATGGAGGGATGGATGGATAGGGATGGAGAGAGAGTGTGTGTATGTTTACTATATTTACGATTTGTGTGTTTGTATACAAACAATATATATATATATAGAGATATCGCTATATATAGTGTTTCTATGCAAACACACAAAGTTTGGGCTGAGGAGGGTTGCGGTAGGATGGGGGCAGTGGCGGATCCAGGGGGGGGCAACGGGGCAATTGCCCCCCCCCCCGAGATTCTCCCCTGCCGGCTAATGCAGGGCTGACATTGCCCAAGTCCAACTGCATTGTGCCTGCAGACCGGGGAGGGAGATCAGTGATCTCCCTCCCCGGTCCGCAGGCACATTACTGACAGCCGACCGGCAGGGGAGGGATAGAGGACCCGGGAGCTGTTACCAGCAGCTCCTCCTCTCGCGAGATTTGGAGCGTTGCCGCGGTAACCACGGCAACGCTCCAAATCTCGCGAGAGTGAACTCTAGCCCTGGAGCACGGGCTAGAGTTCACTCCTACCACTGGGACCACCAGGGAATCCCCACCGGACCACCAGGGAACGAAATGTGTCCCCCCTCCTCCCAGTAAAGATAAGAAGGGAGGTAGGACATAAATTATATATTTATTTTAATTAAATGTAAAAAAAAAACACACACACATTAACCCCCCCCCTATCCTTCTTCTACACACACACACATTGCCCCTGCCCCCCATACACACACACACATTGCCCCTGCCCCCCATACACACACACACACACACATTGCCCCTGCCCCCCATACACACACACACTGCCCCTGCCCCCCATACACACACGCATTGCCCCTGCCCCCCATACACACACGCATTGCCCCTGCCCCCCATACACACACACATTGCCCCTGCCCCCCATACACACACACATTGCCCCTGCCCCCCATACACACACACATTGCCCCTGCCCCCCATACACACACACATTGCCCCTGCCCCCCATTCACACACACATTGCCCCTGCCCCCCATACACACACACATTGCCCCTGACCCCCATACACACACACATTGCCCCTGCCCCCCATACACACACATTGCCCCTGCCCCCATACACACACATTGCCCCCATATACACACACTGCCCCCCATATACACACACTGCCCCCCATAAACACACTGCCCCCACACACACACTGTAACTGTCACACACACATACTGACCCACACACACACTGCACCCCTGACATATACTGCCGCCCTCACGTACACACTGCAACCTTCACACACACACACTGCTAATACACTGTCCCCCTCACACACACTGCACCCCTCACACATACCACTGCTCCTCTGCCCTACTACAGCCCCATTTCCCAGAGGACCGCAGGTATGTTGTCAAACAGTTCTTAAACAGTTTGACTACTTACTCTGGGAGGGGGTCTTGGCATTATTGGCACTATAACCACTACACTGAGCTGTAGTGGTTATTGTGTCTGGATTATTTATTTAAATAATCTACAAGTGCCCCTCCCGAGATCAGGCTCTGGATCCGCCACTGGATGGGGGCGGGCATAGACAGCGAGCTGAGCTGTCAGTCAGCTCAGCGAGCGACCGCGCAACCTGCGGTAGAGCGCTGAGTTCATTCATAGGGCGTCATTCAATGCGCTCTATGAAGAACGCGATTGGTGCAGTGTGAAGCCGCACATGTGCACCAGATCGTTATGATGCTTCTCTAAGAGAAGTGTCTGATTGAGCCCTGCTACATTTTGACGAAAAAGGGGGAGCGGCCTGCCGAACATCTCTGCGCTGGAACGGAGGTAAGTTTGATCTATAATAAGGACTCGAAAATAATTTTTAATAAGGGGAAGTTAACATAAAAACTAGAAAGAAGGCTAGGGGACCTGTCTTTCTTGCTTTTATATGTAGACTATAGTGCTCCTTTAATGAAAACTCCAAAAGTTGTGGGAAGGATTTAATTTTTTTTATTTATTATAATACTTGTTTGTGCCACGATAAGCCCCATTCTCTTTTTTTACTTACTGCTTCCTCATACTTATCTCCTCATTCATAAAAATCTAGATTTCTCTCTCTCAATAGTGTTCTAGATGGGCCGAATGGTTCTTATCTGCCGTCACATACTATGTTCTTTCTTGAAATAAAGTATCCTAATAAACCCAGAGCCACAACATTTTAGGCACTAAAGTAACCATCTATATTAAAGTTACATCTTACTGATGGGTAACACTGCTGATTAACAATAATACAATTGGCATCAAATTAGGCGGAATTGTATTCCACGGGGCCCGGCTGTTGAATGTTAGCAGTGTGAATAGGATTCAGTTGGGACCAATCCTTGGGCTTCAGAAAGCAAATCATTTCCTAAAGTAAAGACGGAAGTACTTCAAATGCTCCCAGACTCCAGTAGGAACAAGATTATGGGTAGCTTGAGCCTTTCAGATGCTAATGGGGTCTTTGCCCTCAAACAATGATGAACTGCTTTTGAGTTAATAGATTTCTCTAGAAGAGATTCATCTCTCTCTATCCAACAAAGCAGTATGTTTTGGAGGGAAAGTAGAAAACGTGTGGTTGGGTTTCTAAAAAGGTCCTTTTACATGCTTTGTTTTAGCACATAAGCTGCATTTCCCTTACTAATCCTCAACACTGCATGAACACAACAGAATGTTAATAACCCTTTCAATGCCAGTTTGAGTACAGCACACAGCACTTCCTTGCAAATTCTATTTGCCCAGTTTGTGCAACACGGTGTAAAGCAGTTAAAGCTGGGTTATACGTAGGAGTATTCTGGCTTCTACACATTTGGACCAAACAATAGCCATATAGTGCATTTCTAGTTGCATGGAGAAGCAAGTTTGGTCTGGTCAGGGTGTGTGTTGATTTTTTGTTTTTTAAATAAAGTAAATTCTGAAGGGAAAAAAAACTGTACATAATAAGGGCCTACACTAGAAGATGTGAAAACCTGTTTTGATTATCTAGGAACAAGGAATCTGGAAGAGAGAAAGTACAGCTGTAAATTTTTAATTATTATTCTACACATTTTGTTGCTGCATGCAATTCTGTGCACATCATACCAGAGTTGTGTGACAATACTTCGCACAAGGCCATTAGACTCACTGGGAGTCTGACATCAAAGTAGTTTCCCAGCATACAGCTTGTAAAGTGTGACATCTCATTTGATTAACTCTAAAAAAAAGTGTATTGCTCAAACAATGAAATAATCAAAAACATCTCAACCTCAGATTATTAAACAGAATCAATGTAATAGGTCTGCCCTTCAAAATCCATATACTAGAGAATATCTAACTGTGATAAGAATATAAGTGTATATTTATATGTTTGTATAACACACGCAAAAGATCCACAGCTGTAAAATATTTCTTCAATAAAGCATGGAATTTTAATTTAAAGACCATGACTCTAAGCTATTTGTTTACCCCCCCCTCCCCCCCCTCCCCCAACGGGTCTGACCGCAAGGACAGGCAGACGGCATCCCTTTAACTGGTGGACGCGGCTCTCCACACCACACCGTGACTCGTGGGAAGCTCCAGCAGAACCCACGTGTAAACTGCACTCTTAAAGCGAAAGGACACCCGAAACATCTTAAAGGGCTAATCACTGTTTAACCAATGATATGTGAGAGGTGCATACCTCTCCCCTTTATAAACCCAGCTAACCTCTACCTCAGTGCTCAGTTCTACTGTGCTCTTCAGTATACACACTTCTGTAAATCCGGTTTTATCCAGCCCTTAACCTATCTGCCTGTTATACTGTTCCTGAACCTGCGCTGCCTGCCCTCAACCTTGGCTTACCCCGACTATAAGACTGTCTTATCCTCAATTGTTACCTCGCTTTTGGTTCACTACTGCCACCTGTCAAAGACCCAACAGAATAACTGAGCCTAACATGGAGCCCGCAGTGTTAGCCGAAACGCTAAACGCCCTGACCAGACAAGTATTCACGCTATTTCAAGCCATACAAGAATTACAGACACGTGCTTCTTCCCTTGTTACTGGATCTCTGCATGCTACGCCTGCAGCCCACCTGATACCTCTGCCAGAAGATCATGCCGTGGCACCAGAACCACAAGTTTCTTTGCCATAACTCTTCCCGGTTCACAGATCCAAATATTGTTCCTTCATCATGGTGTGCTAACTGTTATTTGATTTAAAACCTAGGACTTATTATTGCGATGGTGTCAAAGAGCGCACCATTATCACCCTTCTCTCAGGTCCACCCAAATAAGGGGCCCATGATCTCTTGTGCATTAATGACCCCAGTGTTCAAACATGAAATGCATGAAATTCTGTTACTGCCATGACTGCTATGTATGATGATCCTAATAGACAAGATAATGCTCAGACTGCCATTAGAGCATTACGTCAAGGACGGAGACCTGTTGAGGACTACATAACAGAATTCAAGCGATATGCCACAGACACATGTTGGAACGAGTTTGGGTTAATTAATCAATTTCGCCTAGGTTTATCTGAATCATTAAAAGACAAATTTGCTCATTTTGATATACCAGACAATTTGGAAGCCTTTATGCAACAGGCTTTTCAGCTACACCGACAAGAAAAGGCAGCAACTTATGCTCCAGCTTCAAAAAACATCTTTTCAAACTACTCCCCTACTTCTTCAGCCATGGATCCCGCACCTTCAATAGAAGAGCCTACGCAAGCAGGTCTCATAAAAGGAAAGTTACCCCTAGCCAAACTTCAAAGAAGAAGAGGAGAAAACCTGTGTCTCTATTGCGGGCATCCTCATCACACAGTGAGAAACTGTCCTGAAAAATCCACTGGTAAGCAGATCAACCTGATTACTATAACTTCCACTTTAATCACCTCTACTCCACCCTTATCTGTTTCCCTTTCCTTACAGTGGAATGAAAACAGCTACGCATGTTAAGCTCTGATTGGCTCCGGGGCAAGTGGCTTTTTTTTGGACATTGACCTGGCACATTCACTTTTCAAGGTAAAGTGGAAATGGATCCCAGAAAAGTAAATGCTATCCTGAAATGGTCCACACCCCAGAGTAAGAAACAAATTCAACATATATGTGCATGCAACACAAATATTATGCCGATCAATCAAATGTTTCTCATAGAGACATAGTACACCCAAAGCTTCTTTCTGAGAAACATTGAAAGTGTTTTTCGTCATCATATTGTGCATGAAGACATTTTATTGTAGGATATGTAATGGGTAGCTATGGTAACAAAGGTAAATATATGTATTTATTTGTTCATTTTAAATAGAAAACAAGTGCAAACTACTGCCCCATCTTCCATGTTAATGACTTTGTCAAACTTCATAAAACACACTGCTAAACTTGGTAGATGCTGGGGAACTCTCCTCCTCCTGCCGACGTCAGCGCCGAATGCGCGGCAAGAGCATCGCGCGCATTCAAACCGCCCTTAGGAAAGCATTACTCAATGCTTTCCTATGGACGTCAGTGTTTTCTCACTGGGATTTTCACAGTGAGAAGCGCGGAAGCGCCTCTAGCGGCTATCAGTGAGCCAGCCACTAAAGGCTGGATTAACCCTTAGTGTTATGTTCACAGCTGCAGGGTTAAAACCTGGGGGACCTGGCACCCAGACCACTTCATTGAGCTGAGTGGTCTGGGTGCCTATAGTGGTCATTTAAAGTTAATTATTCATTCACAGGCAAACTGCTATGTATGACGGACAGCCCTGAGTTGGGGAAGTTTTCTAATTTCGCTATTGTGATCTAGAGATCGATTTCTAACAATTCATACTTTAGTGAATAAGCCTAAAAGTGTCTAAGAAAACCACCGATTAATAGAACCACAAAAAGTGACAAGAATTAGTGGTGAAATTGGTAGATGAGGCATGTAATAAACACAACAAAAAGGTCTACTTTATTCTGAGTAACTTCAATCAGCTAGTTACATAAGTGGTGCACGTAAGCCTAACAAAGCAATCTATCAAAATGGTTTCAAACAGTTTAAAACAGAAACGAGCAGGTCAATAAAATGTAACAAAAAACTACAAACCTACACATCGGGTATTCTCTATTCAGTAGATATAGGCGCATACATATAAGGGGTTATTTTCCTGTATTTCTCTACTCACTGCTCTCACAAAATCTCAACCTGTGTGTTCTGGCTTTGGTTCAGTGACAGTTTAATTTTAAACGCAATTAGGTTGGAAACAGTGGCATGTTCCTTTAAATATGTGACATTCAACAAACAAATGTAGATCAGACAAACGCGACATTCATAAACAATCTGGACAAATAATCTAATTTAAAGTAATTTTAGTAGGCCACTAAAGTTGAGGTTTTATTTCTTAATGAAAATCATCCTTGTTTTACCTGTATACTGATTTTCACCAAATTCAAGGATGTGAAGACACAGACTAGCACTTAATACAAATGTTTAAATATGAGATGGTTTATTGCAGGGGTGCTCGAAAGGTAGATCCCAGATGTTTTAAAACTACAGCTTCCATGATGCTTTGTCATTCTAAAAGCATTCTAAATGCATGCAAAGCATCATGGGAGTTTTAGTTCCACAAAATCTGAGGATCTACCTTTTGTTGACCCCTGGTTTATTGCATGAGACCTGTAACGATGAGCAGGGAGCCATGGGAAAATGATACCCACTACTCACATCTTCTTGAGCAGGGAGCAGTCCAAATCAACCAGGTGTTTTATGGGGGGTAAGAATATCTTTAGACACCACCTAAAGTAACTATTTTAATAACATTTATTGAGTTTACTAAAATAGAAATTGTAACCAACATACAATAAAAGAAAGCACAATGGTCCTGGAGTTACCACTGTTAGGTGATTACAGGTGAATGTTTTTAGGTGAGCAAGATAAGCATACTGAAGGATACACATCATTGCTATGACATAACAAAAAATGCATTCTTGTAAAGAAAGAGTAAGTTAAAAAACATAACCGTAATACTTCAGTAGAATACTCAAGTCAAAAGAACCATATTTTAGATATATGAACGTATTAGGGGAGCAGCACCTTTTAGAAGGGAAAATGTTATGAGTGCAACAGGATCGCTGAGCATGATGATTGCCCGAGGGCAACAGCATGTTACACAAAGCAAAACATGTAAGGGCAGCAGCTTCAGTCAAACAGATTAAAGAGCAGAACTGTACCATTCACAAAGACGAGTAAATGGATGATAGAATACTGAAATGCAAAGGATGAGTGAACAGAGGGCAAGGGCTAGAAGGTCAAGTGAACTGAAAAGATATCATCCAGAATGATGAGCAAGTGGAAAACAATACAGTAGCAAAATGTACTTCAAATAGAAAAGTGTATAAATGGTACAATTAAAAACATGAACACTTATTTTAACATTGTATTTCTAGTGGGTGACTTGAAATGCAAAAGATGCTTTAGGCCAAAAAGCCTTTCTTAAAAGTATAATAGTGCAATACTACAGGGTGTGTTATCTTATACCCAATATTTCATCTGGATCAATATATCAGAGGAACAGCACTGTTCAGGTGTGTGTGTGTGTGTGTGAGTGAGAGTGATCTAAAGTTACTGTACACATAAGGGTAGTTGTTTAACACAGCTGCTCAACTGAGCAGGGAGCCTGCATCAACTCGTCTCTAAGGTACTGCATTATACCCAGCGGGCCACATCCAGTCTGCATAACACCATTAATTGCTTCCCTCAAGAACTGAACCCACATTTGAAGATCTAAAACAGGGGAAGCTGAGTCGCCCTTTGTGTGTGATCTTACCTGTCTGTACAAAACCGCAGCTTCTACAGTATAGAGACTGTCAACGATAACTGCCTGTCTTACACGCGGCTTTGGATTTACAGAACTGCTCTCCACCTAACTATGAAACCTGCTTTCTAGGTGTGCAAGAGGCAGAAGGTACTTTGGTAGTGTAGGGGTTATATTACTTAAACTCCATTGGGATTCCTGCAATAATAGTAACTTCAAGCTTCATAAAATGCTCTTTCCCCAGAGTACAGTCAATTTTCTGACTTGTATCCACACTCTGGAGCTGTTATAACAATATTTTTCCTACCATGCTTTTTCAAGGTTGTGATTTGTAACTTGGGAAAAATCTACTCATGAAATGTAAATGACTAACTTTAAAACATTTTTATATCAGTACCTTCGATGGATGTTGCTGGGCGGGTCACTTCCACATAAACTTCAAATGTGGTCTCTGGGTTTTGCCTGAAATAACAAAATAAATGCTTTTAAGTGGGCATTATTTGCAGTCGACAGAAATTACAGTACACTAAAACACTGTACTTGTATAATAGTCCATTAGGATGAATGCAGTCTCTCATCTGTCTTTTCACAAAGCAGTAGAAAGCCTCCAATATTAAAACACAACTCATCCCCATGTTCACTATACTGTAAGGGGAACTCCAAATGGCATCTGTATTAAATATAACATATATTCTCACACAGGGAATCATGATTAAAGGCAAAAGAAGCAATCAAAGTCCAGGACCTTAAATGGACACTCAGGGCACCAATACAACTTTAATGCATTTGGTATGTTTTAGCCTCAATACTCTTTTTTTTTCTCAAGCTCAAATCTTTTAGTATTTGCACAAAAAAATTAAATGTTTGTCAGAATGCTGCACCATAGGCCTGCCCCCTTAGGCACGCACCCTTGTGCCAGAAAGACTTCCTTATACAATGGTTACTATAGGGTCAAGAACACAAATATTCCTGACCCTATAGTGTTAACACCACCATCTAGCCCCCCTGGGCCCCTCATGCCTCCATAAATATAGCAAAATCTTACTGTATTCAATCCTGAAGCTGTAACTCTGCATGCTGTTAGACTCAGAAAAAACAAGCAGTCTGCTGACATTATCAGAAGTGGTAGCCTGATCCAATCACAATGCTTCCCCATAGGATTGGCTGAGACTGACAAGGAGGAAGATCAGGGGCAGAGCCAGCATGATTCAAACACAGCCCTGGCCAATCAGCATCTCCTCATAGAGATGAATTGAATCAATGAATCTCTAGGAGGAAAGTTCAGTGTCTGCATGCAGAGGGAGGAGACACTGAATGTTTGGATGCATTTTAGGCAGTCATGACCCAGGAAGTATCTCTATCAGCCATCTGAGGAGTGGCCAGTGAAGTTATCACTAGGCTGTAATGTAAACATTGCATTTTCTCTGAAAAGACCGTGTTTACAGCAAAAAGCCAAAAGGTAATGATTCAACTCACAGAACAAATTCAATAAGCTGTAGTTGTTCTGGTGACTTTAGTGTCCCTTTAACCCCTTAAGGACACATAACATGTGTGACATGTCATGATTCCCTTTTATTCCAGAAGTTTGGTCCTTAAGGGGTAAAATATATATACACAGTCTCAACCCAAACAGCACGGAATGAACAGCCTCTAATTCAGAACTTGCAGAAAGTCAGACAAACTATAAACAAGTAGTGATATTCCTACTACATGCCTGCCTGGGTATCGTCTTTAATGCAGCTTGTTTTCTAGTTCAGATCATTAAAGGGGCACTATAGTCACCAAAACAACTTTAGCTTAATGAAGCAGTTTTTGGTGTAAAGATCATACCTCTGACATTTTACTGCTCAATTCTCTGTCATTTAGAAGTGAAATCATTTTTGTTTTTGTTTATGCAGTCCTAGCCACACCTCTCCTGGCTATGACTGACATGAGAAAAAAATGGTTTCACTTTGAATCAGATGTAACTTATTTTAAAAGTTTTTATCTCCTGATCTGTAAATTGAACTTAAATTACATACAAGAGGCTCATGCAGGGTCCAGCAAACTATTAACAGAGCAGGAGATAAAAAATTCCAAAATAAACTGAATTTGCAATAAAGGAAGTATACAAATAAGATGACTCTTTACATGAGGGATTTAGGAAGGCTGTGTATGTCACATGCAGAGAGGGTTGACTAGGGGTGCATAAACAAAGTGATTTCACTCCTAAATGGCAGATAATTGAGCAGTGAGACTGCAGGGGTATGATCTATACACCAAAATTGCATTAATAAGCTAACGTTGTTTTGGTGATTATAGTGTCCCTTTAAGTACTGTCAGTGGCTGAGCTGTGTGCATACATTTGCATTCTGCAAAACATTTGTTTTTTAGCATGCAGAAAATACAGCATAGCAATGAATTAAAGTTGTATTAGTGCCTTGAGTGTCCCTTTAAGATTTTGTGCCCAGTCAAAATAGGATTTTAATAGATTTTGTGCCCAGTCTACACTACACCCTCTTTAGTTGCTCTGTGGACAATATCAAAAACTCAAAACTCATTTGTTGTTTAATCATATCTAATCAAAAATAAATAAAAAATTGACCAACATTACTGATTTTATGTCTTTTTTTGCCCTGCTACATGCACAACATCTCCCTTGCCAGCGTATACGAGAAAGACTGGCATTGCTAACAAAAATATAATCCTATTATACCACAGACCATGGCTAACAATCTCCAAGCTTTATAAACTTTGCTGACTTAGTGAAATAAGTGTTATAAGTATACTAGTGAGATGCTAGAAACAAAATGTAGTGGGTTAAAAAAAAAATTCTAGAACTGTGTCATCTAAAAAAAAAAAAAAACGAAAGCTTAACTGTACACTATTCTAGCAACCAACATGAAATACATCCTACCCTTACCACCTGTGTAATCTTATCCCACGCCAATTAGAATACAAACTCGTTTGCACAGTGCCTTCAGCACCTTCTGTTTCTGTACATCACACTTGTCTTGTTGTAACTACTGGTTTGTTAGTCAATCTATTGTACAGGGCTCAGAATTTGTTGGCGCTTTATGTTATGTTATTTTTATATAGCGCCAACATATTCCGCAGCGCTTTACAGTGGATGGACGAACAAACACACAGGAACAGAGCGGTTGAGGGCCCAATGGAGCTTACATGCTAGAGGGAGTGGGGTAAAGTGACATCAAAGGTAAGGATAGCATTAGACTAATGACAGTTGCAAGAGAGGAATCAGTCGAGCGCTATTAACGGTTTAATTGATACGCTTTTATGATGAAGTGGGTTTTTAATGATTTTTTTTTTTTGAACGAGTGGAGACTGGGTGAGCATCTAACGGAGAAGGAAAGCGAGTTCCACAGGAACAGTGCAGCCCTCGAGAAGTTTTGAAGGCGAGTATCATAGGTGGAAGTACGGACAGAGTAGATAGGTGGGAGCAGCATTATGTAGAGACTTGAAAGCAAGAACCAGAATTTTAAATTGAGCCCTATATCTTACAGGAAGCCAATGTCGGGACTGACAGAAGTTTGAGGCGTGGGGAGGTGTGGGCGGACAGGAAGATGAGCCTTGCCGCCGCATTCATTATGGACTGTAACAGCGCAAGTTGGGAGCACGTAAGACCACTAAGAAACAGACTCCAGTAGTCAAGGCGACAAAGGATAGTGGAATGGACCAGCACCTTAGTCGCGTCTTGCGTTAAGTAGGGTCAGATGCGCGCAATGTTTTTGAGGTGGAAGCATCAGGATTTGGCAGTAGACTAAACATAAGGCCAGAAGGAGAGGTTGGAGTCAAAGAGAACACCTAGGCAGCGAGCCTGTGTGGTGGAGCTGATGGTAGCACCGTTGACTTGGAGGGAGGGAGACACAGGAGTAGCAACACTTGAGGGAGGAAAGACCAGAATTTAAGTTTTGGTCAAGTTAAGTTTAAGGAAGTGAGCAGCCATACAGTTAGAAATCGCAGAGAGGCAGTCAGAGACACTAGTCAAGAGGGACAGGGAGAGATCAGGAGAGGACAGATAGATTTGTGGGTCATCCGCATAGAAATAATATTGGAAGCCAAATGAGCTAATGAGTTTACTAAGGAAGGTAGTATAGATGGAGAACAGTAGGGGACCAAGGACTGAAGCTTGGGGGGACAACAGCAGAGAGGAGTATTATGAATAATAATAACTTCTTAAATATGCTGATAACATTTATTTCAAATTTAGAGGTAGCATTCTTTTTTATAAGACCAATATATTTAAACTTTTTGTCATTGATTTGTCACACCCTTAAAGGACCACTCCATAATGAAATTTGTGTGAAAACAATAACTATTTAGTAGATATAACCCCCAATAAATACATGTCTGCATGTTTCATGCATGTATTTACTGAGGGTATAACTGCTTGCAAAGTCTGTTCTTATGAATTGCAGCCTTCGAGAGCTCTCCCCTTTTTCATTGAGAAGAATCTGAATCGTCGCAAGCAGGTGTCTGGTCTGAGGAGGTGCTGGAGGATCTGAAGACGCTGGTCTGAGGTCTGTGGAGAGGAAGTCAGACACTCTCTACTTGAGCGCACCTGACACTTACATCAGCTATGGGGAGCTAAAGGAAGGAAGATGCAATCCTCCCTGTTTGATTGACAGCCAGCTGGTGTTCTAGAATTTAATTTTAAAATTGCCGATTTCTCATATAAAGTGTCACTTTTATAAACTTGGATCAAAACAACAAGCTGAAGTGCTTTATGTTTGTGGAGTGGTCTTTTAACATGGATTATACAAATGCACACATTAGAAGTTAGTAGCTATGCAGATATTTTGTTCACTTGCATTTCCAATTAAGATTTCTTAATCATTCCTCATTAACCATGAATTTCAACACATCAGCATCTTCTTTTACCAAATTGTTACAAAATCAGTAAATAATTTTATGATGAAGCAAAGCACATCTTGCTAGACAAGTGTGACAGATTCTCTGTTGTCTAGAACATAAACCAGAGCAGTAAGATTAGTGTGGGGGGTGCGGATAAAAGTGAGAACCACCCATCACAGATTTTTCACACATTAAGAAACATTAGGGTTGTATAGACAGATAGGACAAAATAATTAGGAACATTTCCAAGTAAAAAGTACAACATGGTTTCTCAACAACGAAGGACAACTACATGGCACTTGGCCAATCAGTGTATTCAGCATACAAATTCATTATTCTTTCTCTTCCAACACTGAGTGAATCCTAGAACTGAAGATTCATCATCTCAAGTCAGATCTTCCCACTATGTGGGGGTGAAATGGCAGTCTGGCACAATTCTTACTGAAGATGTAGGTATGATAAAGAATTTAGATTCCAAGATACAAATATAAAACCTGAGATGTTACAAAACCTTCTCCTACCAATCTGACCCTGATGTAAGTGTAGTAAGCTATCTGCTACCTGATATATTTTTAAAGCAATCCAAGCTTTTAAAACATAGTGCCTGTCTAAGCAATCAATTCCCTTTAGACAATTGCATATTTTGCAGGTTGCAAACACCTCTTATTGCAATGAAATCCCTGAATAAGTTTATGGTAAACAATTACATGATTTTGCTATTTCATGACAAAAAGTCATGATTGTATGAAAGACACGAAGGCGTGTATTGCTTAACACTTTCTTTTACTGTCCACCAATAGCAGCAAAGAACACAAATAGGAAAAGTAGAACATATCCAGTGAGGCACCAGCCATTACTTATGTTACAATAGATTAGTGTTCAAACTCAAGGAAATCGGTCTAGATGAAAATGCTTGTTTTTGGGTAGAACATTGGCTTAAAAACAGAGTACAAAGAGTTGTCGTTAATGGTAAATTTTCAAGCTAGACAGAGGTGGCAAGTGGTGTCCCTCAGGGGTCGGTTCTGGGACCTCTTCTATTTAACATGTTTATAAATGATCTTGAAGACAGCATTGAAAGTCACGTTTCAGTGTTTGCAGATGACACAAAACTTTGTAAAATAATACAATGTGAGCAAGATATTACTTTGCTGCAGAGGGATTTAGATAGACTGGAGGACTGGGCATTCAAATGGCAGATGAAATTTAATGTTGAAAAATGCAAAGTTATGCACTTCGGCGTAAAGAATACACAAGCAACGTATACCCTTAATGGAAGCAAATTAGGGATAACAACACACGAAAAGGACTTGGGAATTTTTATAGACAACAAACTATGCAACAATGTGCAATGTCAATCAGCAGTGGCCAAGGCCAGTAAGGTATTGTCATGCATGAAAAAGGGCATTCATTCTCGGGATGAGAATATAATTTTGCCTCTTTATAAATCACTGGTAAGACCACATATTGAATATGCTGTGCAATTTTGGGCACCTGTTCTAAAGAAGGATATTATGGCACTAGAAAAAGTGCAGAGGCGGGCTACAAAATTAATAAAAGGAATGGAACATATCAGCTATGAAGAAAGGTTAACAAAGTTAAACCTATTTAGTTTAGAAAAAAGTCGCCTGTGAGGGGATATGATAACATTATACAAATATATTCGGGGCCAATACAAACCATTGTGTGGAAATCTATTCACAAACCGGACTTTACATAGGATACGAGGCCATGCGTTTAGACTGGAAGAAAGAAGATTTCGTCTAAGGCAAAGGAAAGTTTTTTTTACTGTAAGAACAATCAGGATGTGGAATTCTCTGCCTGAAGAAGTGGTTTTATCAGAGTCCATACAGATGTTCAAACAGCTACTAGATGTAGGGTAATAACTGCTTGATCCAAGGATAAATCTGACTGCCATTCTGGGGTCAAGAAGGAATTTTTGTCCTAGCTTGTTGCAAAATTGTGCATCAAACTGGGTTTTTTGCCTTCTTTTGAATCAACAGCAAAAAAAACAAATGTGAGGAAGGCTGAACTTGATGGACGCAAGTCTCTTTTCAGCTATGTAACTACTGTAGGTGAAAATTTAGGATCCAGTGATCATCAATCAGTGTGGTTTAATAAAAGAATAGTGAGTCACACCACACAAAAACAAAACTTTTAGACTTTAGAAAAACAGACTTTGTGTGAGATGTGTAAAGGAGCATCAGACTGAAACAATTTAAATGGAGTCAAAGATAAATTGGATTCAAGAAACCACTGTGGTACTCAGCAGATGTGGCCAAAATAGTAAAAAGCTAAATGTTAGTATTTAGTAATTATAAAAAAAATAAAAAAAAAACCAGTGAGTGAGGAAGCTAGACAGATCTATAAGATTAGGCAGAAAGAGGCTAAGCAAGTTATAATAGCTTCCAAATCACACACAAAAGAGAGAATAGCACTGTCAGTATAAAAAAGGGGACACAACTATTTTTAGATACATAAATGAGAAAAGGAAAGTAAAACAAGGATTAGTTAAATTAAAAACAAAAGAAGGAAGGTATGTAGAAGATGATAATGGTCTAGCTGACTGCCTCAATGGATATCGTTGTCCAGTATTTACAGATGAAAATGAAGGAAAGGGACAAACGAGTCATTTGTTACATGTGAGTTTACAGAGGAAGAGGTTCAATTTCAACTGTCAAAAGTAAACACAAATAAGTCAGTGGGACCTGATGAAATACACCCAAAGTTATTAAAAGAGCTCAGTGGTGTACTAGCAAAACCATTAGCAGATGTATTTACCCAATCGTTGTTAACAGGAGTAAGTCCCAGAAGATTGGAAGTTAGCGAATGTTGTGCCCATTCACAAGAAAGGTGGAAGGGAGGAGTCGGGCAACTATAGGCCAGTAAGCTTTACTTCAGTAGTGGGGAAAGTAAATGGAAACCATGTTAAAGGATCGGATTGTTGAAGATCTACAATGACATGGATTTCAAGATCAGAGCCAACATGGGTTTACTTCAGGGAGATCATGCCAAACTAATCTTATTGATTTTTTTTTTGATTAAGTAACTAAAATAATAGATCAGGGTGGTGCAGTAGACATTGCTTACCTAGATTTCAGTAAGGCTTTTGACACTGTTGCACATAGAAGGCTTATGAATAAACTGCAATCTTTAAGTATGGATTCCAATATTGTGGAATGGGTAAGGCAGTGGCTGAGTGACAGGCAACAGAAGGTTGTAGTCAATGGAGTATATTCGAAGCATGGGCTTGTCACAAGTGGGGTACCTCAGGGATCTGTACTTGAACCCATTCTCTTTAATATTTTTATTAGTGATATTGCAGAAGGTCTTGATGGTAAGGTATGTCTTTTTGCTGAGGATACTAAGATATGTAACAGGGTTGATGTTCCAGGAGGGATAAGCCAAATGGCTAATGATTTAGGCAAACTAGAAAAATGGTCGTGGCAACTGACATTTAATGTGGATAAGTTCAAGATAATGCATCTTGGACGTAAAAATCCAAGGGCAGAGTACAGAATATTTGAAAGAGTCCTAACTTCAACATCTGAGGAAAGGGATTTAGGGGTGATTGTTTCTGATGACTTAAAGGTAGGCAGACAATTTAATAGAGCAACTGGAAATGCTAGCAGAATGCTTGGTTGTATAGGGAGAGGTATTAGCAGTAGAAAGAGGGAAGTGCTCATGCCATTGTACAGAACACTGGTGAGACCTTTCACAGTCTCACAGACTTTCTTTGGCACCAAAGGCCATGGGCATTCAGCCCTGAGCTTACTCTGCGCCGCCTTGCTGAGGGGGTGCCGTACCCAGATCTCCAGTCCGCCGAAAGCCACTCAAGCCAACCTCGGGTGATGGAGATCATCCGGGTCGAACATAGGTTCTCCCGACGGATCCAGGAGAGTGGAGCCTGCTATAGCGGGGGAATCACTCCGAGATCACTCAAGGCCCTGCCCAAAGGATTCGTCATCAGAGTCACTTAAGGACTCAGCACCAGCCACCTCACTAGACCCGATTTCTGAGTCAGAGTCGCTCTTAGGATGTGCTCTAGCACATTTCCATCGCAACAACAACAAAATGTCATCATGCTAGTATGGTACCGCTGTTTTCCATACATCATTTTTTTCCTGAACAGTTGGATCTCAAGTGACAGTGCTTGGCTAAAGCGGGCTTGGTACTTCACATATGGAAGTCGTGTTCAGGAAGTAGGTTTTCAGTTTGATTTTTGGGCGATAACAGGTTTAGAACCTCTATTTACTCAAGCCATGGCTCTACTTAATTCTACAATTTTTCCTCTTGGAAAATACAAAAAAGTACTCACAAAACATTTGACGACAACAAGGAGTTTTATTCAGCTTTTTGGCAACAGCAGCACAAACCCGAGATCACCCACTGGTTCTGGAGAGTTAAGGAAATCAATGTCATGAAAGCTCTTATGGTGGATCTCAACTGGACCCAGGAGAAGTATGTGGCAACTTAATCTCTGTATATTGCCTAATTTACTTAACACCCAGTTACGTCCGATACCCCCATTTAAGTATAACGGGTCAGGCACGGCAGTCTCCTTCTCTCCACCTTTTTCCCTTTTCTTCCTACTGTTTCCTATCCAACTCTCTTTTCTCTTCTTATGTTTCTTCTCTCTATCTTGTCCCTGCTTATAATGGAATTTGAAATATGGATCTACATAAGCTAGCCTGCTGGGACCCTCTTAGAATCCTTTGCCCCTTCTGATTGGGTGCTTCGCCCTCTGGATCTTATACAAGCTTTCCAAATATACGAACACTTGATTTCTACAGACAAGGCACTTACATGTTTTTATTTATTTCTTTCTGTACCTATCTTTTTAATGTTTTTTTTTACATTAAAAAAAACCCACTAAATTAGGATGTTTTTAATTTTTTATTTTTTTTCAAACACCATAAATACTGAGACGACATTATCAAAACAACTTCAGAATTAAATTCTAAAGAAGTATTTATCAGTTTTGATTAAAAAAAAATAATTCCAAAAGCACTATGAAACAGTATAAAAAATAAAAACGTTGAGCGATGAAGTTACATTAAATACTTGAAAATGAAGCAATACATACAATCCAACAAAATAGAAATATAAACTATTGCTACAAGGTGCAAGCTGGTGTACAAGACCATTCTGTGTGTAAACTGTGAATTTTGTTATCTCATTGCACATGCCAGAAGCAAGCTTTAAGTACAATTTTGTAAAACGAACACTGCAGAAATTATAAATAATTCATCATGTTGAATTGGGTATAGTACATGAAGTCCCCTAACACTGTCACTCCAGTCTAACAGGAAATAAGTGGCCCTGGCCAGCCATAGTCCAGACCCTTCTGGAGGTATGGCTTGGGTAGAGATTACACACTTCCTTTTATCAATTATTGCCAGCAGTGCACACTGAACGAGTTAAGCTGATTTGCTCAGCCAATCACAGCCACTCATTGCTGCTCAGGCAAATTCTTCCATATTAGCCCAAGCTGCACAGAGGGTATAGGCTACTGTGGACTCTCATTTAACATGAAAACATTAAAAATGGTTTAACGCTGAATGGGAAGACAGTGCCAGGGGACTCCAGGCATTATTATCAACTTCAATGAGATGAAGCTGTTACCGTGCCTACAGTGTTTCTTTAAAGTTTACCTTTCATGCTACACACAACTTACTCTTGAATTAAAAAATATTAAACTCAATAACAATGTTAAACTTGTAGAGATGCTAGCAAATTTAGAGATTTTATTGTACTTTAAAACTTTGCCTGCCCCTCAACTGTCAATCAATCCACAGTATAAATCCCTTTATGCCAGCAACAAAGAGGTCAAAGACAAGAATAGAGTGACACAAGAGAGCAGGAGAACCCTCATACAGGTAGTTAATCTGCTCTCTGTCACAGGAATATTCCACCAGCAAATATTTCTCGGTTTTGCAGAAGTATTATAGGATATTTTGACACCTATGCAGTGAATATTTCCCTGCTTGAAAAAGTGTAACTAAGCAAGTCTATTTGCCTCTGATAGGGGGTAGGACCAGAGGGTGGGTGTTACACTACTGTAACATCCACAGAAGAATGGCAGTACTGGAGCAAAGGGTATTAAATTAGTGCCATTATAACAGCTTCCAAAGCAGCAAAATATATAATATATAATAATAATAATGTATGTAATGTAATAATAATGTATCACTATGAGAAATTAGAGATTTACTTATACCTATACCAATAACTATACTATATTTACCTTAGGAGATTTTAAAGTTGAAGAACAAGCCTTTATGGCCATTTTGCCATTGTATTTATTCCATTGTATTTAATATAGTTGTGCAAAAATTAGCTTGAGACAAAATGTACAAAATTAGATGATTTTTTTAAAATTATTATTTCTTCAAAAATAAAGAAAAAATAGAGAGAGCTGGAGGAAAATTCTCAGATAGTTTTCTATTTAAGATACATTGTAATCCAAAGGTTATTAAGCATTAAATAGGGATTGGTGTATGTAGTGAATGTTGCATGAAGCTTTATATTCATACAATATTAAACATTTTTAGTAAATTAATTCCATTAATCTAAGACTGCAGAGATAACAAGTACTTTACTCTAGATCTGTCTACTGAGATAACAAGCGCCTTTTCAAAGCAAAAATGTTATATAAAAAAATATATGGTTCAAAAAAAGACCTTAATCCCATTGTTATTCTGTGAATCGCTGAATATACAATAAACACCTTTAATTTAAAGGAACACTATAGGGTCAGCATCACAAACACCTCCTTGGCTTACATCATCCGAATTGATGATCTCAACCAATGCAATACTTTCCCGTAGGAAAAGTGCTGGATTGGCGGAGATCATGAATGAGGCGAGGCCAAACGCCAGCTTGGCCAATCAGCATCTCCTCATATAGATGCATTGAATCAAACCATCTTTATGAGGAAAGTTCAGCGTCTCCATACAATCGACTTGCTTTTCATCTATACCCAAATTAATTTATACAGGATCTAAATATGGAGTCTTATACACCGAATAAGACTCCACAGGTAATTCCCAGATTTGATTTGGATGAAGTGGCTCAAACTACATTTTGCACAAGTCTAATAATTATAATTTAGGGGTTACACCGCACATGAATGTTTGACCCAAAAGTCTCCACTACTGGACCATTTACCACTGCCCTCTCCACATTTGCTTTGTCAAAATCTTCATAACAGAAGCAGGGAGAGCCAGGGGCCCAGCTGACTGGCTTGTAGCAGTCAGATCATACCATAAACCAATTACAAGCTAAAAGAGCTTAAAAGAGCTTGAAAAACGTTAACGTGGCGAGCCGGTGATCTTTGCAACTTTGGCTCCACCCAAAGGAGGGCAGACATGCTTGGAAAAGGGATGGATCGGCCTGAATTACTGGCAGGTCTGCTGCTTGTCAATCATTCAGGTTGGCCAATTGAGGGCAGCCAATGCAGGGAGCAAAAAAAAATGTGAAAAATTACTAGCGTCCTATATGCCGAATGCAACCTTTATTATGTATTCCATGTCCCTTTCCCTGGCCAGAGCTAAGAGACAGTGAGGGGGAACTAACATAAATATAACAAAGCTATTATGTATATAATAAAGGCAAAGTGAAGGAGATCAAAGATCTCCCTCATCATGCCACTGCAAGCTTCTTTAAGAAGAGAGAGTGAGCCCTGTAGACTCTCTGTCTGCACCTCTGCCTGGGCCTCTCCTTCTCGTGAGCCCGGCCTATTAAAGCTTTGTCTTGGGTTACCACGGCAACGTTCTGACGAGCCAGGGCTCACAAAAAGAACTTGTACCCGGAGTTTGGGGCTACAAAGTACCACCGGACCACCAGGGAATTCCATGTCCCTTTCCCTGGCCAGAGCTAAGAGACAGTGAGGGGGAACTAACATAAATATAACAAAGCTATTTACAAATAAAAAATAAGCATAAAATATAAAGTTGCTCCTCTCACTTTCCACTGATCACAGCCACTATGCCACTGCATCACTTACACACACACTGTATCCACTATAAACACATAATGCATCCCCTTACACATACTACATTCCCTAAACACACATCACATTCCCTATACACAAACAATTTCTACATTTCTATACAAGCATTTACTGTAATCATGGCACATGTTCTATTTTTTTTTTCTTCTAAATTTCTACTACATATGGGTGCATTTTATATCCCGGTGTGTCCTATATTCCCAAAAATATGGTAAATATACATAATTTTTATTTTTCACTTATACATTTATCCTTTATAAAAAATATTTGGTAAACTTGAAGCTTTAGGCAGTTTACAGTGTTCTAGATATTACAATGTTTCACACAGTATCTAAAATGTTACTATAAAAGAAAAAGATCAAATTTTACTTTCTGTAACTTTCCTTTTCCTTCAGATTAGAGACAGTGCTCAACAACAGGAATATCTATGTCTTGACAGGAAAGGCATGCACCTAGAAATTTGAAAGTTAAGACAATATAGCAGCCAAAAGCTTGATATTACAGAGGAGCTCCTGCTAGACACGTTGAAATTAAATTCATTATTTTATATATAATATATAAAATATAAAATAAATTCATTATTTTATAATAATATATATATATATATATATATATATATATATATATATATTTATTTATTTATTATATTTTTTTTTTTTTAGAAAATTTCACTTTTTTATCTGGCCGAGCGTCCATTTGAGTCAGACTGTTATCAGATTTAATATTGTTATATAATATTTGTTATTATACATCATCACTATTTTTTACTTCATTTGTATTGGCATTTATAAAGAAATCACTTGTCACCCCTTTCTGACAGTCATCTTTATGCACCTTGTGTCAGACTGTCAGCTATACTAATCATTGCTCACTATTTTACAATAGACTGTATTTTGTTTAAATTCCTGACTGAAAATGCTGCAGGCAGAAAGCACATGACTTTGAAAAGCAACAGTTGTTTGCAAAATAGTGAACACTGGACAAATGTCAATATACCTGAATTCAAAACTATTAAGAAATGGCATATTATAATATAAAGTTTCATTAAAAATGTTTAATGACAGTTATCCTGTTAGATTGCAAACAGCTGTAGGAGTGGATTTTTTAGTTCTCAATAATAAAAACATTGCAAGTGATAATTTTGTTGGTTTTTTTTTAAAGCGCACCTCACGAACCACATGACTCGGGGTTGTTTCAAAAAGAAAAGAAAATTAAATCTATTCATTGTGCTAATCAAATTCCTAGCAAATGCATAGAGTAAAAGCTATTTACTGTGGATTAGTTTGACCTTCTTGGGCTTTACTGGTACACCATCACCGCTAACTAATGAGGAATATATTTTATTATATTTGCAGTTACTCCACCTGCATGTCTTATAGTTGAATATATAAACGTCTCTCTATAAGGAAACATCTATAAACCTAAATATAGGTTGGTACCGTGCATAACTAATGCAGCAAAATAGTATTTATAATATAGAAGGTAAAAAACAAGAACAAGTTGGGGCTTTGACACAAAAAAAAGTAGACAAATTTGGAGAACAGGAAAAGCAGTATTTTTCAGGCAAACCAACATTTTGGTCGGCTACATCACATTCAACTGCATGTCCACTTCCTTTGAGTCTCCTTTGCTAGATCAAAAGGAGCAGTGGTTCGCAAACCAGTCCTCATGGCCCAACAACAATCCAGGATTTACGTATTTACTGTTTTTGCTGGATCATGAGGACTGGTTTGGAAACTACTGATCTAGAGTATAGACAACAACCTGTATGCAGTTATATCCATTTAAAATACTGAGTCCCAAATCAGGATTGTCTTGCCAGATCTTGTATAGTTGGGATGTACATCGATAACTAAACAGCTATGCCTGAAAAAATTTCTTCTAATGCACAATTTTCATGATTTCCTTAGCATTTATAATAGTAAATATTTTTCACGTGCTTACCGATAATTCGATAATTCATCTATTATTTCACACAGATTATTTTGCAAGATGATCACTGACCCACACTAACTTGAACCAAAAGCTTGAACAAAATAAAGTTTTGAAAAGTGCATCTCTGCAGACTTTCATATTGCCTTCCTTTATCCATTTGTATTTCCCAAAGCAGAATCTCTTAGCTCCATATGCTCAGTTAGATAGATCACATCTTACCGCTAGTGCATTCACAGTTCAGTAGTCATTAGTGACAAGACCTTTATGATGTAGATCATTGTCTGTGACACGTTCAGGATGTCATAAACCTAGCTCCCTTTGTGAAATGCATAACTATATGATGCATCTCTGATGAAGTGTCACTAAAGCATGAAAGGCCTTAAGCTTCATCTTGCCCAGTGCTTGCCCCTATTTCGTCAATGTCCAATTTTAAATAAAGAAATAAAGGTAGATTACACATCTCTATAATGCCAATTGAGACCCTTTTTCTCTTGTAAGTCTGGCTGTTTGTGTTGCAAAAGTATATGGTTTAAAGTTTTAAATGAGTTGTATACTAAACATTTATTGGCAGAAGCCTTTTTAGGTGTGTCCAACCACTGTCATAAAGGTTAAATGGACACTCGAAGCACAAAACTACTTTATTTTAATGGAGTGGTTTCTGTGTATAGAGCTTGCCCCCTCCAGTCTAACTGTTAAATTCTCTGTCATATCGGAGTTTAATAATTTTGTTTATACAGCCCTACCAACACCTCCCCTATCTAATCTACAGTCTCCCTACACATTTCTTGTAAAGAGAGATCAAATGTTTAAACTTCCTTTATTGCACAGGCTGTTTAATTTTGAATTTCTTATATCCTGCTCTGTGAACAGCCTGCAGGAGTCTCATGTGTGTGAATATCTTTTGACATCGGCATACTCCGTACCCAAATTTCCCCACCCTTAACTCTCCAATCTGGTAGAAACCTCCACTGCTTTGATCTCCAGCAAACTCTCCTTTTACCCATCTCAAATCTCACTTGCCCTAACTCTGTACTCTGTAACCTCACTCTACAACTCCACTCTCTCCTCTCAACTTGACATCATGGCACCTCCTACATTTAAATGCAGCAATCGCTCCCAATTACAACCCTGGCACATCAAGCTGACCCGATATCTCAAAAAATGTTCGAGAATTTCTGAACGCTGTTGAAGTCTCACTCTGCACCGGACTTCCTCCACTATAAATGTATGCTGCGTTCCTACACTATGGCTCTTTCCTCTGCAAAAGTAGAAATTATTTCAACACCCTCATAAGCACACTGTCCCGCCAACCCAAATGCCTATTTTACACTTTGAAAGCTCTCCTTCACCCTGTTGCTCCCCCTCCCCCTACCACCCTGTCCACCTCAAACTTTGCATCTCACTTCACTGAGAAGACTTCTACAATCAGGGAAGAGATCTCTAACCTCTCTCCCTCCCCTTCCAATACATCACCCAACCCCACTCACTCCACTGTTCTATGCTCATTCGCACTTACTACAACGGAAAAGGTTTCTGCACTGCTCCGGTCCTCCCGCCCCACCACCTGTTCCCTTGATCCTATTCATTCATATCTCGTCCACACTCTTTTGCTCTTCCTCTCACTAAAACTTTGAATCTCTCCCTTTCCTCCGGCACATTTCCTTCACCCTTCAAGCATGCAACTATAACGCTGATTCTGAAAAAGCCCAACCTCGACCCCAACTCCCCATCCAACAACCGCCCTATATCGCTACTGCCAGGGTCGGACGGGGATACAAAGCAGCCCTGGAAAAAAATCTATGCCAGCCCCATAAGTCATTGCGACATATATTGTCACATGTAATATGTAAGGCTATGTCTTGCCACCCCAGATAATTGAGTTATATATAAACACATATATAGAAATATATATATACACACAACATAAATATATATTTCTTTTTCTAATATAAAAAATTGGTGCTTTCAGAGTAAAACGTTTAATTATACAGTAAGCATACTCACATGCAGACAAAGACAATCTCACTGACACACACAAGCTCATTGATATATAGCCTCATAGACAAACAATCTCACTGATATACATAAGCTCATTGACATAAAAACACAAGATCAGAGATGCACACACATAGGCTCACGGACAGACAATCTCACTGACACAGCTTATTGATATGCACACAAAGTAGAGACAAACTGACACGCACAAGCTTTCTACAGACAAGATCACTGTCACACACACACACTTCCTACAGACAAGCTCAGTCACACACAAGATCACTACAGACAAGCTCACTGTCACACAAATGCTCACTGCAGACAAGTTCGCTGAAACACACATGCTCCATACAGAAAAGCTCACTAACACACACATGCTCCCTACAGAAAATTTTGTAATAAACCTGGTCTAGATATTCTGTGGCCACCCTTTTTCCTGCGAATAAGTCATTGGCACAATGCCACACCTACAATGAAATAGATATGATGCTATGCTTCTAAAACCTCGCTTTAGAGGGATCTGGTTATATATGCAGTGGATAACCCCAGGCTTTATCAAACTGTTCCAAAACAATCTGACAGAATTCATGAGTGGTATGCACCGAACAGTTGAGTTATGTGTCCCATAGAGATACATTGATTCAATGCATCTATATGAGAAGATGCTGATTGGTGCAGCCAATCCTATGCCAACAGAAGGTGTCTAGTAACCTAAACACACCCACACAACTTGACAGACAGACACACACCATGATAAACAGACACACAAACACACACACCATGACTTATATGACCTATACACTCACACTGACTCACACATTATTGCTTGTACTGATACCTGTGTGGTCCAGTGGGTGACCGGCCAGGGGATTGTGAAGGCGGGTGGTATGCCGGGTGATCGTTCAGGCAGGCGGCAAGTTGGAGGATTATGGATGTGTGCAGCATGCTGGGTGGTCGTGCAGGGCGGGCGGCTGGATACGTGAATAGTAGGCGCGAATAGGGAGCTATGCTATCTCTGCTATGCTCCCCAGCACGCAGCTTAATGAGACCGAGGCCGGAATATGGAGCAGCATATTCTGCCACATATCCTGCACCCGGTCTCATTAAGTAGCATTTGAGGGCTTGGGAGCAGAGAGAGCACAGGTCTCCCTCCGGCAGTCAGCAGCCTAAGTGCGGCTGCACCAGCTGTCTGCCTAGTCACAGGTGCCGCGGCCCACCGGGAAATTTCCCGGTACCCCGCTGGGCCAGAACTGCCGTTTCTCTCCAAGATCCTTGAGAGAGTTGTGTATGCAAGATTGACAGACTTCCTCAAATCCAACTCTCTGCTTGACCCGCTTCAGTCTAGATTCCCCGCTCGTAGAAGCAGCTGTGACCAAAGTATCCAACTATTTCATTGCTGCTAAATCTCACGGCCATTACTCTATCCCAATTCTCCTTGATCTTTCTGCTGCCATCGACACTGTTTATCATCAGCTTCTTCTCATTCTCTGTAATCTCGATATACAAGATACTGCTCACGCTTTTGCTCCACCTACCTCTCTCAGAGCTTTTTCAGTGTTTCTTTCTCTGGCTCTTCTCCCCAACCCCTCTCTGTTGGCATTCCCCAAGGTTCTGTCCTTGGCCCCCTATTGTTCTCAGTCTACACTGCCTCCCTTCGTAAATGCATCAGCTCCTTTGGCTTCCATTATCATTTATATTCAGATGACACACAAATCTACCTGTCCTCTCCTGAACTCTCTCCGTCCATCTTCACTTGTGTCTCTGACTGCCTCTCTCGATTTCCAACTGGATGGAGTCTCACTGTTCTTAAAATCAACCTGTCCAAAACAGAACTTCTGGTCTTTCCTTCCTTAAGTGTAGCTACTTCCGTATCGGTCTCCCTCCAAGTCAACGGTGCCACCATTACCTCTACCTCGCAGGCCTGCTGCCTAGGTGTTCTATTTGACTCCGACCTCTCCTTCCCGCCTCATGTTCAGTCTATCGCCAAATCCTGCCACTTCCATCTCAAAAACATAGCTCGCATCCGCCCTTACTTAACACCAGACGCAGCAACGGTGCTGGTCCATGCCGTTGTTCTTTCTCGCCTTGACTACTGCAATCCCCTTCTCAGTAGTCTTAGGTGTTCCCAGACTGCACCGCTGCAATCTATAATGAATGCAGCAGCGATGTTCATTTTCCTGTCCCCCCCGCACCTCCCACGCCTCACCCCTCTGTCAGTCCCTACATTGGCTTCCAGTTAGATATAGGGCTCAATTTAAGTTTCTGGTGCTTGCTTACAAGTCCCTACATAATGCTGCTCCAATCTACCTATCCTCCCTAATACACAAGTATGTCCCGTCGAGGCCCCTGCGCTCTGCCGAAGACCTACATCTATCCTCTGTCCGTACTCCCACATCTGATGCTCGCCTCCAAGACTTCTCCAGGGCTTCACCTTTTCTGTGGAACTCCCTTCACTTCTCCATTAGACTTTCACCCACTCCTTCAAAAAATCTTTGAAAAAACACCTCTTCAGGAAAGCATAGCATTTACATTGTTAGTGGGTTTTCATTCACCACCTCTCCCCCCCACGACTCCTCTCCTGCAACTGTCAAAAATAACCAAAGTTCTCAGTGAATACTTTTCTAGCAACCTATTTTATTACCCCATATAATACCCTTTGTGTCACTACACCCCATTCCCTCTAGCACGTAAGCAGGGCCCTCAACCACTCTGTTCTTGTGCGTCAATTTGTCTGGTTATAATTATGTGTCTGTTAGTCCACCCATTGTACAGCGCTATGGAATTTGCTGGTGCTACATAAATGAAATAATAATAATAAAATTACAGGACAGGAGATTTAAAAAAAAACAAAAAAACAAAGGGACATTCATCACTTTGAGACAACGGTCTCACTCAGAAAGCTTTAGCATTGAACGAGACAGCAGCCTCAGCTGGAGGGTAAAAAGCATGTTTGTATTTCTCTTTTTTCTTATGCTTTCCACACCCACTCCAGTGTCTTATCCCTAGGATTGATGGAAAAATGTGATGATACCGTGTAGGCTACTTTGTCAGGTTTTTCTCTCCTGCTGCTGCACAATGATGATCAGTTTCTGTACTAAGTCGACTGGTGTAAAACGAAGATGTTTTGGTAAAGGGTGGGCGGCAGAAACTCCCTTAGCAGAGAGGCGTGCCCAATAATGTAATCTGACAATGTTTACAAATGTTTAGAACATATTTTTGAAACTTTTCCTTCATTAAAAGGACACTATAAGTACACAGACCACCTCATCTAATTGAAGTATTCTTGGTGCAGTGTCCCTGTCCCCTTAACCATGAAATGTAAAACAATGCATTTTTAGACAAACTGCAACGTTTACATAGCAGGGTTAAGACTGCCTCTAGTGGCTGGTACCAGAAAGTCACTAGAGGCACTTTGTGCAGTTTCATGGAGTTTGACTCACTTTACATGAAAACATCCAGCATCTAGAAAATCTCCATAGGAAAACATTGATTCAAAGTATTCCTATGGGGAAGGCCTAAAGGGCGCAGCACTTGCTGCACATGCGCATTAGATTCCCAAATAGCGGTCACGTCAGCAGAAGAGGAGCCCAATCCAGTGCCAAGGAACATCAGAGTTGGAATCAAGTAAGTGTAAAAAGTGTTATTTTGTCAATCTTTATTTTTCGCAGGGCTCGGTTTAACAAACAGGATTGTGTTGCCACAACAGCAGGTACAAGCAAAGCAAAATGTACAGAGTAAACACTATCATGGCCTTCAATATTTGCACAATTTTTGTTAATAAAATCAAGCTAGGTAAATATGTCTAAAACAGTGGCTTAAACTAGACGGGTAGTTACGAGAGGTACGTTAGACGTAGTGATTAATAACAAGTGAGAAATAGCATGATAAGACAAGCTTAATTCGGTGGCCTAGAGCGACAACTGCTAAACTGCTAAACTGCACATTATTGAACTATAGGATGTCAGGTTAGATTTGCGTGTCTACGGAGTTGGAAGGTGCTGGGGATTACATGGTGATGTATGTCAGAAACGCTAAATGGTCAGTTAGGATGAACTAGGCACATAACTTTGTATAGATGCAATGGAACATGCTTATATAGTATAAGAACAAAACTGACCACTGGAGAGGTTAGCATACAGAGTGACAGTGCTAAACATTAGGTTGTAACATATTGCCAGGACACTGTCATATAATGAGACATTGTCATAGTAATTAAGGTTTAAGCTATAATCTTACAAAAACAGAACTAGGTGACATAGAATGCAAGCATTAGATCAGTCAAGGACATGGAGACATCAAGCATGTCATGTTTTAAAAAAAAAAAGAGAATATTAAAATCAGGTTAATAAACATGCTAGATTAACCACCAACCTCCCGGAACCAGTCAAAATAAAAATGCAAAAAGACAACAAAATGAGCGTGCCTGCTAGGTGGGAGCACAATAGAGAGTATCAGCTCAGGTTGGATCTGAATCAGTTCAGGTTGGATCCCAGAAGGATACACAGGCTCTCAGCTGGGAGCGTTATCTAGCGGGACTGCGGGTTAAAGAATCAACAGTCAGTCAGCCAATACCCCTGCTGGGTAGGATGGCACCTTGAGTCGGGAGAGTCCACAGGAGGATGGTGAGTTTCGGGTATATGGAGGCCGCCCTCCAGGGCCAGCATCTGCGGTCCACAGACTCTGTATCTGGTTGAGGCCGGGTCTCCCCTCTGTTGGGCGCCATGGAGAGCACAGTCGGGCTTCCGGCGGTGTGGTCGGTGCCGTGGAGGCTTCCTCCGTGTGGCCTTCGGCCTAGGAAGGCGTTTAGGACAAACAGTGTTAGCTGCTCTGTGGGGTTCGCCCGATGGAGGCCTCCCCCAAATCCATTCCTCGACCCCCTTCACCACTCTCTCAGGATTAGGCTGCTCCTGTCTGCTGCGGAACTCCCAAAACCTTTGGAAGATACTGTCCAGTTGCTCGATATAGTGCTCCACCGGGTTATTGTCATGGTGTGTTAGCACGGGCTTCTGCCCATGGGACGCGGACGCCATCTTGTGTGGCCTGCTGGCAGTGTAGCTCTGGCTGTAGGGAGTAGCCGGGGCTTGTTTTGCAGTTTGCCCTGTGTTGGTGGGGACAGGGATAACCCACACCGGTCCAAAGGGGGGGGGGGGGGACACCTATGCTGAAGTTTGTGGGATGGTGTCGCCGTGAGAGAGCGGCTGTCTCTCCCGCGGTTTCCCTGCTTGCCACGCTGCGGACTAGGCCGCACTGCCGGGTTCCGGTTTATGCAGACAGAGCTTCAAGATTCGGGTACCGTTTTGTGCCGCTTCGATTGCAGATCAGCCCCCTGGATCAAATAAGTTGTAACTGGTGTGGTAAGTCACTGTTAGGGATTAGATTGTGCCCGTTGCTGCCGGAGCTATTAGCAAGTGCATCCGGCCATCTTGGCTGTCAGGCCCCGCCCCCGGGAATAGTGTTATTAACCCTTTATTGCAGCCGGAGGGGCCCGTGAGGAATGGGACACACTAGTGTTAGGAATACAGTTTTGTATTCCTAACACTATAGTGTTCCTTTAAGTTTGGTTTGTGTATTGGTTTAACCCCTTAAGGACACATGACATGTCATGATTCCCTTTTATTCCAGAAGTTTGGTCCTTAAGGGGTTAAAAATAATTGTCACGGGATGTAGATTTCTTTAAGTAAACAAACTGTGCTAGGATTGCATAAACAAAGTAATTTAACTCCTACATGGCAGAGAATCGAGCAGTAAAACTATATGGGCATGATATATATACCAAAACAACTACAATAAGCTAAAGTTGTCTTCCTGCTTAGAGTGCCCCTTTCACTACTCTATTCTTTGTAAGTATTTCTTACACTTTGCCATTTATGTGCCTCTGGGCATGGAGCCTTTAACACTATCACAGACATTATCAGATTCTATTCTTGCAGTCAGCATTGTGAGAATGCCTGTTTAAAGAAGCATGTATGTCCCCTTTCTCCTTCTCTAGTACAATCCCTAAACCCTTCCCACCTCTTCACATCATATATCATTAGTCTGTTATTTTATTTTATTTTTAATTACCCAGCCTTTGAACACCTTCCCTAGCTACCGCCAACCCCCACACACTCCCTCCCCTCTTCAGAGCAAATGCATGCGCTCTAAGCCTGTGAGATTGGTGACATCAAATGCTTCTCTATTTGACTGGACCGTTATTAAAGGTTCAGATCATTTGATTAGACCTTGGAGAGGGAAGGAGTGATGTGCCTGGACGATGGAAAGGCCGTGGAAAAGAACAAGGAAAACTTCGCCTGGTGCTGGATTCCAGGTGACTATAAAGCAAATGTTATGAGTTTTCCAATAAAAATTAGAAGAAGGCAGAATGACTAGTGCCAAACAGGGCAAAATAAATGTAAAACATGATATAGTGAAAAATGGTTGGAGTAATCCTTTAAAGAAACACATTAAGTGTTTTTTCAGTGTCTCCAACATCTAAAGGGTCTATGCCGGATGAAACAGATACTTGTTTGCACTGCATTGTAAAGATAATACATAACCAAATAAGTAATCCAAATAAATAAATAGAAAAAGAAAACTCACATTGAAAAGCAGAGTAATCTGAATGTACCTTTCCTGCAAACGGAGGCTATGAGTTTATAGGAAAGGTACATTCTGATTTCTCTGGTTTCCAATGTGAGTTTTCTTTTTCTATTTATTTAGATTATTTATTTGGTTATGTATTATCTTTACAATGCATTGCAAACGAGGATCTGTTTTAGCCTGCAGAGGCCCTTTAGGTGTTGGAGACACTGAAAACTTGTGGTTTTGTGGTAAAACTAATGGTTTACATAATGAGCAATCCCTTCTCAAACACATGTTTGAGAAGGTACTGCCCATAGGTTAAACCATTTAGTCTCAGTTTGCATGAAACTTTCTGCAAAATTAGTCATAGATGTTACCTTACTCCCTACAGAATCTAGAAATTCAAACTTCTTTACTTAGACATCTGTTGCTAATGTGCTACCTCTATAGGAACATTATACCATGTGTGGTGGGAGTGCAATGGCTTAACATAGATTAAAGAAAACATAGCACAAATGTTCAAAGCTTTGCATATACAAGAAGAGCTATCCCCTCAAACATCTGCTTTTTCCCCATCTGTAGTTTTGAACAAAAAGCATTCATAATACATATATTTATGGCCATAAAACTTAAAAGCAAGAAACTGGAAGGTACCTCTAGCGCCTAAGTGGTCAGATATAGCCAGTTAGCTAGAATATCAGGCCAAAATGGAAAAAGGGTTCTATAGAAATGCAGATAAGATTTCTTTGCACAAAGCTTTATAGTCTAACTGGAATAAAATCTCTATATCTTTTAACACTGAATACATACTTGAATTTAGCCAAGCAAATTAGAAAAGCGGCATGTTAAATGGGTTCCATAGAATCTATAATGCCTCCCTGAGCTGAGACTGTTCATACTATGGTAAATTTCCTCCTCCTCTTGGAAAGAACCTTATCCGTCCGCCACATCCTAAAAATTATACATACTAACTCTACGTTACCATGCCCTAAATTGTTTCATTTGTTTGTTGAATATGAAGTATGAATGATAGAGTTAGCTGAAAATATAAAGCTATTACGACTCTTAACAATATCAGCTATAACCAGTAGGGATGCACCAAAATTCAAATTTTGGGCCAAAACTGAAAATTCAGTATGCCCTTGGCCGAAAACTGAAACCAAAACAGAAATTACTTTTTTCCCCAAAAAATAAAGGGGGTGACAGTGACTGAGGGAGGGGGTGACATGTTTGTTAGTCCACCTATTGTAAAGCGTTACGGAATTTGTTGTCGCTATATAAATATAATAATAATATAATAATAATTACATTTAATGAAATATTTACATTTCATTTAATGTCATAACTTTAAAAAAATTTAATAAAACATTTTAAGGTCACTTTTCCTTTAATTTGGCAAGATTCTTTTTTAAATAAAAGATATACCGAATAAATCAGACACTCAAATGGTTTGTTAGAGTACCTTTATTCTACCCACCCAAGGCAGTGTTTCAACTGCAAAAAGCCTGCCTCAAGCCTAGAACTAAAAGGATGTCAAAGGTGGGGATAGTGAAGGGACTCTAACACACTCGTTGGATGCCTGGTCTATTATGTAGGCTGTTGACTGGAGGCTTGCTACACTGTCTTGAGGAAGGGACCTTGGACCTGGTGACCACTTTACCAAAATGTGCCTGCGGCCTTCCCCGGAGGGGCAAAGGTTGATGTGAGACGGAGACTCCGGATGGCAGACTCACCATAGCCCAGAAACCTTCATATCATATTTACTTTTACTTATGTTTTAAGCTATTTTTAAATTTTCTGCAAAAAAGGATCTCTTGGGTCTACTCCTACTCTCTCACTCTGCTAAACTAGCCTGTTAATAACTACTATAGCCTGTCTAAACATCCAATGCATATATCCTGACCTACTCCTATCTAAGACAATTTTCATGCATTGAGTAACTTTTGTTCAAAAGTGCAGTTTCCTTGTATTGTTTGCTGGATAACCTTATATGTGGTTTATTATCTTGAATATGTACATTATCCATGTTCTCTTGATGCACATCAAAAATTTATAATAAAAAAAAAAAGTATCTTTACACCAAAACCACTATTAAAACACTCCCCTGCCCATATACAAAATAAATACATTAAAGTCACTTTTTAGTAGATATACTCCAAATGAAAACATGCCTGCATTTAAAGGGATTCTATAGTGTTTGGAATACAAATCTATATTAAATCAATGCTTTCCTATGGATATTTCACTGATGCTTGATGTCCTCATGCAGAGCGTGAGGACGTCCAGCATCATTTACGCGACCTAGAAGCATCGCTAGTGGTTCTCTGGTAGACAGCCACTAGAGGCAGTCTTAGCACTAAAATTTTAACATTGCAGTTTTATTAAAAACTGCTATGTTTTACATTGCAGGACTAACTGGGACAGGGATACTTCATCCAGACCATTTCTATGAGCTGGTGTGATCTGAGTGCCTGTAGTCTCCCTTTAATTATGCATTTTTTTAATTGGGGGTATATCTAAAAACAGCTTGCAAAAGCTGCAGTTCTCTTGTATGTTGCCTCTGTAAGCCCTCCACTTCTAGCCCTGCTCAGACCGTGGCTGCCCAATCACAGACTTTACAATGCAGCTAAATGAGAAGCCTATACAAACTGATGTGGGTAATTATTTGTTTAGCTTCACTGAGCTAAACAAACCAGAAAGTAACAGGACCTATTGTCTGATTGATTGACAGTCAGGGATATGTAACAAAACTAATAAAATTGTCCATTTCTATTGATATTTGCACTTTTTGTAAAATTCAAAATAGAGAACACACTCTTCACACATAAAGCATTTCAGCAAGCTAAAGTGCTTTAGAGGTCCTTTATGGTAAAGTTGTGTTGGTACATTTTAACCGAAACTACGTTTAAATATGAGTGACACTACATTATAATATTTGATTGAACCAGTTGATGTAACAATGACAAACTTTGCAGCCTCACAAAGTTCTAGAAAGTCTTATTTAAAGTATCAGTCACAGCAGTTTCATGTATCCTTTTAGAAAAGGCTTGTGCCTTATTTGAAGGAATTTAAAGCAACATCGGTTTCACAGGAATAGTGGCACATATGAGCCCAATCCCCATGTGTGTATCCAAAATGATTTCTAAATTCAGTTGCAATTTGGGTTTTATGATTATCAGATTTCCTGGTGTACAAATGTGTCTGCTAGTTTTACATCTGGTAATGAGGATGGAAAATGACTGAGCCAGCAGTTTTTCAAACTGGTCTTAATAATTTATAAACATAATTCACTATCTCTAAAATGCTCCAGCAACCCTTACTACACCTACCAGCATGAACTCACAAGATTAACAGATTATTTACTAAACTACATTCTTCTTTTGTTTAAAAGTTAAATCATTACAAAAGCAGTTCTAAAAATAGTCATTAAATCACCATTTAAATTTTGCAAACCCACCTTGACATATTCTGAATGATAGAAATGTTAGAATATGAGAGTGTTCATGAACCTAAAGTGGCTCGGTCACCTCACAATGTTTTTTTTAAAAAAACGTTATGAAATATTCAAACTGACTGTATTGGAATTTCATTTACATTCCAATACAATCAAAAGATATAAGACAAAGTGGAAACTAACTTTGTCTTACAATAAAGCCCTAAGATTCCTCCCTGAAGTTTTGTCAATTCCACCAGTAGTCGCTAGTAACAGCTGTCAGAATTGGTCTGCTTTTTTCATATTGCGAGACTATGGTGGCTCCCACGGTCTACCAGACTCATGCATATATGTCCATGCTTTAATCTCTGTAAATGTGCAAGATTACAGCACTGACATAGCACCTAGCAGAAGACAGGTGCTGACGACAGAAGATTCAAGTGCCAGGTAATGAAGACAACGGATGGCAGAAGCCAGAGGCTACAGATTCTGGTAAGTATACCTTTCATTGCACCCCTCAAAATCTGTACTACCAGCAGCAATGTCACCATGTGAAGCCTTTTACAACAGAGCTCTATAAATTCCAGGCATATGGGATATTTGTCAGCCTATTCCCTTCAAAGCTGGAGGACGGCTGTGGGAGAGTAGAGGCGGGAGGCCGTCTGTAAGGAATAGAGCCAGCGAGGGAGCTGTAATCTTCTTGCTCTGTTCTTTCGTGCGCCCTCAGTGATGCCGGAATATGACGTCACTCCAGCCCCGGCTTCACTACATAGAGCACAAGGGAGCAGAGCAAAAAGAGCTTAAAGATAACCGCAGCCCCACTGGACCCCAGGGAAAGCCATCCACTCCAACTCTCCCATAGGTAGTAAGGCTGGGTGGACTTAAATTGAGTTAAAATAAATTAAAATATGTGGGTGTGTTAGAGAATGTGAGTGTCTGTCTGTCAGTGAGTGTGTCTGTGAATCTGTCTGTGTGTACTTGTGTTTCAGTCGGTGTATGTGTGTATATCTGTCTGTCTGTCAGTGTGTATGTTTAGGTGACATGCCCTCCTCTGATCGCATGGGAAGGGTGTTTTTATTAACCTTTTTTCCCACTCCATGCGGGTCTCGCTGTGGCTAGCAAGCTTGATGATCTCATCCAATCCAACGCTTTCCCATAGAATAGCATTGGGAGGCTGTTGCACGTACACAGCAAAATGCTGCGCCAATTGAATCAATGCATCTCTATGGGGAACATTCAGCACTTTCATGCAGAGCGTGGACACGCGCAACGTACATGCTGTACACTGTGATAGGAAGCACTTTAGTGGCCATCTGAGTGACTGTCACTACAGCTGTTACCAGGCAAGAATGTAAATACTGCCTTTTCTCTGAAATAACTACATTAAGCTGCAGTGGTTCTGGTGACTATAGAGTCCCTTTCAGAATTGTATTTTTGCCATCAAAGAAAGCGTTGTTGGTTTAGAAAAAAAAAAAACTGTCTCCTAACCTTTTTAGCTGGCACCTAGAATAAAAGCAAGTTTATCCAGCCCTGCTTTAAAAATATACAAAAACGGTGACAATTGTTTCTTGCAAAAGCTGTAGTTCTTATGAACAAAATCCCTTGCAAGTCCTTCCCTTTACCATGGAAGTAACTAACAGTGGAGTGGTGCTTTAAAGAAGAAATTAAAGAGCAGCTGATGGACTGCACATGTATTATAATAACATATTTCCAAGGTGCCTCACAGATAAAAGTTACATAGCTTCAATTCATAGACAGTAAGGAGAGAAGGGTCTAGGCACACAAGAGTCATTCCAAGACAACATTTCAACTCAACAAGCAAGTCTTTATCAGTTTGATAAAGACTTTTTTGTTGATTTTCATTTCCAATAAGGTCTGCTTGGATTGACCATTGTGTGTCTGGACACTTACTTTTTAAAGTAGGATTTTCATTTGTGAAACTTTTTGTAAGTTATATGTTATGCTGTTTATTTAATTGAAGATTATATTAGCTTTAGTGTACTAATAATCTTAATTTTAGTAATGACAGGAGGCGAATATTTGCATATCTTTCTTTACTGAAAACTCCAGCAGCATAGAAACAGTAACAACCAATGAGAAAAAAGATATGCTGCCCATAAAAGGGCCTGTCTATGACATCATTTCCTCTTTCTTTGAGGCGAAAAAGTAACAGTCAATACATAAAAACATCAAAACAAGATTAATAATTCAACAACATATAGCGAAGATGAACTTTGGTAGGTCCAAGATGTGACGGAGTGGAAGATGATACTTCGTCCCATAAAGTGGATATTCACGCTGAAAGAAAAAGAAAAAGGTTTCTGGCGTGGCAACGTGTCCGCATATCATAACCATTGATTACTGAACGGTAACCTATAGTAAGATGCGTAGCCTTATACTAAACATAGAACATCAAAATCAGAACGTGAAAAGCAATACAATCAAATCAAAGGAAAAACTGATAATTTACCTATACTCCATGCATAACACCAACAATGTAAGTCATATGCTAACATATACAGCAAGAACCTGCATGCTTACCTGAGCACTAGGACTCAATCCTGAGAAACTAAATAATCTGAGGGGGGGAAAACAAACCCTAGGGCGGGAAATATTCGCCTCCTGTCATTACTAAAATTAAGATTATTAGTACACTAAAGCTAATATAATCTTCAATTTTACCACATGACAGGAGGCTTCATATTTGCATTTTTAAAGCTTAGGCCGAACTAGTGTGAAGGAAGCATGTGAAATTTGGCGGAAATAGAAAGTACGAAACGTACTTTCCCTAGACCAGTCCGCACACCGCATAATGTCGGCTAGGGAGGCGCCTGCCAAGAACGCTTGGGACGCTGCCGCCCCTCTGACCGAGTGTGCTCCAAAGCTAGATTCGATTCCTGCCAACTGAAGTAACCATCGAACCCATCTGGCCAGGGTTGTCGCAGACACTGGGCCGTGAGGCTTCACGTAGGAGATCAGCAGCTGGCCCGACAAGGAGCGTCGGAGGGCGGCTGTGATCTCTACGTATCTCCTAAGTGCCTTGACAACGCACAGCTTGGAGTCAGATTCGAAGTAAGGGTAAGACACAGAGGACGAATCTGATTTAGTCCGTCTTGCGATGGAAAAAGTGACTCCCTCTGGAGTGAGAGAGAAACCGTCCACGTCAAAAGCCCTAATGTCAGACACCCGTCGGAAAGAGACGAGGCATAACAGCAAGGCCAATTTGGCTGAGAGTTGTTTCAGCGATAGCGCTGGGTTGTCTGGCCAACCCCCGAAGGAAATCCAGCACTCCATTCACTTGCCAGAGGTTGGAATATTTGGGTGCTGGTGGTCTCGTCAGTCTGGCGCCCCGCAGTAGACGACATACCAGCGGGTCCTGACCCACCGGTCTGCCTTGTACTGGGACGTGCGCCGCTGAAATGGCCGATCTGATCACGTTAAGGGATCTATATGATCGACCCGTCGAGAAAAGATGAGCAAGGTAATTGAGTATTAATGGGACAGGGGCAGTAAAGGGATCGGAATCCCTTTCCATGCACCAATCACTCCAGGCTGACCAGGCGGAGATGTAACATCTCCTGGTGCCCGGGGCCCATGAGTCCCATAGGAGATCTTTAGTAAATTGCGATAGGCCGTGGACTGACCAGGAGCCCCTGAAATCGTCCAGGCCACCAGTTCCAGACGTCCTTCCAGGACGAGGGGGTGAGGTTCCCCTCGCGGTCCCGACAGGAGGAGTGGAAAGGTAGGAAGTAGGACAGGATTGTCGTGGGACATCTCCAGGAGATCCGGAAACCACGGCTGACTCTGCCAGAGAGGCGCTATGAGGAGGAGCGATATCCTGTGGGTGCGTAAGTACCGTAGAACCCGTGGAATCATTGAAAATGGAGGGAAGGCGTAGGCCCCGTGAGGGGGCCAGTCTTGAAGGAATGCATCCGCTGCTTCGCCCATCGGGTCCGGAAGCCAGCTGTAGTATCTCCGTAGCTGGTGGTTGGTCCTTGAGGCGAACAAGTCTATTGATAGCGGACCCATCCGGTGTCGTATTGCCTGAAATACCTCCCTGTTGAGTGTCCAATCGCTGGTGTCTCTCCAGTGTCGGGAGAACCAATCCGCCGTCAGGTTGGAGACCCCTGGGAGATATTCCGCCTGTAACGTGATGTTCTTCCGTATGCAGAAACTGTAGATGTCCTTCGTGGCTTCGGTCAGGTCTTTGGACCTCGCTCCGCCCAGGCGGTTGATGTATTGCACCGCTGAGATGTTGTCCATGCGGAGTAGGATGCAGCAGTTCGACTTGTCCTTGGCCAGGCTGCGTAATGCGAAGGAACCCGCAATCAACTCCAGGCAATTGATGTGGAGATCGGTCTCCTCTTCCTGCCATGGGCCCCCCGTGGAGGCCTCTGAGCAGTGGGCGCCCCATCCCCACAAACTGGCGTCCGATTCCACGACGAAGTCCGGGGAGGGGCCGAAGATCGCCTTGCCGTTCCAGGCTTGTATGTGTAGTAACCACCATCGCAGCTCTGATCTCACCTCCCGAGTGAGTGGGATCCAATGGTCGTAGGAATGTCCGGTGCGCAGGTATCCCGCTTTCAGCCGTTGCATGGCCCTGTAGTGTAGAGGGCCCGGGAATATCGCCTGAATGGATGAGGACAGGAGTCCTACAATCCGAGCGAGCATCCTGAGCGGTATTGAGTCCATCCTCAAGACTCGCCTGATTTCTTTTCTTATAGAGGTAATCTTTTTCGAGGGAAGGCGTAGTACGCATTCCCTCGAATCGATGTCGAAACCCAGGAATTGTACCGACTGGGATGGAGAGAGAGACGACTTTTGTCTGTTCACCACGAATCCCAGGGACTCCAGTAAGTGAACTACAAATCTCGTCTGCGATCGTAGCCTGGACGCGGATTCGCAGAAGATCAGCAAATCGTCCAAGTATACGAGACAGCGTATGCCCTTCGTACGGATGCGAGCCATCACCGGTCTCAACAGCTTCGTGAAGCACCACGGAGCCGAGCTGAGGCCGAACGGCAGACAAGTGAACTGGCATATCCGTCCTCTCCATCTGAAGCGGAGAAATTGGCGGTAATCTCTGTCCACGGGAACCGTGAGATACGCGTCTTTGAGGTCCAGGCGTGTAAACCAGTCGTTCTTGACGAGAAGGTCTTGTAGAAGATGGATACCCTCCATCTTGAAGTGTCTGTAGACCACAAAGGCGTTTAGTTGTCGGAGGTTGATAACCGGTCGATACTCGCCTGTCTTTTTCTTGACCAGGAAAATATTGCTTATAAAGCCTCCCCCGTCTGGCGCGTATTGAATTGCGCCCTTCTCGAAGAGCGTGTGAATCTCTTCGTCCACCAGTCTGCTTTGCTCTAATGACATGTGGATCGGGGGGGGGGGGAGTGGTTTGAACGGGTTGTGCGGCAAAGTCTATTACGAAGCCGCGCACCGTTTGGAGAACCCAGGTGTCTCTAGTAATCTGTTCCCAGTTCTGGAAAAAAGAAGACAGGTTGCCTGCAATAAACTTTGGGACACTGGTTTGTACAGTTGGACTCACCATTATTGAAGCGGCCGCGGCCCCTGAAGCCTCTGGTCCTCCCTGCACCTCGGAACGTAGAGGGCCTTTGTGAGGAGGACGGGAAGAAGGTCGACGTCTGTGGAAGCGACCTGGAACCTGAGGACCAAAATCGGCTGGCGGCACGGTTCCGCTGTCGGCCAGCCCTTCCAAAAACACCTCTTGTGGGAGGAGTGTGGAACACCTGCCTGAGGGAGGTCTGGGCCTTATTTAAGGTTGTGAACAAGTTCACATGTCGCTTCAGCTCTGAGATGAAGGCATCACCAAATAGTAGGCCCTGGGCCTTCGGTCCGAATTCCTTGGCTCCCAGTTCCAGGAGCTTGCTGTCGATCTTGATCAGCGCCGATCGGCGTCTCTCAACGCAAAGTGCAGCATTAGCGTTGCCCAGTAGACAAATTGCGCGTTGGGCCCACTCGCGTATGGCATGAGGGTCCAGCTGCGAGTCCTGGTTGAGGGCCAGGTCAGCGAGATACAGCATCTTGGCTATGGGGCCTAGCAGATCTAGCACCTTGTCTTGTGCCGCCTTCATGCCCTTTTCCACCCCTTTGCGCGGGTCTCTGCCCGAGCGCGACATAAACACTACCATAGTGTCATCGAATTCTGGCGTCAGTGCCACTTTGTCGGGGATCAGCGGCCTAGGGCATTCGGCCCGGAGGCGCGTCCGTACCTCCTTTTCCAATGGCTTGCGCAGCCAGTAATGAATGAATTTTGCCAGATGTTCCGGCAGTGTCCATTCCGAGGACCGAGGGTGTCGGATGGTACGCGGGTCAAATAACAGTATCCCCTGGTCATCCATAAAGACCCCATCTCCGGGCGGCCCGGTGGGGCGGTCGTCGTCAGCATCCTTGGCTAGGAAGGTCTCCTTGACGTAAGTGGAAGAAGTGGGTGGTAGGTCTTGCCACTCCTCGTCGTCTGAGGGTGAGCCGTCCCTTTGCCACTCGTCCACCACATTCAGGGGGTGTGGGCCATAGGTCTCGTCCTCGTCCGAGGACAGGGGTGCGAAGGGTGCGGGTTGTCGGTCCGCGCTCTTCACCTGCTTGACGGGCATCTTGCCCCTCGCTTTGGCGGAGGGGGGGCTTGAAGCCTTTCTGTGCCTTTTGGCCTTGGGCACTTCGGAGCCCGAGGCATCCGTGCGTTCCGGCGGGCTAGTGTCGCCTTGATTGTGGGGGAGGGCTCGCAAGAGGGCCTTTTCCACAGAAGCCGCCACGGCGGCATTGATCATGGCCTGAAAGTCTGGGTTATTTTGGGTATCCTCCATGATCCGAGGTATCTGTGACCTGTGGGGTGAGAGCGAGTTTCAATGGAAAATCGTGGAGGTTTAACGTATTGGCAAAAATTTATATATCGGTTCCCGCCACAACCGGAGTAACCCGGTGTAGGGGTATATGTATAGAAGGCTCGATGCACGTAATATAATCAGGTAGGGCTGTATATAGTAATGAAGCCCTCGTGCATACGCTCGGGGTTCACCCTGGGTGGTGTGCCGTGGAAACCAGAGGACACCCACATCAACCAAAACAAAGTGGGCTGTAGCGCCCTGCATGCGTATCTGGGGGGTCACCCCAGGTGGTGTGCCATGCAAAAATACCCAGAGGACACCCACATAAATTTCACCCTCAGGTGCAGTAATGAATATGACCCTATGCAGGGTAAGTATATGAAAATTACCCTGAACAGGTAAGGAAATTCCAGCAAAATCCCTTGAGGGATGTAAATATAGGCATATGTCACTTTAAATTGCTTTGTCCTGTCAGTGCAAGGACTATGTGAGCTGTATACAATGAGCCTTCAAATACATATATGTACCATTGCATGCATTTATTCTTGCCTATGGAGGCAGATACACAGGAAAAATGACACTGTAGAAAAAACTTCTACCCTCTGGGGGTAATAGAATGTGATCCTCCCCTGCCTGAACGAAGGAGGCTAGGGGAGAAGGCGGGGGAGCACCCTTGAGGGCAAAACCCCGATATTGGCAGCGGTCGGGTGAGTACCGGACCGCTGTTTAGGAGAGAGACGGCCGCCGCGGATCTCGCGATAGCCGCGAGATCCAAGATGGCCGCCGGCCGCGTGAGGAGAAAGCTCCCGCTCGCGGCCGCGAGCGAGATGCCGAACGCGGCAAATGAAATAAAACAAAACCCCGGCTACCCTCCACCCGTCCCCACAAGCCCCTGTAAGACAGTGAAACAGGTCCGCGCGGCGGGCGAGGCACAGAAAAAGGCCGCGCCGCCCGCGGACCGCAGAGAGGGAAAGACTTCAAATAAAAACAGGGACAGTTGAAAACAGAGAGGGGAAAAAACGGGTACAAGTAGTCAGGGCAATAATGTATGATAGAAAACTAACAAAAACAAGTACACATAATGATTATCAAGCAGATTAAACGTAAGGAAGTAGTAGGAGAAAAATACTCTGACCTGTTGATGGCTGGAGCAGCAAAGAAAGAGGAAATGATGTCATAGACAGGCCCTTTTATGGGCAGCATATCTTTTTTCTCATTGGTTGTTACTGTTTCTATGCTGCTGGAGTTTTCAGTAAAGAAAGATATGCAAATATGAAGCCTCCTGTCATGTGGTAAAATTAACAACATCTCACCTCTTTAATTTTAATTTACAAGGCATGCAGGGCTATACAGCCATGAAAAAGTGAAAGTTCCACTTAGATGTAAATTCTGATACATTAAACCATTTCATACATATTGTATCAACCAATGTTATATGATGCACTTTGTATCTTTCTTTTGGTATTGAAATTGACAGAAAAGAAAACGTTTGAACATAGGCTATGTGTTCTCCAAATAAAACATATTTGCTTCCGTCCCCACCTATGTACAGTGAATAAATGGTACAATATGTGACAAAAAAGCAACAGAGTGTGTTAAACCCACACCTCTATATATAACTGTACAACATTTTTGACTTTCGTAATAATGAAACAGCTTCCTCTCGGGATGTTTCAGAAATAAATGGCAGAAAAGTTTAGCTGACAGTCTACATGAAATTAAAAGGGCAGAAGATATGACAATCTATATGAAACACACTGTGCAATAAGGGAAGTTAACCCATTGAAGGAACACTATAGGGTCAGGAAAACAAACATGTAATCCTGACTCTATGGTGATAAAACCTCCATTGGGTGTCATGCCCCCGTTAAGAGGCAATAAAACTTCCCTTATTTCTCTGAAAAGTCACAGTGTTTACATGCCTGCAGGGTTTACTCACCAGAACAACTACAATAAGCTGTAGTTGTTCGGGTGACTATAGTGTCCCTTTAAGGACATTAGAACGTTTGTTCCATGATAAGGTATTGTTGCATGCTGCAAAAAGGGTTTTGGCATCTTGTCTACTCTACTAATACTTACACACACACTCACACAATTTCACTCAGTGTATTTTGATATTAATCCCTTAACCCCTTAAGGACCAAACTTCTGGAATAAAAGGGAATCATGACATGTCACACATGTCATGTGTCCTTAAGGGGTTAAAGCAGCACTGTCATGCCGAACTTACCTTTCTTTAATCGATTCCGCTTCTCTCCCTCTGTCAGGATCTTTCCTTCATTTCTGTCTGCTCTAGTTTTCTTTAAAACATAAGACTAATTTGTAGTAGGGACTACTTTGTCTTATGGAGGTTTCCTAAGGTATGACCAGCAGAGGAGCAAAGTGTGCTTCATTTCCGGTGGTCAGAGTAATTTTCCCACAATTATCACCTTTGATCCGTGATCTTGCGATGCTTCCTGTCAGTATTCCCGAACATCCTGTCACTTAGACAGAACGCTGGCGAAACTACCGAATTTCGTACTAACAGAATGAGAACAGTTTCTCCATTTGTGTTAGGACGCAATTTGGAACTGTTCGGATCGGAATTGCATTCGCATGAATGAAACTCCGATCCTATTCGTGCCGTGGCAGCATCTTGCAGCCACTTAGTAGATTACTCCCTAATTCCCATGGTATTAGGGTGCGATCTACCAAAAGGCTAAAAGACCTAAATTGGTCAAAGTTAGCGTCAATATTTGTTTGTGTTTTGGCCAGTGTTTGTGACTAAGTGGCTACTAAAAAAAGACAGGACATACCCCACTTGCAATACCTTGTGTTGTCTACTATTGCAAATGGTATGCCATCATGGGGTAAATTTTCATTCCTGGGCTACCATACGGTCTGAAAGACACCGTAACCAATCTGGCGAATATCAATGTAAAAAAAAGAAACATAAGCCTTATATTTGACTCTGTAACTTTTGAAAACACCATAAAACCTGTACATGAGGGGTACTGTTGTACTCGGGAGACTTCGCTGAACACAAATATTTGTGTTTCAAAACAGTAAAAAGTATCACAGCAATAATATTGTCCGTGTAAGTGCGGTTTGTGCGTGAAAATTGCAAAAAATTTCACTTTTACTGGCGATATCATCGTTGTAATACATTTAACTGTTTTGAAATACCAATATTTGTGTTCAGCGAAGTCTTAGAGTAAAACAGGTTTTATGGTGTCTTGGAAAATTAGAAGGTTAAATATAGTGCTAGCAAATGAAATTTTCTGGACTTTCTGCCTGGGTTATCAGGCAGGTCCCGCAAATTGTTATTAATAAAATTATATATATATATATATATATATATATATATGATCTAAGTATATATTATTTTACACTGTTTTTAACCTTTATTTTACTTTATTACAGGCAGCAGGGGGACTACCTGTCATTCCAGGCACTCCCCCTGCTGGCACTGCTATGGACGGCTATTCCATGAAGGTATGCCATGATGGTGGTAATTCTCATTTCTGGGCTGCTATCTGGTCTGAAAGGCAACATAGGTCCAGCAAACCAAAATGGCAAATTTCAATTTCTAAAAACTAATATGGGCAAGCCCTATATTGACCCTGTGACTACCTGAAATACCATAAAACCTGTGCATGCGGGTACTGTTGTACTCGGGAGACTTCACTGAACACAAATATGTGTATTTTAACAAATATGTGTATTATAACTTTCTTCGTTATGGATTGTAGACTGTTCCTCCTCTGTTGGTTGGAAATGGTGGATGTGGCAGATACTTGGTAAATCCTTAGCCGGTCCAGGTCAGATATATCCAGGGTGTGGACTCTTGTATAGGATAAGTGGGCTGCGCGCTCGGGACCCTTCAGCCCCTTCACAGAGCCTTTGAAGGGACCGGCTAAGGATCAGCCCCTTCACAGGGCCATTGAAGGGACCGGCTAAGGATTTACCAAGTATCTGCCACATCCACCATTTCCAACCAACAGAGGAGGAACAGTCTACAATCCATAACGAAGAAAGTTATATCTGGAACTGGATTTTTCCCTTTTTCAGCAGAACATATTGGTGAGATCCACCCATATACAATAGTGTGTACACACTGGTGACTGTATATACATTTTTTCATTTTTCATTTTTTTCATTATTAATTTTTCTTTTCGTTTTTCTTTTTCCATTTTTTCCATTATTGTATATATTGTATATACTGTATATACTTCTCTGTCCACATTGGTCAATATTCCAGATTGAGAATTTCTCACACTACTACAATGTTTATTATACTTATATGAATTTAACTCTTGTAAGGATACCGTGTATTTTACATGACATCACACTGGTTGCCATAGGATACTTGTCATTCACAGTATCCATTTATTCATCTTCGTTGTACATATTTAAAATATATATGAAATTGTTTCACTATCCATGATTAAATACCTACTATCTTTTTGCCTTATTTTGAGTGCAGTATCAATTATTGTATTATATTATTTGGAGGTTAATGGGCCACCTTGATATCTTGCACCGATACAGATATAAGAGTGCCTGTACATTTATATTATTTTTTATTTCTAGATTTTATTCATACTAAATTGTGTTTTTATATATAAATATTTGATTTGAAAGCCTTGTTTCTTCCAAGCAAAAGTATACATCAGTGTGGGTGCACTTAATAAAAAAGAGGTGAAAAGGCAAATTAACATCCAATCAGCAAAATTTAGGCCACAATAGCAAAGATGAACCCTCGCACACATAGTCTTATTTACAGAGAAGAAAATTTGGCCACATTTACTGTAAAGAATCATATGGGCCAAGACCGACATGTTGACAAACTATTAAAGTAGAAATAGTCACCCTTTAAACAGTGCAGTTTTACTGACTAGTAGCAGCATAATCTGGAGAAAGGCGGTTTTCCTATTTAGCAATTTTAGGTTTTCCTTCCTGAAAATAAGGAGACTCAGCAGTTCAATGCTTAATATTATGTTGGATTAGTCTTCACAACAACTTTAATAAAAATGGCAGCACCAAAAAAAAAGAAAAAGAATTACAGGGCACTTTTTATGCCCAAAACAATTTGACCATACGATTGTATTTGTACACTGTGCTAGCATTTTTGCTAAGAAATGTATAGATTAGGAGAGAAAGATATTTTTGAATAGGTTTTTCTTCCCAGCGGTCAGTCAATGTCAAGGCATTGACTGACATGGGTGAGCAGAAAAGACCTCCCTACAGGAGGTCCCTCTGCTCTCCTCCCATAGCAATGCACTGTGGTTGCTATGGAAACTCCCTATCTAGATCTTTTAGCACTAGCTAGGGAGTATAGGAGTAGAGTGACATCACTGACGAGATTTGCCCTGCTTGTGGATGCGTCCCAAGCAGGGTGAATCACAGAAGGCTTTGGACAGAGTTAAGGTGGAGAGAATGAATGTCAGGTATTTTCTCCAATCCAGCTGCATCTGGCAGTCAAAAAGAGGTGCTGGAATGGAGGTGAAATACATTTTTATATTTTACATTGAATACATCATGTATCTTTATTTCAGGTTTTCATGACAGGTTCACTTTAAAGTTGTATTCCTGACACTATAGTTCTAAAACCACCGTTTAGGTGGTCAGCCTCAGTCAAGGAGGCAGGGCGGAAGCAGAGCCAAACACCACCCTGGCCATTTAGCTTCTCATCATAGAAATGCATTAAATCAATGCATCAAGGTCAGCGCCTCCACGCTCTAAAGTCTACAAAAAAATTACATTAAAAAGCCTGCAGGGACATACTATACTAAGCTGTAGTTCAAGCATGTCAAACTCAAAGTGTGGCACGGGCCACATAAACAAGGTTTAAGTTTATGTGGGCCGCACACACACACATACTCATAGACAGACACATACAGACACACACACACACACATACTTGCTGACAGACATACACACAGACACACACACACACACACACACACAGACAGACAGACAGACACACACAGTCACTTACAGACACACACACTCGCTGACAGACACACACATACTCGCTGACAGACACACACATACTCGCTGACAGACACACACATACTCGCTGACAGACACACACATACTCGCTGACAGACACACACATACTCGCTGACAGACACACACATACTCGCTGACAGACACACACACATACATAAAAATTACATTAAAAAGCCTGCAGGGACATACTATACTAAGCTGTAGTTCAAGCATGTCAAACTCAGTGTGGCACGGGCCACATAAACAAGGTTTAAGTTTATGTGGGCCACACACACACACATACTCACTGACAAACACATACTCACAGACAGACACACACACTTGCTGAAAGACACACACATACTCACAGACACACACATACTTACTGACAGACACACACAAACACTCACATACGTGCTGAAAGACACACACACATACTTTTTTTTATTGCTCCCTACCTTATGGAGCCGATGTGGGGCACCTCCCTGGGGTCCTTCCTGCTACTCGCTGCTTCCTCAAGTGGTTTAGTGGTGCTGGATGCCGGAATATCACAGCATATTTCGGCACCCGGCTTCACTTCAGTCGGCGCACGCGAGGGAGCAGTGAGGAGCAGGAACACTGAGCTCCCTCGCTGGCCCTCCTCCCTGGCCGGGTAAGTGTTAGCAGAGTAGGCACCTGCAATATGGGGAAAGCAGGTGGCTACTCTGCTATAACACGGAGCATGTACTCGCGGCTCGCCGGGCCGCAAAGACGGTTCTTGTGGGCCGCATGCGGCCCATGGGCCGCGAGTTTGACATGCTTGCTGTAGTTGTTCTGGTGACCAACGTGTCCATTTAAGCTATGGTCCAGCAAAAGTATAAAGGTCAACCATAGGCATATCCACATCATGCCACATTATGCTGAGTCAAGCAAACACTATCCGTGTTATTTACTTAAGTGAGAATTCAAAGTGAAGTTACATTTTAACAGACTACTTTACACCCATGAAGCTTCCTGAAGTACTTTATAGGTGAAGAGTGTCCCACAATTGCAGTTTGTAAAATAATTAAACTCCCCTTGCTGTCAAACATGCAGGAGGGTTTCTTCCTGCATCTATTAGCTCTACTTGAGTGTGCCTGCCTCCCTCCGCACTCCTCAGATTAGACCTCAGTTCAGCTTGCTTTAAGTGCACACTCACGCATCAGCCAACACATGCACACACACCAGGTGCACGCACATGCATGGAGGAAGACTGTCCCGTAAAAAGACTGAAAGTCTCTTCCAGGGAAAAGGCATAGAGCTGGCAAAGTTGCAAAATGAATACATTGGGATATATCTACTAAACGGTGAATATTTTTTTTTTTGCCCATTTGGGCAGTAGAGTGTTCCTTTAAGGCCAGACTAAAATGAAAGCTTGGCTAATTTAGCAATTTTTTCTCTTTGAATTGTCAATTTAGTAAATAACAGCGGCAGCCTTCTTCAGTGTGTATACAGGATATAATATGCAGTTACCAACTGCATTACATTTTTGTGTTACGGAGACATGTAAATTCACATTATTTTAAAGCAAAACTGTCATTCCCCATTTTAAATAGGTTTACTTTATTATTACATTTAACAAATAGGTACCTACTATATTTAACAAATAATTATTGTGAGGGTGTGGAAAATAAAATAAAATGTTGACATCCACACTTCCTGAGATTGGATGCCTCCCCCTTAGCTCAGTCTTTGTTATAATCTCTGTCCTTTGCATATGGCAGTCAGCATAGACATTAAAGTGGTTATGTCACCATCTGGGGTCTTTGCATATTTTCCAGAAACCCCTGATTGTGACATTGCCATTTGCAGTGCAGTTGCCAAGGTGTACAGGGGAAGTTAAGTTTTATTTCATTTTTTTCGCTTAATCTGTTAGATTCTCTTCAGCTCCTGGTGCTTTATCAGCCAGAAGCCTGTGAAAGTTCAACACTGAGATCTATATGATCCCACAAAGGCAAGGGTGCCCAAAAGGTATATCCCCAGATGTTGTAGAACTACAACTCCCATGATGCTCTGCGTGCCTTTACAATGCTTTAGAATCACAACGCATCATGGAAGCTGTAGTTCTACAACATCTGGGGATCTAATTTTTGGGCACCCTTGCACTAGTCTCCACAGACAATGCCTTTTACCCCACAGCTGGGAAACATGACAGAATATAGTGGCAGTAGCTTCAACCTTTGTCAAGTGCTGTCAGGCATAGAAAATATACATAAGACAAAGCAGTATATCTTTTCACTGCATTGGAATTTCAGTGAGATTTCAAGAAAGTCAAGTGAGTATTTGAAAAAGTGTTTCTCTTTATGAAATCCATTTTTGGATGGGGGGGAGGGGTGCTGTGACAGAGCCGCTTTAAAAAAAGTTTGTATTTTTCCTCTTCATTCCCAATGTTTGAAAGGCCTTGCCTGGTCTTACCTAGATATTGATGTAATTTGCTAAATATTTAATGAGCTAATCCATCCACCATGACCACTTCAGTGTTTTGCAGTGATTATGGTGATATAAGTCTGTATGTGCAGCATCACAGCTTGAAACAGGGCACATACAAAGATATTGGCATGTAATGGGGCAAGTGACAACCCCAGCACGTGACTTAGGCAACTCGGAACTCTGTCAATTATGTGCATATTTTAAGTCAGTCGTCAGCAAGCAGAGCCTGCAAGGGAAAGGGTGTTCTCTATTCCACTTTCCTGCCTCCACTCATTTCTTTTTTACGGTAATTTCCCTCCCCAGTCAAACATTCCAATCACTTTTGAGGCACCCTGCTGATGTCGGATGTAGAAGGGTTATCAGTAGCTTTGTTTTAAAGTTAAAACATTTTTCAAAACTTTTAACAATTAAGGGAATAGGGAACTAGTATTAATGCCCAATGAAAATCAACCTAAAAAAAAAAAAAAAAGACAAAGAAATGTTTGAGAAGGGTTAAAGTAACCCTTTAATATAAGAGTATAGAATGTTATCACATGACAGGAGGCAGCAAAGACGTAAAACGTATAGCGTTCGGTAGTTTCCCTATGGGTTGTTTGTTCGTGAGTTTTCGGTGTTCGTTTTTCCCACCGTTCAGTTATATGACCGGGTGCATCCTGATGATCCTGATGAAAGTCCACAAGAGGGACTGAAACATTGATCTGCCCTTAATATCACAATTAAAAGTTATGTTTTAAAGAATCTGTGAGTGCAGCCAACCATTACTACTATTTATACATTGGAAATTGGCTTCTGTTCACCTTGCCTGCTACAGGGACCTGTCAAGGTTAGCATTAACCTAGGGGTGGTTCAGCCGGTCAGTTTTATACCTAGTAACCCGGCTCAGGTGAGCACCCATATACTGCTGCCGAGTGGAGCTGTGCTTGCAGTCTCCTTTTTCCTGGGTGACCCCCAGCATTGCCTTTACATACATTACTAGGACCCGAGAAACATTCGCCACCCAGGCTCGGGAAATTGGACACATGCACTTTCGTGCTATGGAATGCACTGTACAAAGAGGTCCGCAAGCGGCTGAGATCAGAGAGCACTCCGGATAAGGTCGTCTTTACCCCAGAATTTGACCAGATGATGCTGGCCTTCATGGCACAAAGGGGTAGAGACCCAAGGAAAGAGGTCGAGAGAGTGTAAAAGGGAGCCCAGGATAAGCTCATTCGCCCGGGTTCTGACCCCAACGGATGAGGCATACACCCAGGCTGACTCCTTCCAGCAGATAACGCGCGCGGTGTTCATGAGTGGACCCAGAGAGGTTTTTGCTTCCAGGGCAACACAAATGTGGCCCTCTTTTCAGAGACGCTGGGCAGCCTTATTCCGAATTGATGGCAAATTGGTAAACCTCAGGGCTAAAGAATTGGGCCCACAGGCCTCCATTGTCGCTTTGCCGTCCTCCATTGCTGCTTTCTCTCTATTAACTTAGCGTTTAAGTTCAAAATATGAAGCCTCCTGTCGTGTGATAAAATTGAACATTATGCTAGCTTTAGTGTACTAACAATCTTAATAATGACAGGAGGCAAGCATTTCCCCTCGAAAATTGAATTTCCCTCCCATTCAGGTTGGTTCACATCTCCAGGTAGGTGATGTATGTTATCAATATGGTACTGGTCTGTTTCTTGTGACTACGTAATTGACTATTCCCTCTAGATAAAAATTTGATATATGTATAGATAATCTATATTAGGTAGCTATATTATGGTATGTATGTTATATTTTATAGATCACGATAGATTGGGATAGTACCAAATTATTGCGCACCTTTTATATGAGGGTTACTCATACTCATATTGTTCAGGTTTACATTTCATCACTAAAATGCACTCGGTCTCTTTCAGCCTAAAAGATATAAAGAGATCTTCTACATCAAGCATACAAGTATATTCGTTCTTCCTAGTTTTGAATGAATCTAAGCGTTCTTCATCGTTCCTGGAATTTGAACTGTCTTCGGTATTCCATATGGTTCTTCAGTTGATTGTGTGACTGGTGATGTTGATGTTATCAAGAGGAAGTGACTCAGTGGAAGGCGTATCTTATACGCTCTGCCTGTCTCTGATTGGTTCCTTTTTTTTCTCTCTAGGTCTTTGCTGCTATGGAGTAGAAAAGGAAGATTATGCAAAATACTCGCCTGTCATTATTAAAATTAAGATTATTAGTACACTTAAGGTAGCATAATCTGAGAAATTATTTCCTTTTTAACATACTTCTAAAGCACGGTTTCAATATGCAGAACAGCACGTATAATAGCAAAGTGTCATGGGGGGTGGAGGGGGGGAGGGAAATCTCATTATGGTCTATGGTTTTGATCCAGTAAGATTTTCTCAGGCAACATCGTTAAACCCTCAGAGCAGTTTTACATAAATTTCAAAACATGCTTCTAAAGAATGGTCATTATTATATAAAATAATCTATACATTGTCCCCTTCGAAACACAGTAACATGAGGTAGGAGAACCTCTAGACACTCCAGAGTAAAAGTGATTTTAAAGCATTATATAGTTTTCAAGAAAAATAATATAATAAAAAACAAAACCAAACAACAAAGCACAAAAATAAAGCTGCTGAGCAAGGAAAGGTGGATAGCAGATAGCAGATAGTCCTATCACAGACCAGGAAACCAACCAGAAACCAAGAAAACCAACCAGAAGCCTCTGATAGTGGTCTATGTGGCGTGATCTTACGAGTTACGTAGTGAAACACCCCTGCAAATGCTATCAGTTTACAGAGTTGTGCACAGTATTTTTCAGAAAAAGTATGTGCGCAGCTATGGCTCAGGTAGAGTTAGTAGTGTGTGGCTTTTCTATGCACCAGTTGAACAGATTTGTACAGCATACCAACACGTACATTCATAATCTATGCATGAAATGAGAATATGTTGTTATGGTACTAATAGTTTGAACTCAAAGAGACACTCCAGACATCAACACAACTTGTTTGCATTATTATAGCTTTTGGCCTCTGTAATAAGATAAAATAAGTAATTGTTGCAAAAGAAAAAGTGATTTGCAGCATTTTGCATCTTAAAGGTACACTGTAGACTCCTAAAGCACTTCAGAAGTGCATTATGTGTGAACAGAGTGCTCTCTTTTTTGTATTTGTCAAAAAGTACAGATTTTAAAGGCACTTTTCTAAATTAACCTTGTTATATACATCCTGGCTGTCAATCAGACATCCATTTACTTCCTGGTAGTTAAGTTCAGTGAAGCTAAACTCAAGAGGCAGGAAATTCCCCAGAGCACCCGCCTTGCAAAGATTGTTCATTGAGCTGCACTGGGAATCTGTGATTGGATAGTAACACACATATTTGGCTTGGGGAAGAAGGGGATGGCTTACTAAAGTTTTAGACAAGGGATCTCCAGCTTTTATAAGCGGTTTTATTAGGGATCGACCGATATTGATTTTTTAGAGCAGATACCGATACGGATATTCTGTGAACTTTCAGGACGATATAATTTGCCGATATTCTGTTCATTTACCATTTTGGAAAATAAAAACTATTTCTAAAGGTAAATGCACAAAATATACATGCCACGTGTAGTGGATGCAGTGTGTTTAGACAGGGGAGCTGTGTGTGTTTGTGTAGTGTGTGTAGTGGATGCAGTGTGTATTAGTGTAGTGTGTATATAATGAAAGCAGAGTGTTTGTGTAGTGTGTGGGTAGTGTGCGTAATGCAGTGTGTGTGTAAAGTGAATGTTGTATATACTAAATGCAAAGTGTGTGTGTTTGTGCAGTGTGTGTATATAATGAATGCAGAGTGTGTGTTTGTATAGTGTGTGTGTATATAATGCAGTGTGTTTGTGTAGTGTGCATTATATACACACTATGCAAACACACTGCATTACATACACACACTACGCAAACACACTGCATTACATACACACACTACGCAAACACACTGCATTACATACACACACTACATTATATAAACACACTACACAAACACACACTGCATTATATAAACACACTACACAAACACACACTGCATTATATAAACACACTACACAAACACACACTGCATTATATAAACACACTACACAAACACACACTGCATTATATACACAGTGTGTTTGTGTAGTGTGTGTGTGTGTTTGTATAGTGTGTGTATTTAATGCAGTGTGTTTGTATAGTGTGTGTATATAATGCAGTGTGTTTGTGTAGTGTGCATTATTAAACACACTACATTATATACACACACTATACAAACACATTGCATTATATACACAGTGTGTTTGTGTAGTGTGTGTGTATATAATGGAGTGTGTGTGTGTTTGTATAGTGTGTGTATATATTGCAGTGTTTGTGTAGTGTGCATTATATAAACACACTACACAAACACACTGCATTATATACACACACTATACAAACACACTGCATTATATACACACACTATACAAACACATTGCATTATATACACACACTATACAAACACATTGCATTATATACACACACTATACAAACACATTGCATTATATACACAGTGTGTTTGTGTAGTGTGTGTGTATATAATGGAGTGTGTGTGTGTTTGTATAGTGTGTGTATATATTGCAGTGTTTGTGTAGTGTGCATTATATAAACACACTACACAAACACACTGCATTATATACACACACTATACAAACACACTGCATTATATACACACACTATACAAACACATTGCATTATATACACACACTATACAAACACATTGCATTATATACACACACTATACAAACACATTGCATTATATACACAGTGTGTTTGTGTAGTGTATGTGTATATAATGGAGGGTATGTGTGAGGGGGCATTTTTTAATTAAATTATTATTATTTTTTTATATTTAATTATTAATTATTTTTGTTGTCCCCCCTCCCTGCTTGTTGCCTGGTCAGGGAGAGGGGATATAGCATTCCCTGGTGGTCCAGTGGTATGGGCTGAGCTGTGGGGGGGTGGGCAGCAAGCGTTTACTCACCTCCCAGCCGTTTACTCAGCTCCCCAGTGTAAGTCTCGCGGCCAGTGTCCCGCCGGAGCATTGCCATGGTAACCCGCGGGTCTCGCAAGATTTACACTTGGGAGCTGCTGGGTAAACGCTTGCTGCCTGCCCCCCCAGGACCGTGGGGCTTGTAATGAGCCCGGTGGTCCTAGGAGGTATTATCGGCAATATCGGTATCTGAATTGGCCGATACCGATATTGCAGAAAATACCGAATATCGGACGATTATATCGGTAAAACCGATAATGGGTCGATCCCTAGTTTTTAGATATATCTCAATAAAACAATGCATAATTAAATGCATGCATGTTTTCATTGGTCGGTATATCAACTAAACAGTATTTTTTATTTCGGCAGTGGAGTGTCTCTTTAAGTATGACCCCACCGCCCATTTCCCTCATTTTAAGATACTTTCTAGTTGGGGATTCCTACACAAAGGTATGTGATGTTAGTGTTCCATAACCAGACGCTTCCTATCTCCCTTCTAAGCAGTGTATATGGTTATGAAGTTTGGAGTATTCCTTTAAAGAAACACTCCATAAAATATATATATATATATATATATATATATATATATATATATATTTAGTAGATTAACTTGCAAAGAAAACATGCACAGATTTTGTGTCTGCAGCTATTGCAAGCCCTCCACTTGTTCAGTCTTCTTTTTTCCCCATTGAGATGATCTAACCACTAACTTGCACACTGATTTTCATTCATAGGTTTTCACAGGAGGTTGCGTATGTGTTTGTATATACGCACACACAATTGCAGAGTTATTTTTTGTGTACAGGAATCTGATAGTGCTTGCCCACCATCATGCACTTCCTTTAGCTCAGCTAACATAAACGGAAGTAATCCCTCTGGCTCTCTAAATGCACAAGGGGTGCTGCATTAATTATAAACATGTCGACTTCTATTAAAAGCAGCACTTATCAACTGAAAAAATAAAATACTCTACACATATAGCCAAAGTGCTTTATGAGTTTGGAGTGTTCCTTTAATTAAACATTCCAAGAGTTTGGGCTCAACAGTCCAGAATATTATTCTGGTATGTGTAAAATTCAAGGCCAAATATTTGACACCTGAGATTATTTGCAAATGCTGCAATTTCTAATGTAAGTCTCGCTTAATTATTTTTTATCCTTTTTTTTATTTTTATTCTTTACATTGACTATATAAAAGCATTAACATATAATTAGTTTCAGTCTGGAATGCCCTTTACAAGGGGTACTTGCATTTACCACCAATAGACATAATGCATTTGCATGAATGCATTAAAAGACCTATATTGTCATGTTTTATCAACATTGCATTGCAAAAACAAAATGTGACATTTTCCTTACTATCCCTGGTCTCTTATACTCGTGTCTACTAGATAATTTCTAGGTAAAAAAAAAAAAAAATACTGGGCATGTGTCAATGGAAGAGAAAAAAAAATCTTGACCAACTAGCCCTTCTCATTCACTTGAAACAATTAAAGTAATTAATGAAAACTTTTGGAGATCATAGGCAAGAGTACATAGCTACGTTGTAAGTCCTTGAGGACATAGGTGGCATTGGTACATTTTAAATAAAATGTCACGCTTTATTTCAATAAAATAAAAAACACAGGTTTTACGGTTTTAAAGTTACACAAGATAAGCTATGGTAATTTGAGACAGCCTGTCCTGTGTGGACACTCAGTGGTCAATAACTGAAGGCTAATGGCACAGGCATCTTCTTGCACATAATTTAATAATGATCCTAATGCGTTTCAACATCTTTCAGGATTTTCAGATGGGGACGACTTGGCATTCTCATGCATGTGAAGTAATACAATAGAGTATTAGTTTCATTAGAATACTACACTGCTATAGAAGCCTTACAAAAGTGTTCTCAGTTTAACCCCTTAAGACCGCAGGACGTACTATGCCGTCCTTATTTTGGTGGCTCTAAAAGCCGCAGGACGGCATAGTACGTCCTGCGATCTTATGTACTTACCCGGTCGCCGGCGATCCCACGCCGGCGATCGCGGTATGGGGGACTTACCTGGGAGCCCAGGGAGTCCCCCTGCGTCCTCTTCAGCCGCCCAGGGCCATGTGATCGCGAGGTCCTTGCGAGGACCCCGCGATCACATGGACGGCATAGCCGTCCAAGGCATTGCCAGCAGGGGGAGTGCCTGTAATGACAGGTACTCCCCCTGCTGTCTGAAAAAAAAATAAAAAATGTTAAAACAGTGTAAAAATAAATTATATATACTTAGATCATATATATATATTTATTATATATATGATCTAAGTATATATATACACACATACACATAAATATGCATACACTGTCTACGTGTATTTTAATATTAATATATACATAATTATATATATTAATATCAAAATACACGTACAATGATATTGATTAAATATATATATAATTTTCATTATATATATATTTATATATAATAAAAAAATATATATATAAATACGTTAAAAAATAAATAAAAAAATAATAAAAAATAATAAAAAAAAATAGATAAAAAATATATAAACAAGCGTAATTTCGTTCTAACTGTATTTTAAAATTAATATACATATATTGATATCAAAATACATGTAGAACGAAATAATATATATATCTATATACATAAGTATATACGTATATATCACTATGTATATACCTATATATAAATAAAAATAATTAAAAAAAATTATATACATATATATATACACACATATATATATACACACACATATATATATAATAATTCTACGCATATATTTATGTAATAATTTTACATAATTAGGTCATTTTATTAATTACAATTTGCAGGACCTGCCTGCCAACCCAGGCCAAAAGTTCAGGGAATTACATTGTCTAGCACTATATTTAACTCTGTAACTTTCCAAGACACCATGAAACCTGTACATGGGGGGTACTGTTTTACTCGGAAGACTTCGCTGAACACAAATATTAGTGTTTCAAAACAGTAAAATATATTACAACGACGATATCGTCAGTGACAGTGACATTTTTTGCATTTTTCACACACAAATGGCACTTACACTGACGATATAATTGTTGTGATACGTTTTACTGTTTTGAAACACTAATATTTGTGTTCAGCGAAGTCTCCTGAGTATAACAGTGCCCCTCATGTACAGGTTTTATGGTGTTTTCAAAAGTTACAGAGTCAAATATAAGGTTTGCGTTTCAGTTTTTTCACATTAAAATTCGCCAGGTTGCCTTTGAGACCGTATGGTAGCCCAGGAATGAAAATTATCCCCATGATGGCATACCATTTGCAATAGTAGACAACCCAGGGTATTGCAAATAGGGTATGTTCAGTTTTTTTAGTAGCCACTTAGTCACAAACACTGGCCAAAATTTGCGTTCAAATTAGTTTTTTGCATTTTCAAATATTAACACTAACTTTGGCCAGTGTTTGTGACCAAATGGCTACTAAAAAAGACTGGACATACTCAATTTGCAATACCTTAGGTTGTCTACTTTTGCAAATGGTATGCCATCATGGGGGTAATTCTTATTTCTGGGCTACCATATGGTCTCAAAGGCAACGTAACCAATCTGGCGAATTTCAATGTAAAAAAACTGAAATATGTAACACGCTATATTTGACCCTGCAAATTCCCAAAACACCATAAAACCTGTACATAGGGGGTACTGTTTTACACGTGAGACATCGCTGAATACAAATATGTGTATTGTATTGCAGTAAAAGCAAACAGTATTATGACATTCACAGTTAGAATGTCACGTAGAACTAAAAAAATTTTAAAAATTCTTATTTTCTCCCATTTTTTAAATATTTTTTTCATATTAAATTATGTTCCATACCTAAATATTTGATGTTAAACGAAAGCCCCGTTTCCCCTGAATAAAATGATATATAATAATGGGGGGTGCATTTAATATGAAAGAGGTGAATTATGGTTGGACAGACATATAGCGCAAATGCCAGGTTTTGTTTACGTTTTTTTGGATCACAACTTGTACATTTGGCTGCGGTCTTAAGGGGTTAAGGGACCACGAGATGCATGATGACTCCACTGACTCAATTATATACTGCCCACTACTACAAGTTCTAAAAAAGTAACAGATTAATTGGAATGTTTCATTAATTTACATGATTGATGCAAAATATATACCAATGTTATTTTGCCACAGAGTTTCTCTTAATAGCACCAACACACTGATTATTTCTTCCTTTATAAAGTAAAAAGTTTTTTTTTTTTTTAGTTTCTTTCATTGACAAAACGGAGTGGGTTAATACTGTAATAGCAAGGCCCATGTTCTTCGCTCCTGACAAACCAATATTATGCTGTAACTGAAGGCGTAAGCCAGTGAGCAGGACACATTATACTGATATTTGGCAGTGCATGATTTTGGAGGGAGAGAGAGAAAATATATATATATATATATATATATATATACATACATACATACACATACACACATACATACATACACACAAAAAAATGTTATGGTGGGGAAGAATTGTGATTGAAAACCCCTTCCATCTGAAGTCTGTGGATAGCTTAATAAAGCTATTTTGGTGTATAGATCATGCCCCTGTAGTCTCACTGCTCAATTCTCTGCCATTTATGAGTTAAATTCCTTTGTTTATGAACCCTAGTCACACCTTCCTGCATGTGACTTAAACAGCCTTCCTAAACACTTCCTGCAAAGCGTCAAAATTATTTAAAAAACAAAAACAAAAGAAACATAGAATGTGACGGCAGATAAGAACCATTCAGCCCATCTAGTCTGCCCAATTATTTTTTTTTTTTTTAAATACTTTCATTATTCCCTGGCCTTATCCTTTAGTTAGGATAGCCTTATACATATCCCACGCATGCTTAAACTCCTTTACTGTGTTAACCTCTACCACTTCAGCTACCCTCTCAGTAAAGTAATACTTCCGGATATTATTTTTAAACCTTTGCCCCTCTAATTTAAGACTATGTCCTCTTGTTGTGGTAGTTTTTCTTCTTTTAAATATAGTCTCCTCCTCTACTGTGTCGATTTCCTTTATGTATTTAAATGTTTCTATCATATTCCGCCCTGTCTTGTCTTTCCTCTAAGCTATACATGTTAAGATCCTTTAACCTTTCCTGGTAAGTTTTATCCTGCAATCCATGAACCAGTTTAGTAGCCCTTCTTTGAACTCTCTCTAAGGTATCAATATCCTTCTGGAGATATGGTCTCCAGTACTGCGTACAATACTCCAAGTGACGTCTCACCAGTGTTCTGTACAATGGCATGAGCACTTCCCTCTTTCTACTGCTAATACCTCTCCCTATACAACCAAGCATTTTTTAAGTTTTTACGTCCAAGATGCATTATCTTGCACTTATCCACATTAAATGTCAGTTGCCACAACTCTGACCAAATTTATAGTTTACCTAAATCATTTGCCATTTGGCTTATCCCTCCTGGAACATCAACCCTGTTACATATCTTAGTATCATCAGCAAAAAAGACATACCTTACCATCAAGACCTTCTGCAATATCACTAATAAAAATATTAAAGAGAATGGGTCCAAGTACAGATCCCTGAGGTACCCCACTGGTGACAAGCTAATGCTTCGAATATACTCCATTGACTACAACTCTCTGTTGCCTGTCACTCAGCCACTGCCTTACCCATTCCACAATATTGGAACCCAAACTTAAAGATTGCAATTTATTGATAAGCCTTCTATGTGCAAAACTGTCAAAAGCCTTACTGAAATCTAGGTAAGCAATGTCTACTGCTTCACCCTGATCTATTATTTAGTTACCCAATCAAAAAAATCAATAAGAATAGTTTGGCATGATCTCCCTGAAGTACACCCATGTTGTCTCTGATCTTGAAATCAATGTGTGTTTAGATGTTCAACAATCCGATCCTTTAACATGGTTTCCATTACTTTCCCCACTTCTGAAGTAAGGCTAACTGGCCTATAGTTGCCCGACTCCTCCCTACTACCTTTCTTGTGAATGGGCACAACATTCGCTAACTTCCAGTCTTCTGGGACTACACCTGTTAACAATGATTGGTTAAATAAATCTATCTGTTAATGGTTTTGCTAGTACACCACTAAGCTCTTTTAATAACTTTGGGTGTATTCCATCAGGTCCCATTGACTTATTTGTCTTTACTTTTAACAGTTGAAATGGAACCTCTTCCTCTGTAAATGTATGACTCATTTGTCCTTTTTCTAACTGAGGCCCCCTTCCTTCATTTTCATCTGTAAATACTGAACAAAAATATTAATTGAGGCAGTTAGCTAGACCTTTATCCTCTTCTACATACCTTCCTTATTTTGTTTTTAATCTAACTAATCCTTGTTTTACTTTCCTTTTCTCATTTATGTATAAAAAAAAAGGTTTTGTCCCTTTTTTTACTGACTGTGCTATTTTCTCTTCTGTGTGTGATTTGGAAGCTCTTATAACTTGCTTAGCCTCTTTATGCCTAATCTTATAGATATATATAATCTTATAGATCATTCTGTCTTCCTCACTCTGATTTTTTTTTTTTTTATAACTACTAAATGCTAACTTTTTGTTTTTTTTTACTATTTTGGCCACATCTGCGGAGTACCACAGTTGTTTCTTGAATTTTTTGCTTTTACTGACAAGCCTAATGCAATTTTCTGTTGCCTTCAGCAATGCAACTTTTAAATAATCCAATTTCTCTTGGACTCCATTTAAATTGCTCCAGTCTGATAATGACTCCATTACACATATTCTAATTCTAAAATTCTGTTTTTCTAAAATCTAAAACTTGAGTTTTTGTGTGGTGTGTTCTTCTATTAAACCACACTGACTGATGATCAGTAGATCCTAAACTTTCACCTACAGTAATATCTGATACCAAATCTGCATTTGTTAACGCAAAATCTAGTATTGTCTCCTTACGAGTTGGCTCCTCAACGACTTGTTTTAGAGACAATCCCAGTAGGGAGTTTAGAATATATGTGCGCCTGGCACAAGCAGCTATTTTTGTTTTCTATTTCACATCAGGAACATTAAAGTCACCCATGATGATAACTTCCCCCTTCATTGTCATTTTAGCTATTTCTTCAACTCTTCTATTTGTCCTGGGGGCCTATAAATCACACCTACACGAGTTACTGTGTGATTGCCAAATTCTAACGTAACCCAAACAGACTCTATGTTCGCCTCACTAACTTTTATTAGGCTAGATTTTATGCTATCCTTTACATATAGGGCCACCCCTTCCCCTTCCCCTTTCTGGGCAAATCTAAAAAGTGTATCAAAATAATTATTACACAAAACATGGAAAGTGATCTCTAACATGACTGGAAGCACACGGACAGGCTGTAAGATGTGTGGTTTGCTTATTCCTGATTTTTACTGGAGTAAATAACAGTTATTGATATATGGATAGATTTTTATTATTCAGCAATTATAGTAAATATATATATATATATATATATATATATATACACATACACACACATATATACCATATATATACACACACAATTGACAAATGGTGCCTGTACATTTCCATGTGTGTATTTATTGTTATATTGTTGTTGTTGTTCTCCATGTGTCTTTGGGTAGGTGTACATATAACCCAGGTGGGAGCAGCTGACAGGTCTATTTACACATACATGGACACACAGACCCATAGAACACAGTAGACACGTGTGGGTACAGCCTGTTCACTGACACTGCTAATAAACCAAGCCGCCAATAATCTCTAATGGCAGTACACATGACTGGCAGGCCAGACACTTACTTCACCCGGGAGCCCATGGTCTCCAGTCTCCGGTATCCCGCCGGGCTCCTCTCTCTATCTCACTCCCTCACTCACACAGCGCCATGGTCACCGTGCCGCGCAGGTGCCGCGAGGGCTGCTGGAAGTTGTAGTTCTTGTCGCTCCGTCTACTTCGCCAGCGCCGAGCGACTAGAACTACGACTCCCGAAATGCCACGCGGCGACGGCCGGCACGGGCTCTGCCCATGGCGCACTGCGCAGGGAGACTGTGCTTGTCACAGCTTGAGAAGGTCCGCTGACTGGTGTCTGGTTTACAGAGAACTAGGGCGACGTCCCCTCCAGCAGTCAGCCAATCAGAGAGCGGGAGGGAGATTACAAACCTTCCTGTCACACTAGCACTCATTGCAGAGGGATGATGGCTGTGTGGTTGTCTCCTTGTTGGCTGTGCATCATGGTAGTTGTGAATGAAAGATGAAGTGTGCTTTGCTCACATAGATATTGTATGAGATATTTTTTTTTATTATTTAAGAGTTTATTATAACATTTAAAGACAATACATAGTCCCCAATTCAATTTAAAGGAACACTGCAGCCATCATAACAGCTTCATTAGAAGGGAGAAATGAAAGAATGTGTCTATGTCGCCTCTTTATTAGCATTGTTTGTCCTGGCATTGCTTAGTCTGAACTGGATTATGAAGTCATTTGTTATCTATTTAATAGAAATTTAATGGAAAACAAAGCATTTTGTGACAAAAAAAAAAGTTGAGTGATTTTCAGGGTTTAATTCAATGATGTATGTACCAGATGAGTGACAGTAACCCTTGCAATTATTGTGTTAATAAAATTAAAAAAAAGAGGGGGGAGGGGAGGGGGATGGCCTGGGCATCATGGACGCTGGCTGCACATCAAGTGAGCTCCTAGCTTGACTCGCCTATTTTGCCTGATTTTCAGACCGCTAGCTTGCTACAAACAACTGAACCTGTTACCTCAACCTGGTGCCCTAAGATATACCTCTGAGACTTTGGGGATCCTACCTACAGGCAGGGCCGGCCTTAGGCATTTGGGCGCCCTGTGCGAAAAATCTTCACAGTGCCCCCCCTTCCCGTCCGCCCCCTCCCCCACTCCTTCCCCCTTCCCACACACCCTGTCACACACACACACAGGCAGACAGCTATACACAAACACACAAACACACGCAGGCAGTCATACACACACAGACACACACAAACACACACACACAGACATAGAATGTGACGGCAAATAAGAACCATTTGGCCCATCTAGTCTGCCCAGACAGTCACACATAGGCAGTCAAACACACACACAGGCAGACAGCCACACACACAGGCAGGCAGTCACACACAGACAGCCACACACAAACACACAGGCAGACAGCCACACACACACAGTCACACACACACACACACACACAGACAGTCACACACACAGACAGACAGCCAAACACACACAGGCAGACAGCCACACACACAGGCAGGCAGTCACACACACACAGACAGCCACACACAAACACACAGGCAGACAGCCACACACACACAGTCACACACACACACACAGACAGTCACACACACAGACAGACAGCCAAACACACACTGGCAGACAGCCACACACACACAGGCAGACAGCCACAGACAGACAGTCACACACACACACACACACACACACACTGGCAGACAGTCACACACACACACAGGCAAACAGTCACACACACAGGCAGACAGCCACACACAGTCACACACACAGACAGTCACACACACAGAAAGTCAAATACACACACAGTCACACACACAGGCAGACAGTCAAATACACACACAGTCACACACACAGGCAGACAGCCACACACACAGACAGTCACACACACAGAGAGTCAAACACACAGTCACACACACACAGGCAGACAGCCACACACACAGACAGTCACACACACACAGGCAGACAGTCACACACGCACAGGCAGACATTCACACACACAGGCAGGCAGTCACACACACACAGACAGCCACACACAGGCAGACAGCCACACACACACACAGTCACACACACACACAGACAGTCACACACACAGACAGACAGCCAAACGCACACTGGCAGACAGCCACACACACAGGCAGACAGCCACAGACAGACAGTCACACACACACACACACTGGCAGACAGTCACACACACACACAGGCAAACAGTCACACACACAGGCAGACAGCCACACACAGTCACACACACAGACAGTCACACACACAGTCACATACACAGGCAGACAGTCAAATACACACACAGTCACACACACAGGCAGACAGCCACACACACAGACAGTCACACACACAGAGAGTCAAACACACAGTCACACACACACACACAGGCAGACAGCCACACACACAGACAGTCACACACACACAGGCAGACAGTCACACACGCACAGGCAGACATTCACACACACACACACAGGCAGACAGTCACACACACACACAGACAGTCACACACACACAGGCAGACAGTCACACACACAGAGTCAAACACACAGAGAGTCAAACACACAGTCACACACACAGACACAGTCACACACACATACACAGTCACACAGACACACACACAGTCACACACACACAGTCACACACACAAGCAGACAATCACATAGTTACCTCTGTTCCTTGTGTAGGCAGTGCAGGTCCTGGATTCTGGTTGTTGGGGGAAGCAGGGACTCCTTCCTGCTTCCCCTGCAGCAGTTACACAGCATTTAGCTCCGCCCCCACGCACAGTAAGCCCCGCCCCCGCCTCACAGTAAGCCCCAGCCCCGCCCCCGCCTCAATTTTTTATTTTTTTTTATCCCGGCCGGCCCCATGGCGGCCGCACAGTTCGCACACCCCTAAGGCCCTGCCTACAGGTACTCTCCGCAAAAGCATGACTGCGGCCTAACCCTGCTGCCGCATAGGTGAAACAGCCGATTACCGCTATGCGCAAGTAGTAACGTCTGCTACACAAGTCCCCCCACCCCCCTCTGGACCGATGGGCGATATCCCGGCCCCCATTGGAGCACAAGTACCTTCAGGTTATGAACTGTGGGCAGACACGAGACCCACAAGGCGAGCTTAAATTGGCCGCTGAACTGTAGATGCTGCAATCACGACCAGACCTCAGTACCCAAGAGCGGCTTAACTCATTCACTGTTAGATTTGATGCGATCTGTCGGAGAATCTGGTGCCAACTGCATGACCAATCCCGGAAGCCTTCACCTCCTGCTCATCTGACACCCCACACCGACAGTCTGGATGTCTTTCTTTCCCCCAGGCCGGGGGCCTACTTGGAGCATAGGGAACGCCTGATTACACCTTCAGCCGAATGGAGAAGCGGTGCTGCTGTCCTCAATGACCGCTCTTCTTTCGAGCTAGGTACCCCTCACCGCCGTCCATACACCCAGAAGGCTGTCTGAATTCCAGAAGACCCATGGGCCCACAATCCTGATGATGGTATCAATGGACTTAAGGCACGGGTTCCCCCTAAGGCCTTGGGCCTTGCGAATCCATACTCTGCTGGCAACAGGAAAAAATCAGTCTCCACGGACCTGGAGTGTGGATGGATGACATGGGATACGGTGGGCCCTTTCTCACATGGAGCAGAAACACCAAATACCTGATGGGACTGCCATATACAGGAGTCAGCTGACAATCAAACATATTCTGAGGGATGTCCTACAGTTCAGCTGGGCCACAGTGACATCAGCAAATATCTCTTGACACATATAACCTTTCGTTTGTTTTAGTTAGACCTGTTGTCTTTTTATCTTTTATTTCACTCTACTATCTACTAATAAGCCTAACCCCCGTGATGATTATAGCACACTTTGATGCAATGCTTAGCCTGTGACTACTAGCATGTAACTCACTGCAGCCCAATAGTTAATCTTGTCCCAGTGGTTAGATCTCACTCTCTACATATCTTCATTGTAGCGATGCTTATGTATTAGCAATATCACTCATATCATTCATGTCTTACATATCTGATTTATAGAGTGTATCCAGAGCTTAGACATGTATTTCTAACCTGTTTTCTTATATTAATATAAAAGTGTGCCAAAATACTCAAATACCATGTAACCATCTAACTATATGTCTTGCTGAGCTTGCCCTAGCTGTCATGGCATTGCACGCCCCATGTTATATCTTGCACAACAAAATAAAGGTTTTCAAAAAATAAAAAAAGAGAGAAAAAATGTTTGAATCCTTTACTGTTTTACCTTTTTTGAATGGAGTGGGCCAAAATCCCCGGTAGTCTATCATGATTTTGTAATCTCTTTCTCTTATGGTATGGTGGTGGTTTTAAGGACCACTAAAGCTATCACCAAACAATGAAATAGGGTTGGAAGGAATGTAGCAATGTATAAAACCTTTAGGATTCATCAGTAAAAGGGCATTGTAGTGATTTCATAACTGAATTTACACAAGGTCAACATTTTCCAATTTTTTTGGAGTACAGCTAAAATGGAAATCTTTTGCAAGTCTACTATTTTGTCCCTTATTAATGAATAAATGTCAAGGACTAACATTATAAAAGAAGGCCAATGGGAAGATTCCATGTCATATATGATGTCATAATGAGGCACAAGGAAGCTAGGGATAAGTGGGTGTGCATCAGAACACAGAAGAGACATCATCTCTATGATTGCATGGTGCTGCGAAGGACAGGTATTGTGACAGACATTATTTTAAGCCATTATTTCACTTATTCACCCTATTATAACTGCAAAACAAGCCTATTTGCCACAACAGGTCCTAATTAGTGATGGTCTGCAACACAACAGAGGTGATTTCTAAATTCAGCCTATGGGAACTGTCTACTCAGATGCATAGCTGGCAAACCAGAAACTGTACATAGTTTATTTTCCTTCATTTATTTAATCCCTTATTTATCACTATGATTGGCTACTGGCTGATATTATACCCCAATGGATACATGGTGGATACTTACCTACCATGAGTCAACTACATCTACAGTGAAAAACCATAAATGTTTTCTACCATAGCAACTAGTGAAAACACTATTTTAAAACTTCTGGATTGACATCAGATGTTCAGGTATGTACATGAATCATATATTTCTCTACTCTACTATATTCCAAATAATGGAGAAGTTTATCCAATCTGGAATAACTAAAAATAGGACCCATACCAAACACTACAAATCTTTCTAGAAACCACCAGATATAAGAACAGAGGAAATGTATTTGGCACCGCCAAGTCCTGCCACATCTGATGCCTTGTTCATACCAGATCTTCCTGGTAATAATAATGCATCTTCTCTGGCAGATGAAGTCACTGCCTTGTTATGGCTCAAGCTGGAAGCATATTTTGACACCATACAACACACCATTGGCGATCTTGCCAATAAAGTGGTAGCTAACTCCTCCTGGCCTGATAGCATTGGAAACAGATGCAGTGACTTCAAAGACACCTCAGCTCAACTACATGACCAACTTAAAAAGCCATCAGACATCATTACACAACTTCAAAGCCCATAACACCTTATCCAGGATCAATTTATTTTTGGCTTTCCCTGAGCTAGCACCTAAGCACGCAAAAATATGCAACATTTTGGTTGTACTCCCAACAATCCACAAAAAATAATATAAATGGTCTAGACTCAAAATAACTCATAATCATTACAGGGGTGAAATAGTGCTGCCCATTATCAACTATCCTTTTTAATCTAGTGCTAAACTCACTTTTTAGATATATTCACACGTCTACGGACATAAAAGGAATTGAACTATTCCCTCACACTATTAAACTTCTGTTTTGCTGATAATCTTTTACTGTGTCACATCCCTTCCTAACACAATCTCCCTTTTTGATCGATATGGCCTTATTACAGTTTTTTTCAACTTGATTGGTCCAAGTCAACAGCACTAAGATTAGGCCCTGGCACACCAATAAGACTAAGGTCAAAACTACTCTGTCATGGACATTCTCCTTCTTATCCTCCAGATATTATCCTCCTTGCTACTTCTGGCCCTGGTGAGGGATGATCTTTCTAGAAGTGTGCATCTGTATTTCTCAAGAAAAAACACTCTTTTAAATATGTTATAGTGTCCAAACTTCTCGACCTTTGACAGGCTTTACCCATACTACACTCATAAAACAGCTTTTCTCCAAATTTCTTTGGCAACAAAAATGTCCAAGAATCGCAATGCACAAGCTATCCCAACCTAGTTATAATATAGGTTTGAATATTCCAAACCTAAAACTTGATACTTTAGCAGCATACTATTAACACACACTAGACTGGATAAAAGGTGCAGGACAATTCACAGCAGTACATCTAGAACCACAATTAATTCCTGGAGTGGCACTCTCTCAGTTGCTCCACACCCCACTCTACTCTGTTCCAGAAGAGGGATGTGAAAATCCTCTATTAGCATTCAGTATTAAAACATGGAAGCTGGTGAGAGCAGAGAGTATGTAATCATTTGCAAGTGGAACAGATTATTTAAGATGGGGATTTTAGATGTCATTATATTGCAAAAAAGCCAATAATTAAAATTCATACTTTTCTTAAATTTTTGCGTATTGTTACAGTGGAAAAAACCTACTTATTTGTGCATTTTTCATCAGTTAGAAAAAGTGAATTTAATAAGCAGCAAGAATCTATTATTTGTGTAGGTGCTATGTGTATTTTACTCTCTTCCAAGAGGCACAAGACAGCTACTAAGGCACCAATGGCAATACACCAGATTAATTTCCTTCTTATGTAACCCTCGCTTCCAAATGGGGATCCTTAATACCCATATAGTTCTTGGTCAACTGCAGGCCAAACCAATATATACAATTTCTTGGATGAACTCAATAAATAAGTTCTAACACCCCAACAAATGAAACACAAGCTTACTGACTGCAGATACGTAGTTTGATAGGTAATATCCTACCACACCTACCACATTGGAAGACTGGGACCACTCTATCGACTTCCCACTTACACAACCCACCTCTTCATTATACTCCATAAGCTCACTTTACTCCCAAATCAGACCTAGTCTAGACCACATGACCACACAATTAGGTTTGCCAAGATGGACAAATAATTTTACAACATTAACTTATAGCAACAACAGTCAAACTTCTTAAACTTCTCCCATCAGCTTTCATCAGGAAATCTATTTGAAGATCGCACATCATGCGTATTATTTCCCTCAAAAGCAATTTTTTCTAAAACAAAGGGACAACTTTTTAAAGTGGGGGAAGAAGGCAGCAAACATTTATCACCGCACATATCCTTCCTATTCCATATGGATTGGATAGAAGACTCTCTAAAAAAGTATTTCTCACCTGGCAACCTTATATCAACTCACTAGACAATTCCACTCAGTCCAAAATTAAAACCACTTTTGAATTCACACATTAGTACTTAACCAGGGTTATAGCGAGCCAATCCCCCATGGTAATAAAACACAAACCTTTTTATGCTGGACATGCCGGATATGTTTCCCCAGATGTTGCGTCAAATATATTGTACTCAGGCGGCGGACCTTATTTATGCCAATGCCAATTTACACACAATTAATAAAAGAGAACTAACTCATTTTGTTTTTTATTTTATATTGTTCTTTAATTCTATTTATTTTATTTTCACAAAAAATGTCATGCAAAATATGTTTACCAATTAGTCATCAACTTGCCGCTTTCAAAGTAATACAAGATAAATGGAAATTGATTAGATATGGGTAACGTGAAACATTGCTGTGGAGAGAAATGTACATTCCTTTCTCCCAGGGACTGGTGAAGCCACCAGGCCTATCTTTTTGAATAAAATTGCAGAAATATTGGTTTGTAAGTGTAAAATAAATAGAATTACAAGCCCACATTAAAACATTGTTGTTCTCAGATACAGCAATATGTAGGGCATCAAAAATAGAGCTTCTCAACAAAAATGTTTACACGCATATGTTCTCATTGATGATGGCAAGTCTGGGATAATGTGAGCAGGTTGTGCCAATGCCAACTGTCATCACTTGCTCAATATGCAACCAGAAGGGGAACAAACCCACACACTATACATTTTTGCTACACCCATTACCTTTACCAAGATTATCCTTATCCATGCAATCTTCCCCCAACATGCTCCAAGGCCATTTATCCTGCACCTAGACTGCAGAGTTATGCAAGATCACAAGTCCCAGTCCAATCATGGCAGATTATATGTCAGGTATAACTGTAGATGTATATAAGTATTGATGGACATGTTTCCATGAATATTGTATGCTGTATAAATGCATTGAAAACATTGATGCTAGAAGTGGTTAGGGTAATGTGGAGTCAGGGTCGGTGCAAGGATTTTGGGCTACACAGGCAAAGATGCATTTTGCTGCCCCCCTTCCCACCTAGAAAAATGTATCTTCACCTGTGTGCCTCATAAACCCCTCTTTTGAATGCCTTACCTCCTTTAGTGTTTCATATTCCCTCTTGAATGTCTTACCCTTTTTGCTCCTTTGTGTGTGTTATACCCCCTTTAGTGTATTACAGGGGCGGACTGACCACTCGGGCACATCGGTCATGGACCCAGCCGCACATCCACGCTCCAGCTGGAGAGATTAGAGATCTCTCCAACTGGAACGGCAAAATAGATTTTAAAAAATGATCTCTTCCATTGATAGGTTGTGGGGCCCCTGATGCCCCAGCAACCTACCACTCTGCACATTACCCCCCTCTCCCCTCATCCTCATATGAGACCTGGCAGCTTCATCTGCTCTCTCTCTCTGCCAGGTCTCCTCCTTCCTGTCCCACGCGGGGCTCTGTGTGATGGATGAGGCAGGGCTAGGAAGTGACACTACTTCTTGTATTCTCCTCTCACACAGAGCCCTCTCAGAGCCAGCGAGTTGAAGGAGCAGCAGCCTAGGAGAGACCAGAGGGAGCAAAGAGAGGTAGGAAATAAAAGGGGAATATAGGGGTCACTCCCTCACTCTGTCACTAGTCACCCCCTCCCTCACTCTGCCACTAGTCACCCTCTCCCTCCCTCACTCTGTCACTAGTCACCCTCTCCCTCACTCTGCCACTAGTCACCCGCTCCCTCCCTCACTCTGTCACTAGTCACCCTCTCCCTCACTCTGCCACTAGTCACCCGCTCCCTCACTCTGTCACTAGTCACCCTCTCCCAAACTCTGCCACTAGTCACCAATTCCCTCCCTCACTCTGTCACTAGTCAACTTCTCCCTCACTCTATCACCAGTCAACCCCTCCCTCAATCACTCTGTCACCAGTTACATAGTTACATAGTTACATAGCTGAAAAGAGACTTGCATCCATCAAGTTCAGCCTTCCTTACATTTGTTTTTTGCTGTTGATTCTCAGAAAGCACAGGAGGACTGAGGGAGAGAGGGAGCAAATGAGACTATTATGCCACTACTCTATGATGTGTCCATGCTGGGACTTGTGCGAACCGCAAGAGAGCATGATAGTCCCTCCCTCTTTCCTCCTGTGTTTTCTGACAGACTGTCAGACAAGCAGGTCAGCATCAGGGGGTGGTTAATAAATAGACACGGGGAGGGGGGGAAGAGACAGAGGGGGAAGAGAAACACATGGGGAGGAGGGTAGAAATAGACAGAGGGGGGAGAGAGACAGGGGAATGAGGGAGACACATGGGAAAGGGGAGAAAGAGAGATATGGGGAGGGAGGAGAAAGAGGGAGAGGGGGAGAGGGGGAGAGGGGAGATAGAGGTTGAAGAAAGGGGGAGAGGGGAGAAAGAGACAGAGAGGGAAGAAAAAAACAGAGAGGAAGGGGGTAGAAAGAGACAAGGGGAAAATACACAGGGGAGAAAGAGACAGTGGGGGCTGTGGGGAGAAAGAGACAGAGGGAGAAAAGAGAGACACAAGAGGAGGGGGGAGAAATAAACACATGGGGAAAAGAGAGACACGTGGGATGGGGGGAGAAAGACAGAGACGGAGAGGGAAGAAAGAGACAGAGGGGGAGAAAGAGACAGAGAGGGAGAGGAGAGAAAAAAACGGGGGGAAGAAAGAGACGCAGGGGAGGGGGTAGAAAGAGACAGAGGGGGAAAAGAGAGACACAGGGCGAGGGGGAGAAAGAGACAGAGACAGTGGAGGCTGGAGGGAGAAAGAGAAAGAGAGGGGATAGAGACACAGGGGGAGGAGGGAGAGAGAGACACGGGGACGAGAGGGGAAGAGAGACACTGGGGGGAGAAAGAGACACAGAGGGGCTGGGGGAAGACAGAGACACACAAAGGGACTGGAGGGAAGACAAAGAGACACCCAGAAGGTTTGTTGGGGGAACAAAGAGACATACAGAAGGTAAGGGGGACAGAGTGACACAGAAAGTCTGTGGGGGGCAGAGCTGACCGGGGGGAGAAAGACACACAGAGTGGCTGGGAGGAGAGAAAGAGGCACAGAGAGGGACTGTAGTTAAGGGGAGAAAGACAAAGGGACTGGGGCTAAGGCACACACAAAAGGGGCTGGTGGAAAGAGACATACAGAGGGCTGGAGAAGAATAAAAAGACACACACAGAGTCTGGGATGAAGTAAAATATACACTTGTGTGAAAGAGACACACAAGAGGGGTTGTAAGAGACACAAAGGAGAAAGATTTGAGACAAGATACACTAAACGAGGTAAAATAAAATCAAAGGAGGGAATAAGAAACCCCCCAAAAAACAGCAAGAAATTCAAAAAGGGGGTTAAGAAAAACACAAGAGGGAGGTGGGGGGAGAATGCATTTTCGCTTGTGTCTCATGCTCTCCCTGTAACACAGCTCTTTAGCATAGGAGTTTATGCCGAAGAGCTAATTGAGAGAAAGACTTCTTTTTAAAGATTTTCCTTCCAAGATATACATGTTGCTATATATATATAATTATGCCTATAATATTTTCTTAGTTTAATATACATTCAAAGTGAAGAGCACACTCATAGGACTTGCATTAATAGTTTTCAATTTTAAGTTATCTTTTCCACCTCTATATCAGCACACTATGCTGGTGCGACCTATTATTGGGCTGGTGTAGATTTTTTTCCAGGGTTGCTTTTAGTTTCGAGTCTGGCCCTGGGAGCAGGGGCAGTATTTTGGATGGCAAGGGAGCATTGTGGGGAGAAAGGGGACAGTATTGGGGGTAAGGGGCAGTATTGTGGGGGGGGATAGGGACAATATTATGGGGCAGGGGCAGTGTTGTGGGGGGATAGGGACTGTATTATGGGGCGGGGCAGTGTTGTGAGGGGATAGGGACTGTATTATGGGGCAGGGGCAGTGTTGTGGGGGGATAGGGACTGTATTATGGGGCAGGGGCAGTGTTGTGGGGGATAGGGACAATATTATGGGGCAGGGGGAGTGTTGTGGGGGATAGGGACTGTATTATGGGGCAGGGGCAGTGTTGTGGGGGGGATAGGGACTGTATTATGGGGCAGGGGTAGTATTGTGGAGGTATAGGGACATTATTTGGGGTGAGGGGCAGTATTGTGGGGGGATATGGACAGTATTTTTTTTTTTATTAATCTTTATTTTTGCAGTGCATTTACAATGTTACAAGCTGACAGCTTACATATAACAGCAAAAGTACAGGCTACAATAAAAGTAACTTCCCAGAATTTTTTTTTTATTCTCTTTACTTACTTGCCTATATTTCTCAAATATGTCTTTGTGAGGTGTGAAAAAATATATAAATTTAGAAATCTATACATGCATTCTTGCACTTATCACCTCCATCATGTCAATGATTGATAGAAATGTTTCCCTTTTCTGCCATCGATTGAACATGTTTCATAGAAGAGGAGAAACCAAAATAATGGAAGAGAATTATTAAATTATCTTGTAGTAAAAATAGTGCAAAAATGTAAATGGAGAGGAGTCGCCAGTGGAATGTGCCATTTGGTTCCACTGGTTTCCACGGTAACAGTTTCACTCCCTATTTGGATTGTGGCCCCTGTATGTGCCTGGACTGGACTGAATTGTGTTATAACTCTTTGTTATAAATGTCCAAAGAAAATGGTGCATCTTATAAAAAAGTAACATGAGTCATAGAAATGTTCAATGTTTTATTCAATAGTATAGTGTAATTTCTGGAGAAGTAATAGTTTGGCTTTTGTAGTGGAACTGTCACTGCTCTGGAATTTACACCATTAAATAAAACATTGAAAATCACTTATAACGTCTGTTAACCTTTTTGCATGAGATGCTTTGTTTGCTTTTACATTTATATGGCATATTTAGCAAATGAAATTGCAATTCAAACAAGGCAAAACTAAGGCAAACATTGAAACGAAAAGGAGAAATAGAGACGTTCTCTTCTCTTTGTAGAGTTTCTCTGTGCTCGTTGCCAAGTGCAAAGGATAAAGTATATAACAATGGTTGAAAGGTGGGCAAGGTAGAGGTGCTTGGTAAACAGGTGTGGATTGATATACCGGTATTTCATTTTATTTTTCATACATCCTTGTAAATACAAATTTTTTATTATAGGTACACGCAGAAATTAAAATAATAATGCCCAAAGTGACAGTTAACTTTCAAGAAAAAGGACAACTTGAAGAGGGGTGGGGCAAAGGGGGGAAGGGAACAGAGCCAGCAGCCTCACGGGACGGACACAGGAGACGAGAGCTCCGGAAAAAGCTTGCTGAAATCGACATCTTTACCCGGTCTCACAGGCATACACACCGCACTAGCCTTCCCAACACAGATGGGGAAGTGCAACAAGAAACAGTGGGCCAATCTGAGCCCCGGGTCCCGTGACATTGGGACGCTCCTGCGGCAAACTGTTAGGCCTGAGACACCTAAAATGGTGCCGGTGGAGTCCTTGGATGGAGAAAGTTTCCCTGAACAGCTATACACGTTCACAAAGGTCCCAGAGCTGCCCAAGGGTCTGGGACTGGTGACACGGCCCTTTCCACTAAAATAGACATAAAAGCTCTACTCCAAGAAATTAGGGCAATGTTTCAAACTGATGTGGCAGTGGTCAGGGAAGAGGTAGCCACTCTTACCACCAGGATTGCCACCATGGAAGAAGACATGGGGACTGTGAAAGTGACACAGTCGACTACAGATGTAGCCTTACACACAGTGCAGAAGAGCAATGCAGCCATACTCAATCGTCTGGCTACCCTAGAAGACAGGACAAGGGAGAGAAGCGTGAGACTCCCTGAGACCGTCAACACAAATAATTATCTCATTATATCAGATGACTCATAAACATGCTGCTATCACCAAAAGAGGTGGCAATGGACTATTGCTTTCACTTGCCCAAAGCTCCTGCAGAGGTGTCCAGAGACGTGCTTATAAAATTTGTCCGGGACTCTGACAGAGGGATCATCATGGGGGCAACAAGGAGCACGCCTTCTGTGAGTTTTGAGGGCCACCAGCTAACCTTCTATCGGGACTTGTCCTGCCACACCATCCTTTGGAGGCAGTCACTCTGGCAACTCACCTAATTACTCCAGGATCATAAAGTGCCCTATAAATGGGGGATACACAGGCTTCTCGTAGAAAAGGGTGTCAAGACCCATTCCCTCACTCACCTTTGAGAACCATCTCTAAGTATATTTGGGCATGTAAGAAACCCAGAATCTTTCAAAAAATACCTAAGAAATCAGGAAGAAATGGAGGTCTGGGATTCCCGGGTGTACATGCGTTGCTATCCCATTATTTAGCTTGGGATAAAAATAACAACACTTCCAACTTATGGAAAGGAATTGAAACCCAAGAGTTTAAAGCTTATTTCCTTTACGATTGTTTTTGGATAGATGAGAGATGCCCATTAGATAAAATTACCGTATATACTCGAGTATAAGTCGAGTTTTTCAGCACATTTTTTGTGCTGAAAAACCCTAACTCGACTTATACTCGAGTCAATATCTGTATTATGGCAACTTATATTGCCATAATACAGACTGGGGGCTGGCAGAGAGCGCTTACCTTTCCTGCAGCTCCTGTCAGCTCCCCCCTCCTCCGCGCCGGTCCAGTCAGCACCTCGGTCAGCTCCCAGTGTAAGTCTCGCGAGAGCCGCGGGGTCATAGTGCGGCTCTCGCGAGACTTACACTGGGACCGGCGCGGAGGAGAAGGGAGCTGACAGAAGCTGCAGGAGAGGTAAATGCTTCCTGCCAGCCCCCTCCACTGAACTGCCAATGCCACTGGACCACCAGGGAGTGAGAGCCCCCCTCCCTGCCATGTATCAAGCAGGGAGGGGGGACGAAAAAAGAATATATAAAATACAATTTTACAATAAAAAAAATTAATAATAAAAAAATATTAATTATAAAACAAACAATTTAATATTAAAAAATAATAATAAAAAAGACCCACCCCCCACCAAGGCTCTGCATCACACTCTGCATCACACACATACACACACTGCATTCATACACACACACTGCACTCATACACACACTGCATTCATACACACACTGCACTCATACACACACACTGCACTCATACACACACTGCATTCATACACACACTGCATTCATACACACACACTGCACTCATACACACACTGCATTCATTATATACACACTGCATTCATTATATACACACACTGTAAATAAATATTCAACTAATATAATTTTTTTAGGATCTAATTTTATTTAGAAATTTACCAGTAGCTTCTGCATTTCCCACCCTAGTCTTATACTCAAGTCCATAAGTTTTCTCAGTTTTTTGGGGTAAAATTAGGGGCCTCGGCTTATATCCGGGTCGGCTTATACTTGAGTATATATGGTACAAAGAACCCTATTATTAAGGCAACTTTGAGTATGGTCAAAACTATAAGGAAAAAATGTAATAAAAAAAACTGAATTTCGACCAATATCCCTCATCAACGCGGATTTAAAAATATTCGCAAAAATACTAGCAACAAGACTCACATCACTGCTGCCCAGACTAATACACTCAGACCAAGTAGTTTTTATTCCAGGTAGACACTTATATGAAAATACCTGCAGAGGGGTTGATCTACTGTGGTACATGAAACAAACAAACTCCCCATCACCGGCCCTATCGCTGGACGCGGAAACGGCCTTTGATCGGGTACAATGGCCCTTTTTGTTCCGGCTCATGGAAAAACAGGGATTCCCCGATCAATACATGACAGCTATCAAAGCACTATACACAGACATACAGGCCCAAACACTCATTACTGGAGCCAAAAAAACACCCTTCAGAGTAAGCAACGGAACGAGACAGGGATGCCCCTTATCCCCTCTCCTCTTTGCGATAGTGTTGGAACCAATGCTGCAAGCCATCAGACAAGACCCCAACATAAGAGGGATACAACTAGGCAACCAACAGTACAAAGTAGCGGCGTATGCAGACAACGTTCTGCTTACACTCTCAGACCCCAGACAATCAATGGCACACCTCCACACGCTCCTACAGGAGTATGGAGACGTCTCGGGGTACAAAGTTAACCTCACCAAATCAGTGGCACTATCATTCCACAACACAGAAGAAGAAAACACACACCTAACCACTACACACAAAATCAAAATAGCCAAAGAGAAGCTCACGTACCTAGGGACACAACTTGCAGCAAACCCCACCATGCTCTACAGACTGAACTACACAACATTAATCCACACGCTAAAGAAAGACTTAGAGAAATGGACAGACAAACCAATCACATGGATAGGAAGACTACACTCAATAAAGATGAACGTCATGCCCAGACTCCTATTCCTATTTCAAGCTCTACCTGTTAGGGTCACCAAAAGAGATATAGCCGACATCCAGAAAGCAATAGACGAGTTTATATGGCAGGGAAAAAGACCCCGGATAGCCAGGGCAGTGCTATACAACCCCAAGTGGAGGGGAGGCCTGGGATTGCCTCACCTATACCACTGCTATCTCGCAGCGCAGATAGCGCAAATAGCACACTGGCACAGCCCTGCGGGCCAACATCAATGGGTAGACATAGAAACAACCCTGATGGGTGAGGACCCACCGCAACTACTAATATGGGCCCCCAAAAACTACAGGGTGCTCCTCAAAACCACCTGCCCAGCAATCCTAAACTCTATAGAAGTATGGGACAAAACTGCCACAAAATACCAGCTCATGAATAATCCCTCTCCCATGACACCGGTACTGCACAACAGAGCGTTCCCACCGGGATTATGCACAACAGCTTTTAAAAATATAGAGGCCACGGGGATACAAAGATATACACACCTGTACCAAGACAAACAGGTAATCACCTATGACTATCTAAAGACTCTAACACCCCTAACGACCCGTGACTTCTTCCGCTACATCCAAATCCGTGACTTCGCACAAACCACGGAAGTCAGGACAGCAATCTCCAAACAAAAAAACGTTTTCGAACGCATGTGTCTTAATGAACGCATGCCGATGAAAATGATCACAACTCTATACAATCATATAGGGGAGGAGTCGGGGGAATGGGGTACATTAACCTACACAGACAAGTGGGAAATGGATCTGGGCGAGAAACTGGAGGGAGAGGAGTGGCGAGACATATGGGAAGCAAGCTCCAAGATATCCATATGCACCACACTACAGGAACAAATGTATAAAATTCTATTCCGATGGTACACCACCCCGACAAAACAATGCCACATGGGACTAAGCCCATCAGACACATGTTGGAGACTGTGCGGGGAAAAAGGCACATACATCCACATGTGGTGGCAATGCCCCAAAGTTAAAACTTACTGGAAAGAGGTGACAGACCAGAACTCACGCATCCTACAGAAAAAACTGACAGCAGACCCATGGGCTTGCCTCCTATCCAGGCCGACAGAAGGGCTAGACAAATATAGCCAAAGACTATTAAACTTACTGAACCTGGCAGCACGCAGGGCTTTGGCGCAACACTGGAATAAGTCAGACACCCCACCCATCACACTAGTACAGACGAAAATTAGAGACAACTGCCTGATGGACAGATTAATGTCCAAGGTGCGAAATACTACACCCACTTACCAAAAAGTATGGGCATTATGGGAACAATTCAACACCTGAAAGCTGGGGAAAACTCACACAGTAGAGACGAACCCAACACAGAGACAAAACAAACCGCAACACAGAAGGGTATAACAAGAACCAACCACAGATTGCACTTACACACAGGAACACGAAAAGCGGATCACTCATCCCTATAGAACACCACTACGTGACATATGTTAACTGAGTTTATTACGTTTATTCTTTGTATGTTTTTATTATATATGTAATACATGATACAAAAAAAAAAAAACAGACGGTTACCAAGACACCATCGGGCTTCTGCGCAAGCCAAACAATGCATATTTGTCGCTATGTAACTGTCATCACCAAAATAAAGAATTGAAAAAAACAAACGGAATTTCACAATCTTCTTTCTTTACTAGAACTATTGGAACTTAACGTTAGAGATTTGGATTTGAGTAGTTGGAGCAGATGCGGAATTAGTCTTCTCTCTTTATTTTTTCTGAGGGCGTTTTAATGCCCTTCCATTCCTTTACAGACCACTTATTCCCTTGCCCCAGGGGAAGTATTTACATATTTGAGAGTCAGAAGTTACTTATTCTAGATTAAAATGACTTCACTGATTTTTTAGAGAATCATAACACTCAATAAAGAATATGCCGGTCACTTAAATTTCTTAGCGTAAATGATATTTTTGTGAAAGAGCCTCCAATACCGAAATGGGAATTTGATTTTAAGATAAGTTTGAGCCACATATCTGGAAACAAAGCATCAAACGGGTTAAAAAAGGTATACATTGTGTAAATTTGATTGAGTTGTACTTTAAAGTATTATACAGGTGGTACATGGTCCCATCTAAATTAAACAAAATGTATACTGATCACACCGACCAATGCTGGAGATGTAGCAACGCTAAGGGATCGGATCTCCATATTTGGTGGAGTGTTCGAGGCTGGACACTTTGAAAAAAAATCTAAAAAGACTCCTCTAAAATATTCTGGGGAATATTTTCACTTTCACTTAATCTAATGATCCATATATGCTGGCAGCTAAAATATGCATAGCCAGAAATTGGAAAAAACAAGGACACCAAAACTGTCATGAAATAACATCTCAAATTAATTACCAAGGCTCTATGGAAAAATTTGATTTTTTGATGAATATTCAATTGAATATGTACAAAACTATTTGGGGGAAATGGTTAACTTCTTCCTATACTAATATTTTCTAGAGGTTTAAACAAGACTTATTTTCTTTGAATTTCCCACTTAACTGATTTTAAGAGTTAGTCCCGATTTCTCAACTACCTACCCCGCGTCTGAATGATTGATGACTGCAGTATGAATATGGATGGAATGTTGACTGATTTTACTATAAAATATCTCTGATGCATTGCGACTGTTGTTAAAACATATATACTTGCAATAATGTCAAGTTCTTATTTTGTACTTAATATGCGTCATACTTGAATAAATATGATATATAAAAAAAAAGAAACATAGAGTGTGACGGCAGATAAGAACTATTCGGCCCATCTAGTCTGCCCACTTTTCTAAATACTTTCATTAGTCCCTGGCCTTATCTTATAGCTAGGATAGCCTTATGCCTATCGCACGCATGCTTAAACTCCTTTACTGTGTTAACCTCTACCACTTCAGCTGGAAGGCTATTCCATGCATCCACTATCCTCTCAGTAAAGTAATACTTCCTGATATTATTTTTAAACATTTGCCCTTCTAATTTTAAGACTTGAAAGCTTATACTTGCATAGCTCTGAAATATGTGAGTGGTGGTGATTACTTTTGTAATATATATATATATATATTGTGGTGGAATCTCGGTAAAAATAAATTTAGTAGGCCGAGATTACCACGTGGCATGTGTACGTGCATATGCTGACGTATCGATCAGTTGGTTGCACGAGGCAAGATACGATCAGTAGTGTACGGAGCATGTGCAAGAATACAGGATGTAGTATTCCCCTCCTCCATTGTGCTGGACAGGCCATGCGGTCAAGCAGGAAGTTAATTCTTATTTGTATTGATTGGTTAAGAGAATGTGCGGGTGGAGCTTAATATGGGAGGAGTTATGTGCCTATATAAGGAGCCTGCACTATTGTCCGGGGCTCAGAACTTGCTGTATTTTGGTGACATTAGTCCCTCTGAGTCCCGATCGGTGATCCAATAAAGATTCTCTTCCTTCCTGAAGAAACCTGTGTCCATCTCTCTGTGCTTGGCTTCCGTCAGTTTCTCCGGTATCAATATATATATATATATATATATATATATATATATAAATATAGCAAAAGTGTATTTTATATTATTTTTATTGTTGTGGTTTTTTTTGTTTGTTTTTTGTAGCGCATAACTCACTTTTCTTTTTAAGTCTTTATTTTTCTGCATAACAGTCATTTCCAGTTTATATTATACTGGAAAGCTTCTTCTCCTAGAACCGCGTCTATTCCTTCTGTGACGTTTGTTGTTTATTCCTTTTTTAATCCCTTACCTATTTCCTTGTATAGCAGCATAATATATACCATTTAAGTGCCTGTCACACATATAACACCTTCTAATTCTAAATTCGACAACTGCTTAGCACACCTCCGAAGGCTTGATATAGCATTTAAATATAACTCATCTTTATGAACAGCATAACTGCTCCATATTACATCTAAATATAACTTTTTTTCTTGAGACATGTAACATATCCAAATGCTCCATGTAACCTTTACATAAATGACCTTACATAAGAACGAGACACATTTTATCACTATCTGTTGTTGCTTATACTCATCCTTATGAAACAGCCTTATGGAACATCCTTTTACTCCCTCTACATCATTTGGAAGATTAATATAATTCTGGTTCTTTTATGCACTATATGGTCTAAAATATGTACTCTCCTATACATATAGCATAGACATGGTGTAGATATTTATATACTCTTACCCCCAGAGATGGTGATGGTTTACAACTCCCCAAATTCTTTGAATGTGTCACGGTACCTGCCACACCAGTACGTCATTTTGCAGCCTATTCTAGTGTCCCATGTCATTACGGCATTATTTTGAATGCAGATCATTCCAACCTTGCTTCATTTTATCCTCCTCTCCTCATTTCCACCTACCAGTGACATTCAAGTGACTTCGCTCTTGCAACATTTGGCATCACAAGACTGCCACAGACCGACTACTTGAGCCTGCTCCACATACTCCATACTGTTATAGTTTCCCTTGTGGTGATCCGAAAGTGCTTTGTTTTATTATTCTAAGTCCTGGTATTATGACTTCTCGTTATTTGTGCATTCAGTTCAAACAAATCACGATTAATCAAAATTCTGGGAGATCAGCATTTTATCGATGCATGTTTAGGTGAGTGCAGTCTTTCTGTATATATATTTGGGAGTCCAGACCATCTCCCTTGAATTTTCACCCATACCTGCTATAGGTGCCTCATTCCAGGGCCCTAATTAACTTTGCACTGCAGAGATCTCCAAGAGAGTAGGTTGGCTAATCTTGTCAGAGCATGCATTTGGTCATTAGAATAATACCTGCCAAAAATTGGGTCAGTGAGTGCGCTGGACTCAGTACAAAATATATACATACTATTTATTATAATGTACATCATTTACAGCACACTAATTGGACGATTTTCACCCCATTTTGGTGCGTCCAAATCATGTTCCCCAAATTGTTGCATGGACAAGATTCCATGCAATGCGAGATTCATCAGAACTGAAATACCACATTGACGAAACGTAAATCACCGAAACAATTTATTTTTTGGACAAACCACATTTTTCCACTGTACACAAGTCTACTATTCTCCTTTCTGTAATCCTTGACCCTATGTTGTTTTACTATTTTTGCTCCTTTATTTGACCAGGTGTGACTTGAGTTCTGTGTGTTGAGCCTGGTGTTATCATGACAGAATGCAATAAATGCAATATGCACACCTATGACCAGTTGCCCACTCTGGCTATTTGCAAGTGCTATGGCTGTTTGCCCAGTATGACTATTTTTTTTGACAATCTTTATTTAGTTACATTTCCATGTCAAAGGTGGGTAATAACAATAGGGGTATAACGTTTGCTTTCATCCACACGCAGGTGGTATAATTGGTGAACAAAGTGGAAGCATCAGAACAACAACTGTAACTGTCTGGTATATTCCAGAGTGGTGTCATGCATCGTTGCTTAGCAGAAAGACAGTCATCGGCCCGCTAAACAATCTACATTTATTTGTATTATAAACTCTTAGGATTGTTATAAATTTTATATTTTTTTTTTTTTTTTTTTTCTAAATTATTTTCTGTCGTACAAAAGGTATTGTGAGTTTTGTCAGTCAGGGAAAATACATTTTGCATGAGCAGGTAGCGCAACCCGTACAAGGCTGAACCCCTGACATAGCACCGACCCGGCGGCAAGAGCCTTCCCGTTGGGTCCCCAAGCTTGTGAGGTGTGTGCCCGCATTTTCTCAGCCCTCTAACGAAGTCCGGGTAGTGTCCCAGGTCTGTGCGGTGGTTATCCGCCAGGGGCTATCCCTCCGGTGGTCTGAGCTGTTTGGGGTGTCCAGTTAACGTTTGGGCCAGGTTATCTAGTTTCCCGGCGTCCCTATAAGGATCTGTCGTCTTAAAGTGTACCCTCCCCTCAGCAGACTTCTGAGAAACGTGTCAAGGTAGGCTTATGGGAGGTCATCTGAGTAACCCAATGTCTGGGGAGAGCCTCAGTTTTACGCAGTGTCATTCTGCCTGCTGTGCATGCGCTATGTAGGGCAAGTCACGGGAGCATCGGGATCCGGCTATGTGCCGGGGACCTAGTGGTTCTGTTTCTCAAAGCCTGTGCTGTGCTACCGGTTGATTCAGGTTGTCAGTCCTGGACAGTTCCAGGTCTCTGCAATATGGGTGAGTAGGTCAGGTGGGAGTTAAGTCGTCTCGTTATCAGTCTAGGTCATGGGGAAGACTGTCGGTTGTCAGAGAGGGATAGGTGGTGGGTGTCTATGTTCTTGAAAGGCAGTGTGAGTGTTGTGGTGTACTGCAGGTTTCAACTAAGTTGGTGTGGGGGCCACCGTTCTGTCAGCCACGTAGTGGTCCATGGATACCAGGTCAATGCACACTGCTCCGGTCTCCCGTGTAGGTCAGCTGTCAGGGACTCCATTGTGTGTATGTCTTCTACCGTCGCTACCCACTGCCTCAAGGTGGGCGGATGAGGGATTTGGTGGCGTTGAGGAGGGGCAATTCCAGGGATTTTTTGTATGCTTTTAGTGGGCTACGGGTGTGATGCAAGAGCATCGGTAAGGGTGCCAGGGGAATGTCGGAGCCTGTGATGTTGGTGATCTCCCTTCTAATTTGTTCCCAGTAAGGGGCGATTACTGGGCATGACCACCACAAGTGGATGTAGGTGCCAGGGTGTGTACCGCAGTGCCAGCATACGTCTGATGTGGCGCAGTGCATGCGGTGTAGTGTGTCTGGCGTTCTATACCAGCGTGTGAGCACTTTATAGTTCAGTTCCTGAAATTTTGAGCTAATGGAGCATTTGTGCGTGAGGGTGAAAATCTTGTCCCAGTCTTGTGTAGTGAGTGTCACTCCCGCATCTCTTTCCAAGTGGTCTTTAAACCTAAGCTCGACATCCCTAGTCGTCCGGGCCATGAGTAGTGTGTAAAGTGTTGAGATACCCCTGGTGATGTGTGTGCGGTGTACGCACAGGGTCTCGAAGTCGGTTAGGGGTCTGTGTATGTGCCCGGCAAGGAGGAGTAGTATGATTTAATTTGGCAATACCTGAACTGTTCTAGAAATGAGGGTGTTCTGTCGGGACAAAGCTCTCCGAGCGTTTTGAGACCGTTGGTACTGAGCCACTGGTGTAGATATGGCCAGTCCGACGGCTGAAGTCAGGCTAGGTCCCCGCGCGTCAGCGTATCTGCCAAGTCCGGGTTATGTGTGAGCGGGGTTAGGGGGCTGGGTGCAGTGGTGAGTTGGAGACGGTATCGGGTAGCCCCTCCGACTGTTCTAATTCTAGAATGACCCATTGTTTGGTGGGATGTTGTGCGTGCCAGTCTATAAGTCTGTGTAGGTGTGCCGCTCGGTAATAGGACTCTACGGAGGGCAGGCCAGTTCCTCCCCGCGGTTTTGGTAGTTCCAGTGTTGTTCTTTTGATGCGCGTAGGGCGTGAATTCCAGACAAATTTGCGGATGGCGGTCGTCAGGGAGCGAAAAAACGCTCTGGGGACCGCGATCGTCACCGTCTGGAATAAGTAAAGCAATCTGGGCAGTAGGTTCATTTTGACTGCATTAATGCGTCCAAACCAAGAGATATACTGTGGGGCCCATTTTCTCATATCTGCCTGTATCGTTTGCAGCAGCGGGTGGTAGTTTTGATGGTACAATTGGGTCAAGTCTTTAGGTAGCCAGATACCCAGATATTTCAATTTGGCGGGGCACCACTTAAAGCGGAATTGGGTATGCAGCGTCGAGGGTGGGTCCTGTGGGGCAGGCAGGTGGAGGGCCTCCGATTTATCTGTGTTGAACTTAAGGTTAGATAGAAGGCCAAACCTGTGGAATGCGGCCAGAAGATTAGGGAGTGAGACCCGCGGCAGGGTGAGAAAAAACAACATGTCGTCCACGTACGCGGCCACCCGGTACTCTCGACGACCGACAGTGAACCCCGTGATACCCCCATCCCATCTGACCGCTCCCAGGAAGGGTTCCAGGGAGAGGGCAAACAGGAGGGGGGACAGTGGACACCCCTGACGGGTTCCATTTCGAATGGAGAAGGGGGCGGACAATGCTCCATTCACCCGTATCTGAGCCGTAGGGCTTGTGTACAGGGAGAGGACCCAAGCTCGCATGTGTGGACCGAATCCCATATGTGTGAGCGTTTCCTCTAAGTACACCCAGTCTACACGGTCAAATGCCTTCTCTGCATCCGTCGAGAGCAGGAGTAGCTCCCGACGTTGCGACCGGGCTACTTGCAGAATGTTGAGGGCTTTGATGGTATTATCCCGTCCCTCCCTCCCGGGGATATACCCAACCTGATCCGAGTGTACTAGGTGTGGCAGGTGTTTCGCAATTCGGAGGGCCAGGGTCTTGGCGAACAGTTTGAGATCGGCATTGAGCAGGGATATGGGGCGGTAACTAGCGCAGAGCGTTGGATCTTTGCCTTCTTTGGGGATTACCGTAACAATGGCCGCTAGAGTGTCGGTGGGAAAGCGCTCCCCGTTATGTAGTGTGCTAAGACCCTGTAGGAGGTTTGGCAAAAGGATATCACGGAACGTCCGCAGGTATGCCAGCGGGAGGCCATCTGGGCCGGGTGCTCTGTGGGCTTTGGAGACTTTTAATGCCGCTGCTATTTCGTCTATCGTGAGAGGTCGTTCTAAGTCCTCTACCATCTCGGGGGTCAGTTGTCGTACTATGTGTTGGTCCAAGTACTCGGCTATTCGGTTGCGGCGTTGGGCCTGTGCGGCGCCCGGTGCAGGCTGAGGGATGTTATACAAGTCGGTGTAAAAGTCCACAAAGGCACGTTGGATACCGTCAGGTAAGCTGATTCCGGTTCCGTCTCTCGTTTTGAGTGTGTGTATGTGGTTGGACCTACGTCTGTCCCGGAGTTGTCGGGCTAAGAGCCTGTCGCTTTTATTAGAGTACTCAAAGAAGTGTCGGGCCGACTTCCTCAGAGTGCGCAAGAGCTAAAATGTCTCGTCTCCGCCTCCTAAGCTCCGTCAGTTGGTGGAACTCATCGTCCCTCAGGTTATGCTTGTGTGCCTGTTCTAAGGTGGTGATTTGTGTGTGTATGTTGTGTGAAGAAATGACTATATTATTCGATATTTTGTTGCATAGTTCTTGCTTTTTTGTGTATTTTTCATTCGGCAGATGGGACTGCCGAACAGAGACCACCCCTGGCTCACTTAACTTCAAAGCCGGCATCACTTTCACCCTCTATGTGTGCGGTCAGCGTTCGTACTGTCGAACGCCACGTGGCAGAGAAAACCGCGGCCATCTTTTTTTTTCGCCAAACAAAGGCAGCGGGACTTGGTCGTCGAGTGTCTGGAACTAAAATCGGACACTCGACTTCCCAAACACCGGTCTCAATCATGCGAACGCTGGAACTAGTGATACCTATTAGCTAGGAGAGCGCTATTCGGTACAAATATGCACACAAATGAGGGGAACAATCGCTGCTAGGAGCCAGGGGAATTCATTCGGTACTTTTATGCATTTCTTCCCTTTTTCTGAAGTGACCGGCAAAACCACACGAACCTCTGGAACTATTTTGGGCAGTCCGCCCACAGTGAACCGGTCACAAAGGACTTCCATACTTTTTGCGAACCCCTGAACCGATCCGGGTGAAATTTGGATATGTTGGTCACCCGGATCGGGGCTATCAGGGGATATAGTATTTGTGGGGATACCCCAGGTATAAAGGGGTGTTCCAGAAATTGGGGAAAATAGTGAATTTTCAGCCTGGAGATAATTAGGTTGTTACTATATCAGACCTGATTATCTCCAGGACTAGGGGAGGGAACTGCCTGTTTGTATTGGGTGTGTTTTATATTTTTACTGTTCGGGATTGGATAAATGTTACTCCTCCCTGTGGGATGTCCCCTTGCATGGGGACCTGCATAAAAAGCCATGTGTGTGAATAAACGTTAGTTCTGCTTGTATCCTGAACCTGGACTCTGACTGTTATTTGGAATTCGTATGCTGTAACAAGGGAATTATCTTATGCAGCTGTTATATTCCGTATGGATTTCGTTCCTGTAACTACCGAACCGGACTCTCGCTACCTTAGGCTCTGACCGTCCGGGAGGAAACTACCGAACTCGGTTTGGTTAAACTTGGTTTCCTTACATGTTGGTCAATTGTTCCATTGCCGTTCCGCGGGTTTATGTAGGGGGGACTGGATGCGTACCGAAACAGGGGCGTGGTCAGAGTCCGTTATAAGCCCTATGTTGGCTCGCTGGAGCAGTGGCAGGGCCTCCTGTGCCATTAGGATATAGTCAATTCGGCTGTAGCGCTGATGGACAGCCGAATAGAAGGTGTAGTCTCTGGTGTCCGGGTGCGCCACCCTCCAGCAGTCAGCCAAGCCACAGCGGGCCAGCGCCCTCCCTGTTGAGCGTATGCAGTGGCCTGGTATCGAGGTTTCACCTCTGGATGTATCTAACCTAGCGTCCAGGGGCATGTTGAGATCCCCCGCCACTATCAGGAGGCCGTCCCTGAATTTGTTTAGTGAGGCAACTGTTTTAGCTAGGAAGAAGTGTTGGCGTCTGTTAGGTGTGTACAAGCAGGCAAAAGTGTATGTGGTCTGTGCGATTGTTCCCTTAATAAAGATGTACCTACCCCCTGGGTCTGTCTTCTGCTCTAAGCGGACTAATGGGACCGTGCTGGAGAGTAGGATTGCTACCCCAGCCTTTTTCCCGTCTGGGTGATTGGCATAAAATCCTGTGGGGTATCGGCCATTTATAACAGTCGGAGCGTCCGCGCCATGGAAGTGGGCTTCCTGTAGAAACGCCACAGAGGCACGTTCAGTCCACAGTGTGCGGAGTAGTTGGGACCTCTTTTCTGGGATATTGAGGCCTCGCACATTGTTGGACCATAGGGTCAGTGGCGTCGGCCTATAGTTGGAACCCATCGCTGGCGGTGTGTAGTGTGAAGTGTGTGTGCAGGTGGATGTGCGTAGATAATAGGGGGAGGGAAGGAGGGGTAGTGTTAGTCCGAAGTCTAGGAAGGGGGAAAGTCTGTCCGAGAATAGGGTAACTTTGACTCGTCTCGGGTTTTGTCGCCTACCGGTGTCAGGTCCCTAAGGGGAGAGTAACCTCAGTGGCCTCCGAGTATATGTACAAGTGAGTCCGTTACGTGGGGTATGTGGTCCCTCTGGTCTGGGTCGTCTGTAAATGTCGTGGCAAGCTCTTCCCTTGGCTCCCAGCTCACCAGTCGCGTTGGGCGGTAATTCTGTCCGAGCATGCACCCGACCCCGGGAGCCCCACCCACTCCAGTCGTCCCCCCCCCTCCGCCGCCCATGGGCGAGCTACCAAGATGACAAGGGCCCCCGAGTCTACGTCACTGTGCTACTATGTCTAAACATTCCGTACATTGCCTAAGCAAACATTAACAAACATATTAAACCATATAACATGTACAGTAAACAATTGTGGAGCGCGGGTCCCCAACCCCACCACCCCCGTGTGCTCCCCGTATCCCCACCCCAGCGACACCCCCCCATCACTGAGACTCCCATAGCAGTCCAGAAGGTGCATGAGTCCGGGTTATCAAACAGGCCCAACCGGCTAAATCTTTGGTATTAAATCTTCTCGGCGGGCCGCCAAAAAAAAAAAAGAAACAACAAAAAACTTTTGCTTGGTGGTAGACCCCCGGATCCCACCCTCACTCCACCCCCCACCCAAAGTTAGCTAGTGATCCCGGGCCGCGGCGGCTGGGCTAGTCTTTGCGTGGCATGTTCAGGCAGAGTCCATCCCATGGGGGGTACCCCCAATGGATGTGAGGCTGCGGCTAGGCCACCCCTTGCTAGTGTGGGCCATAACCCCGGATTTCGGGTGTGGGTCAGGGGGTAGAGTACATACCAAGATGTGCCACGGCTTCTGTCGGACCAGTGGAGGGTTGTGTCCGTGCAAGGCGTCCAACTCCCACAGGTGCTTCCATGGGTTGGTGGCCAGGCCACCGGAGTCGTCTCGTGGTTTCGTCCTGCAGTGGCTGGGAGGTCACCGACGTGGGGGCAGGACAGCGGTCGGGGCAGCAGGGAGGGTGATTAGTGACCTGTAGAGTAGGGCTTCATTATTCTTCGTGGCTGTCCGGGCCGCCCCGCCGAAACCCGCTGCCTGTGAGGCCCGTGCCCGGCCTGTCGTTAGCGGACCGTGGATGCTGTGGTTGTCGCTCCAGGACCCAGTTGGGGACTGCCACTGCGGGTAGGCCAGCGGCTCGTATGAAGTGCGGTACGTCCGCGGGCCAGCGGATAATGTGCCAGGTAGAGCCAACCTTCGCCTGCAGGCTGAAGGGGAAGCCCCATTTGTAAGGGATCCTCCGTTCTCTGAGGATGGCAGTTAGTGGGCGTAGCGCCCTCCTGGCCTCCAGCGTGAGCGCGGAGAGGTCTTGATAGAGCGATACCTGTCCGTCTCTGAAAGTGATGTGCTGTTGATTTCGCGCCGCTCTCATGATGTCGTCTTTTAAGGCGTAGGAGAGCAGGCAGCAGATTACATCTCTCGGTGGTCCCTCAGTGGACATAGTTCTCAGCGCTCTGTGGGCTCGTTCGATGCCATATTCTACCGGGGCTCTGTCCCCCAGAATATGGGTGAACAGGTCAGTTAGGAGAGCGGGTAGCGTTTCGTCGGCGTTTTCGGGTAGGCCCCTTATGCGGATATTATTTCTCCGCCCGTGGTTGTCCAGATCTTCAAGCTGTCTCCTCAGGTCTAGGAGGACATTGCCCTGTCTGGAAGTGGCTGTGTCTGTGGCTTGTTGGTGCTGTACAGTCTGGGCTCTGTCTGCTTCCAGGGCCTCAACCCGGTGTTCAAGGGCTGTCAGGTCTCTCCTCACCTCCATCACTTCCTCCCTGATTGCAGTCCTGATTTCAGCCAGCATGTCGGCCTTGTCCGCCCTGGACAGCATATTGGCAGTGATCTGGGCCACATCTGCAGCAATTTGGGTTAGGGATTCCCCTCTGGGCGAGCCCTGCGTCTGGCTGTCTGAGCTGCAGGCTCCTGGGGATGCCGGCGCCATTTTGGCTGCGGCCGGCGCGGACCGCATGTCTCGCGGCGTGCAGACATAGCCGTCCATGGGGCCCGAGGTGCGACCCAGGGAAGTGGCTTGTGAGGGACCTGGCGTGTGGGGTCTCCGGGATTTACGGGATTTAGTATATATTCTTTACTCTGAAGTGCATAACTTTACATTTATCAACACTAAATTGTATCAGCCCGTTGAGTGCCCAGTTCCCTTATCTATTTACATGTGACAAGTATAGACAAACAATTTCTACCAATATTTAATTAAATTATGGGTCAAGAATCATGTTTCCTCTATTTTGAGAAACAATCACTTAAATGTTTGTTTTCTCTCAACAGCAGCCACAGCAGGGGGTGAAAGATTTAAGTTAATGGACTTAACCCCTTAAGGACACATGACATGTGTGACATGTCATGATTCCCTTTTATTCCAGAAGTTTGGTCCTTATGGGGTTAAAGGGATTTGATAAGTAACAAAACCACTACAGCTAGCTCTACTAGCTTTGTTGCGTAGCCAACCCTTGCTCAATCATCCCTCGATTTACAAATGTTCTTCCCAGGGCCAAGGGACTGCACCCACCTGAGTAGATTTAACACTTCCATGTCAGTTTTGTCCAAATTAACTACATTAATTGTCTGAGAGTGCTGGGGGTGGAGTGCAAACCTATATCCATAACCCTAATTTTAATCCTAACTTTAACACTAAATATTATAATTCCTGGTGTATTGCACACCCTAACCACAGCCTTAAAGGTAACCCTATGTCTACTTATATTAAATGACCTTGCTGAGTAGACCTATTCAGAAACAGTCTGTTTACAAGACATCAGGTTACTGATCTCTACTAGCATCACACATACCACAAGGCATACCCCCACAAGGGTGGCCCCTGAACACATAAAAAGAGTTTACCATTTACTATCCCTATAAAAGATTTTAATAGGGAATGTAACAGGACACTCCATTCCCTAAATCCAACAATAAATAAAAATCACTGTTTAGTATTTAGTCTCTTGTTGTGAGACTTAAAAGCCCTCTCTTTTTAACCCTGCCCAGATTTTATGTGATTGTCAAATCACAGACTTTTCAATGCAGCTCTATGAGAAGATTTGGAAGGCGGGTGCTCTGGGCAACTTCTGCCTCTTGAGTTTAGCTCCACTGAGATAACCAAACCAGGAAGTAACAGGGCCCAGTTATCTTACTGACAGCCATGGAGGTGTAACAAAGTTAATTTAGAAAATTTCAAATTTCTATTGAAAACTGTATTTTTTGTCAAATGAAAAAAAAGAGGACACACTCTTTACACATAAACAGGGTCATCTTTAATATTGAATGGCAAGCATTTGCTTTGGCCCCCTGGACCCTGCTACCTTTTGCATCTTTAAAAGGCCACCGCACCCGACCGGACCCCTGCTGACAAATGCCCACTGGATGGTCATTTGGGCAGATAAATTACTTTTTGGCCAGCAGCGGGGCCCACAGGGCAGCTGCTTTGGGCCTGGGGCAGCTACCCCGTTACCCTTGGGTTAAAGACGGCCCTGCACATAGCACTTCTGCAACCTTAAGTGATTTAGGGATCTGGAGTGTCCCTTTAGACTGAAAACTACCTATGAGGTCTTGGTCCTTCTCTGAAGGTTGTTGGTACTGCTCAATCTGCCTTTCATAGGCGTGCGCATGGGGTGTGCCTGGGCACACCCTAATGCCTGTGGCATGCCTATTGATTGAGACCAACAGGGGAGATCTCAGGATCTCCCCTGTCGCTCTATCCAAGCGCCGGCTCTGCTCTAAGCCTCCATGGCCCTCCTGCCCACAGCAGCATGGAGGAAGCAGGAGAGGACCCGGGTAGCTCTTGCGAGCAGCTCCGCCGGGTTCCTCTCGCGAGGTCGGAGCGTTGCCGCGGCAACGCTCAGATCTCGCAAGAGTGAACTCTAGCCCCACAGGGTAGAGTTCACTCTCCACTGGACCACCAGGGATGGCAGCAGCACGGTCCCCCTTCCCTACATAAGGTAAGCAGGGAGGGGAGATATTAACTAAACGGTCCCCCCACCTCCACAATCACCCAAACATACAGCACACCCACAGCACACACACATGCAGCAACCTCACACACATACAGCACACCCACAGCACCCTCACACATACAGCACACACACACATACAGCGCACAGACACATGCAGCACCCACACACATACAGCACACACACACATACAGCTCCCACACACATACAGCACACACACAGCACCCACACACATACAGCACCCACAGTACACACACACATACAGCACCCACACACATACAGCACCCACAGCACCCACATACATACAGCACCCACACACATACAGCACACACACAGCACCCTCACACACCCAGCACCAGGGTCGTCTTTAACGCGGGGCAAACGGGGCAGCTGCCCCGGGCCCTGTCCCTGCCTGGGGGCCCAAGACAGCTGCTCCATTTGCCCTCTGCCCGCAAACTATGGGGGCCCATCGGGTGACCCATGTACTTAGGGCCACCCGGTGGGCCTGAGTCAGCAGGGGCCCGGTCGGGCGCTGTGGAGCTTTAACAGCGCGACCGGGCCCTTGCTTTTTCGGCAGCACTGGGAGGAAGTGACAGCCGTGCGTCACTTCCTCCCACAGAAACAGGAGCCGCGCAGGAGGAAGGAAATGCTCAGGAGGGGGCCAGGCCGGGAGCTTAACTCCCAGCCACCCCAGCCAGCCCACTGGACCCCAGGGAAGCCACCCTCCAGGAAAAGGTAAGAAACTGGAGGGTGGTTATCAAATTTTGCATGAGTGTGTGTGTGTGTGTCAGTAAATATGTATGTGTGTATGTCTGTCAGTGTGTCAGTATGTCTGTGTGTGTGTGTGAGTCTGTCAGTGTCTGTGTGGTTCAGTATGTATGTGTGTATGTGTGTTCCAGTATGGCTGTCTGTAAGTATCAAAATGTCTGTATGTGTGTATGTCTGTCAGTGTCTGTGTGTATGTGTGTTTCAGTATGTCTGTCTGTCTGTGTGTATGTGTGACAGAATGTCTATGTGTGAGTCTGTCAGTGTCCGTGTGGTTCTGTATGTCTGTGTTTGTCAATATGTCTGTCAGTGTATGTGTGTTTCAGTATGTCCATCTGTCTGTGTGTCTGTATTTGTGTCAGTGTGTGTTTTGGTGTATCTATATGTAGTCAGTGAGTGTAACTTTGTATCTGCATGTATGTCAGTGTTTGTATCTGTGTGTGTGTCTATGTGTGTGTCAGTGTATCTATATGTAGTCTGTGTGTATCTGTATGTTCTTGTGTGTATTTATATGCGGTCAGTGTGTATCTGCATGTGTGTCAGGTAGTGTATTTGTGTGTATCTATATGTAGTCAGGGGGGCCCAAGTAAATGCTTGCCCAGAGTCCAATCAAAATTAAAGCGGCACTGTCATGCCGAATCCCGTTTTTTTTTTAACCCCCCTCCCGCCTCCACTACATCTAATTGACCCCCTAGTCACCCCCAAATGCCCCTAAGCCCCCCACATTACCTATTTTTTATTCTTTATTTTCTGCCCCAATCTTTATTCAGGGCGCCGCCATCTTTGTGTGGGTAGGTGAAGTCCCTGTGGGACACGTCATCTGCCCACACTAGATAGCCTGTGAGATTCCCGCACATGCCCAGTGAAACACCTGGACATGCGAACGGGAATTTCACCTATTCATTCATTCATCAGACAGACGAATGAATAGAAAAAATCAAACGAACAAACAAACACCGAATATCAGTGTTCGTTTGTTTGTTCGGTTTATTACAAGGAGGGAGCTACCGGCGTGCAGCTCCCTCCTTGTAATATGTAAAGACAGAAGCGTCAGGGAGCAGTGCTCCCCACCACTTCATAAGCCCCCCAGGCCCCCCCTCACTCTATGGGGGTCAATATGACCCCCATAATAGCATAAGGGAGAATAAAATCTCCCCAATGCCCCTACTCGCTATACTGCGAGTAGGGGCATGTCCACTAAACAGTGAGCAGCCTGTGGCTGCTCACTGTAAAAAAAAATGGTAATAAGGGGTGGGGGGACCTACTGTCCTCCCCCCCGGCCCCAACCCCTGGGCGGCGGGAGGGGGCCATAATAGTAATGAGGGGGGGCTACTGTCCTCCCCCCCAGGCCCCCACCCCTGGGCGGCGGGTGGGGGCCAAAATGGTAATGGGGGGGACCTACTGTCCTCCCCCTCCGGCCCCCACGCTGTGCAAAATGACACAGAGCACTGTGATTGGATGACTTGAAATCCATCCAATCACAGTGCTCTGTGTCATTTTACACAGCGTGGGAAAGTTCTTTGGAATTTTCCCACACTTTGTAAAATGACATAGAGCACTCCGATTGTCTTAAACCCACCAATCAGAGTGTTCTTAGCATAATTGCAGGGCGGGGCAAGACTTTATAAGCCTTCCCCAGCCCTGCGGAGCTCAATCTGCGCGGAGCCCTCCATGGTGTCAGGGTACCTGTTGTCTCTACCTCAGAGGAGGTGAGATACTGAGAATTCCGTCCTCTCAGAAGAACTGACTCACTCGTTCCTCGCGGTCATTTCGGCCGTTTACACGCCGGACACCTCTGATCCGCCTCCTTTTATGACGCGGCTCTAGTAGCCGACGTCATGACGATTAGCCGTTCCGACCTGTCAATCAGTCCTGAGCTCGAATCAGGACTCGTCGGGGGCGTGATCATCTATCTGGAACCAGGGTATATAATGAGGTTTTGTGTATTGGTTCATTGCCCTGTCGTGGTTCTAGCTAGTCTAGTCACTCAGCGCTCTTACCTCTATTTTACTCTTTGGTTCTGACCCGGCTTGTTTATTCTACTCTGCTTACCTCTGTTACCCTTTTGACCCGGCTTGTCTCTCGTTTACCTGCTCTCTCGTTCCCTCGACCTCGGCTTGTCTCTAGACCATTCTTTGCTTACTCCTTACGTTAGTCCGGCCATTCTAAGGTCCGGTATACGTACCTACTACCTAGTTGTACTCTGCGTGTTGGATCCCTGTCCCGATCCTGACATTACGACAGGGCCATGGATCCTGCAGGTACAAACACTCAGGTCGGTTCTCCTGACTCTAGATTTGAGGCTATGGATCATAGAATGGACCAGATGGCTCTAGCATTGCAAGCCTTACTATCTCGTTCTAGTAACCAATCAGAAGAGATGCGTACTGCTTCCGTCTCTCCTGTAAGTTCAGGCCTAGAGGTAGCCACAGTAGGTGCTTCATCTCGTATAACTCCTCCTGTACGTTATGGTGGCTCTCCGGATACGTGTCGAGGTTTTTTAAACCAGATAGGTATTCATTTCGAATTACAACCCCGCTCCTACCCTACAGATAGGGCGAAAGTTGGATTTATAATCACACTACTCATTGATAAAGCTTTGAGATGGGCTAACCCTTTGTGGGAGAATGATAATCCGTTAGTCTATAATTATAATGCCTTTGTTACTGCTTTTAGAAGGACTTTTGATCCTCCAGGTAGAAAGGTTAATGCTGCTAGACTACTGTTACGTCTTAGACAACATAACCAAACCCTTGTTGATTATGCCTTAGAGTTCAGATCCCTGGCAGCAGAAGTCAGGTGGAATGAACAGGCTTACATGGACGTATTTCTAAACGGACTATCAGACCAAATTCTAGATGAGGTTGCCACAAGAGAGCTTCCTGAAAATTTGGAAGATTTAATTTCTTTTATTTCACGAATTGATGAACGGTTAAGACAGAGACAGAACACTCGAGATAGAACCCGTAGACCTTCCTTTAGACTAGCTCCCACATTTCAAAGTCCTGAATCTACAACTTTAGCGCTTCCAGAACCTATGCAGATAGGCAATACTCGTCTCTCAGAGGAGGAGAGACAGTACAGGAGAAGGGAGGGGTTGTGCATGTATTGTGGAGCAAGAGGTCACCTACGCCTAAATTGTCCTAACCGCCCGGGAAACGCTCGCACCTAAGTTCCTCCAGAGGACAGGCCTTGGGTGTTTCTATCTTGTCCTCTATACATGACTATAAAGATCATAGGCTTCTACTACCTGTTTCTTTAGTTTGGGAGAAGGGAGTACTTAATACCATGGCGTTGATAGACTCCGGAGCTGCTGAAAGTTTCATTGACCGAACCTTCGTCACTAAACACTCTATCCCATCCCAGCTAAGGGATACACCCTTGGCCGTTGAGGCCATAGATGGTAGACCATTATCTGAACCTGTTATTTCTCACGAGACCTTACCTGTTAACTTAACTGTTGGTATCCTACACGAGGAGGGTATATCTCTTATGCTCATTTCATCCCCTTTTGTTCCTATAGTCTTAGGGTATCCTTGGCTTAAGAAACATAACCCCATTATCGATGGGGAATTGGGTGAAATAATCTCTTGGGGCCAGGGTTGCCGAGACAGGTGCTTACAGAAGGTCTCACCGGTTTGCGTAGCTGACACACTGGTTAATTCTACCCAGTCTTCTGACTTACAAATACCACCCCTATACTTGGATTTAAGGGCAGTCTTTGACAAGAAGAATGCTGACACTCTACCTTCACACAGGTCCTTTGACTGCAAGATCAGACTCTTGCCCGGTACCATGCCTCCGAGGGGCACGGTATATCCTTTATCTACTAAGGAGAACCTAGTCTTAGAGGAGTATATTCGTGAGAACCTGGACAAGGGATTCATTAGGAGATCCTCCTCCCCTGCCGGGGCCGGGTTCTTTTTTGTGAATAAGAAAGATGGTACATTAAGGCCTTGTATTGATTATCGGGGATTGAATAAAATAACTATTAGAAATGCCTATTCGATTCCTTTGATTACTGAGCTCTTTGATCGTTTAAAGGGCTCCAAAATTTTCACCAAGTTAGATCTCAGAGGGGCGTATAACTTGGTGAGAATCCAACAGGGAGACGAGTGGAAAACAGCTTTCAATACCCGTTACGGGCACTATGAGTACACGGTAATGCCTTTTGGTCTCTGTAATGCACCAGCAGTATTTCAGGATCTGATTAATGAGGTTCTTAGGGAGTTTCAACATGATTGCGTTATCGTATACCTAGATGATATACTTATACATTCTAGTGAGATTGAGACTCATCACAGACAAGTCAGAAGGGTATTGCGCAAACTTCTACAACATGGATTATACTGCAAATTGGAGAAGTGTAGTTTTGACCAGTCTCAGATAAACTTCCTTGGGTACGTTATTTCTGGGGACGGGTTTAAGATAGATCCGGTTAAACTCCAGTCTATTTTAGATTGGCCTTTGCCCAGGGGACTCAAGGCCATTCAGAGGTTTATTGGATTCTCTAATTATTATAGGCGCTTCATTAAAGGTTACTCGTCTATTATTGCGCCTATTACTAATATGACTAGACAAGGGGCTGACACTAAGACTTGGTCTACTGAAGCTCTCGTTGCTTTCAAAACACTCAAGGATCGTTTCTCTTCAGCACCGATTTTGGTTCACCCTGACACGTCTTTGCCTTTTCTACTCGAGGTAGACGCCTCGGAGACGGGTATAGGTGCTATCTTGTCTCAAAGATTAGGTGTGGATAAACCATTACATCCATGTGGTTTTTTTTTCCAAAAAATTGTCTGGGCCTGAAAGCAGATATGACATTGGTGACAGGGAACTATTAGCGGTTATTATGGCCTTAAAGGAGTGGAGACATTTATTGGAAGGGACCTTGCACCCTGTTACTATTCTAACGGATCACAAAAACTTGTCTTATATTGGGGAAGCCAAGCACTTATCCGCCAGGCAAGCTCGTTGGTCCTTATTTCTCACTCATTTCAATTATGTGCTCACCTATAGACCTGGTTCTAAGAACTCTAAGGCCGATGCTTTGTCTCGCCAACATGAACCTTCTACTGTATCTGAGGCGGTTTTGTCATCTGTAGTTCCCAAGTGCAATATTATCGCCAACACGAATCTCAGGATACACTCTCCGTTGCTTGCCGAGATCATGAAAGTGCAGCATCTGGCTCCCAGACAGGTTCCCGGGGCAAGGCACTTCGTTCCTCCTGAACTTCAACCGGAACTGTTGCAATGCTTTCACAACAGCAAAGTGGCTGGGCATCCTGGCATACGTAAGACGTGTTCCTTGATTTCTAAAGATTTCTGGTGGCCTTCGTTACGTAAGGATATTAAGGATTTCGTCGGGGCATGTGAGGTCTGTATGAAGACTAAACAACCTCATACGCTTCCTTGTGGGCTCTTGCACCCCTTGGAGATCCCCGAGAGACCATGGTCTTGTCTGGCTATGGATTTCATTGTCGATTTACCTATTTCTAAAAAACAGACTGTTATTCTCACGGTGGTTGACAGGTTTACTAAGATGGCTCATTTCGTACCATTACCTAAACTTCCGTCTTCTCCCGAATTGGCTGAGATATTCGCAAGAGAGATTTTTCGTTTACATGGTATACCCTCCGAAATTGTCTCTGATAGAGGTTCCCAATTTGTTTCCCGTTTTTGGAAGTCCTTTTGTTCTCAATTGGGTATCAAACTGAATTTCTCTACTGCATATAATCCCCAGTCTAACGGAGCTGCTGAACCCACCAACCAAAAGATTGAGCAATATTTGCGTTGTTTTGTTTCCGAACACCAGGATGATTGGGTCGGTCTGATTCCTTGGGCGGAGTTTGCACACAACAATCTCGTTTGTGACTCTACTCGTTCTAGCCCCTTCTTCATGAACTATGGCTTTCATCCTCCTATTCTTCCCTCGGTTTCCCCTTCCCAAGGGGTACCGTCGGTTGATGTCCATGTTGCCAATTTGAAGAGGTTGTGGGATCAGACTCGACAAATTCTCCTTCATAATTCCACGTTGTTCAAACGACACGCAGACAAGCGTAGAAGGGCGGCTCCGGTTTTTATTCCAGGGGATAGGGTGTGGCTGAGTACCAGAAATATTCGCTTGAAGGTTCCCTTTATGAAATTTGCGCCTCGTTTCATTGGTCCTTACAAGGTTCTGACTCGAATTAATCCCGTTGCGTATCGCCTTGCTCTTCCACCTGGCTTGCGCATCCCCAACTCCTTTCATGTTCCCTTGTTGAAGCCTCTAGTTTGTAACAGGTTTTCCTCCGCTGTACCCTCCCCTCGCTCTGTTCAGGTTGAGGGCCAGGAGGAGTATGAAATCAACTCCATCCTCAATTCTCGAATTTCTCGGGGGAGGTTACAATATCTTGTGGACTGGAAAGGATATGGTCCGGAAGAGAGGTCCTGGGTGGCCCAGGAGGAGGTGCATGCTCCTCGCCTCCGCAGGGCTTTTCATTCCCGGTTTCCGTCTCGTCCCGGTTCCTTCCGCCCGGTGGGCGTTTCTGAGAGGGGGGGTACTGTCAGGGTACCTGTTGTCTCTACCTCAGAGGAGGTGAGATACTGAGAATTCCGTCCTCTCAGAAGAACTGACTCACTCGTTCCTCGCGGTCATTTCGGCCGTTTACACGCCGGACGCCTCTGATCCGCCTCCTTTTATGACGCGGCTCTAGTAGCCGACGTCATGACGATTAGCCGTTCCGACCTGTCAATCAGTCCTGAGCTCGAATCAGGACTCGTCGGGGGCGTGATCATCTATCTGGAACCAGGGTATATAATGAGGTTTTGTGTATTGGTTCATTGCCCTGTCGTGGTTCTAGCTAGTCTAGTCACTCAGCGCTCTTACCTCTATTTTACTCTTTGGTTCTGACCCGGCTTGTTTATTCTACTCTGCTTACCTCTGTTACCCTTTTGACCCGGCTTGTCTCTCGTTTACCTGCTCTCTCGTTCCCTCGACCTCGGCTTGTCTCTAGACCATTCTTTGCTTACTCCTTACGTTAGTCCGGCCATTCTAAGGTCCGGTATACATACCTACTACCTAGTTGTACTCTGCGTGTTGGATCCCTGTCCCGATCCTGACACATGGGTGAAGATGGATTATTTTTTTTGCGCTCGGGTCTTTTCTTTTTTGTCAGGTTTTTTTTTTGCGCTCGGGTTTTTCATTTTATTTTTAGTTCGACGGGTATGATGGATTTTTATTTGGCCTTTTTGGGGGCTGAAGAAAGATTTTAGAAAAAAGACGTCAAATGGTAAGTTTAATTTTTTTTTTACAGGTTAGTTATTTTATTCCCCCATCACTATTTTTAGGGTGAGGGGGGTAGGTAGGGGATAGTTTGTTTTGGGTGGGGGGGGGGGGGCTATGGGCTTGGGACCCCTAGTCACCATGATTGAGGGGGGGGGTGTGTTTCATTTAGGGCCCCCACCCACCGCTCAGGGGTGGGGGCCGGGGGGAGGACAGTAGGTCCCCCCCCCTTATTGTTTTATTAGGGCCCCCACCCACCGCTCAGGGGTGGGGGCCGGGGGGAGGACAGTAGGTCCCCCCCCTATCTTTATTTAGGGCCCCCACCCACCGCTCAGGGGTGGGGGCCAGGGGGGAGGACAGTAGGTTCCCCCCCTTATTGTTTTATTAGAGCCCCCACCCACCGCGCAGGGGTGGGGGCGAGGGGGGTAGGACAGTAGGTCCCCCCTTATTGTTTTATTAGGGCCCCCACCCACTGCGCAGGGGTGGGGGCCAGGGGGGGAGGACAGTAGGTCCCCCCCGTATTGTTTTATTAGGGCCCCCACCCACCGCGCAGGGGTGGGGGCCGGGGGGGGACAGTAGGTCCCCCCATCTTTATTTAGGGCCCCCACCCACCACGCAGGGGTGGGGGCAGGACACCAGCCGCGCAGGGGGGGGGGGTTATTAGGTTTTTTGTTTTTTACAGTGAGCAGCTATAAGCTGCTCACTGCTTACTACACATGCCCCTACTGGCGGTATAGCAAATAGGGGCATATTATTTACTAATACTAAGTAATCTTTACTTAGTATTAGTAAATGTGGCTGAAAGACCAATTTAGGTCTTTCAGCCTTTTAGTAGATAGCTCCCTGTTACCGTGGGAATTACTAAATTACTAAGCGGCTGCAAGATGCAGCCGCGGCAATGAATAGGATCGGAGTTTCATTCATTAGAATGACATTTCCGATACGAACAAAGTACCGAATTGCATTCTAACACCAATGGAGAAACTCTTCTCATTGTTAGGATGCAATTCGCCAGTTTTGCCGGCGTTCTGTCTAAGTGACAGGATGTTCGGCAATACTGACAGGATGCATTGTAGGAACAGGGAGGAAAGCTAGGGATCATGGGAAAATTGCTCTGACCAGCGGAAATGAAGCACACTTTGCTCCTCCCTTGGTCAGAGCTGGTCAAGCGGAGGAATCCGCCATAAGGCAAAGAGTCCCTACTTTTTCTTATGATTTTAAAGAAAACTAAAGAAGACAGGAAGAAAAGAATAACAGATCCCGAGAGAGGGGGAGAAGAGGAAGAGATTGAGGAAAGGTAAGTTCGGCATGACAGTGCCGCTTTAAAGACGGCCTTGCCCAGCACTCACACACACACAGCACCCTCACACACACAGCACTCACACACACAGCGCACACACACACACACACACATACAGCACACATACAGCACCCTCACACAAACAGCACCCACACACACACAGCACCTACACACATACAGCACCTACACACATTCAGCACCCTCACACATTCATCACCCTCACACATTCAGCACCCTCACACACAGCACACTAACAGCACCCTTACAAACACACGACACCCACACACAGCACACAAACAGCACCCTCACACACATCACACAAACAGCACCCTCACACACAGCACACAATCAGCACCCTCACAAACACACACACCCTCACCCACATAGCCCACAACCAGCACCCTCACACACACAAACACCCTCACCCACATAGCACACTACCAGACCCTTCACACACATCACACTAACAGCACCCTCACACACAACACCCTTACACACAGCACCCTTACACATACAGCACCCTCACACAGCACACTAACAGTACACACACACAGTATATACATACATACATATACACGCGGCGTGTGTTTGTGCTTTAGGGTGCACACCCTAATACAATAGGCTGCGCACGCCTATGCTGCCTTTTAACAAAGCAGAACTGGTGTCATTAGTAATTCTACACAATTTGCAAGTATTGTTCCTTCTTGTTTGCATTTTTTCATATGTACCATAAGCATGATCAAACATTGTTGTACAGATTCCTTTCACTCACATGACCTCCTTATCTATATTTGCTGCTATTCTTTTCTTTAGAAACATATCTTTGCAATTTACTTTAGAATTGTACTGAAAACTGGAAATTTGAGGTAGAAATATATCATTATCCATAAAGTCATAACATAAAGGTCCAAAGATGGTAGGCAGAAATATATGATTGCTTAAAAACTCAGTACCATTTTAAAATGTATATTCTCTAATTGTTATACACAATTTTCTAATTTCAAGTTTGCTTTTATTAAGCTATACAAAAATCTAACTATTTAAAATTACTGAATTACTGCAATTTGCATTACCATTGTGGAAGAATAATCAAACACCATTTTCGAATAGCAAGATTAATGTACTTTACATATCTAAAAACAGAAATGCCAAAGTATAGTAACAGTACATTTGTATTAAACCTTTTTGGTGTAGACCCATCAGCTGTCCTGGCTTTCCTAGGATATTCTTGGCTGTCTTCCAGAGCATCCTACTGTGCTGGCATTTGTCCCAGGTTTCAAACTGTAATGTTAAGCTTATACCCTATACAAGTATTTCTTCCATCTCATTATGCTTAGAGTCCATGTCATTAAAAGGGTTAATATGATATGTTCTATTAATGTATTTAAAACTGCTAATTTCACAACTTTTTTATTTCCTATTATTTTGGTATCATCATTTCCGTTCTTCTATGCAATAAAAAGCAGACATCCCAAGTCTTCCTGAGATTCCGGGAAATTGTATATGATTTGTGCCCCCACTCACTAAATAGGGCCCCGGTTAGGTGCACAGCCGTTTAAGTTCCGACCAGGCCCCTGTAATATCAGCCAGCAGGGAGGAAGTCAAAGCCTGTCACTTCCTCCCAGCTTCACAGAGCGAAGTGCGGGAGGGAGGTTGGGAGGGGGCTGGAAGCAGCATGCAGTGGCAGTACAGGCAGCATGGAGGCAGAGGAGAGGCTTGAGTGAGCTGCTGCATATTCACTACCATCAGCCTAAACCAGGACCAGAACCCCAAGCAAGCAACCCTCCTGGACACAAAGCTAAGCTAACAGAAAGGTTGCTGCAAATATGCAAAGTATGACATGTATGTACGTGTGTGTGTGTGTGTGTGTCAAATTGTATGTGTATATGTCTGTATGTGTATGTGCCAGTGTGTATCTGTGTGTGTGTGTGTGTGTGTGTGTGTGAGCCAGTGTGTATCTGTATGTCAGTGTGTGTATCTGAGTGTATATATCTGATTGTGTGTGTCAGTGTGTATCTGAGTGTGTGTATCTGTGTTTCATTACGTATCTTATTGTGTGTGTGTGCCAGTGTGTGTATCTGTGTGTATGTGCCAGTATTTATCTGTATGTCAGTATGAGTATATGAGTGTTTGTGTTAGTATATATTTGAGTGTGTGTGTCAGTGTGTATCTGAGTGTGTGTGTATGTGACAGGTTGTGTGTATTGTTCTATCAGTGTGTATCTGAGTGTGTGTGTGTGTGTGTTTGTGCCAGTGTGTGTATCTGTGTGTATGTGACAGCGTATATGTATCTGCGTGTTAGTGTGTATCTGAGTGTGTGAGTGTGTATGTGCCAGTGTGTGCAGATGTGTTTATGTTACAGTATGTATCTGTATGTCAGTGTGTGTGTCTAAGCATGTGTAACAGTGTGTTTATCTGAGTGTGTATCTGTGTGTCAGTGTGTGTATCTGAGTGTATTTGCCAGTGTGTGTATCTGAGTGTATGTGCTAGTGTGTGTATATCTTAGTGTGTATCTGAGTGTGTGCATGTATGCGCCAGTGTGTGTATCTGAGTGTATGTGCCAGTGCGCGTATCTGTGTGTCAAGGTGTTCATACATGTTTGGTGGCTGTGTGTATGTATGTGTGGGAAGGAGTGAGTGGCGCAGTAGCTGGTGAAGCCACCTCCCTGATATGCATTTTTGCATGTTGGGATGTCTGAAAATGCTCCAGAAGTAGGAAGATTTTGCAAACCCCTATGTTAAATATATAAATGGCTTTGCAGTAACATGATGGACTGAGTCAATCACAACATGTCAATATTTGGGCTTACACCTTAGAGTTTAAGATGTGGTGGTCTGGAGGAGATGTGGCTCTCTAACATGCTAGTTTATCTAGATCATTGCAATATGAATAGAAACAGTATAAGAAAAGAAAATAATAACAAGAAATTGCCCTCATATCCCTTCGTTAAATCAATGTCTCACTTTGGCAATAAATGTTTAACTTATCATATCAGTGAAATGTTTATGTTGTGTTGTATGGCATTGTATTGTAGAGATGTGCAAAAAATACTTTTGCTTCCATTTGTTAATCTTTTAATTTAGGTTCATCTGAAATTTTGAAATTACTAATTCGGAAAAAAACGAGTTACAGAAAATTTCAAAAGCAACAAAATTTGGTAACCTTAAAAATTACAATCCCACATAAGGGTACTGTGACGGACCGCCTGGCACCCCGACCGGATACCTCTGTCAGTCGCTGCTTCCTTGTACTTGTGAGCACCATAAGCACTGTACTGGAATACCATAACCACAGTAAACCAACGAACCGCCGCAGCTTGGTTGGGGTCTCACCGTCCTCCACCCACCCTGGACCCAAGACCAGGATCCAGATTCCAGTGGGTAGACCTCCCTTAGTCCAGAGAGCGTAGCAGAAACAACTCTTATAAGAGCTAGTGATTATACTCAGGGGAGTATTGTGATTCCAAAACCTCCAAAAACTTGTGGCAAACTCACAGGAAAAGGAGAATTTGTCACAGGCACAGCATTAGGGATAAAAAAGATAAAAGAATGAGACAGCGCTGGTTAACTTGCAACCCTTAAAAGGGAATCCCTCAAACCCTTTAAAACAAGACAAATAAAAACAATAATAAAAAAGGTTGCGCCACAATCAATAATATAGGATAAAAGTATGCAAAATCCGATAAAAAGAAAGTCCAACTTGTGTGTCCTTACGAACGGTCTTTAGTGCAATGGTGAGGTCTTCTAATACTGTAGTAGTTCCACTTTATATAGAAGATAAAAGAGAGGGACAACCAATAGTGCAATATGTAATATTCAAATGTGGACGTACAAGAAATAATGGTTGAAAACTCACATTTGCCAGAGCTTATATCCAGCTCTAGAGTAAAGCGCATACAGCGGTATAATCCCCGCTTATGGGATATAAATTGGGTCCCTCTCCGTCACTGGTGTCCAATTCTCTGGAAAAAAGAGACAGCCAATAGTGCTCACTGTATAACAGTGTCAATAAAATTAATAAAGAATTTACTTACAAATGGAGAGCAGACCGACTGCTCTGTGGTGACAGCTTGGGTGGATTGATCCCCACCTAGGATTTCTTTAAGTACAGGAAACTTCCAAGGGTTTTTTTCAGGGTTTTTTTTAAAACCAATCAAAATAAAAAATAAATAAAATAATAAAAAGCCAGGGTAAAAAAGGTTATGTGTACTTTCCTGGAGATTCAATACAGCTCCAGTGTATGCGCCTGGGCAGAATAATCCCCGCCTATGGATCAAGTGCAGAGGCAATTCTTCTAGTTATAGATGTGGTAGGGGGTATCCTCATAAAAAACAAACAAATAAAAATTGTATATGGTGAAGTATGTAGAGCTATGAAGCAAGGGTAGGTAAAAACTAAAAAATGTGCACTCACGTGTAATGGAGCCGTAAAACCTGGCTCCTCTGATAGCGCTTGAAGTGGTATGATCCCCACTCAAGGATACAGGTGTAAAAGCAAGTTCTTCCCTCCGTGTATATGTGGAGATAAACAAACAGAACCACAATAGTGTACATCGTAAAAAAGGAGTGTAAGCAGAAATAAATAATTTAAGCCTACTCACATGCTAATGAGCAAGTTCCGGTTTGCTCAATCCAAAGCGCGTGGGTGGTATGATCCCCACCAGGGATATAGCTCCAAACAATCCAACAGCAGCAAAGTATGGTCCAATTAAAAAAGTACTTTAATGTTAAAAAAAATATAATAAAAGAAATACAATATATAATAAAATAGTGATAAAAAAGTTATAAACAATACACTTAACGCGTTTCTCCTTGGATAGGGAGCTTAAGTTGAATATTTCATCTGTTTAGTAGATAAACATAAAAATTAGTTTTTTTTTTTTTGAAAATCTTTTATTGACGGGTTTTCTTTTTTTTTTTTGTTTGTTCAACGTCATCAACATTAAATAAGCATATTATCTTGGACACGCAGGTCCCTACGTTCATTAAACAGTGTGATCAGTTTCATGTAATATTCCATACATCTATAGGCAAAACATGTTCTTTCAATTAACAGTTGGGTTGTTGATCAGTTTGTGTCATGCCGGTTCGTACTCATGGTTGCTGAAGTGTAGTTTGTATATTGTCGTGTGGGGTGTTACCGCTGCCCCGTTTTGTGCCGGTTGTTGGTCGTAAGTTTTAGTCATGTGTCAATTTTATGTTGTCGAGGTAACCTCCGGTCATTGTCAAGCTGTACGTATATTTGATCGGTGTCTATCTAGGTGTGTTATAAGTTGCTTCATATGCTATTAGCTATCTATTATTGGGTGCGTCTGATTTGTGTGTTGTGTGTATGGGGGAGGTTGGGGTACAGGTTCGTGGAGGGGTATGGGGGGGATAGGGAGAGAGGGGTGTGGAAGGGGAGAGGGAGAGATGGGTATTGAGGGGGAAGGTAGAGGTTAGAGGTTTCACCCCGGGCTGCTCGCCCCTGCGCGACCGTCGCCTCCATCCGCCACGGCCCGAGTCCAGCGACCGGGCCACCGTCCGCGTCCGCGTTCGTCCTCTCTCTGTGCTAGTCTTGTTGTTGTCTATCTACTGGGTCCTGGAAGTGTACATGAACCATGGTGTCCATGCCTCTACGTGTTTAGTTGCCCTACCAAGGAGAGTTGCGTGTATCGCCTCCGCTCCCTGGATGTCTTCTACCTTACGTATCCACTCTTCCCTACGTGGTGTGTCTGCTTTCTTCCAGTAAATGGGTATGAGCGACTTGGCTGCGTTCAATAGGTGTCGCAAGATCGATTTCTTGTATCTGGATATTGGCATTGGCGACACGTGAAGCAGTGCTAGTTCAGGCGTCCATTCAATCCCGTTTCCCAGGATCTCTCGTATCTCCTCTCTGATCATCTCCCAATATGGAGTGATCAAGCAGCAGTCCCACCATATGTGGATCGTCGTGCCCTGTTCGGACATGCATCTCCAACATAGTGGGGAGGTTGCTGGGTATATTTTATGGAGAACATAAAAATTAGTTGGCACTCAAAGCTGTAAATGGGTGCAGATATCGAGGTTAATACCCACCTATAAACAACCTCAAAATATAAATACAAAAACAAATGAGTGATACCGCACTCCAAAAAATGAATGCTCGAAAAATATGGGGGTTTTAATTCATATTATATTCAAGTTCAGAGGTAATTAATAGTGCATCCGTTCATACACTTGTGCACCTGAATTCATATTATTATTCATATTATTTGTGTCAGAACACTTGTTAAGGATCCTTCGTAGAAAGTCTTCTTTACGGTGTGTATTCAAGTTCCAAGTGGTAATGTCACTGTATCTGTAAATGCAATCAGGGTCCAGGTCACCGGGGAGACTGCACGCTCAGGATCACCATCTCTTCGAACACCTCCTATGAAGGATCCTTAAAAAGTGTTCTGACACAAACTGATCCTAGACTGCCAACTATCGTTACATTAAAGACCTAGTCTTCCTGCTACTTCATTTTTTGGTGAGATCTAGCCATTTTTTACATTTCAGTATGTGAGAAAACCAGCATTTTCTAACTTTGTTCGTAAAATATTTCGGATATTTTTCCAATTTCCTTTATTTCTTCGGTAGTTTTCAAACTACCGAACGACCGACCACCCCTCTGGCTCACTATTACTAAAGGAAACCTTCAATTAAGTGCTCTCTATGTGTGGCTGCCGTTCATATAGCCGAATGCCACGTGGAAGAGAAAACGACGGCCATCTTGTTTGCACAAAAGGAGGCAGCGGGACTTGGTCGTCGAGTGTCTGGAACTAAAATCCCGAAACACTGGTCAAACTGACGAACGCCTGCTTCCTTCTCTTGGACAGCTAGGAGAGCGCCGTTCAGTAGTTTGGTTCCCACGAACCAGGGGAACAATCGCTACTATGAGCCAGAGGGATCCATTCATGCATTTGTTCAGTTTTGTGACTTGACAGCCTAAACACATGGAACTGTTTCTGGGCAGGAGCCTCGTGTGCAGTCGGTCAAATGTGATTTCCATGAAATTCGAAAACCCCAGAACCGATCTGGGTGATTTTTGGATACGTTGGTCACCCAGATCAGGGCTATCAGGGGGGGTGACATTTGTGGGGGTCCTGTGTGTTTTGGGGTGTTTTTAAAATGTTGTGAAAATTATGTTCCCTCTGCCCAGAGATAATTAAGTTATTACTTTATCTGACCCAATTATCTCCAGGCAGAGAGGAGAGAATTAACTGTTTGTACTGGGAGTGTCACTGTTTGTTCCTGTATTGTCATTGGCTGTAATAAGTTATGTCCCTGTTTTCCATCAGGTCCAGGGGGTGTTCCTCTGGCCTGGAGAATCGCATAAAAGCCAGTGTGGCACAATAAAGATTAATTCCTGTTACACCCTTCATCATGTTTCGGCTGATGTTTGGGTACCTGATTATTACTTTGGGAAAATCTGCTGGGAACGCTGTATCTACTTTGGAGACGAATGGAAACCGAACCTGAACGGCGAGCTTAAATCACTCCTGCTCTTAGCTGTCTGGGTAAAAACCGACTAACCCCTAGCTACCACTTCAGGGTTCATTACAGAGTACTCAGAAGATTAACTATACAGTACTATATACTATACTATACTATATATTAACTATTTTTAGTTTTTTCTCATTTTTTCAATTCAATTCTTTTCTTTTTTCTTTATATTTTTCTCTTTTTTGGAGTTGCCTAAGAAAGTTATAAGAAATATACACTCTTGTAGGAGGTATCTCACAACATATATTATAGTATCTACCTTGGTTGTGGTCAGGATTTTGGATATTGTTTGTCTTTTTAGTCTAATCCTTCTGGTATGAATTGCTTTATTGATTATTGTATCTAATATGGATTATGCCTTTGATTTTGTACATAATATGAATTCAGGTTTCTCGATTGCACAAGTGTGTGAAGTGATGCACTATTAATTGCCTCTGATCTTGTATATAATATGAATTAAAACCCCCTTATTTTTCAAGCATTCATTTTTTGGAGTGCGGGATCACTAATTTGTTTTTGTAGTAGATAACTCCCTTGTTATCCTTACATGGGACATGGGACAGCCATATTTAAGGAGACTGAAAAACTGAGCTATCTGCTAAATTCCCTAATTTAATATACTTAATATGTATGTTATGAATTATTATTCATATGTCTATTTTATTGCATAATATAAATATTATAATATATAAAAAAACATGTTTTATGAAATAGGGTACCTTCTGTCTGCTAACTGAAAATTAATTTTAAATATATTCATTTTCTGTTTAAAATTTCCTCTAGTTGAAGCATCTAGTCTGCTTTCCCCCTTAAAAAGAACATGCTAATCACTATAAGCACTTCAGCTCTTTCTAGCCATTATCATGCAAAGTAACTGGGCACTGTCCCCATGGTTTATGTCAAACCATTTTTGAGGATTTTGGCAAAAACTGTGGTTCATCTCACACCTAAAACCATGGCCTCTCTTTTGAGGTTCAGATAAAGCAGATGTGGACTTACAATATGCACCAGAATAATAGTATAAACACCATGTGTAAAATATAAATTTGTATAGCTCTTAGTGTCGATGCTCCCTTATGATTGTACTCTAAAAAACCTTGTCATAGACAAAGCATGTTTCGTAAAGAGCTCTGACAGGTGTGCTATTTGCACTGATTGATAGTGTTTTGAAAAGAATGAGTGTATTTTTTTTTATTGATTTCTGTAATTCTTTAACTGTATATATTCTTCTTTCTGGTAATCATGGTAATTACTCTAAGGTACTCATTCTGAAGCATTGTGTTTATTTAAGGCTTCATGCAAGCTTTGCAATTAATAATATTGCATTGTGCCTTACATATACTAGAGGTGTGAGAATTTATTTAAGCATTGTTATGATGTGAGTTTGTGGTTTTTATGCGTTCCTTAATATTTGCAGAAGTGAGTTTATGTGTTATCTGTCCCAAATGCCTGCTAACTTCTCTCCCCAAGGGCTTTAAGTTCAAACTCCAGGTCCATATCAAGAAAGATCAAAAAAAAAAATAAAAAAAAAAAATACAAGAGGCTTAAATCCCTACATGTCAGTTTCTCATGGGATCTTCACCCCTGATTACCGGTATTTTTTTTTTTATTAATATCCATCTGCGTCTTCTTTTGCTTCATTGAACAAATGTTTTGTTAGTATCTTCTGACTTACCCAAATTTACCTTTCTCAAAGCTCACTCCCAGACTTTTACTGTGTCTGGCATATTGCCAAGTCTAAACAAGTCACAGAAAAAAATTCTTATATTATCGATGGTTGCTATTTTATTTTGCTTGATGTGTTTATACTGTACAGGTATATGTATCTGGCGAAATAATTGTGTGATAAATTAATTAAAGGGAAACTATCACTTCCAAGTACAATTTTCCCCTATATGTGTCCCATTTATATATTTAACAAATATGTGTTTGTGAGGAGTGAATTTTTTTATGAAAAGTGTAAATGCACATGACTTTATCCAGCAACACGGTGCTTCCATCTGAGTTCCTTCTAAGTCTGTATTGAGTATGTGGATGGTAAACTTTTCATATGCTAATGCTTTATTTTCTTTTACAGTGCTACAAGTAAGTAAAAACATGAGACATCCTAACTGGACAACTATCTGTAGAACAAGCAATTGTTTTAACTCTTCTTGGACGGTCACCTACTCTGTGATTTTGGTGTATTTGTATCGGGTCCTCCTAAATCAATATAATAACCCAGACGTGGACCCTTTCTCAATATTCATAGACGGTCATCAGCCAAACCTTACTGTGGAGCCCTATGAGAGGTTTAAAAATATTCAAGGCTGCTTTAACTATTCTGCAAAGAATATTGTTGTAGCATGTGGACTGTTCCTGCTTTTGGGAGCAATCTCCTTTTCAAATGGCATAGGTCTCTACTACAAGCTAAAACTCGTTTGAGTTTTCATGAATAAGTTACTACCCAGAGGACAAGCTAGTTAGATATCTAATGGTTGTTTTCCCTATTCATTAAATTTCCCTCTTGAGAAATCTTGCTTCTCCAACATGATGTCTACATTTATATGTAGCTTCTTGTAGCAGAATGCAGTGATGTTCCTGAAATGTAATACTAACTGTTAGAAACTTAGGATATGTCTAAATTTAATGATTTATAGCCCTATTAACAGAGAAACACATCTCGTGACTATCTTGATTTGAAGCTATATTAATTTATTTTAGAGGTTTTGACCCTTTTCCTTTACTTACATTGCTAGTAACTCCTTGCATATGCAAACCACCAAATAGAACTTCTCTCCACACACTTATAGCTTAACAATCTATTTAGATTTTAAGAATTACATTCTTCTATATTTACGATTTTTTTTCTTGCTCTAATATACGAGTTTCTTTCCTCTGTAAGAAGGTTAAACCGTCACCCTTCAATTCTTTTTTTGTCGTTTTTTAGCAAACATATCACCAGTTTCTATGATGAAGAAACAAGAAGTGAAAGAATAATTATAGTTTTTTTGTGATAAGTAGAATGTGACCTTAATAATGAAAGAAAAAAAAAACATTTTAGGTACAGAAGGCATATGTTACTTCTCACTCTACTCTAATACTCCTTGAGCTTTTGTGTCAATAGAACAATTCGCTAAAAATATGTAATTATAGAAAATTCTCCTGGGCAGCAGCATTCCGCTTGAAAAATGTCCCCTGTCCTAGTGACATATGTGAATAACCATGGTAACTCCTAGTGAAGTTCAGCATTTTCTGGTCATTAACGTTTGCTTCTGCCACAAAAACATTTCTCCCGAATCTGTCTACAAAGTGTTAGATCCTCATATAAAGCCTGCAAAAATAATGAATTTCTATAGCATTCAGTCAGTTTATCCAATGTAACAAATTCTTTTCAACATGTTATTATTTAGTGAAAGATATACAGTTGATATGTGTGGGTTCATTCAGTCAGCATGCAGTGACTGCTGCAGATTACGCTGTTACATAATAAATGATGTAGTTAAATATTGGGAGATGGGGAAAAAAATTGAAAAATATATGGGAAGCTTTGAGATGTTTTTCCATTGTTTAAACCATAAACTGACATAATGTTTGTTATTAATGAATATAACAGACGGCATGTGTTATAGACGGTATGTGTTATAGCATCTTTGTGTATTATTTTTATATTTCATACATATAATTTAATATCTATTTTCAGTGCATCGCTAACGTAGCCTAGCACCATGGGTGTAGCCATCTTTAAGTTCCATTTGGGCTCAAGCAGTACTCCAAGACCTTGAACAGTCTGAACAGGTAAAAATGACATTTTGAGATGCCCAGTGATTGCACATGATGCCAAGATCCACGAATGGGCACAAGCTATTGACGTGCATTGTCTTAGTTGAGATAAGCAATGTTTCTGACCAAGTGAAATTAAAGATGGCCATCCCATGGAGAAATGGTAAGCTAGATGTTTATTCAAATGTGTGTATTACAAAACTCGACACACATAGACGATATACATTTAAAGGACCACTATAGTGCCAGGAAAACAAACTCGTTTTCCTGGCACTATAGGGTCATTAGGTGTCCCCCCCATCCTTGGGAGCCCCCTCCCACTGGGCTGAAGGGGTTGAAACACTTACATTTCTCCAGCGCTGGGCTTCCTCGGCACTGGGGAACTCTTCTCCCTGTGCCGACGTCAGCTCCGAATGCACGGCAAGAGCCGCGTGCACATTCAAACTGCCCATAGGAAAGCATTACTCAATGCTTTCCCATGGACGTCCAGCGTCTTCTGACTGTTATTTTCACAGTGAGAAGCGCGGAAGCGCTTCTAGCGGCTGTCAGTGAGACAGCCACTAGAGGCTGGATTAACCCTCAATGAAACATGTTTTCAGCTGCAGGGTTAAAACTAGAGGGACTTGTCACCCAGACCACTTCATTGAGCTGAAGTGGTCTGGGTGCCTATAGTGGTCCTTTAAACTTTGTACTGCAATAACCATCAGACTTATGAAACACTGCATACACCTATTGAAGAAAATATCTAGCTCAGTGGTTCCCAAACTTTTTAGGTTCAAGGCGCCCTTAATATTTCAATATTTTTCCTAAGTCAAAAAAGTTGCTAGAGTTTACATGTACAGTGCTGCGACATACACTGGACCCATGTTCAGCAGAAATGTTTCCCTGTCGGGGCGGATCCAGAACCTAATCTCAGGAGGGGCACTGGTAGATTATTTAAAGAAACAATCCAGGGACAATAACCACTACAGCATGCTGTAGTGGTTATTGTGCCAGGAGTGCTGTGGAGTCCTCCCAGGCTTGCCAGGATAGTGGCTTCAGTTGGGGACAGGGGCAGTGGTATGTGTGTGTGTGTGTGTGTGTGGGGGGGGGGGGTAAGTCTGTGTGAGGGGTGCAATGTGTGTGTGTTTGTGTGAGGGGTGCAGTGTGTGTACTTGGGTGCATTTTGTTTATGAAGGATGTAGTGTGTGTTTGTGTGAAGGGTGCAATGTGTCTGTGTGTTTGAAGGGTGCAGTGTGTGTGTGTGAGGGATACAGTGTGTGTGTGAGGGATACAGTGTGTGCGTGAGGGGTATAGTGTGTGGGGGCAGTATGTGTGTATTGATGTGTACAGTGTGTGTGCATTGAGGGGTACCGTGTGTGTATTGAGGAGTACAGTGTGTGTGGGGGGAGGGGTACAGTGTGTGGGGGCAAGGCAGAGTGTGTTTGAGGGGGGCAGTGTGTATGTGGGGGCAGTGCATGTGTATGGGGCAGTGTGTGTGAGGGATACAGTGTGTGTATATGAGGGCAGTGTGTGTGAGGGGTACAGTGTGTGTGTGTGTGTGTGTGAGGGATACAATGGTGTGTATGGGGCAGTGTGTGTATGGGGGGCAGTGTGTGTGTGGGGACAGTGTGTGTGAGGGGTACAGTGCGTGTGTATGGGGACAGTGTGTGTGTATAGGGACAGTGTTTGTGTATGGGGACAGTGTGTGTGTGTGTGGGGGACAGTGTGTGTGTGGGGGGGACAGTGTGTGTGTGTGGGGGGCAGTGTGTGTGTGTGGGGGACAGTGTGTGGCTATAGGGAGCAGTGTGTGTGTATCGGGAGCAGAGTGGGTGTATAGGGCTCTGTGTGTGCAGGGCCAGACTGGGAATGCAAAGCAGCCCTGGAAAAAAATGTATGCCAGCCCTATAAGTCATTGTGCCATTGTGTGTTTGTGTGTGTATATATACACTACCATGGCACAATGACTTATAGGGCCTGCATACAATTTTTTTCCATAGATTTATATACAGGGAGTGCAGAATTATTAGGCAAGTTTTATTTTTGAGGATTAATTTTATTATTGAACAACAACCATGTTCTCAATGAACCCTAAAAACTCATTAATATCAAAGCTGAATATTTTTGGAAGTAGTTTTTAGTTTGTTTTTAGTTTTAGCTATTTTAGGGGGATATCTGTGTGCGCAGGTGACTATTACTGTGCATAATTATTAGGCAACTTAACAAAAAACAAATATATACCCATTTCAATTATTTATTTTTACCAGTGAAACCAATATAACATCTCAACATTCACAAATATACATTTCTGACATTCAAAAACAAAACAAAAACAAATCAGTGACCAATATAGCCACCTTTCTTTGCAAGGACACTCAAAAGCCTGCCATCCATGGATTCTGTCAGTGTTTTGATCTATTCACCATCAACATTGCGTGCAGAAGCAACCACAGCCTCCCAGACACTGTTCAGAGAGGTGTACTGTTTTCCCTCCTTGTAAATCTCACATTTGATGATGGACCACAGGTTCTCAATGGGGTTCAGATCAGGTGAACAAGGAGGCCATGTCATTAGATTTTCTTCTTTTATACCCTTTCTTGCTGTGGAGTACTTGGAGGCGTGTGATGGAGCATTGTCCTGCATGAAAATCATGTTTTTCTTGAAGGATGCAGACTTCTTCCTGTACCACTGCTTGAAGAAGGTGTCTTCCAGAAACTGGCAGTAGGACTGGGAGTTGAGCTTGACTCCATCCTCAACCCGAAAAGGCCCCACAAGCTCATCTTTGATGATACCAGCCCAAACCAGTACTCCACCTCCACCTTGCTGGCGTCTGAGTCGGACTGGAGCTCTCTGCCCTTTACCAATCCAGCCACGGGCCCATCCATCTGGCCCATCAAGACTCACTCTCATTTCATCAGTCCAAAAAACCGTAGAAAAATCAGTCTTGAGATATTTCTTGGCCCAGTCTTGACATTTCAGCTTGTGTGTCTTGTTCAGTGGTGGTCGTCTTTCAGCCTTTCTTACCTTGGCCATGTCTCTGAGTATTGCACACCTTGTGCTTTTGGGCACTCCAGTGATGTTGCAGCTCTGAAATAGGGCCAAACTGGTGGCAAGTGGCATCTTGGCAGCTGCACGCTTGACTTTTCTCAGTTCATGGGCAGTTATTTTGCGCCTTGGTTTTTCCACACGCTTCTTGCGACCCTGTTGACTATTTTGAATGAAACGCTTGATTGTTCGATGATCACGCTTCAGAAGCTTTGCAATTTTAAAAGTGCTGCATCCCTCTGCAAGATATCTCACTATTTTTGACTTTTCTGAGCCTGTCAAGTCCTTCTTTTGACCCATTTTGCCAAAGGAAAGGAAGTTGCCTAATAATTATGCACACCTGATATAGGGTGTTGATGTCATTAGACCACACCCCTTCTCATTACAGAGATGCACATCACCTAATATGCTTAATTGGTAGTAGGCTTTCGAGCCTATACAGCTTGGAGTAAGACAACATGCATAAAGAGGAAGATGTGGTCAAAATACTAATTTGCCTAATAATTCTGCACTCCCTGTATTTATAAATATATATATATATATATATATATATATATATATATATATATAAATAAATAAATATATATATATAAATTATATGTTTATAAATTAGAATGAATTAATCTGGGGTAGCAAGACGTAGCCGTTTTAAATGTTATAAAGGGATATTTAGCATTATCACTAAAGGATATATATATATATATATATATATATATATATATATATATAAAACATGGGGGATGGTTGCACTCACCTGAACATGCTTAAATGGGGTGCTGCTGGGGGCCATATTATACAATAAACAATACACAAGATCCAGCGTACTCTCCTATCTACTAAACAGCAACTTCAATGTTGACAGATTTTAGTAGTTTTTAAAAGTTTTTTTTAAAACACCTAATCTAGGCAAAAAAAATAATGGGGATTTAGTTACATTATATGATCATACATTGCATAAGCCTGCCACAACGTCAATGTACCCCATCTTTGGCAGGTCCTACTCTCACAGTCTAATGTCTAATTAACCCACTTACTTGGGAAAAAATTCCATCTGAGGCTCTCTGCAGTACTAGGCTAAATAGGGACCTGAGATGAGGCACCTGTAACAGGGAGGGGTGCAAAACCAAGGAGTTGGCTAGACTCCCTTAAAAAAGGGTAGTGTAAGGGTTACGCCCGCTTCACAGTGATAGACCAAACTCCCCGTTTAACGCACCACAAACAACCGCAAACAGTCCATTTGCACAACCGCAAGCTCCCCATTTGCACAAGGTTGGATACCAAGCTAGCCATGTCCCGTTCCTTGTCCTCACTGATGTCATTGAAGGTCTCTTCCTCCACCCAGCCACGTACAACACGGATCCCCGAAAGGTGACAACAAGCCCCTTGTATTTTATTTTTAAATGTACACTACTGTTACACCAGATATGAGTTGCACTGGTGTGACACTGTGCCCTGGCAGGCCCTGAAACGCACACGTGTGAAGGAAACTGACTGCTATTATTTCACAGTCAATTTTTTTTTTTTTTAAATGCAAGCTATTGTGACACCAAATATGAGTGGTGGCACTGGGCAAGTGGGCACAGTATACGCTGTGAGACTGACACACACGCTGGCAGGCAGGCAACTGCAATTAGATTACACAGAATAAAAAAGCAGACTGCAGGGCTTTTTGGGGTGCTGTCCTTACAGCCAGGGCCGCCCCCAGAAATTTTAGGGCCCCTAACTCAGCTCAGGGTCTGGGCCCCCTGTGGCCCGCCTTCAATCCCGCCCACAGGGTCCGCCTCCAAATCCCACCCACAGGAATACACACACAGACACAAAAACACACACTGATACAAAAGGACACAGACACACACACACACAAAGATACATACTAACAGACACACATACTGAAACAGAAATATACGCATATAGGCATATGTACTGACACACACATACTGAGACATACACACATATACAGACACACAGGCATACATAGTGACAGATAGATACATACTAACATACATACAGACACACATGCATGAGAACTTACACATACATACACACACCGACATTACATACATACACGCAGACATACATTCATTCATACTGGCATACATACATATATACACACAGACATACTGACATACACTCAGACATACTGACATACACACAGACATTCTGACATACACACAGACATTCTGACATACACACAGACATACTGACATACATACAGACATACAGACATACTGACATACATACAGACATACTGACATACTGACATACATACAGACATACTGACATACACACAGACATACTGACATACACACAGACATACTGACATACACAGAGACATTCTGACATACACACATACATACTGACATACACACAGACATTCTGACATACACACAGACATTCTGACATAGAGACAGACATACTGACATACACGCAGACATACATTCATTCATACTGGCATACATACATATATACATACAGACATACTGACATACACACAGACATACTGACATACATACAGACATTCTGACATACACACAGACATACAGACATACAGACATTCTGACATACATACAGACATTCTGACATACATATAGACATACTGACATACACACAGACATACTGACATACACACAGACATTCTGACATACACACAGACATACTGACATACATACAGACATACTGACATACTGACATACATACAGACATTCTGACATACACACAGCCATTCTGACATACAGACAGACATACTGACATACACGCAGATATACATTCATTTATACTGGCATACATACATATATACATACAGACATACTGACATACACACAGACATACTGACATACATACAGACATTCTGACATACACACAGACATACAGACATACAGACAGTCTGACATACATACAGACATTCTGACATACATACAGACATTCTGACATACATATAGACATACTGACATACACACAGACATACTGACATACACACAGACATTCTGACATGCACACAGACATTCTGACATACTGACATACACACAGACATTCTGACATACATACAGACATACTGACATACATACAGACATACAGACATACACACAGACATTCTGACATACATACAGACATACTGACATACACACAGACATTCTGACATACATACAGACAAAAGGAGATAGGGTCGCACTCAGTCACATCAATTTAAACACAGGGTGCTACTGGGCAAGGGTGCATACATACAGACATTCTGACATACATACAGACATACTGACATACATACAGACATACTGACATAAACACAGGCATACTGACATAAACACAGACATACTGACATAAACACAGAGATACTGACATAAACACAAACATACTGACATACACACAGACATTCTGACATACATACTGACATACAGACATACAGACATTCTGACATAGATACATACTAACATACACAAATACAGCAAATTTTTCTTACCTTTTTTTGCAGGTGGAAGGCTGTGGCTGATGGGAGTAGGCGTGGCTCCAGCGGCGGTTGTCTTTCTTCTCTCCCGCGCGGCGCTGAGGGGAGGGAGCTGGGAGGAAGTGACGGCCACTTCCTCCCAGCAGTACTTTGCGGCTGAGATTTTTTTAAAGGAGCCCGATCGCGCTATTGCACGGCCGCAGCGCTGACCGGGCTCCTGAAGATACAGGGCCCATCGGGTGGCCCTAAGTGAGTGGGCCACCCGATGGGCCCCATTAGCGTGCGCTACACATGGGGCCCGGACAGCCGGGCCCCCCAGGGCCGCCGGGCCCGTGACAACCGTTATGGTTGTCACCCCCTGATGGCGGCCCGGCTTACAGCAGAGATCAGATGAGTCCTTCAGGACTGTAGTGGACACTGAATACACTAGCCTAGCTATTGATTTCCCTATTAAATCAGCAGCAGCTACACTGTCCCTCGTCTCACTAAGAATGCAGCTTCCGGGGGGCGGGGCCTAGCTGTCATGGAGGAAAGACGCACTTCATGTGAGCTCCCTCAATATCTCACTTTAAGCAGCTATCAACAAGCGAATTTCACCCCAGAAGGGGATGACCCAGCAATCTTGCTCCTACCTGACCGACCCGACATGCTTAATAGCGGTCAGCAACTCGACACAGTCTTACTTACCTCCGCGTGGCAAGTTTGGCCTGGTGCTCACTGGGCGGGAGAGGCGGACGATCTCCCGATCCTGGGATGCCCAGGAGCAGCTACTTCCCGGCAGGAGCCGGTCCACCCCTGAGAGGCTGTCTGGAGCTAATGGACGCACAGAGCACAGCCGCCCAGGCTGACATACTCATCTGCGACTCTCCCAATATGGTGGCAGCCACGTGTCCTCCTGGTACCAGCAAAGCATGGCAGGATATTGAGTCTAAGCTGGACAGACTCTTTAATCAATTTTGGAAGCAAATAACAAGCAGGAAGCCCCAACAAGCTCCACCACAGCCCCAGCAAGCTCCACCACAGCTAAGCGAAGCAGTCCCCATTAAAATCCACCAACGCAAAAGGCGTCGAAGACAGGACCGGAGGCACAAACAGAAATGCAGAGCCTTCCCCACGTCAAGCACTTGCCTCCACCTTAAGCCACCACAATCCCGCACCGGACGTGAAGCACCACCAGGACAGATCCGACCACCCGACAAAACAAGCTTCCAACACCTCAAGCCGCGAACCCGGCACTCAGCCAGAGACTTGCCTTTGTTGTTCCAGGTATCAGGGACTCCCAGGGTCTGCACCTGGCGCCCAGAAGGGATCGGATGAGCACAAGCAGTAAACAGCAGCCTGCCAAGCATGTCCCACTATAGCCGATCCTCCACACCATGCCTTTGATCACATTAACTGCTCTCTGCACATTAACTAATCGTAAAGTAGCAAGCGTTTAAACATGTCATTATTTCACCTCCTAAAGAGTTTATTGTCGTAGTTCCTTACATGCCTTTACCTTAACCGTTCATGTATTATGTTATTCACTAGTATCATCTCATGGGGCGACTCACACTTGATTTATAACTAGTGGTGGAGCTGCTGATATAAATACACAGTTGAAAACGTGCAAGCTACACCCTAAACATGACAGCCATCTTTCACAACAATGTACTGCTATATACTCATACCCTCAGTGCAACTAGCCATGATATACGCACGTTCAGCCTAGCATGCTTAAATATAACACACTTCTGTCAAAAAAAAAAAAAAAAAAAGAATGCAGCTTCCGAATGAACGAATGAATCTAAAATGGATGCTGTCCAGGAGGTGGGAGGGTCTGGGAGGGAGGGTCTGCTGCTGATTGGCTGGAATGTGTCTGCTGACTGTGAGGTACAGGGTCAAAGTTTACTCAATGATGACGAATAGGGGGCAGACCGAACATCGCATATGTTCGCCATCCGTGGCGAACGCGAACAAGCTATGTTCGCCAGGAACTATTTGCCAGCGAACTATTCGGGACATGGATAGTCCCATTGCCTCTGGAATGGGAGCTACGGATTGAGATGGTACGCATATCAGTGTCTCAGGGGCTAAATAAGCATTTCTGGACAAAAGTGTCTGATGGGCCTGGGCAATCTGGTCCATACGGTGATCCTGTTCTTAAAATCTTGCCTCATAGGAGGCCATTTGCTGTCCTAAACCTGCAGGGCCCATGGTCCTATCATAATGTCATGATGTAATACCCCAACACGCAGAGTTTAGGATAGCAAGGGACAAGACTAGGATATAACTTATTACCTGGACTTAGAATGGCCAGACTAAACGTCAGACAGAGATAAAGCGTAATCAGAAACGAGACAAGGTCATGGTAACAGAGAGACTACGAAAACGAGAACAAGCCAGAGTCAGGTAGATGGTAATCAGTCACACGGGCAAACAAGACAGGAAAGGGTTAAAGATAAATTCAGAGTCAAGAACAAAGCCATGGTCAATACCAAAATAAACAAAATAGATCAAGGAACGCACTAAAGGGTACTGACACAGAAACCACGATAGGACAAAGTGGATAGGGCTAGGGATGTTTAAATATCCTTTAACACTTTAACACTTGATTGGCCCACGTCATGCCTACGCCTACGCCCCCAAAACTTTCGTGTGTGGGGGTGCTGGAATGACGTGGGCCAATGGGAGCCTGAATCAACTTTTGGCTCCCACTGCCCCTTTAAGAGCGAGCTCGTGACTCGAGCCGTGCTCCTAGTGCCAGATCACTGCGGTCAGTGCATGCGGCTAAGTCAGAAGAGGAGATCAAGCCACATGCGGCTCGTGTGGAGGCAGGAGTGATCCAGCCACGCGCGGCTCAAGCTTAGGAGCCACGTCGGTCCCAGGATAAGGTAAATACAGCCACAACTACTTATCCCAATCACACACCTTTCCTAACGTCCTATCCCATTAAAAGCATATTACCGCGTATTTAATAAAACAGATAGACCCCCTACTTCATCCAGGTTACCGATCGATGGTTCGATATTCTGAGCCCTCTCTGATTTACTGTACACGACTATTCGATATTCCCACAAATTTTATATAGCATTTTATGTTTGTTTGAGACCACCTTAAAAATATCGGATATCGCTAAAAATCATGATCACTATATACTTTCTCTACAAACCTCTAAAACGAACCAAACTACTCATCCATCCGCTATACCACTTTATCCCACCTAGGACTAGTGCCCAGTTAAAATACTTGACTCTTACTTACCCACACTCAGTCATGCCACACACATTTCACCACAACTCTCACTGAATCCCTCTGACTACGGCTAAATTCATCTTCTACATCAGAACACTACTCCTAAGATTGGGTTGTATCCATGTCTCGGGTGTTTCATTTAGAATAGGGGCAGCTTCGGTCTCCTTCAACACTGACACTCCAGTGCATATTATTAAAAGATTGGGCAGATGAAAATCCTCAGTCTACAACCGATATATTCCTCATCCCGAGAAAGAAATGAGGAAAGCTTTTAAAAGTTTGGCTTTGTAAATTTGATGCAATAAATGTGTTTTTCTTTAATACCTTTTCACCCTCTTTGCATGAACCCGATTTACATATATTACTAATATGTTTCTGAACATATATATTATATTATTCACTCACTCACTCACTCACTCACTCTCTGGGCCGGCCTAAGACATCATGGGGGGGATAATGTATAATAAACACAGGTTACTGGCTATGGGAGGGATAATGTATAATAAACACAGGTTACTGGCTATGGGAGGATAATGTATAATAAGCACAGGTTACTGGCTATGGGGGGGGTAATGTATAATAAACAAAGGTTACTGGCTATGGGAGGATAATGTATAATAAACACAGGTTACTGGCTATGGGAGGATAATGTATAATAAGCACAGGAGCCTGGGGGGGAGGGGGATAATGTATAATAAACACAGGTTACTGGCTATGGGAGGGATAATGTATAATAAACACAGGTTACTGGCTATGGGGGGATAATGTATAATAAACACAGGTTACTGGCTATGGGAGGGATAATGTATAATAAACACAGGTTACTTGCTATGGGGGGGAATAATGTATAATAAACACAGGTTACTGGCTATGGGGGGGATAATGTATAATAAACACAGGTTACTGGCTATGGAGGGATAATGTATAATAAACACAGGTTACTGGCTATGGGGGGATAATGTATAATTGAAGTGGAAATCAATCAATAAATTGATTATTTTGTGTATCTGCCCCTGGCCAAATTAAAAAAAAAACAGTGCATGCACGCTCCCTGAAGTAATTCACACCAGACACAAGTTTCAGGTTAATGAAAAACTTGAGGAATGTTTATTAGAGGGGGTGGCATGCCCCTTATAAAACAAAATTACATCATAAGTATTGTCAGAGATAACATTGATTTATTCATCAATAATTGGTTAGGGGTTAAGTGGTTGATTCATTGCTCGTCCTACCGGGTGTGATGTCACTGGCATCTTGCGGGTCTCCCCCAGATTCACAGCGCCATCTTGTTAGTGAGGATGTTATTCGATGACTAAGTGAAACTCCCTGGCCCTAGCGGCCATTTTAGGTAAACTAAGTAAATCACATTATGAAGTTATAAATGCTGATTAAGAACTATATAAAGTAAATAGACATTTTACTAACTAGAAAAATTAGAGTAATATTGATACCGGAGAAACTGACGGAAGCCAAGCACAGAGAGATGGACACAGGTTTCTTCAGGAAGGAAGAGATTCTTTATTCGGTTCACCGATCGGGACTCAGAGGGACTAATGTCACCAAAATACAACAAGTTCTGAGCCCCGGACAATAGTGCAGGCTCCTTATATAGGCACCTAACGCCTCCCATATTAAGCTCCACCCGCACATTCTCTTAACCAATCAAAACAAATAAGAATTAACTTCCTGCTTGACCGCATGGCTTGTCCAGCACAATGGAGGAGGGGAATATTACATCCGGTATTCTTGCACATGCTCCGTACACTACTGATCGTATCTTTGCCACGTGCAACCAACCGACCGATACACCAGTATATGCACGTACACATGCCACGTGGTAATCTCGGCCTACTAAATTTATTTTTACCGAGATTCCACCACATTCCCCCCTTTGATGCCTCTGCTATTTCATAATTACTTGAGGCATCACTTAACCTTGGTTTGCATACACCTCAGGTTACCATGAATCAGACCAGACTTTTCTATGACGTGAATCCCTCAACACACCTCTTCCTGCATTGGTTCTCCCTGATTTAGAGCCTCATATTTATATATGGCCATTATCTGTGCTGCAGCCTTCCTCTCTGCTATATTTTCTATCAGGCTTTGCACAGACCTAACTACTAAAGGAATAAGACATGGCAGGAGTAGACACAACATTAAAATCAGTATGACTCCGCCTACCAATGCCTTAAGCCCTCCAAACTGCTCATACCAGTTACCAAACCAACTACTTGGATTATACCCTTTCCATACCTGAGTAGGCACATGCGCTAGTTTAACCATATGGCTAGTAAGCTCAGCTATTGCCTGCCCTTCGTCATCTATTTGAAGACAGCAATTGCTCAGGTTAAACTTCCCACATACACCTCCCTCTACTGCCAATAAGTAATCCAAGGCTAATCTATTTTGGTACACTGCTGTCCTCATTCTGGTATTATGCTTCGCTAGAAGATTGAGCGCTTGTGAGGTCTCATTAGTAATTATCTCAACCACCGCCTGTAACCTTATAATGCGGTTGAGCATATAAATTGGGGTTCTATATCCGAAAGTACCATCCTCTGCCCAAGTGGCTGGCCCATAATAGTCTATAATACGCTGGGGAGGCCATTCATCATCTTCCCAGGCGCCTATCTCTATGGGTCCTCTTTTCTTCCTATGATTCACATCATACACTTTAACTCCCAAAGTCTCGCCTGTTTCAATAGGTAACAAGAAGAAGGATGGTTTGAGCATACCTAACACACATGCCCCTTCCCAGTCCTGTGGCAACTCCGAATAGGCCTTCTTACCACAGATCCAGTACAAATTTGCTGGGGCTTTCCAACTAGATGTGATGGATAGGTCAAACCATACGTCCTTTAAATTGGCATATCTAGCAAACGGGTTAGATGATTCTGAGACATTTGAAGCCGACCACCAAGTTGTATTCTTTGTATCATCATCATAAGCTTTTTGCCCTAGACAAGTTAATTCTCCTACAGAAGTATTAAACATCATTCCTTTCCTTGCTATGCAAACATAACCTATGATGGAGGTTTTCAATCTCCACTCAGATTTACCTCTAACACTCATCTGATAATCGGCTTGTGAAGATATTAATTGTTCAACTGCCTCAGAACCGGACATTACCTCCTTTGCTTCCCAAGGCCATTGGTCTCCCATGTTAGTACCTCCACACACATAGCAGTTGGTTACATTAAGACTACCGGCAATACTCTCAGCTAAATCTATGAACAGGTTTTTAGCGTTATGAGGGATCTTATTATCTATACTCATCTCTTCATAAAACGAATGGAATACCTGATGAGTTTGGGAGGTTACCGTATCGGTCTCTATCCCTATAAACAATACTGTCCCAGGGTCTAAACCCGTCCCGTATATTTGAAACCCAAATAAGTTACCATATTTATCTAAGAATTGGTCAGGATTATTTATAAGAATATGGACTGGATTGCATTCCATAGACTTACAGTATGGATTGGTAGGCAACTTAGTAACAATCATATCCTTGTCTACTGTCTGTCCCCAAGTTGCCCACCCCACACAAGACCAATATGGGCAACAATTATATTCTCTATTTGGGCATCTTGGACTCACATACTTATTTTTACTACTGGGACAAATATATTTATCATTAGACCCATACGTTCTCTCCCATCTAAGATCCCCACATACATTCCACGGCTTTCTACCACTTGATATCGCTTTACATGCATCAAATAGCAGAACACCTGAAGAATGTACGGATTCTAACACGGTTTTATTTATTAGGGTCCCCTGAGGATCTCCATTCTTGAGGGTCAACCAAATTGTACGGGGTTGATACTCCGGATTGAAGCACTTAGGTTCTCCTACTCCTAAATGGCATACACTATACTCTATACCTAAGTATCTACACCTTGATACATATCCTTTACATTCATATTGTGAATGCCAAATTAGGGTCTGGGAAATATGATTACCTGTTATAGTAGTCTTAATGCAAACCTCACAGCTAGGTGTGTCGGTACCTCTACCTTCCTGAATAATAAAAAACATAAAAATACACATTATCAAGAGCACTTCTTTCGACGTCTTCATCCTCAGTCTTCGTCCATGTGATGGCACCTCAGCTTCCAGGATGTAAGGGCTGCAAGGAATGGAGTTCTGCAGGTCCTCTCTTCCCTTCACAGAGGTCCCTTCGAGACACCCTGGCTATGTCACGTGGGTGAGTGGTCTGGCTTTATTATGGCCGACAAAACACTCACTTACTGATCTAAACACACTTGTAATCCCAATATCTCCTCGTTACTCCGACTGAGTCAGGCGCTTTAACCGGATCTTGCAGGGATTCTCTGGATCTGGGGTAGCTTGCCAATAATCTACTGCTGCTGGTTTAACCCTGGAGTGATGAATCCACGGAGTCACTTCAGCCACCTTTATTGCTGTAGGGGTAGACAAAAGAACAACATAAGGACCCCTCCACTTAGGCCCTAACGGTATACTGTTCCACTCTTTAATCCACACTTGATCTCCTGGATGATAGCTATGAACAGGGGGATAAATATTCACAGGTAATCTATCTTGTACCCATTTCTGTACCTCCTCCATAGTTTTACCCAACTCTACAACCTGCTGCCGGGTAATTCCTTCTCCCAACTGACTCAAATCCCCCCTTAAGTTACCAAGTACGGGAGGTGGACGCCCATACATGATTTCAAAAGGTGAGAGACCCATCCTTCTAGTAGGTGTACTACGAATACGTAACAGAGCTATAGGCAAAAGAACATTCCACTTAAGTTGAGTTTCTTGACACATCTTTGCCAATTGGTTCTTAATAGTTCTGTTCATCCTTTCCACTTTCCCAGAACTCTGAGGTCTATATGCCGTATGAAGCTTCCACTTAATACCAAGCATATGAGTCAGTTGTTGTAGGCACTGGTGAACAAAGGCTGGACCATTATCCGATCCTATAGAGCAGGGTAGTCCATATCGGGGTATTATTTCTCGCAACAGGAATCGCACAACTTCTCCTGCTTTCTCTGTACGAGTGGGACATGCTTCTACCCAACCTGAGTAGGTACACACAACTACTAGTAGGTAGCGATGTCCGCCGGATTTAGGCATTACCGTATAGTCTATTTGAAGATCGGACATAGGGAGTCCCCCCATATACTGGACTCCCGGTGGTTTCACTGGTCCTTGCTTTGCGTTATTCCTAGCACATATTACACATCTTCGTACAATGGCTTGAGTCAAGTTGGACAATCTTGGTATGTAGAAATGTTTTCTGAGAGATTCTTCTGTACTCTCTTCCAGAATGTGTCCCGTTGTGATAGTTTTGGACAATTTCTACCACAAGTGATGCTGGAATAACTATTCTCCCATCTTCTAACTGATACCATTTGTTCTCCAGGTACTTTCCAGGTTCAGTCTTTAACCACTGCTCTTCTTGAGCTGTATAAACTGGAGTCCATTGAGACAGTGGAGTCGGTATAAGAGCAGCTATATGTTTCACATATTCCTGTCTTCCTGATTCAGCGGCACGCTTAGCTGCATTATCTGCCATCCGGTTTCCTTTAGTTACATCACCATCTCCTCTCAGATGCGCTCTACAATGTATAATACCGACTTCTTTCGGTTCCCATACTGCTTCCAATAATTGTAGTATTTCAGCTGCGTACTTGATTTCTTTGCCCTCTGAATTCAATAGTCCTCTTTCTTTATACAAAGCTCCGTGGGCATGAGTGGTTAAAAACGCATACTTGGAGTCCGTGTAGATGTTCACTCTTAAACCTTCAGCCAATTGTAACGCTCGTGTTAGTGCAATTAATTCTGCCTTCTGTGCCGATGTTCCTTTTGACAGTGGCCAAGCTTCTATCACCTTGTCTATGGTAGTCACTGCATATCCTGCATAGCGAATCCCTTCTTTCACATAACTACTGCCGTCCGTATAATACTGGACATCAGGGTTCTGGATAGGAAAATCACGAAGGTACTTGAGAACACTTCATCCATCACCTCCAGGGAATCATGTTGACTCTCAGTAGGTTGTGGCAAAAGGGTAGCTGGATTCAAGGTATTAACAGTCTCTAAATGCACTCTTGGGTTTTCACACAACATAGCTTGATACTTAGTCATGCGGCTATTACTAAACCAATGATTGCCTTTATAGTCTAGCAACGTTTGTACTGCGTGCGGGACTCGCACGTAGAGTTCCTGACCCCGAGTGAGCTTATCAGCTTCGGCTACCAGCAGGGCGGCGGCAGCTACAGCTCTTAGACAAGGTGGAAGACCACTGGCCACTGCATCCAGTTGTTTGGACATATATGCAACAGGTCTTTGCCATGATCCCAAGTACTGTGTCAATACTCCCACAGCCATTCTTCTTTGCTCGTGTACATATAAGTAGAATGGACGTATATGATCAGGTAGACCTAATGCTGGGGCACTCATCAAAGCCTTCTTCACATCTTCAAATGCCTTTTGCTGTTCAGGGGTCCACAGGAAGGGATCGTGTTCTGTACCTTTTATAGCTGCATAAAGAGGTTTCGCCAATATCGCATAACTGGGAATCCATATCCTACAGAAGCCTGCTGCCCCCAAGAATTCCCGCATTTGTCTTCTATTCTTGGGTATTGGTATTTGGCATACAGCTTATTTTCTCTCTGGCCCCATTATCCTTTGACCTTCAGAGATATGGAATCCCAGATACTTGACAGTTGTCTGACACAACTGAGCTTTCTTCCTGGACACCTTGTATCCTGCCTTCCAGAGAATGTGTAGTAGATCATGTGTTGCTTGCTGACATATTTCTCTTGTAACTGCCGCTATCAACAAATCATCTACATATTGCAATAGTACACACTCTCCTGGCATGGACTTGAAATCCAGTAAGTCTTGACTTAAAGCTGATCCAAATAGGGTGATTGAATTTTTAAACCCTTGGGGCAGTCTTGTCCAAGTCATCTGGCGTTTCGAGCCGTTACAGCATTTTCCCATTGGAATGCGAAGATACACTGGCTTTCCGCAGCAATTCGAAGGCAAAAGAAGGCATCTTTGAGATCTAAGACAGTGAAATAGGTAGCCCCGCCCGGAATTAAAGCAAGCAGGTTATATGGATTGAGCACAACTGAGTGTATACTTACAACCGCATCATTGACTGCTCTCAAGTCCTGCACAGGGCGATACTCATCTGTACCGGGCTTTTGAACAGGCAACAATGGGGTGTTCCAGGGGGAAGTACAGAATTTTAGGATACCATACCGTATGAACTTATCCAAATACGATTGTATATTCTTCTTGGCCTTTTGTGGGATATGATATTGCCTTAAGCTCACTGGATAGACCCCAAGTTTCAGTTTGATTCGAATTGGTGGGATATTGCGAGCAAGTCCTGGTGGGTTGTTCTCTGCCCACACTCCTGGTATATTAAACAAGGATTCATCACTCTTAGGGTTTTGGCTAGTCAACACTGTATAAAGTCGCCACTCTTCTTCCTTTGGTACGGATAATGTCATAATACCTGAAGGTCCATTAAACTTTAAGGATGTTGTTCCATTTGGTAGAAACGTTATCTGCGCTTGTAGTTTTGACAACAAATCACGTCCTAACAGTTGGACTGGACATTCAGGCATATAAAGGAATTGATGTTTTACTACGTGGCCTCCCAATGTACAGAGTCGACTTTTAAGAACCGGTTTAGCAGCACTCCTTCCAGTTGCTCCTATTACGGTGATAGTTCTTCCGGATGGAGGAGCAACTAGGTCAGTCACCACCGAATGTTCAGCACCAGTATCGATCATGAACGCACTCCTTTTTCCCCCTATTGATAGATCGACCATAGGCTCCGCTCGGCCAAGGGGGATAGAGCCCGGTCGGTATCAATAGTCCTCCATGACCGTGTCCGCCAATTCTACAAAGTCCCTATCTTCTCTATCGCGGGATCTCTGCGCTGCTGGATAATACCTGTCTTCTCTAACACTTCCTCTATTGCTACCATTATTCCCTCCAGGACCTCCTCTACCTCTCGCTCTGCCTCTATAATTACCATATCCTGCCCTAGGTCTGTCTCTCTCATACTGTTCCCTTCGCGGACACTCACTTCTCCAATGCTCTTTTTCCCTACAGTATGCGCACTGATTTCTACTCAGGGGTTCCCCATTCCACTTACTATCGCCTCTATCTGTTCCCCTATATACTTCCTTTTCCCTTCTATCTACGCCTGCGATTGCTACCGCTAGCATATCTGCCTTTCTACGCATCTTGCGCTCTTCCTCTTTCTTTGTCTCTGTTTCCCTGTTCATGTACACTTTATTCGCTACCTCCATTAGTTGGGTTATGGACATCCCTACAAACCCTTCTAACTTTTGTAGCTTGCGCTTTATATCTCCGTAGGCTTGGCTGACAAAGGCAGAGTTAACCATCCGGGAATTCTCAGGGGCCTCCGGATTAAAGGGGGTATACAAGCGGTATGCCTCCAATAATCGGTCATAAAAGACACTGGGCGATTCATCACATTTCTGCAATACCTCAGCCGTCTTAGACATGTTAATCGCCTTCTTTCCTCCAGCTTTCATGCCAGCAATAATAGCGTCCCTGTATGCTTTTAAATGGGCCATATCTGCGCCATTGATATTCCATTCCGGATCAGTGTTTGGATAATGTGCTGCGGCCCATGCTGCCGGATTGGCCTGATTTTGTGTACGGGCCACTTCTTCCAGCGCTTTAATTGCCGCTTGGTTTATCCTTGTCCTTTCCTCGTTATTAAAGAATGTCATAAGCAGTTGCTGGCAATCAGCCCAAGTGGGATTATGTGTCTGGACTATGGAGGTAAACATAAACGAATACTGGATCAGCATATTGTATCTGGCCGTCACCGTTAATGTGTGTCGGGCCAGGAGTCAATCGAAGTGACATTTGATAATGTCGGGGTTGTAGGGTACCGGTCAATTGTCGGGTTAGTATGGGGTTTCGTTTAGGAACATCAGTTAGGGGTTCCGGTCGAGGGGTAGTAAGACAAGGGGATGGGGACGCTTTACTGAGGGGGAGGTCGGTGAGTAAAATATTCCGGGCCGGGCTAGGAGGAGCCTGACCAGGAACTAGAAATGGCGCCAAATCTGGGTAGGTGGAGTTGACAGAGGTAGGTACTGAGAGGGGAAGGTTTAAAACAAGAGGGCTGGGCTCTGAGCTAGAGGAGGAAGTAGGTGGGGACAACGGGGCAAGGGGAGGAGCATTTCCAGCAGCACCTCCTCTTCTGGTGGAGGAGGAGTAAGGGGGCGGCATAGGGATCTCAGACTCAGGAGGCGTGTCCAAAATGGGCGTAATTACGGCCTTAGTGGACAAGCGAGTCCTGGCCACCATGAGGCGACATTGTTCCTCGTGGCATACTCGGATCCATTTTGGCGAGTCTTTTACGGCCTGCCTCCAACAATCAATATATGGAAACTGGCCGTAAAGTTCAGGCCTACCTGATACAGCCACGTGTACACGCTGTACCAGATTAGGATCCAAACTGCCACGTGGCGGCCATGCGGCAACCAAAGTAGGCCATTCCCTACTACACAATGTAATCAAGCGTGCAGGAGACATCTTTACCCCAAAATCACATACTGTATATCCCTTTTTAAAATTCTTTATCATACATCCTAAGGGATCCAAAATCGTCGAATCTGACGCGCCCATACTTAACAATGGAGCGTCGTTTCCAACAGAAACTATACAAACACTCTACCAACGGTCACACCCGTTCCCTCGGCAACAGCACCACGTGGTACAGTTACTAAGTGAAACGCACACAACAAAACACTCAGGGAATTCCCGTACACACACAGCTGTTACACCAGTCACTAAGTAACTAATACTGTGCCCTTTGGCGAAACTATACGGTCACCCACGCTATAATTCCCTATATTTGAATTACCCGTCTATAACATACCCCAGTAACATCGTCTTTACAAACAGTAGTTACAGTACGGTTAGCATAGGTTAAAGTACAATTTAAAGTCACAGTACAATTAGTCGTGGTTATGGTGTTAAAACATGCAACATAGACGACAATTATTAGTACTTATTTACAGTATCAGTAATTATACATGGTTATGGTACCGTGCGCTATAATACAGTTACACACTATTCACACTCTCGCTAGACGGCAGAGCTCACGCTATCTAGCAAGATATACACGCTACTACAACAATCTTTAACACATTTACAATTCCCAACTAATCTATTGGCCAGTACCTTGATGGACTACCTAAAACTATCTACATACGTTTTGGTTAGCCACACTGCCCAAGCACCACATATAGCGAACTAGATGGCGGAATTTACAACAGCACCCTTTTAGTCTATTTACTCTATCAAAAATCTAGTGGGTTCCAAATTTACACGCCTTCCAACTTAGCCAAGATAGGTTGAGATCTAGCGGACCGAATTTACACAGACGCCGCTTAGTCCCCCGGTCCCTCCGACCTAGCGAACAAAATATACACCCTAGAACGCTAGTCTAGACAAGACACCGGTGTCCGGCTAGGGCTATTTACACCAGAACCCCGCCTGACTCCAAACCAAAATTAAACGGGCTTACTAAAGGGCGTTTAATTGAGCGGTGCGCCTTCGCTCCTTCCCTCCACTGGAGGGGGCAGATTCCAAATAACCCCTTATGGGCCTACCGCACAATCGGTATCCAATACCCCTAGTGGGTCCGCCGTCTAAAACAGCGGTCGTCTTACCTCCTCGTTCCTGAACCTGGGTTCACACTCATCAAACGGGGGCACCCCAGCACTTACTACGTAGAGGCCGATGATCTCCTGGACAACAGACCAGTGGCGCTGAGATGAAGGGAGGTCCACGCAGAAGTTCAGGGGTGCAGCCGTAGAGAACGTGGGCAAAGATAGACCGTCTCACGCCTCTGCTTCTCAGCTACCGTTGAACGATGAGCTTCCCGGCCCAATGCACCAAATGATACCGGAGAAACTGACGGAAGCCAAGCACAGAGAGATGGACACAGGTTTCTTCAGGAAGGAAGAGATTCTTTATTCGATTCACCGACCGGGACTCAGAGGGACTAATGTCACCAAAAAACAGCAAAGTCTGAGTCCTGATCATACAGTGTAGGTCCCTTATATAGGCATGTAGCTCCTCCCATAATCAGTTCAACCTACACATACTCTTATCTAATCAACCGAATAGAGACTAAAATCCTGTTTGACCACATGGCTTGCCCAGCACAATGGAGGAGGGGAAATACTCGTATATCCTGTATTCCTACTTATGCTCCTTACACTACTGATTGTATCTTAGCTACGTGTAACTGACTTAACTGGTACATCAACATATGCAAATGCAAATACCATGTGGCAATCTTGTCTTAGTAAATTTATTTTTACTGAGATTCCACCACAACTTCCCTGCTTTCAAGTTTGTCGTGCAGGCTATTTTTGCTCCTAACCTCCCCCCCCCACTTTCTTTGGAATGGTGGGGGTTATCCCAGTCCCTACTGGACTGACCTACACAGCTTACTGTACTATGGCAGACAGCTTTTGCTACTAACCTGCAAACGCCTAAGGTTCTCAAGATGGCAGAGAGGCCTCCCTCGATGGCACAGAGCCTGACACCGAAGTGTGAAGATACCACCAAGCTGCATTTCCCTATGGGCTACCATATTCCCTATTATGTCTGATGATTGTGGGAGTAGGCTGACACCTCGGCCTAAACTGATCACTGGCCTACTACTAGTGAATGTGACCCGGTGAGAGTTCCAGAGACAATTTTGTTATATTTTGCTTCATTCTGTTTTCTCTGCTCAGCTATCTTTCTTATTATTTTTATGTAGACCGTATGGAGCATCCTTCCTGATCTTAGGTTCAGCACCAGTAGTTTAATTGTTGCCAGACTAGGCTGTTCCTAATATGCCTTATCTTATTTTCCCTACACCTGGCATAGTCCATATCAGCGTGATTACCTAACTTGTGTTGAACATATTAAACAGAGATGTCTTTCTTGCCCAAACCAGGCAAGGCGTCAAACCACAAAAACAATATTTATTACGTTACTAAACCACAATTTTAGTGTTAAAATTAATATCTAAAAGCCTTTGAATATCCAGGGCGGCGAGACATGACCACCGAGCGAGCAGGATGCAGGCTGAAGGAGCTCTGCAGCATTACTGTAATTTTATCCTCATATATTTGGGGAACCTATGTCTGGTGCCTGTTGCATTGAGTACCCCTGGATTTCTGAGGTGGTCTCGGGCAGCTGTCTCCTCTGCGGCCTGCTACCTAACCTTTGGCGTGAGAAACAGACGATCTTCCGTCTGGGATCTGCATCACCTTTGGAATGTGCTTGGTTGCCCCACCCACTGGACAAATCGATCCTAGTTTCTACTAAAAAGCTTCACCTCATTTTGGTCCAGATACTGATCTATTCAAAATGGCCACCGCATGCAAGCATGATCTCCAGAGCCAAGCGCCATGAAGCCTCAACTCAGTAAGCATCCTCTCACAATTTTACACCATATGCAGGCATTTCTGGGTTAAACTGATGGAGCACTCAGGCCCGACACAACCACTACATGTACCCAAGGAAGGTCACCAGTGCAATGGTGGAGAGTGGCTTGAGAGATCCACATTGGGTATGTCTGTCTCTAAAAGCCCAACTCCCACCCTGTTGTGCTCACCAGGACTGAGAAGCCTTCGAAGTTCACTCCCAACATGTCATCCTCACAGATGAAGGGCTACTCTACCCAGGAGACGACACCCTACTGCTAGACAAGTAGTGTTGTCCAGGCACACTGGTGCAAACAGGCAGGGTGCCCTCAGGCATGATAAATTAAAATTTCAGCTCCTGAGCAAGCTTGGGTCGAGAGGGAAATCCTGCATTGAATATAACAGGCCATTATTGTTTATGTTAATGAAGTGGTAGCCCAACACAGGTCCGAATAAGATAGAGCGGGATCAGATTGAGGGGGTAGCGCTTAGGTGGATAATAACAGAGGAGTTGGAGAGTAATCTGTCCCAGTACAGTAGTCAGAGAGAGGTCAATAAAATCCTTTATTTATAAAACTAAAAGACACACACATGCTCGCTCACTTGCCTCAACCACCACTACTGTGGTTGTATTGTAGCAGTGGGTGAGTCAAAATCTAAATAACTATGTAAAGGTAATGTACAGTAGAAAGGGGAGTGAAAAAACAAATAGATGGACGGACAAATACTGGGCAGATACCCAATTCCGGGGTTAAATCAGTACACCTCCGGAAAAAATGGCTGTTCAGTGCCTACAGCACAGTATAATATGGCAGAATATATAGTACAGAACTATGTATTGTTTATGGACACAGCAAGTATATATAACAGATGCCCAACTTGGGAATTGGGTGACTGTCCCTCCAATATGTATTCATCAGACCATCTCCTAGGTCCTGTGCTGAGGCTTACTTTGCTGCAGCATATTTATACAATGAGTTACTACTTCAGATATGGCTAGTGGTTTAAGTATCATGATAATCTTGTAGTTTTCTATGATATCGCTAAGCTTTTCTGATATTCAAACGTTTATCTAGCTTGTTCTCTTAATTTCATAAAATTGTTCAAGTACTCCAGATGCCATGATATTGTTAAATTGTATTGATGAATCACATAATATTGCTGTTGTGGCTTCCTACGTTAATTTGTATACCATTGCATAGCAATAAATAAAGAACGAAAATAAATAAATAAAAGTCTTTGATTATCCAGACATAGAAAAGAAAAAGAAAACTTCTGAGTAAGACAAGCAGTTGTAATATGTATGACTTATTCAATAGAGTGATAGAAAGCCATATACCAAAAATAAAAAGCACTACAATAGTCTTGGAAAAAATCTTTAGAAGTAGATGTGTGTGATTAAAGTTCTACTAACAGAACAGGAGATAAGAACTTCTAAATTAAACACAATGTGCTGTAAAAAGTAGACTTTTTTTCATAGAGACTGTGGAAATCACAACCAGGTGAGGTACGGCAGAGGCTGTTTGAGCAAAGTGATTTAACTCCTACATGGCAGAGAATTGAGCAGAGACACTGTAGGGGAATAATTTATCCCAAAACTGCATCACTAAGCTAAAGTTGTTTTGGTGCTTAGAGTATGCCCTTAAAGGTCTACTCCAAGCAACATACCCACTGGAGCTCACTGTCTTAGTTATGGTGTGTCAGGGTACCTGTTGTCTCTACCTCTGTGGAGGTGAGACACTTGGACGTTCTTCCTCGCAAAAGGGTTGAATCACTCGTTCCTCGCGGTTCCCTCGGTCGTTTACACGCCGGCCGCGAGGGATCCACTTCCTTTTATGACGCGGCGTTCAGTAGCCGACGTCATGACGACAACCCAACCCGATCTGTCAATCAAGCCCCAAGCACGAATGAGGATTCGTCGGGGGCGTGATTACCTGTTTGGATCCAGGGTATATAATAGGGCTTTCTACATTTGTTCATTGCCCTGTCGTGGTTCTAGCTTGTCTAGTCACTCAGTGCTCTTGTATTCTGTTAGTTTCTTTGGTTTTGACCCGGCTTGTCTGTTCTACCTCGTTTACCTCTATTACCCTTTGACTCGGCTTGTCTCTAGCTTACCTGCTCTCTCGTTCCCTCGACCTCGGCTTGTCTCTAGACCATTCTTTACTTACTACTTACGTTAGTCCGGCCATTCTAAGGTCCGGTATACGTACCCTGTACCTGTTTGTACTCTGCGTGTTGGATCCCTGCCCCGATCCTGACATTACGACAGGGCCAATGGATCCTGCAGGTACAAACACTCAGGTTGGTCCTTCCGATTCTAGATTTGATGCCATGGATCACAGAATGGACCAGATGGCTCTAGCGCTGCAAGCTTTATTATATCGATCTAGTAATCCACCGGAAGAGATGCGAGCCACGTCCATCTCTTCTGTAAGTTCAGGTCTAGAAGTAGCCACTGTAGGTGCTTCTTCCCGTATTACACCTCCTGTACGTTATGGTGGTTCTCCGGAGAAGTGCCGTGGTTTCTTAAACCAAATTGGTATTCATTTTGAATTACAACCTCGCTCTTAACCTACAGATAGGGCAAAGGTTGGATTCATTATCACACTCCTCATTAATAAGGCTCTGAGATGGGCCAATCCTCTGTGGGAGAATGATAACCCGTTAGTCTATAATTATAATGCCTTTGTCGCTGCTTTTAGAAGAACTTTTGACCCTCCAGGTAGAAAGGTCAATGCAGCTAGATTACTATTGCGCCTTAGACAAGATAACCAAACCCTTGTGGATTATGCACTAGAGTTCAGGTCTTTGGCGGCAGAAGTTAAGTGGAATGAACAGGCCTATATAGACGTATTTGTAAACGGATTATCTGATGTAATTCTAGACGAGGTGGCTACTAGAGAGCTTCCTGAAAATTTGGAGGATTTAATTTCTTTTATTTCTCGTATTGACGAACGTTTAAGAGAGAGACAGAACACTCGAGATAATATTCGTAGACCTTCCTTTAAACTAGCTCCTTTATTTCAAAGTCCTCAAATCACTATCCCATTTTTTTCTGAACCTATGCAGATAGGCAATACTCGCCTCTCAGAAGAAGAGAGACAGTACAGGAGAAAGGAGGGGTTGTGTATGTATTGTGGAGTAAGAGGGCACCTTCGCCTAAATTGTCCTAATCGTCCGGGAAACGCTCGCACCTAAGTTTCTCTAGAGGACAGGCCTTGGGTGTTTCTATTTTGTCCTCTATACACAATTATAAAGATCACAGGCTTCTGCTACCTGTTTCTTTAGCATGGGAGAAGGGAGTAATAAAGACTATGGCATTGATAGACTCCGGAGCTGCTGAGAGCTTTATTGACCAAGTTTTTGTTTCTAAACACTCTATCCCATCTCAGCTAAGAGACACCCCCTTGGCCGTTGAGGCCATAGATGGTAGACCATTATCTGAACCTGTGATTTCTCATGAGACTATACCTGTTATTTTGACTGTTGGTATCTTACACGAGGAGGGTATATCCCTTATGCTTATCTCTTCCCCTTCTGTTCCTATAGTTCTGGGGTATCCATGGTTAAAGAAACATAACCCTATTATTGATTGGGAGCTAGGGGAGATAACTTCATGGGGTCAGGGTTGCCAGGACAGGTGTTTACAGAAAGTCTCACCACTTTGCGTAGGTAATACACCGGTTAACTCCACCCAGTCTACAGACTTACAAATACCGTCTCGGTATATAGATCTAAAGGCAGTCTTTGACAAGAAGAATGCTGATACTTTACCTCCACACAGGTCCTTTGATTGCAAGATTAATCTCCTACCTGGTACTATGCCTCCGAGGGGCAATGTATATCCTTTATCCACTAAGGAGAACTTAGTCTTAGAGGAGTATATCCGTGAGAATCTAGACAAGGGATTCATTAGGAGATCATCCTCGCCTGCCGGGGCCGTTTTTTTTTTTGTGAATAAGAAGGATGGCGCGTTAAGGCCTTGCATTGATTACCGTGGTTTGAATAAAATAACTATCAGAAATGCATACCCAATCCCTTTGATTACTGAGCTCTTTGATCGTTTAAAGGGTTCCAAGATTTTCACCAAGTTAGATCTCAGAGGGGCGTATAACTTGGTGAGAATTCAGCAGGGAGACGAGTGGAAAACAGCGTTCAATACTCGATATGGGCACTATGAGTACACGGTAATGCCTTTTGGGCTCTGTAATGCACCGGCAGTATTTCAGGATCTGATCAATGAAGTTCTTAGGGAATTTCAACAGGATTGTGTTATTGTATATTTGGATGATATACTAATACACTCTAGAGAAATTGAGACCCACCACAGACAAGTCAGAAGGGTATTGAGCAAACTCCTACAACATGGGTTGTACTGCAAATTGGAGAAATGTAGTTTTGACCAATCTCAGATAAACTTTCTTGGTTACGTGATTTCTGGGGAAGGCTTTAAAATGGATCCGGATAAACTCCAGTCTATTTTAGATTGGCCATTACCCAGGGGTCTCAAGGCCATTCAGAGGTTTATTGGATTCTCCAATTATTATAGGCGCTTCATTAAAGGATACTCTTCCATTATTGCTCCTATTACCAATATGACCAGACAGGGGGCTGACACTAAGACTTGGTCTACTGAAGCTCTCGTTGCCTTCAAGACACTTAAGGAACTTTTTGCTTCTGCACCAATTTTAGTTCACCCCGATACAACTTTACCTTTCCTACTCGAGGTAGACGCCTCAGAGACAGGTATAGGTGCCATCTTGTCTCAAAGGTTAGGCGTGGATAAACCATTACATCCATGTGGGTTTTTTTTCCAAGAAACTATCTGGGACTGAAAGCAGATATGATATTGGTGACAGGGAACTACTAGCTGTTATCATGGCTTTAAAGGAGTGGAGACATTTATTGGAGGGGACCTTGCATCATGTTACTATTCTGACGGATCACAAGAACTTGTCTTATATTGGGGAGGCCAAGCGCTTATCCGCCAGACAAGCTCGTTGGTCCTTGTTCCTCACCCATTTCAATTACGTACTCACTTATAGACCTGGTTCTAAGAACTCTAAGGCCGATGCTTTGTCTCGCCAACATGAACCTTCTTCTATATCTGAGACGGTTTTGTCTTCTATAGTTCCCAAGTGCAATATTATCGCCAACACTAGCCTCAGGATTCATTCTCCGTTGCTTGCCGAGATTATGAAGCTACAACATCTGGCTCCTAGACAGAGTCCTGAGTCACGGTATTTTGTTCCTGCTGAACTCCAACTAGAATTGCTACAATGCTTTCACAATAGTAAGGTGGCTGGGCATCCTGGCATTCGTAAGACATGCTCCTTAATAGCCAAAGATTTCTGGTGGCCCTCCTTACGTAAAGATATTAGGGATTTCGTCGAAGCATGTGAGGTCTGTATGAAGACTAAACGACCTCAGACGCTTCCATGTGGGCTTTTGCATCCCTTGGAAATTCCCGAGAAACCATGGACCTGTTTGGCTATGGACTTCATTGACGATTTACCTGTTTCTAAAAAACAGACTGTGATTCTCACGGTGGTTGACAGGTTTACTAAGATGGCTCATTTCGTGCCCTTACCTAAACTTCCATCTTCTCCTGAATTGGCTGAGATATTCGCTAAAGAGATATTTCGTTTACATGGGATACCTTCCGAAATTGTTTCTGATAGAGGTTCCCAATTTGTTTCCCGTTTTTGGAAGTCATTCTGCTCTCAAATGGGTATCAAATTGAATTTCTCTTCTGCCTATCATCCCCAGTCTAACGGAGCTGCTGAACGCACTAATCAAAAGATCGAACAATATTTGCGTTGTTTCGTTTCCGAACACCAGGACGATTGGGTTGGTCTGATTCCTTGGGCAGAGTTCGCACACAACAATCTCGTTTGTGATTCTACTCGTTCTAGCCCCTTTTTCATGAATTATGGCTTTCATCCCTCCATTCTTCCCTCGGTTTCTCCTTCCCAAGGAGTACCGTCGGTTGATGTTCATGTTGCCAATTTGAGGAAGTTGTGGGATCAGACTCGACAAATTCTTCTGCATAATTCCATGTTGTTCAAGAAACACGCTGATAAACATAGAAGGGCGGCTCCAGTCTTTGTTCCAGGGGACAGGGTATGGTTGAGTACCAAAAACATTCGCTTGAAGGTTCCTTCTATGAAATTCGCTCCTCGTTACATTGGACCTTACAAGGTCCTGACTCGAATTAACCCAGTTGCGTATCGTCTGGCTCTTCCATCTGCCTTACGCATTCCTAACTCCTTTCATGTTTCTTTGTTAAAACCCCTAATATGTAACAAGTTTTCCTCCACTGCATCCTCCCCTCGCTCTGTTCAGGTTGAGGGACAAGAGGAGTATGAAATCAATTCCATCATCGATTCTCGTATCTCCCGGGGGAAGTTACAATATCTGGTTGATTGGAAGGGATATGGTCCTGAGGAGAGGTCTTGGATACCTCAGGAGGATGTGCATGCGTCCCGCCTCCACAGGGCTTTTCACTCCCGTTTTCCATCTTGTCCCGGTTCCTTCCGCCCGGTGGGCGTTTCTGAGGGGGGGGGGGTACTGTCAGGGTACCTGTTGTCTCTACCTCTGTGGAGGTGAGACACTTGGACGTTCTTCCTCGCAAAAGGGTTGAATCACTCGTTCCTCGCGGTTCCCTCGGTTGTTTACACGCCGGCCGCGAGGGATCCACTTCCTTTTATGACGCGGCGTTCAGTAGCCGACGTCATGACGACAACCCAACCCGATCTGTCAATCAAGCCCCAAGCACGAATGAGGATTCGTCGGGGGCGTGATTACCTGTTTGGATCCAGGGTATATAATAGGGCTTTCTACATTTGTTCATTGCCCTGTCGTGGTTCTAGCTTGTCTAGTCACTCAGTGCTCTTGTATTCTGTTAGTTTCTTTGGTTTTGACCCGGCTTGTCTGTTCTACCTCGTTTACCTCTATTACCCTTTGACTCGGCTTGTCTCTCGCTTACCTGCTCTCTCGTTCCCTCGACCTCGGCTTGTCTCTAGACCATTCTTTACTTACTACTTACGTTAGTCCGGCCATTCTAAGGTCCGGTATACGTACCCTGTACCTGTTTGTACTCTGCGTGTTGGATCCCTGTCCCGATCCTGACATGGTGCCAGGAATGACCTGGCACCTTGCCAATGTAAGTAGCCAAAAATTTATTAACATACTGATTTCTTGGCTGATATCCACCAGGCATCGCACCCAACCTCTGCACAACAGAGCTTCTGTTAGCTCTCCTCATTGCCTGAGTGCGTCAACTGATAACTCTCAATGAGAGGAGGCTTCAGTTAAGGAATATTATTATTATTAAACCGGGTGACTTCTTACAAGAGGGGGGCAGGTGCCAGGGCAATCTTAGCACCATAACCACTATAGAGCACTGCAGCACCACTATTCCATCCATTGTACAACGCTATGGAATTTACTGGCGCTATATAAATAATAATAATAATAGCGCACCATATATATATATGTATATATATATATATATATATATATATACAGGGAGTGCAGAATTATTAGGCAAATGAGTATTTTGACCACATCATCCTCTTTATGCATGTTGTCTTACTCCAAGCTGTATAGGCTCGAAAGCCTACTACCAATTAAGCATATTAGGTGATGTGCATCTCTGTAATGAGAAGGGGTGTGGTCTAATGACATCAACACCCTATATCAGGTGTGCATAATTATTAGGCAACTTCCTTTCCTTTGGCAAAATGGGTCAAAAGAAGGACTTGACAGGCTCAGAAAAGTCAAAAATAGTGAGATATCTTGCAGAGGGATGCAGCACTCTTAAAATTGCAAAGCTTCTGAAGCGTGATCATCGAACAATCAAGCGTTTCATTCAAAATAGTCAACAGGGTCGCAAGAAGCGTGTGGAGAAACCAAGGCGCAAAATAACTGCCCATGAACTGAGAAAAGTCAAGCGTGCAGCTGCCAAGATGCCACTTGCCACCAGTTTGGCCATATTTCAGAGCTGCATGTTTGGTCCGTCCCCTATTCGTCATCATTGAGTAAACTTTGACCCTGTACCTCACAGTCAGCAGACACATTCCAGCCAATCAGCAGCAGACTCTCCCTCCCAGACCACCTCATATACAGCATACAATTTAGATTAATTCTGAAGCTGCATTCATTTTTTTTTGTATTATTATTTTTTTCTGTGTGTTTGTGTTTATTATACATTATCCTCCATAGCCAGTAACCTGTGTTTATTAAACATTATCCCCCATAACCAGTAACCTGTGTTTAATTTACATTATCCTCCCCATAGCCAGTAACCTGTGTTTATTATACATTATCCCCCCATAGCCAGTAACCTGTGTTTATTATACATTATCCTCCCCATAGCCAGTAACCTGTGTTTATTATACATTATCCCCCATAGTCATTTATCATTGGACCTAGGCAGCATGATGTCTTAGGCCGGCCCAGAGAGTGAGTGAGTGAGTGAATAATATAATATATGTTCAGAAACATATTAGTAATATATGTAAATCGGGTTCATGCAAAGAGGGTGAAAAGGTATTAAAGATTGCATCAAATTTACAAAGACAAACTTTTAAAAGCTTTCCTCATTTCTTTCTCGGGATGAGGAATATATCGGTTGTAGACTGAGGATTTCCATCTGCCCAATCTTTTAATAATATGCACTGGAGTGTCAGTGTTGAAGGAGACCGAAGCTGCCCCTATTCTAAATGAAAGACCCGAGACATGGATACAACCCAATCTTAGGAGTAGTGTTCTGATGTAGAAGATGAATTTAGCCGTAGTCAGAGGGATTCAGTGAGAGTAGTGGTGAAATGTGTGTGGCATGACTGAGTGTGGGTAAGTAAGAGTCAAGTATTTTAACTGGGCACTAGTTCTAGGTGGGATAAAGTGGTATAGCGGATGGATGAGTAGTTTGGTTCGTTTTAGAGGTTTGTAGAGAAAGTATATAGTGATCATGATTTTTAGTGATATCCAATATTTTTAAGGTGGTCCCAGTGCCACCACTCATATCTGGTGTCACAATAGCTTGCATTTAAAAAAAAAAATAAAAAAAAAAAAAAATTTTTTGACTGTAATATAATAGCAGTCAGTTTCCTTCACACGTGTGCGTTTCAGGGCCTGCCAGGGCACAGTGTCACACCAGTGCAACTCATATCTGGTGTAACAGTAGTGTACATTAAAAAAACAAAACTAGAAATTTGACTGTGAAATAATAGCAGTCAGTTTCCTTCACACGTGTGCGTTTCACACGTGTGCCTTGGTGTTGTACGTGGCTGGGTGGAGAAGGAGACCTTCAATGACATCAGTGAGGACAAGGAATGGGACATGGCTAGCTTGATATCCAACCTTGTGCAAATGGGGAGTTTGCGGTTGTGCAAATGGACTGTTTGCGGTTGTTTGCGGTGTGTTAAACGGGGAGTTTGGTCTGTCACTGTGAAGCGGGCGTAACCCTTACACTACCTGATCGATACAACATCATACCTGATTTTTTTTTTTTAATTCTTTATTTTTGTTGTGCATTGAGGGTACATGCGTGCCGATATTGCCACAACAGCAGATCCCAGCAATTCAAGATTAAACAATATATGGCATGAGTTAGTACTGCACAAATTTTATAATAAACATGCTTGAAAGAAACTTAGCACAGGTTATGTACTTTGAAGAATAACAATATGTGGGTCGTGTCTGTCTGTGATTGTTAACGTGTGATTAGGCTAGGATTTGTACTGGTGTCAGCATGGGTGGAACGCGTTTATGGGTGAGCAGTTACTGACGACTATCTTGGGTAATATGAACCTGCTAGTCATTGTGCTGCATCTCACGCTTGGTAATAAAAGGATGAGGACCTGCTGTAGACAAAAGGTAATATTAAAGGCGAGAGATAATGCTACCAGATGGTCGCTGCAGTGTACTATTACGCCTGTCGCCTTTGTTGGCTGGGTTGTCGTGTCTGGTGGGTAAGTTGTGGGTGTTCAATTAGGAACAGGCTCAGTTAAAGTCAGCTGCACCTATGTGATGGGCCATCGCCGTAGTGTCAGTGAGCCTGTTGGTTGAGTGGACGTTGCTGCCAGTAATGTGGCGTGTAGTTGTGTCGTCTTTAAGTCAAACATATAAGCTATAGGCATACATCGAAAAGTTTAAACATAAACAAAAATACAATAAAATAATAAAACAAACCCCTCGTGCAGTAGTATGTGCCACACAGCAGCCTCTTAGGCCGCGCCTGACGGTGAGCTAGTGCTCTAATCTGAAACTAGGTTCAACTTTACAGTAAGTGAACAAGCTAGAAACTGTAGACATGCATATTACTGACCGGGGCGTCAATATAAACTAGTGTAGATTACAAGAGCCACACTGGTGGTGAATAGGGGCAAACAAGGGCACTCAAGTTAAGCAGACATAAATTGGTACATAGAGTCATTGGCTCGTTTAGGTCATGTGAGATTATAAGGTCCGGTTTTCGGTGCCGACAGGAGCGAAAGAGGCTTGTATACAGGCTATTCCCAGCCAGTGGGTTTCAGGGTAAGAACCAGAAAACTTAAAACATTAAAAGTAAACGATTAGGAGTAAAATAAAAAAAAAAGAGTGTTGTGATGAGTGCCTAGAAGTCACCAGAGTCTCTGCATGGGCCTGCCCACATAGTCTCATTGGGGTAAGGACACCATGTTGCCTGGGTTCGGGGGATTTTTCGTTAACGTTAGGGGCCTGTGGTCCGTGTCATTGGGTCTCTGGTGGCCATGGTGTTATGGTGATGTGTACCATGTCCTTTCCAGGGCCAAACAGTGGGTCCAAGACTCCGTTGGGGAGTGCCTTTAGGTCGTAATTGGGGCATACGCATCTGGCGTGGAGTTCTGGGGGATGAATGGGGCGATCTGGTTTGGGTCCCAGATATGGGTGCGGTTTGGGGAGCCGTTGTCGTCGGCGGCCATTAGCGCTTGGGGTAGCGAGTCTGGAGGCAGGCCCATGGGCCGTCAGGAATGCCGGTGCATCCCGGATGTCCCGAATGGTAAGCATGTTGGATACTCTCTGGACTGTTAGTGCCCTAGAGGACCGCCAGCGGTAGTCGATCCCGTGGGTCCGGAGCATCGAGGTGACTGGTCTGAGCGACCTGCGCCAGGCTAAGGTGCCAGTGGACAGGTCTGCGTAAAATGAAAGGTCCATATTTTCGAAGCAAAAGGGGGTTTTGCCCCAGAGGGAAGATAGAATCGCCACTTTCTCTCTGTTGTTACAGAGGGTCAGAATGACATCCCTCGTGGCCGCATCTGGTGCGCTTTTTGGTTTTGGGACTCTAAAGACCCCCATTGGGGTGATCTTTGCGGTCTGTCTTTGTGGGAGCACTGCTGGTATCAGGCGCTCCATGAGTTTAGGCAGTTCAGCCTCCGGGACGTCCTCTCGTACTCCCCTGATCTTTATGTTCGAGGCTCGCTTGGCATCCTCGAGCACCGCAGGCGGTGCTCGTATTGCTGAGTCTGCTGTTGCAGGGCTTGTACAGTGTGTTGTAGTGTAGTGATACTCTGGGCCTGGGATTGTGAGTATCCCTCTAGTTTTGAGATGCGTCCTGTCAGGCCTTTCAAATTGGCGCGGAGCGCTGTGACATCCTCGTGGATGCTGCGTTTAAGGTCCGCTAATAATGCATTCAGGACCGCTGTCGTGATCGGCTCCCTGTCTGTTTCCGTGCCGCTTCGTTTTGCCTTCTGCGGTGGTTGCAGAGGCTGTGAGTATCCCTCCTCCTCGGAAATGTCCTCGGAGAAATCCGAGCACCCGCCATGCAGAGGCGCCATGTTGGATTCTGTGGCTCCATGTGCTTGCCTCCACATCTCCCCTATTGTAAGTCCCGGGGTGGGTTTGTGTGGCATCGATTTCTTCCCCTTTCTCCCCATGAGGTCTTGGGGTGTTTGCTTGCCAGTTGGGGTACAGGGGGGGGGGTTCAGGCTTTTCCTCCGTGTTAAGCTCGGAGCTCCCGTTGCTGGCGTCCGTTCGCATCGGCGCTCAAGCTCCCATACCTGATGTTTTAAAGCACGTTATTCCAAACAATTTAGGAATGTTAGGTGATTTATGCCCTTTATGGATTAAAACTAGACTCTGCATCAACTATGTAATTTTCCATGGGAGTTTTGCCATGGATCCCCCTCCGGCATGCCACAGTCCAGGTGTTAGTCCCCTTGAAACAACTTTTCCATCACTATTGTGGCCAGAAAGAGTCCCTGTGGGTTTTAAAATTTGCCTGCCTATTGAAGTCTATGGCAGTTCGCCGGGTTCGCCTGTTCGCGAACATTTGCGGAAGTTCGCGTTCGCCATTTGCGAACGGAAAATTTTATGTTTGCGACATAACTAATGGTTGCGTTTAAAGTCTAGTGTCTTTACTGTCCTGATTAATAAACATGATAAGCATAGGTAGGAATGTAGACAAAAACAGGAAGAACATATATGAACAATGTCCATGGGAACATGCGCAAGCACTGCAGATATGGGAAATGGTCTCACATGGCATGTGTGTCTTATCTTCTACCCCCTATGGTGCTAGTCATTTTATATTGTTTGTTTTGCGACCTTCTTTATGAAATGTAAGGTGTTCTCACTCTCTTTTTGTCCTGTGAATTTTTAACTGGAGATTTAGAGTCTAATCTTTTTCTTCATGTAATTGAACTCAGATACATGCATACCAATGTACAGCTTGCCGTGCCATGTATCTAATTTTACAGGCACAAAATGTTTTCACACAGCTTTCTTGTTTGATTTTGTAGTTAACATTATAGCAAGGTGTATACTTTATAGTGTGGCATTGCAGAGACTGGGTAATTATTGTTAGTCTAGCACACTCATGTTTCCATACGTATAAAAAAAGAATTGCCCAGCTGTTTATTTTTTTATTGTTCATATACTAATAAATCACTCAGTCAGAATAGCTGTCTTTTCTAGTGTTCCCAAAGGAATCGACGTTCTCATCAGTCCCTATAAGCTCATCCCCACTAGAGAGCACTATGGCAGGTACATTCATCTCTGTTTTCCATCTTGGCATGAACATCATTATATAATTGTAATTTTAATAAAAGTGAGCTTTTCCACATTCTTCGCAATCTCACTCTTTCCAATTTGTAATCTTTGGACATTTTTCAAAGGGTGCAGAGCAAACACTGTTAGAACAGACAGCAGGTGGGAAACAGCTGATGAAGAAAAAAGACCATAGTGGTTTATACCAGTATTAGTAGGAATAGAGTTAATATAAATGGTCGTGTTATCAGTGCAATTCTCCAATTTATTTAAAACAATTCTTGCTTGTATTAGAATGGAGCAGACGTCCATGTATCATCAACCTCTGACAACTTAGCTTCATCATGATATCATCATGCCTTTTTGATGAAGCAATTCTTAAACTGGCACTCGAGGGTATTTGAAATTCTGTTATTTTATTATGGAGGTTTTCTTTATGAAACTAGTGCAGTTTAGTTCTACAATGTCAAAGGAATGCTAAATTACAGAACATGTCTAAAATAAGTTGCATGTAGAGTTTTATTTCTTTATATTTGCATAACATTTTATACATTTCGTAAGGCTTAAACACTGAGCACAACTACTGACTATCACTTTAATTCCGTGATCGTTGCAATATGTAAAAACAAACAAAAAAATACATATATACTGCTTCATTAAATTAACACAGTACTTTCTACAGACAGTTAAGTTTAATTTTAGAGGCATGAAAACCAACTGTGTATCAATTGTTATAGCAGCTTTGCATAGTCGTGTCCCAAAAAATTTAGCCAATATAGTCATACTCACCTTCCCCTTTGATTTGTGCTCATTTTTATCCTGGCAAGGAAATAAACTTCAGACTCCATGACTTCTGACCCTACCAGTCCCCACCAACAACCCGTTGCCCCCCAATGATACACGGAACACCTCATTCTTGTGGATAAGGGCAATGGCCACAGCTTTATTTAAATTAACAATTTAACTCAGTCCAAATCTGCCAGCTGTTGGGTGTTTGCCCAACAGGCAGTTCTCACACACATTTGGTACCATGAGCCTCGACAGCCAGCTCCTCGCCATCAGCTCCATGCCAGCTGTCGTCTCCCCAATGTTCCTTTCTTCCTCTGCGCTGTCCAGGGAAACCGCCAAGCTGTGACAACACAAAACAACAACACGAGAAACAAGCCACAACACCAGAAACAGGGAGAGAGGGTGGGAAAACAGTCAGGAGCCCTCAACTGATCCTGCCAACTGGTAAGTCCCCTCCCTCTCCCTTTCTTTAAGAAACCCCCAACCTTAACAACATTGTATCTTCCTTGACCCTGCCCACCACCTTGGGCAGCAGTCATGTTCCCCCTTCCTTATTGTTTCAGGGGGAATCTTTCTGTCCTTTTGCTTTACCCTTCCTTCTCCACATTTCTACAGCCTTCAAATCCATATATTGTACAGATGCTTGGTTTAACTGTATTAACTATATACAAGATTTTTGCCAAGAATTTTGACTATATGCAAGAATATGCAAGAATTTTGTTTATTCCAGTAGCATTTTTAGCAGCTACACTCCCTGAAATGTCATTAGGTTTCTTAAATACTATTGTCACACACCCACTTGCAGTCGCAGATCACAGAATTGTTGCATAGGTATCATTGCATTCCTCTACACAGTAAGCACTAAAAGTATTTGCTAGGGCAAGTGAATGAGGGACTGTCACTTTCAGAGAAGTGACAGTGCTGCTGTAAGTTTTTATTTATTTTTGGCTTGTGTTTGGTGAACTCACATTCATAGTTAAACTACAATAACATTAAATGAAATAAATATAAATTAATAATTTCTTCAGTTAGGTTTGGCACATTATTAGTCAGATACGATTTAGCACAAAAACAAGAAAAAGGGACTTTTTTAGGTTATGACAGAAATTAACCTTTAAACCACTCAAAAAATTCTAAAATGCTTCGATTAGAAACAAGAGAAGGTCAGCTTCGCTTGAAGCAAATGTATTTTGCAGATATTTAACAGCAAAGTAGAAGCAATTAAAATATATTCAAAATCTTTCCATTTACTGCCACATCTTCTTGCCTGAGATTTGTACGTGACCTTTTGCGATATTAGATTGGAAGGTTATGTTTTATATCAGCATTAGATCAATTATTTTTATTTAGAAATGCCACTAATTAGCCATGACACCCCAAGAATCCTCTTATGTTTATGTAAAGAAATATTTTTTGTAATAAATACAAATCATCATTAAAAAAATATGAATATTTTATGCTTTTATCATTGCTATTTTTATTGCTCTGAACATTTATTATCATAAAAATGGGTCATATGTATGAAAGTTTATTTAAACAAAACAGGTATATATACAAGTATACAAACATAGGTAAGCAGGGATAAACTGTACCAAACAGCAACAGTACATATTTTGTTTTTCGTTAACACTAAATTAAATCTGGGGAAGAATGAAGCGAAAGATAATGGGGGTTACGAATAGTAAGATTATTGGGAATGGAAGAGGAGGCAGGGGGGCTTGAAGTAAGATGTATTATGAAAGGTAGCAAGTAATATACATCAGAGGGCAGCAGTTAGAAATCCAAGCGCGAACAAGAGTGGTCTTTGCTAAATGGTTCTTTCGATGCCAGTATGCCATGTTGGAAGACATGTTAAGCCGAGGACAGTATTCTGATTTTGTCATGAGAGTTGGTAGATACAAGAGAGAGTCCAGTGAGCAAGTTACCCCCAGTTGCTCCAGTAAAATATATTATTTACCAGGGACAGTCCACTAAAGCAGGCACAAAAGATGAAAAGTTATACAGGTCTGGCACTGTTTGTGACCTTGGTCTAATGAGTGTGGATTGCTGGAACTGTGGATGTCTACATCTTCACATGTAATTTAAGAAGGCCACTTAGTGAGGACAGAATTAGGGGTGTGCATTGGCAGGGTTTAAAAGAGATAAAGAAAAAAGAGATTGTCATTAATTGTAATAACACATTGTGTAGAGGAAGGACCAGGAGAGATCAGGTGTGACAATTTGTAAAAATATCAGGAAGTTGGTTTTATGTTCTGTAAGTCCCTCAAATAAGAATCGAGGAGAGCTCATGGGTAGTTAAAGGAACACTATAGTCACCTAAATTACTCTCATTATTTCAGATTTGGTAATTTTAAACTTTAAATTACTCGTTTGGCCATATGCAGTGAAATCCTGAACAATACTGGGAAGAGATACAGAACCACTCAAGAACAAGCAATCTGTATAAGTAGTAATCTATAGTTGTCCTAATTGTCACAACATGTATGGATCTTCAGCAAGATAAGAGGAAGCAACCTACCATAGAAATACTGGAACCAAGACAGGAACAAACTAAAGCTAATAATTTAGCTGGTTCAGGAATAGACATCAATCAAACAAGTAAACATAATTAAGGGTCATCAGAAACCACAAAAAGACACTGAACCATAGAAATACGATAGTATATATAGGTCCATGACCTTGAGTCAAACGTCCATGACGGAAGCAGAGCATCAGACAGGACACCAGACAATTAACACTTAAAAAGGCGCACAGGTCGCGGATCTTGTCATTTAAGGATATATGTAACAAAATGATGCAACCACAACCTAGTGACATTAATTACGCGGCTGTGATTTAGTAATTGATGCAGCTGTGTCTAAGTTAGATTGTGAAGCTCAGGATTGTGTTTAAATTAAATAATCAGAATAAACACCCTGAATTGACACAGATGCATTATTTTTAGAATGAAGGCCCTGAATTGATGTGACTGTACAAATATTAAAATGGGAGTATTGTGACTGCAACTGCATTGAAGCAGATATGTCAGAATTGAGAAGTTCCTTAACACTAACATATCCCTAACACATCAATCTTGGAAATACCAAGCATAGGCTAGATGTTCTAGTGCAAAGGCAAACAATATAAGAGACATGGGGCACGCTGCTTTGTTCCATGGCTTATGTGGTAGTATAATGAGAAAGAACCGATAAGGTTACTCTGGGATATACGTGAGGTGTTTGAATCCTGAATCTATGTAAGCATATTAAGTTCAAATTCCATACGATGAAGGGCTGAGATTAGACATAAAATGCTTCAACCAATGGAATGTTTTTTTTCCATGTCAGTGGAGAGTAGTAACGTCAGAGATTTATGCTTCCAAGCTGGAACGTTCAGCACTGTGGTGCTGGCATCCCTGGCCTACATGCCGAGGACAAAACTCACCTGGTCAACATGGTCAAATTCTTTACCAATTAAGCAGCCTCGTATCTTGATTGGTCTTGAATTGTCTTTCTAAGTATCTGGTTAGACATTAGTTGCTGAATGTCTTGTACATATGCATGCTGTTGGTTTTATAAGAGAACTGTGTGAATGTATGTAACTGTCAGAGGGGTCTTACAAAGACTTCTGTGGAATTTAAAGGGTTTATCTGAGTACAAGGTTAGGGTAGAAATGTGAACAAATATATTCTTAGAACTAACTCTTCAATCAGTCTCCTGTGACACCCAGGATGGCATGTTTTGGAATTTGGAGAACTTGATCACGGTCAACTGCTGAATGGTGGTGAGTGTGAGAGGCCCTGTTTTACCAGTCCGGTGCAATGTGAGTGTGCGACAGGTGCCAGGACATTCTGGGGAAGAGGACAATTTCAGAGATTTACAATATATACCTATCTATATAGAACCAAGTTACATGCATAATATTTTTGCAATGTTATTAAATTATTTATTTACATAAATCAATATTAACCAATACGAAGAACAAATTGAAATTATTTATATATGCAAGATATAATAGTTATATTAGCTGTAATTACCAGCTGAGATGAGTGGTAGTGGACATTAAGGAGTTGCTTTACAATTTGTTTTCAAATAAGCTCTCCTAACCTAAATCCTGCAGATCAGAACTAGCTCATTGTCACTTACTGACATTGTACACACACAGACACACCAACATATACACTGATTGACATTGCGCATGCACAGGAACCCCAATGTGTACATTTACTGACTTTGCAAGCACAGGTGATTACCAACACACACGTTTACTGATAATGCACATACACAGGGACATAAACACTTACTGACATTGCACAAACGTACAAGAATCCCAACGTAAACATTTCCTGGCATTTTGCACACTCAAGAAAATTAACATGCACACTTATTGACATTGGAAGCACACAGGATCACCAACGTACACACATACTATATTGTATACAAACTGGAATACCAACATTCACCCGTCATTGTATTGCACACATACAGTACATGATGCACATACTGATAAGTTTCACACAGAGTGCTTGAAGGCGCATGACCAGCATTTCCTTCAGTGATAGCGATTACTTAAGCTAAAACAAACTCATTAAAGCTTTCCTCTGGACAGGTAAGAATAATGGTTCTCTGACCTTCCTAATGATGCCAACCACTATTCGCACGATAAAGGAGGCCCATGTAGCAATGCATATCTTTTGGGTGTAGGGGACTTTGAGGACAGAAGCACAGAATGTGGAGCGGTGGAGCTCTACAGTTGGAGGAGAGGGCAGGAGGATATGTGTTTTTTTAAAAATATATATTTTTAATCTCAGTCTGGTGGGTAGAAAGGGTAGCTGTATAGTGTGATTCCAGGCTTCCATGATTCCATGTAGTGGAAAGGCTTGTGCCTCCCCCATAGGTGAGGAGGTGGTAGGAAGCACCACATACTTGTTTCTGGTTATGCTTTCAGTGAGTTAATGGAGAGCCTCAAAAGAATGCTCTTCATGGGTAGAGAGGTGAGGCATGCAGGAAAATGCCATAACTTTGTCTCTTTATTGGTATAAGGGTTTTCAAGTTATCTTTGGGCTCGAACCTCAGGAGTTTCTGGAACCTAGCAACACCCCCATCTCTACAGAATAATAGTATCAGCGTAACATATACTCAGTTATCAAAATACTGTTTGGTAGACCTTTTTCCGCTGATAGTGCCACTTTAAGAATGTAACACTTGAAAGCTATACGCTTGTATGTTTAGTCCTATATAAATGGATTATTTGAATACACATAGAATAATATGTGATATAACTAGACAGAAAAAAAGATCAGGGTTCCCTATGTTTACAGTCAATATACAAAAGTAATGAGGTCTAACACTGTAGTCCAGATACATATACAATGTAGTGACACGTGAGTTCACAATCAGAAGCAAACAAACAAAAGATGGGTCTGCGCCAGTAAACAGGGTAAATAAATTAAAGTCCGAGTTAGGGTAGTGATGGTAAAATAGAGTTCAATAGAGTAGAACTTGGATCCTATTGTTGGTCTCTAGAGTTGTGAGGTTCTGCTCCTCGCAGTGTCCAAATATATAGGAGAGGGCGATGGATGATGGTGATGCAGGGTGATCCAAGAAGTGTCAAAATGAATAAATAGGAGAGGTCTTACTTACAGTTGGCAGAGCTTAAGCCAGCTCTGGTGTGGATAGCTTTCAGCTGTATTATCCCCGCTTGTAGGATATATGGTGAGTGTCCTCTTCTATGCAGTAAAAGACGGCCAAGTGGGAGATAAAAAATGGAAACAATAATGGTGCAGTATGTTCCAAAAGTTTAGTAAAAGATGTTAAAATATAGTAGATACACTCACATTGGGTAGAACTTCTACTAGCTCTAGTGTTGTAGGCATACAGCGGTATAATTCCCGCTTGTGGGATATATGATGAGTGTTCTTGGAGATGGTATCAGGAGCTCAGAGAGAAGATAATAAAACAGCAATAGTGCTCTCAGTAAAATAATTTAGGTATATAAAATATAATAAAATATACTCACAATGTATAGGGCAGACTAACTGCTCTATGGCAGGGGCGTAGGTGGTATGATCCCCACCTGGGATTCTTTGGAGTGTAGTACAAATAAAATAAAATAAAAATATAGAAATATAAAAATATAAAAAGCCAGGTAGTAGTAAAATGTGAATAAAAGATGATGGTACAAAAGAGTAAAAAAGGCCCAAAATCTATTTATTAACAATTATTAAAAGCAGTACACAATCAGAGTAGTTAAATTTCTGGTCTCACAAACATTTAAATAAATTAAAAAAAAGAAAACTAAAGCATCTCAGACAAGCCTAATAGACAACAAAATCATGTGACAGGAAAAAGTAGCAGGTTGTCAAATATAATACATTTTAATTTTCCAAATTCCAATGTAATTGTATGCAAATATGACACTAAAGTTATTCATGGAAACATAGATGTGTATATTTTTGCCAATATGAAAACCAAATGTCAACACTATAGTGTTATCTGATTGTATATAATGTTTGTAAGGTGTTTCAAAGCTATTTGTGAATACTTGTGAAAGATCTTGTAAAATTTAAATGTAAGCTATTGGGTATGGGTGAAATCAAGCATCACTATATGGATCCAGACTTCAGAGCTAGACCTCTTTTCAACAGGAGTCGGACGGCTACTTCAAAATAACTATTTATATAAGGAAACAGGAACAGATGGGACATATTCTATTACTTGTAGTTGTATGTAAGACAGATATACATTGCACTGCAATTTATGGCATCTCCCTTCTCCACTCAAGATGCCACAATGCTATTTAAGACTTGTTTTAATTTAAATTAATAACATTATGTTATAGTGAAAGGGTCAAACTTCTTTTTGAGATAGGATCTACTCCTTTCTTGAACACATTTTCCTGAATTCAAGGCAGGCATGGCTAAATTCGATTTTTCAATCAAAACCGTTTATATTGTGTATTGTATATTTTTTCTTCAAGGGATCCTATAGTCCTGAAAATAACAATCGGCTACTTTATAGCAATGTGATCACTCTCCACCCCCCTTTTCTGTGTAAAATTAAGTTAAATAAAGTTTACTTTGGATTAGAACAAGGCATATTTTGTAATTGATTGGAACTAGACATGCACGCCCACGCTCCTCTAATCAAATGCTGCTATTTGCAGCATTTGAATCCAGGATCACTTAGTTCTGGAGGAGGAAGCACCTCTTGTGGCTGCCAGGAAAACAGCCACTAGAGCAGTGACGGAACTACTGTGGTCACAGGGGTCGCAGCTGCGTGTTTGTATGTATGTGTCTGTATGTATGTATGTGTGTTAGTTTCTACTAAACTGTAATGTTTTACATCGCAGGGTTAAAATGAAAAAAACTCTGCACCCAGAGCACTTCATTGAGATGAAGTGGTCTGGGTGACTTTATGGGTCTTGAACTTTTTAAAAGTCTTTCCTGTGCAACAAGCAATATGAGATCTTAATACATGTCACAACAACCTAAATATAATATTTTTACAAGGTTGGACAAGCCACATGAGCTGGAGAGAAACCATTCCCAGTAACTGAAACCCAACATTTTGAGATCTCTATAGAATTACCTATTTACATGCAGCCCCCCCAAAAATCAAGTAAGGTAGCCCCTGCATTTTTTTCGCTACATTTTTCATGCATTTAAATTGTATTTACAAAGTAGATCCATCACTCCCGAAATCCTAAAACAGCAGTTATGGTTAAAAAAAAACTTAATTTGGGCTAAAACATTGCTTTCGGGTTATGAATATATTTTCTGTTTTGGGATTTTGTAAAAGTGCTTTGTGTTTGCTATTTTAATGCTCAGAGTGTGCTGCTCTGGATCTTTTGGATCTGCATCCGTTTTACATTGATTTGACTTGGGTCAAAGTATTACCTGGGTTCTGCCAGGTGCCATACTTGTGTTAGTTCTCCTGAGCTAAGCCCTGAGAGTGTCACCTGCTCTTAGCCAGTAATGCAAGTCCTACACTGTTTCCCTTAGGTTGGACAAAAACATTTTTTTGCTCTCTGCCATAGTGAATGCTTCCTCTATGCTGACTATCAGGTGCAAAGTGCTGAGATGAGATGCTAAGGACCTTTATTTTTTGTTTTCTTATTACTGTGGATCCAGGTGAACAGGGACTACTAACACCAGCACCAACATTCGGAATCTGCTTTGGAGTGCCTGCCACACACTATTTACTTTATAATAAATGACAGAAAGCTAAGATGGAGATGCCCATTTTCAGGCTAGAGACCTGTGAATTTCTACAATTAATTTTTTTGTTTAGAAACATAGAAACATAGAAACATAGTATGTGATGGCAGATAAGAACCATTCGGCCCATCAAGTCTGCCCAATTTTCTAAATACTTTCATTAGTAACTGCTTGATTCAAGGATAAATCTGACTGCCATTCTGGGGTCAATAAGGAATTTTTTGTCCTAGCTTGTTGCAAAATTGTGCTTCAAACTGGGGGTTTTTTTTTTTTCTCTTTTGGATCAACAGCAAAAAACAGGTGTGAGGAAGGCTGAACTTGATGGACGCAAGTCTCTTTTCAGCTATCTAACTATGTAACTATGTAACTATGTAATTAGTCCCTTGCCTTATCTTATAGTTAGGATAGCCTTATGCCTATCCCACGCATGCTTAAACTCCTTTACTGTGTTAACCTCTACCACTTCAGCTGGAAGGCTATTCCATGCATCCACTACCCTCTCAGTAAAGTAATACTTCCTGATATAATTTTTTAAACCTTTGTCCCTCTAATTTAAGACTATGTCCTCTTGTTGTGGTAGTTTTTCTTCTTTTAAATATAGTCTCCTCCTTTACTGTGTTGATTCCCTTTATGTATTTAAATGGTTCTATCATATCCCCCCTGTTTCGTCTTTCCTCCAATCTATACATGTTAAGATCCTTTAACCTTTCCTGGTAAGTTTTATTCTGCAATCCATAACCCAGTTTAGTAGCCCTTCTCTGAACTCTCTCTAAGGTATCAATATCCTTCTGAAGATACGGTCTCCAGTACTGCGTACAATACTCTAAGTGAGGTTTCACCATTGTTCTGTACAATGGCATGAGCACTTCCCTCTTTCTACTGCTAATACCTCTCCCTATACATATTAAAAATACATATTAGACTTTGCATTGTGTTTCTCTCGAGGAGCGAGTAGTCCGAATCTTTGGACAATCAGTGACTGATCTAAAATCTCAAACTCTGAAACAGCATCTGGACAAATCAAATGAAGCAGTACACTGATTGGTAGACATGGGCATGGCCAAAAAATTTGGTTCGCCTGAAATGATTCATCTGGAAAAAAAAATATTTAGTTCCGGTTGCCCAAAATTCGTTCATTTGGTATTGTGGTTCAGACGAATTTCACCAATGCAATTAACCCTTTGGACAAATCAAAATAGCTTGAAAATTTCCACAAGTCTACTGTTATGGCAAATTTTCGCTCTATTTATTTTTTCCCAAAACATGTGGAAGAAATTCATCTGAACCTATACACCATATGAACGAATTTCTGACCACCTGAATGAAAAGGTTTTCCTCCAGTCGAACCATATTTTGGGAATTGACAGTTTCCCTTTAAATTTTAAGCTGACTAGAGATGTGCACGGGTAAAAAATTTGTTTCATTGAATGCAATAAAATTTGGAGTGATTTAGGGAGCAAAATAAAATGTGTATGCCATTCCTCCAAATAATATAAAATTATGGTGCTGTTTAGCATATAGCAGATTGCTGATGCCACGTAAGGGTACCAGATTAGGGAGCTATCTACTAAACATAGCTAAAAGATCAAAATTAATAGAAAGGGCTTTTTTTTGAGTTACTCTTTTAACTGTTTAGTAGATAACTTCCTAATTACTAAATAAAGGAGCTAGCCACTAAAAGCTCCCTAATTTAGTTCTTTAAATTATGACAATCCCATGTAAGGAGAGCAAAATTCTTAATGCAACTTACGTGTACGTGGTAATTTACGTGTACCAAACTAGGGAGCTATCTACTAAACAGCTATAAGACCAAATTAAGAAAGAGACCTTTTTCTTAATTTTGCAGTTTTGTTTACTTAATAGAGAAATCCCCAATTTGGTGGCAGCAAACTCGCATGAGGATACTAAATTAGGAAGGTACAGCTGACAGAACAAAATGAAGAAAGTCCTTTTCCTAATGTTTCTCTGTCAGTTTTTTAGTAGATATCTCTCTAATGTGGTACCCTTAATTATGGCAATCCCATGTAAGAATAGCAAATTAGGAAAGTATCTAAAAAACGGTTGAAAGAGCAAAATTAAGAAAAAAAAGTTTTCTTAATTTTCCTCTTTCAGTTGTTTAGTATACAAGTGCGGAACATAGTATCCTTAATTATGCCAATCCCACATAAGGATACCAAATTAGGTAACTATCTACTAAACAGCTGTAATTGCTAAATTAGGAAAGCCGAGATTTGAAATAAATAATTTCGATAAATTTCGAATTCATTCATTTTTAGTATCAAATTGGTTTCAGTCAATTTGGAAATTTGGTTGCTTCCGAATTTTTATTTGATTCGGAATTAAACGAATTGCTCGTCGACACACAATAACAATTATCTGAATGGGTACTTGCTGAAATTAGAGCACTGGAATTCTCCAGTAAATTACAAAAAATAGAAATAAAAGGAGAAAAAAATACATGCACATACATAAAGCATAAAACCTAAAACTATGGTTCCAGTATCCTTGCAGAGAGGTATCCTAGCATAGCATTTTCAACATATTTGCTCACTGTGAGGAGCTGTTGATCAACAGTGGTACGGTGTACTAACCTGCTACCCCCGGTCTATGCAACAAAATTGTCAAGGAGGAATTTGCTTTAAGACTTTCCCTGTCTGAATGTCTTCCAGATGAACACATACACAAAAAAGTGCTAAATTTACACATTCAGCAAAGTGATCTTTGTTCCCCACTGTTATAATCTCAATTAAAGCATTTAATCCTTCCCTTCTTGTAAAGGCACCTTTGTTATGAAACCGCAGTACAACCCACCTAAATACGTCAACTGATTTAGATAGACAGATGATTGATTGCTTGATAGATATATCGATATATGTCTATCTCTCAGCATATATATAGAAATATATACATACTTTTGAGATTAACTAACTTACTTGAGATATCTAAAAATTGGGTGCATTGACATTGTGACAGGCTTATGTAATATATGATCCTATACTGTAACCAAACCACCACTAATTTATGCCTTAGTCAGGTATTTTTAACAATTTTGTGGCCATTAAAATTAGACAGACTTAGTGTGCGCTCTATTCTTTTTGTTTTATTTATTTGCTTACCAACAACCTTCTAAAACATGCATGTTCATGTGAGTGTATTCATTCTTTAAACATATATACAGTACAATGAAAAAAACTAGGATGGGATTACTATGTTTTTCTTGATGCTTAATACGGCAAAAAGTATAAGAGAGAGACAGAATGAGAGATAGATAAATAGATAGAGAACGAGCGAGCGAGCAATAGATAGATTTATATTTATTACTGGCATTTATTTTTAGATAAATAGTAAACTCTTTTGAGCAGGGTCCTCGTCAACCTATTGTTCCTGTAACATTATTGTTACATCTCTTTTGATAAATTTCCCACTTTATAATATTGTAAATAGTAATAATAGATAAAATGGTACTGCTGGAACCAACTGATGTAACATACAAAACCAGGCACACTCATTCAACTGTAAACTAACTTTAAAGCCTATAAAATGTAACTATATATCTATTTTTTTAAAACATTTTTTATACATTGTTTTTAAAATTTTGCTCGCTTTTATTTTTTCATTGCTAATATATTCTGCTATATTGCCTCTTCTGTTGAGGATTGTCCTTATGAGGCCTATGACTAAACACATGCATGCATCAGATAGTTTTTTTACACATAATTGATACCCCTTTTCACGTATATATAATGCACCGACTCTATTATTTTCTCCTGGCCTTGTTACATAAATCTCTTAGTATGTCAATCTATTTGTGGTCCTCCTTAGTGGTTTTAACGTATGATATTGACATATTTTCTTAGCATGGCTTACCTGTTTCCTAGTAACCACGCACTGACTATTGTTATCATCACGTTGGTATGCGGATCCACATTTCCGGATCCTGACATCACGGGACACTACATAAGGGTAAGTATAATTTCACACTTTTTTTATTTTCCTATATATATAAAACACTTATCAAATTTTTTATTTGATCTTAATAAAGACCTGAATTGGCTGAAACGTTGATCTGTTCCAGGTGTAAATAACACAATAAATTAATTTAGCTAAAGACTACAAGTGCTACCTACCTTTTCTACATTTATATATGATGCGATATCACATCAGCAGGATTTAATTGAATTTAGGACAAGTGCCAAGCCGGTTTTCTAAAAAAAAAAATCAAATTTAAATATAAATAAATAAATAAATATATACATATTAACATTGCACAGTAGAAAAAGACAATACATGAATAAGTCTATATTATAAACACACAAATTTAACATAGCACAGTAGAAAAAGACAATAAATAAACATATATTATAAACACACATATTTAACATTGCGAAGTTGAAAAAGACATCCTTGAAAGGCAGGGTATCTTATCTGCCTGTGATAGATTGTAAGTAATAGCTAGAGGTGAAAGGGTTAAGTAAATTGAGGTTGTTAGGTCAGGTCTGCTGATTTGTTTTCCTCCCTATGACATCTTTCCTTGGCACATGGGGCCTGTGTCACAGGGATAGGACAGGTGGCTGATATGTTTGGGATTTTTTTAACCTTCTCTTGACCTGTACCCTGCTGAGAATGGAAAAAAGGTATAGTTTCATTAAATGCCTAGTACCCTATGAATATGGATATTCTGGAGACCAAGGGTGCACCATTCACCGGGTCAGATGTATGATATTATCATATTTCAATAGATCACCTTGAGAACAATGAAGCGATATAAAAAGTAAAAAAATGCACAATGATCACGTTCCATCTGCCAGTTCGCACACAAAGCTATGTAAGTTTATTGCTGATAACTTTATAATAAGAGGCGTTATCGGAATTCACATGCACTAACAAAAATAGAATTTTGAAAAGCATATCTGTGCACTGTGATCCTATTTACACAATTGTCTTTTTGTTTTGTACTATTTTACGATTGTTTTTTTTTAGCTTTGTTTCTTATGGTTACGTTTTTTGCTGACAATATGTACGCACCTCGCAATGTGACAATCTGTCGTTAAAATTTTCTTTTTTCTAATTGTGAGTGCACCACTAATTAATGTTTTATTTGTAAAATAAAGAACTTAAAAATGAAAAAAAATGCAGTGCAGCAACATAGAATAAGACAAATATATTTTATTAATTAAAGAATCTCACTAATCACATGAAGAAAAGTTAACTATGTAAACACTGCAGCGCTTTGTGGCCATCCAAACTCACCCACAAAGGTTCGGCCTGACCAGTAGGCACAGAAAGGTCAGTTTCCCTCATCTACTTGGGAATTTTTCACTAATTTTTAAATTGAAGGAACTGACAAGTGATTTAAAAATTTGAGGGTAAAATAAATAACTGGAAATATTCTGTAATATAAATTAGCAATTTGTGTTAAGGGAAAAATCCTGCATGCTTCCATGTATCTGAGACCCAGGAGGTTATATCTTTTTTCTATATTTTGCCTGTTTGTAGACAGAACATCCATTAATCGAAGGTGCAGTCCAGGAGGCTGAAGTGCAAAGATCGTTGGTATTATCTAGTCAATGGAAGATGATTTCCAAATAGTTGTCATGGAGATGTCTGCATCTTGCACAAGTGCGCAAGGCTAACATATAGAAAATAGTAGAAAATAATAAAAGTATACATAAGTCAATCAAAAAGCATCGGAAGTAGTAAAAATCATAGTGATATTAATAATCTTTAAAAGAGAAAAAGAGACCAGTGTGATTGGGGATAATATTTGGAAAAATAAATATGTTACTGGAAGAAATCCAACTAAGGCGTCAAAACCCTTAAAAAAGAAAGGTACGTTTGACGAAGGGTATCCGCCATTTGCTCTGTAAATAATATTTTATAGATCCTAGACTCTATCTGCAAAAATGTAGCGTGTAATAACTTTCTTCCCAGCGAATAATAGCATTACTGTACAAATCTTAAAAATTCAAGTTATGGTGAGAATGCCTGTAAAAAAAAAGTTGATTGCCGCACACAGAACTTCCTCACTTTTGCGACAATATGCGAACGTAAACGTATATGTAGATATATATATATATTTATATATATATATATATATATATATATATATAAATATATATATATATATATATATATATATATATATATATAGTAAGAGGCTTGCACTCACGTTTTTTTGGAGGAGAAAAAAGCTCCTTTATTGTATATTCATTAAAAACTGATCAACAGATCAACTGATCAACTGATAACAGATCAGTTTTTAAGGAATATACAATAAAGGAGCTTTTTTATACTTCAAAAAAATGTGAGTGCAAGCCTCTTACTATCTATATTATATTTCTTGGCAATGGTTTCAAGAATGCACCTGGTGACATAATTGTTTAAGTTAAAGAAAAATACAGCCAGAGTGACCGATCAAAGAAATCACTCCCTCACGGTGTATTGGTTGCAGGGTATTGAGGGCATAACCCAGCGATAGAAAGAGAAAGAGAAAAGACTGGAAAGGGTTAACTAAACGAAGTGCCCCCAAAGAACAGTCTCTATACCCAACACGGCTAACACGGCTGGCTTTGAAATCAAAAAGGTAGCTACAGCAGTCCTAAATGACACTCCGTGCATACAAATGAACTAAATAGGAAGATATAACAAGTATCAATATACTGTAACATTATTACCCTGCCTGTATCGGAGAAACTAGAGAGTAAAGTTACTGGCTGGCTTTTAAATCAAAAAGCTAACTCAAATAGTCCTAAGTAGTGATAACAAAAGGGAGCCCCCCCAAATCTTAATCGGATGAATACTTAGCAGATGCCTAAGTAGGGTACATAGTGTACCAAGGTTTGCTCAACGCGCGTTTCGGCGCCCACGTGCGCCTTTGTCAAGCGCTCTTGAGTTCACTTGTATCCACGGAGTGTCATTTAGGACTGCTGTAGCTACCTTTTTGATTTCAAAGCCAGCCGTGTTCCTGACCTAGCTTTTCCAGTATAGACAGGTTATCTACAGTGTATTATATTGTTACTTGTAATACCTCTCTATCTAATACATACTTGTTATCCACGGAACATCTGGCACTATAGCTACTCTATCGGTCCTATTTTTTATCCATTCTACATGTCTTTCCATCCTTTCCTTGCAGTGTAATTATTTAGAGCGACTTTTACATTAATTTGTCCGGCCGGACTAACCTACTCACTAAGTCTCTCTCCAACAGAAAGGGTGTGTTTCACGATTGTGGAGTTCCCCATTTTGTACAACGTAGATACTTGCTAGGGCTATCCTCTCTAGATTAATTATATACGTGTATCTATATACACAACAATTTAAGCAAGTTACATTGTACCTCTTCCTTTTTTGTTTCACTGACCTCTCATTGTCTATACCGCTGGTCTATTAATTACCTGTAATATAGAGGCTGTTTACCTTTAGTGACCACTAGACATTGAGTGCAACTACTGCATATATCACAGATTTAGCAGATGCACCTATGTTAGACCTTTTATCTATTTTTCTTCACTTCTTTATCTATGTTTTTCACTATGAGCCATACACTGTTCATTTTCGTTATACCTTTTGGTTCCCCTAAGTGGGGTTATTAAAAATTTATTATTTTCGTAGTTCTTTTTCTTGCTCTATGATTAAGCATATTTGCTGCTTTACATTGGTAAAGTTTATCTTAGCAAGGGTATAGAGACTGTTCTTTGGGGGCACTTCATTTAGTTAACCCTTTCCAGTCTTTTCTCTTTCTAATTGTTTAAGTTAGTGTGCAAGGACTATCGAGTCTAACCGTTCCCCTAGCGGGACTTTATCAAAATAAAGTAGATATTTATAATACAAAACCATTAATTAGGCCATCATATGTCAGCATCACATGGAAAATAACGCTAAACGCCAGGGGAAACCGCGTTATCGCTTTTTAAAAGTTTTTGTTCATGCTGTTAAACGTCAGAAGGAACAAATGAATCGAAACCATTACATGGTTGATACCTATGAGTCTCATAATATGGGCTATAGTCCACCCTTTAGGTTAGAGGATACTACCCTAAGCCCTGTTTTTTTCTTTTGTTTCTGTTTACAGTATTTAAGATCTGAGTCCTGAGTGTCTCACCTCAATAGGTGCTTGGCTGGTTCATGTGTGTCTCATTGTGTAAACTATTGCTGGGTCCTGAGTGTCTCAAAGAAATTTCTAGTGAAAATTAGCGTGATGACAATCTCTTAAATGTTTAATTTTGTAATAAAAGCCGGGGCAATCAATGATTCAGAAAAACTTCAAGGCACAAAATTAAACTCACCCCCCTCCCTGTGTTCTCCTCATCCCCCCTCACTGTGTTCTTCTCACCCCCCCCCTGTGTTCTTCTCATCTCCTCCCTCCCTGTGTTCTCCTCACCCCCCTGTGTTCTATTCACCTCCCCGTGTTCTTCTCACCTCCCCTTCTCCTCCCCCCTTCCCTGTGTTCTTCTCACTCCCCACCCTCCCTGTGTTCTTCTCACACCTCCCCCTCCCTGTGTTCTCCTCACCCCCAACCCTGTGTTCTCCTCATCTCCCCTTCTCCTCACCCCCTCCCTGTTTTCTTCTCAACCCCCTCCCTGTGTCCTTCTCACTCATGGGTGGCTGAGCTCCTCTCCAGTCCACGGTACAGGAGCTTCTGTTTCCTGTACCTGGCCGGACTGACAGGAAGTGCACACTATCAGTCCGGCCAGGTACAGAAAACGGATGTTCCGTTGCCGCGGACCGGCGGAGGAGCTCGGCCATGCTATACAGGGAAGGGGAGGTGAGAGGCAGTGCTGCATGCTGTCGAGAATAACTACAAGGATTTGACTGTTAGCTTAACCCTGTGTTCTCCTCATCTCCCCTTCTCCTCACCCCTCCCTGTTTTCTTCTCACCCCCTCCCTGTGTCCTTCTCACTCCCCCCTCCTCCCTGTGTTCTTCTCACTCCCCCCTCCCTTTGATCTTCTCACTCCCCCCATGTTCTTCTCACTTCTCCATGTTCTTCCTACTCTCCCCCTCCCTGTGTTCTCCTTACTCCCCCCACTCTCCCTGTGTTCTCCTTACTCCCCCCTCCCTGTGTTCTCCTTACTCCTCCCCCTCTCCCCGCGTTCTCCTAACCCCCTCCCTGTGTTCCCCTTACTCCCCCCCGTTCTCCTTACTCCCCCCTCCCTGATTTTTCCTTATTCCCCCTCCCTGTTCTCCTTACTCCCCCCTCTCCCTGTTTCTCCTTACTCCCCTTCCTCACTGTGTTCTCCTTACTCCCCCCTCTCTGTGTTCTCCTCACCCCCTCCCTGTGTTCTCCTTACTCTCCCCATTCTCCTTACTCCACCCTCTCCCTGTTTTCTCCTTACTGCCCCCCTCACTGTTCTCCTTACTTCCCCCTCTCCCTGTGTCCTCCTTACTCCCCCCTCTCTCTGTGTTCTCCTCACCCCCTCCCTGTGTTCTCCTTACTCCCCCGTTCTCCTTACTCCCCCCCTCCGTTTTCTCCTTACTGTCCCCCATGTTCTCCTTACTCCCTCCTCTCCCTGTGTTCTCCTTACTCCCCCCTCTCCCGTGTTCTCCTTACTCCCCCACCCTGTGTTATCCTTACTCCCCCCTCTCCCTGTGTTGTCCTTACTCCCCCCTCTCTCTGTGTTCTCATTATTCCCCCTTTCTGTGTTCTCCTCACCCCTCCTCCCTGTGTTCTTGTCACTCCCCCTTCCTCCCTGTGTTCTTCTCATCCCCCACCCTCCCGTGTTCTTCTCACTCCCCCTCCCTTTGTTCTTCTCACTCCCCCGTGTTCTTCTCACTCCCCCATGTTTTTCCTACTCCCCCACCATGTTCTCCTTACTCCCCCCACCCTCCCTGTGTTCTCCTTACTCCTCCCCCCTCCCTGTGTTTTTCTTACTCCCCCCGTTCTCCTTACTCCCCCCTCTCCCTGTTTTCCCCTTACTCCCCCCTCCCGGTTCTCCTTACTCCCCCTCTCCCTGTGTTCTCCTTACTCCCCCCTCCCTGTGTTCTCCCTCTCTCTGTGTTCTCTTTACCCCTCCCTGTTTTCTCCTTACTACCCCCTCTGTGTTCTCCTCACCCCCTCCCTATGTTCTCCTTACTCCCCCCGTTCTCCTTACTCCCCCCTCTCCCTGTTTTCTCCTTACTGCCCCCCTCCCTGTGTTCCTCTCACCTCCCCTTTCCTGTGTAGCATGGGTGGCTGAGCTCCTCTCCAGTCCACGGTACAGGAGCTTCTGTTTCCTGTACCTGGCCGGACTGACAGGAAGTGCACACTATCAGTCCGGCCAGGTACAGAAAACGGATGTTCCGTTGCCGCGGACCGGCGGAGGAGCTCGGCCATGCTATACAGGGAAGGGGAGGTGAGAGGCAGTGCTGCATGCTGTCGAGAATAACTACAAGGATTTGACTGTTAGCTTAACCCTGTGTTCTCCTCATCTCCCCTTCTCCTCACCCCTCCCTGTTTTCTTCTCACCCCCTCCCTGTGTCCTTCTCACTCCCCCCTCCTCCCTGTGTTCTTCTCACTCCCCCCTCCCTTTGATCTTCTCACTCCCCCCATGTTCTTCTCACTTCTCCATGTTCTTCCTACTCTCCCCCTCCCTGTGTTCTCCTTACTCCCCCCACTCTCCCTGTGTTCTCCTTACTCCCCCCTCCCTGTGTTCTCCTTACTCCTCCCCCTCTCCCCGCGTTCTCCTAACCCCCTCCCTGTGTTCCCCTTACTCCCCCCCGTTCTCCTTACTCCCCCCTCCCTGATTTTTCCTTATTCCCCCTCCCTGTTCTCCTTACTCCCCCCTCTCCCTGTTTCTCCTTACTCCCCCTCACTGTGTTCTCCTTACTCCCCCCTCTCTGTGTTCTCCTCACCCCCTCCCTGTGTTCTCCTTACTCCCCCCATTCTCCTTACTCCACCCTCTCCCTGTTTTCTCCTTACTGCCCCCTCACTGTTCTCCTTACTTCCCCCTCTCCCTGTGTCCTCCTTACTCCCCCCTCTCTCTGTGTTCTCCTCACCCCCTCCCTGTGTTCTCCTTACTCCCCCGTTCTCCTTACTCCCCCCATTTTCTCCTTACTGCCCCCCATGTTCTCCTTACTCCCCCCTCTCCCTGTGTTCTCCTTACTCCCCCCTCTCCCGTGTTCTCCTTACTCCTCCCCCTCTCCCCGCGTTCTCCTAACCCCCTCCCTGTGTTCCCCTTACTCCCCCCCCGTTCTCCTTACTCCCCCTCCCTGTTTTTTCCTTATTCCCCCTCCCTGTTCTCCTTACTCCCCCCTCTCCCTGTTTCTCCTTACTCCCCCCTCACTGTGTTCTCCTTACTCCCCCCTCTCTGTGTTCTCCTCACCCCCTCCCTGTGTTCTCCTTACTCCCCCCATTCTCCTTACTCCACCCTCTCCCTGTTTTCTCCTTACTGCCCCCCTCACTGTTCTCCTTACTTCCCCCTCTCCCTGTGTCCTCCTTACTCCCCCCTCTCTCTGTGTTCTCCTCACCCCCTCCCTGTGTTCTCCTTACTCCCCCGTTCTCCTTACTCCCCCCATTTTCTCCTTACTGCCCCCCATGTTCTCCTTACTCCCCCCTCTCCCTGTGTTCTCCTTACTCCCCCCTCTCCCGTGTTTTCCTTACCCCCCCCCCGTGTTATCCTTACTCCCCCCTCTCCCTGTGTTGTCCTTACTCCCCCCTCTCTCTGTGTTCTCCTTACTCCCCCCTTTCTGTGTTCTCCTCACCCACCCTCCCGTGTTCTTCTCACTCCCCCCCTCCCTTTGTTCTTCTCACTCCCCCGTGTTCTTCTCACTCCCCCCCGTGTTTTTCCTACTCTCCCCCATGTTCTACTTACTCCCCCCACCCTCCCTGTGTTCTCCTTACTCCTCCCCCTCCCTGTGTTTTTCTTACTCCCCCGTTCTCCTTACTCCCCCCTCTCCCTGTTTTCTCCTTACTCCCCCCTCCCGGTTCTCCTTACTCCCCCTCTCCCTGTGTTCTCCTTACTCCCCCCTCCCTGTGTTCTCCCTCTCTCTGTGTTCTCCTTACCCCCTCCCTGTTTTCTCCTTACTACCCCCCTCTGTGTTCTCCTCACCCCCTCTTTATGTTCTCCTTACTCCCCCGTTCTCCTTACTCCCCCCTCTCCCTGTTTTCTCCTTACTGCCCCCCTCCCTGTTCTCCTTACTCTCCCCCTCCCTGTGTTCCTCTCACCTCCCCTTTCCTGTGTAGCATGGGTGGCTGAGCTCCTCTCCAGTCCACGGTACAGGAGCTTCTGTTTCCTGTACCTGGCCGGACTGACAGGAAGTGCACACTATCAGTCCGGCCAGGTACAGAAAACGGATGTTCCTGTGCCGCGGACCGGGGAGGAGCTCGGCCATGCTATACAGGGAAGGGGAGGTGAGAGGCAGTGCTGCAGCCGCCTGAGGCTCTCTATAGAGCATCTGCGCCATAGGGCATGCTGTCGAGAATAACTACAAGGATTTGACTGTTAGCTTAACCTAAGGTAGATGCACATATTAAATACTGGCTCATTAAACAGTAGTCACTTAATTATAGATATGCCTAACTAATTGCTAACCAATGCCCAAGTAGAGATGTACAAAAAATAAAATAAATGAAAGCAGGTAAACACAAGCATAGTAAAACTGAGTAGGAGCCACTGGATTCCCGCATAGAATGCTGCATAGCCTTCGGGCTCAGCTCCAGGAGACTGGTGGAGATGGCATGCGGGTAAGTCCGCTGGATCCTCTGGGCTCAGCATGAAGGCCGCCAGCCCCAGGCACAACATGTGTCTTCAACCGTGCCCTCTGTTCTGGCACCATTTGGGGCCTACAACGGGGGTCCTGGATATGATGTTCCGCCCAGGCTTAGGGCAATGGTTCAAGGGCTAACCTCTGTGGGGCTCAAAGCCCAAGAAGGCAGGCATGGGGAACATTCTCAATCACCCGGTATGGAGGCTTGGCTGGTGGGACAGGAGCTGTAACCAGCAGACGCCATAGCTCAAAGATGCATCCATGAACAGGCATCGCAGATTTGCCCATTGTAGGCTGCATAGTCTCCATTTTGTTGGTCTGTTGCGGGTGTCTGACTGCTGGATGGGCTTGCAGGTAATTTGTACTAGTGTCGGCAATCTCCAGTGGGGACCGGGATAACAACCACCGGTCCATAGGAAGAGGGATCGGGGCCAGTGAGGAGTGTCAAAGAGCTGTTGTATGGCAGCCAGGCTTATGAGCAGGGCAGCGGCCATCTGCCCTGCTCCTCTTCTGAGTAGGCCGCAGGTTCCCAAGTTTCAGAACACCCATACGGGCCTCAAAACTCCTGGTCTCAGAGTCCACAGTAGCACCAACAACTGCTCTCACACTTAGTGAGTTCACACAGCATAGATGGTAGCAATAATCCCTGAAATTCTACATAAAAAGGCCAGATTCTGCAGGAGCCTCTCCAGCATGTGACCAATCAGCATGGCAGGCAGACCCCGCCCCCTCGAAACTTAAATATACATGTATATAAAAAATTATGGGGGGCGGAGCTCAGCCACCAGCCTGAACGGACGCCATACATGCAAGCTCCTCCAAGCGACAGAGAAAAAACCCTAAATAAACCCAAAACGAACACCCGGACGGAACCCAAAACCCGCCAGTCACGTTCCCCAATATCCCACAAGGCGATAGATGCCTTTTTTTCAGCCAAAGGCCCAACCCGGACGAAAACGGAAAACCGGGGCCTACCCCACGTTGTCCCTGCCAAGCCTAGAAGCACTCCTCCGGCAACGGGCGAACGACTGCTCTCCCCAGGCACCACCGGAGGCCTCACCCCACACGCCAGCGATGGGTCGCCGATCGCAAAAGACGGCAGTGGTGGAGCACAGAGACATCGGAACGATGTTCCAGAGGCCCATGCAGCTCCAATCCACACCCGCGGAGCCCGCGCGGCAGGCCGCTGATACAAGGCCTGAAAGCCACACTAACTCTCACGAACAAGAAGGAGCGGAGGGGGCGATGGACACTCACCTGCAGCCGTCAGAAGCTCCCACAGACACTTCACCAACGACCAGGCAAGATCTAAAGGTACTACTGATGGACTTTCACAAAATACTAGCTGCCGAACTAGCTCCAATTAAAAATAGCATGAAGGCCATCACAGACCGGGTACAGGCCTCGGAGAGGGACATAGCAGAAGTCCAGACACAGGTACATGAACTCCAGACCTCGGTCCAACAATTATGGTCTCACCAAAGGGCTGTCACCTCACACATCACAGCAATGGAAGATCGTCACCGCCGCACCAATGTTAAGATAAGGGGTGTCCCAACTGCAGTTACAGCAGATGAGCTCCCTCACTATGCCAGACGGTTGCTGACTTCCCTCTTGTCCCCTGCGGTAGCCAAAAAAATGATTCTTGAAGGAATATACCGCCTACCAGGACCCAGGGGGACACCGACAACGGCACCAAGAGATGTGATACTAAGGTGCTCTACAACACAAGATAAAATACTCATAATGTCATCTCTCAAGGGCAAAACCCCCCTGCAATTTGAGGAAGCCTCCCTGTCGTTTTACCAAGATCTCAGTAAAACTACCCTCCTGTGGCGAAAAACGTTCCAACCGGTGACCAGCCAGCTTCAATCAGCTAAAATAAGCTATAGATGGGGAGCAAACGGATCCCTGACGGTATCCAGGAACGATGGCGTACACACGCTCACCTCCATGGAAGACACTGCATCATTCCTAACGGCCCTGGGACTGGCACAGCTACCGGACACCACAAGACAAAGAGCCTGCACCTCAACGTCGACCTGGAACCCGGTGCATGCAACACCCTTCATCCCGAGAATGAGGAATGAGAGGACGGCAGAACCAGGAACAAGCACCAGTGAGGACCCAACATAAGACGACAGCCCGGCCGAAGACCAGCCAGCCACACCAGCCGGTCTCTAAGTTCACCTTGAGACTGTCTCAGGACATTATGTATATCCCATTGTTCTCCCAGTTCCCCCCCCCCCCACACACCCTATACCAAGGGCCGTGCAACTGTTTATTCACACCAATAATAGGGCACTGCAGATACATAGGCAACCACACCTAAGGTTGGGGACATCACCAGCACTCTACCCCCATAACGGGGAATAGCAGCACCCCACCACATTCACACATGTGGCAACCGCCACACTTCTCCCACACTCACCCCCCCCCCGCAGCTCCCATGGTCAGGAGCCACTACACACTACACTAGGCGTACTTTATATACTCAACACCCCCACGGGACTCACACAACTTACGCCTTGTACCGAAGAGGCTACAAAACACGCTACACCACAAGCCCATAAGCTGCACGAACAAACCATAGGACCCTCTACGAACAACCACAGCACACCGACTCTCACCCATAGATCAGCTAATACACAAACACCTCAGAACAGAGTGATGACACAATAGCGATCAAGGCTTACACAAACATGTTAAAAAAATAAAATAGTGCGAGAAAGTAATGTGACCCTGCTCAAACGCAAAATGTCTAAGTTCCTCTTACCGAATGCTGTAACGACCATACTTCGCACTGAAAAATAAAGAATTAAAAAAAAAAAAAAAAAAAAATTATGTATTGAATATTTTTATATGAAATGGGTAATTTCAAAGTCCTCATTTGTCTAGGTTAAAAATCTATTCCATTTCTTTTCTATCAAGGCTAGAATCAATATCACCACCTCTCCAATGTGTTGACACTTTTTCTGTTGCACAAAAATGTAAACCTTTAATATCCCCGTTATGACACTCTACAAAATGTTTTGAAACATTATGATTAAGGAATTTTCTTCTAATGTTACCAATATGTTCCCTAATTCTAACTTTTTTTTTTACATTCACTTTTTCATTGAGGTGTAAGCGTGGCATATGTGGTAAAACACAGGAGTGACAATTGTTGACACTCAGATGTAAGCGCCATGTCATGGTAACAAAGATTTTACAAGAACAGTAACTCTAATATGGAGACAACATAAGACGATAGTATCACGGTGGTACTACATAGCGTCATTAGAAAGAAATTGCCACTAATTGAGAGCCCCTTTTTATGTGTGTGTGTGTGTGTGTAGGATGTAGGATGTACCTGTGCTGGGAATTTCCATGCCCAGGCAAACCATAGGTTGCCCCCTATATACTCCATATTGTCCAAGGTCTGTAGGTCAAAACTACAATTATGAATGAACGGCCTTTGTCAGTTACTGCCGGGGAAAAGCTATAAGAGGCAAGCATGTTAGTCTATAAGGGTTAGTAATTTACCTGGTGGGTCGCATAGTCATGTTGCTTTAGTTAGCCATAAACACGGTGGAGTGCAATGATAATAAGTTCCTTAACCCCGGAAATATTATTAAAGCCTAGACTTAGGTCAAGATGGCTTCCTTTAGGACATTCCTTTATCAGGAAAGGCCTGATGAGGGAGTTTAACAATGGCTCTCTTGTGAGACCCAGTGGTGTCTATACAAAGAAAATTGTTAACATATCCAAATGTATTTAACCAGACAAACATTAGAATTAGTTAGAGAGCAGAAATTCCAGCTGGGGTGAATACTGCAACCTTAGTAACGTCCCAAATTTGTTTATTTTTCCTTCCCATTGTTTTGCATTCCATACAGTAACCACAATAGCAAAACCCATTACTATTTGTAATGGACCGCCTGCACCCCGACTAGGTACCTCCATCAATCGCTGCTTCCTAGTACTTGCAAGCACCATAAGCACCGTACCGGAACACCATAACCATCGTAAACGCCGCAGCTTGGTTGGGGTCTCGCCGTCCTCCACCCACCCTGGACCCAAGACCAGGATCCAGCTTCCAGTGGATAGACCTCTTCTAGTCCAGAGAGCATAGCAGGAACAGCTCTTATAAGAGCTAGTGATTATACTCAGGGGAGTATTGGGATATAGCAATCCCCAGAGTGTATGTAGTTCTGCAATCCCCCCAAACATGAGCCAAGAGTTATTTCAGGAGTAAAGCATTCTGTTTCATGGAAGCCACAGCTGGCCTTTTTTGCAAGTCCCCAAGCAAGGTGTACACCCACATGGACCTTGTTGGGGACAGGAACACAAAGCTTACAAACCAATCAGAACAGTAATTAAATGTACGACACTCCCATAACAAACATACAATCCCTCCCCTCTGCCTATGAGATAATTGAGTCAGATGCTGTATTAACCCAATTATCTCCAGGCAGAAAAAAACATATTTTACAAAACCCCAAAGGTACCCCAGAAACAAAACATAACCCCATGTTACATCCCCTGATAGCCCTGATCTGGGTGAACAACATATCCAAAAATCACCCAGATTAGTTCAGGGGTTCAGGAATTTCCTGGAAGTCTTATTTTTTTTAATTTTATTTTTTTCAATCTTTCTTTTATTGAGGCATAAAATTTACGGGTACAGAATAGAAAAGGGAGACAATAAAAAGTCATACAGGATGGGTTATCACAGTTCAGTATACATCATCTCCGAAAATTGTCGGCGTCTTTTTTTTTTGTACATAAAGTGTATGAAAAGCTTTGTGTAGCTTTACGCGCCTGCTTGCTTAGTGTTGGGCTATGTCTTGTAGGCGGGATTAAGGCACCTCTATATGTGAGTGGAAGTCTTATTTTTGACCAACCGTGAACATGGTCCCATGCCCAAAACAGTTCCAGAGAATTAGTGCTAATGGTCGGTCTCTCTGTCTGGAGTACAAAAGTACATACTTCACATGAACAGAGCCTTTTAAAGTGCATTGGGCAAGGTATATTGCAGGGCCCATAGTCCTGAGGCAAGAGGCTGGCCAGCAGGCCCCTCCAAGAACCAGTGACGAGGTTACTTTCGTCACACAATTCATAAAAATTTTAAGAATTTCTCAGCTGGGAGGATCGATGACGTAAATAAAAGTGGAGATGAATGCTTGCTGGAGACGCTTGGTAACTCGTGAGTCGGTAGCGGTTGTCGGAACCGCTTGGAAAACGTTGAAATGAACAATTCGATTCAGATGGTGAATAAAAGATGGCACCCTTGCTGGAATTCATTCCCCTTTTGCAGTGGAGTTATCGAAAGATGGGTCTGCAGAGAGGGTCGTTGAAACCAACGGGCTGGAAGACCCGGAGAACCGGACTTCTCTCATTCAATGTCACAAATAGATAAGTACTAAAATATTTATTTTTCGTTTACACTCCATAATATTCTGCTCTTTATGTACTCTGTGGCATATCTTTTTTTTTTTTTTTTTTTAATAAATCTTTATTAGACAAACATTTTTTCATTGACATACATCAAATATGCAGGAATTAATACTTAGCATATATGCACATCTGTCCAATAAATACATGGATCTTTTATGTTTAACATGCATAACACACAAATAGTAATCGCGTATTAGTATTCACTCATAATCCGGCATATCAGTACTAACATACCAACAAAAACAACAGTAACAACAATAAGGCACAACAGAAACAAAAACAACAAAAACAACAAAAAACAAAAAAAAAAAAAAAAACATCCACCAGCTCAGAGCACATAATCAAAATATGTTCTTTTCCACCTATAGTGGGGTTATTGACTTCTATTTTCAATTCAAGCGGTCTTTCTCTATTTCAACAGATATCTATATATCTCGTATAAATCGCATTGAAAGATAACCATCTATGGGGTATTTATCCAAATAGTGAACTGTAATTATCTAACCATTCCCTATACCAATTGTTTTTTCTAGAAGTAGCATTCGCGTTTTTGATCATTTCATATTCCATTGATATTTGATGCCTTACTTGTTCTATCAGTGATCGTTTATTAAACGGCTTGGATATTTTCCAATTTCTCGCAATAATAATTTTAACAGCGACTAAACAATGGATAGCCAGACATATCTCTTTTTGAGAATCAAAAGGCAAATTCAAATGTATAAGAGCCGAAGCGGCATTCTCCGGAATTCTATCTACGGACATAGATGTAAAAATATTGAAGGCCCAGGACCAAAGAACTTTAACAACTGGACATGACCACCAGATATGTATGTAGGTGCCTAAATGGCTTCCACATCTCCAACAAGTTGGCTCGACAGAATGAAACATTTTGGCTACTCTAACAGGTGTATAATACCATCTGTAGAGAACTTTGAAGTGGCATTCTGACAGATTTAAACAGTGGATATATTTATTTACCCGCGTTAAAGAGGAGTTCCAGTCATCTATCGAAATTTGCACTTTCAAGTCTAGTTCCCACGTCTTGATCACTCTATAAGGAGACTCCTTAAGGGATTCCAACATTGCTGAGGCAGCAGACATGCTCTTTTTAATAGGTTGCAACTTAAACATAAATTCCAAATTTTTAGCAAAAATGGACGTCGATTTGAGCACGTTTTTGTGTATAAAGTTTTTTATCCGCAAATATGTGAAAATTTCTCTAGATGGAATGTGAAAAGTATCGTTTAAGGACTCTGTGGCATATCTTACCCAACTTGTTCGGAAGAGAGACCTATATATTATTTTTTAAGTACACATTAAGCTGAGCATATATTATCTTATTTAACCCCTTAAGGACACATGACGTGTGACATGTCATGATTCCCTTTTATTCCAGAAGTTTGGTCCTTAAGGGGTTAAAGGAATAAGCCATATTAAACTTATGTGCAGTCTGTGAATAGCTCTGAGTCTAGAGGTCCAATTGAAACTAAGAAGATAAGGCGACACAGCAAGGAAAATAATACTTATTAATAAAGGAGATAGTCACATCTGCTCCAACCTTGAATAAAGGCCTCAAAAAAGAATCCTTAGAGTCGTGCCATTAAAAATGATTTAAAAAGAGATCAAAGATATCAGGGCTGAAAAAAGGCTGTCAAACTTTTTTACTCCACAATCTCCTAGTGTGGGGGAAATTCGTGAAGGTGCCTCATTTATCCAAGCTGAAGATAGAGAAAATACTCTCTCTGGGAATGAGATGCAGTCAATGTTCTCTGAAATCCTGGAAAAAGGTCAACAGCTATTACTTGAAAAAATCTCCTTAGAGCTACAAATGAATGTTAAAGAGATAAAAAAAAGATATTGCTGCAATAAACCAAAAAGTGATAAATATTGAGGAAAGGCTAGAGGTGGTGGAATTCCAACAAGGGAAGACACAAACACAATATGACGAATTATTTACTAAATATGGAGAAATGGAACACAAAATATGTGATTTAAAAGACCACATTTGGCAGAACAATATCAGTATTAGAAGGATCAACGAACAGTCACAGGAGAAAATTTACAGGAATATCTGCTTCATTTCTTTCGTGATATAGGCATGGCTTTTGAGTCAAACAAGAAAATAATGGACAGATTTCATCGTCTTGCCAGATCAAAAGGGATTCCAAGACCTGTCCTGGCATGCAAGGAAAGGGTGAAGATCTTTTGGGACAGTAGTAAATATCCTAAGAAACAAGATAAAGTATAAATGGGGATACCCAACTAAATTAATAATACTGCAGGGGTATGACACAGAATTTTTTTCAGATCCCCAAAAGGCATCCATTTGGCTTCAAAAGAAATCCTTGCAATAATTGTATATATGTTTAATTAAGGAATGGCTACCAAGAGTAATAGGAAGAGATAGATTTACTTTAAAAAAAATAAATAATAATAATATCTGATTACAAGAATAGCACTAATATAGATACTTCCGTGATATAAGATCACTTGAAAATAATTTAGTAGGAATTAGATTCTCCAGAAACAATTTACAATCACCCCTTTAATGATAATAAGATATATACTGTTATAGTTTCAGGTTAATAGTTAAATAGAGGTTTTCCTGGCTATTATTCATGGCAGCATTTAACATATGGGTTTAGCTCCTCCCTCTAACCCTCAGGACAGGAAACACAAACAATTAAACAATTAAGCATACCTTCCCCTGGTATAACCCCATCAGCCATCACACCTCTTTTTTTCCTGTCCTCATAGCCCTAGGACAGTTGTTATTTTTTTTTTCTCCCTGATTTTCTAAGGGTTAAAGTTTTTCTTTATGCTCACCTGATCATGCTGCTATGATCTTCACCCTCAGGACATCAGCCTCCCTCCACAGGAAGCCCAGGCACATGTAGCCCTTTCTTTGTATGAATTGGAAACCCCTGGGAGCCATGGTGGGTAGTCCCCCTGGCATGTGGAGACGCCCGCGCATGCGCAATGGCCACGGCCGGATTTTCGGCATATTTGCCCTCATCCAAGATGACGGAGCCGTGAACTTGCTGCCAATCGGCGCATGCACGCCTTCTTAAAGGCACAGAGCGGGACATTTGAAAATGGTGGTATTTCTGCAAAATAAGCTAGCGTTTTCATTTCCCTCTGTCATACAGTGCTCTCTAGTGCCACATTCATTCTCTGCAGGTATGTATTATGTTTTCATCTATAATACATAAGGCTGTTCAGTTTGGCTGCATGAAGTTTATTGTGACACCTTTGTTATATAGCCCTTCTACTATGATGGATCCAGCATCTCCATCTGCTACGTCGGCAAGATCTACAATAGGTCATAGGTGAGCATTAATGTTTTTTACTATTTATTACATTTAAAAAAGAGTGCATGGAGGGTACAGTCATATGACTTCTGTGTTTTACAGCCCTCAAGACCGGTCTGGCCCTAGATCTCCATCTAAGAGGAGGCATAAACCGGCGGCCTGCCCTGGATGTGGCGCAAGGCCTTTGGATAACTGCAGGCTATAACTTTGGATAACTGCAGGCTCCTGGAAAAAGGATTACAAGTCAGGGAAGATTGTCAAAATTGTACCCTATTAAGGAGGAGGATTCAAGAACGTGGACGGCGGTCCCAAAGATTGATGCTCCGATTATTAAAGTGGCAAAAAGATCAACTCTGCCTATTGATAGTAATGCTTCTCTCAAGGAACCCATGGATAAAAGAATTGATGCAGATCTTTCTAAAGTCTTCATGACAGCAGGCTTGGGTTGTCATTCAGCAGTCTTTGCTTTGTCCAGAGCATTACGTTCATGGATCCTTGATTTGGAGGAGGATATAGAGAGAGGCGTGAGTAGATGTCGCATGACCGATTCCTTGAAGGAGATTAAACTTGCCAGTGATTGGCTGTTGGAATCCTCCACAGATCTCATCAGGATTTTTTCCAAAGTCATGGCACACTCTGTTACTGCCAGAAGGGCTCTATGGTTGAGAATCTGGGGAGCTGACCTATCTTCCAAGAATAACTTATGTACCCTACCATTTCTGGGAGAGGTGCTTTTTGGCAGACCACTTAAAGAAGCTATTAAAAAGCAGCTGAGGTCAAGCAAATCATGCTTCCACAAGACAGGTGTTCGAAGAGACCACAACAGGACCATCGTCCTTACAGGGAACAGGGGGGCTATAGAGATAGTAAAACCTATCCACCAGGCAGAGAATATACTCGGCTCTCCAATTGGAAGAGTGGTCAAACCGGAAAATCTTCCAGATCAAAGGCTCAGAATTCCTCCTTTCGCCCCACCAGACAGTTCTGAAGCTGGAGTGTGATTCCAGATGCTTGGGTGAATTCCATAATCACCGCAGGATATTCTCTGGAGTTCGAAGATTTTTCCCCTCCACCAAGATTCATCAGAACAAGACTCCCTGTCGACAGACAAAAGAGAGACGTTTTGACTCATTATGCTACCAATCTATTACTAGAAAGGGTCATTGTTCCTGTACCTGTGAGAGAGAGGTTCCAAGGGTTCTATTCTCCCCTGTTGTTGGTAAAGAAACCAGGAGGAAAGTGGAGGCCTATTCTAGACCTATAGCAGCTCAATCTCTTCTTAAGGATAAGAAGGTTTCGCATGGAATTCATCCGTTCCATCATCCCAGTGATACACCACAGAGACTGGTTAATCTCAATAGATCTAAAAGATGCCTACTTCCATGTTCCTGTCACAGACAGACATCAGAAGTTTCTCCGATTCTGTGTAAAAAAGGAGCACTTCCAGTTTCAGGCTCTTCCCTTCGGGATAAGTACAGCCCCGAGGACCTTCTCGAAGATACTGGTCACGGTGATTGCTTTCCTGAGGAAGATGGATGTAGCCATTTACCACTACCTCGACGACATCCTGGTAGTGGCCTCAGACTTCGAGATCATACTCCAACACAGACATCTGGTCCTCGAGACTCTCTCTCAGTTTGGGTGGCTCATCAACCACGAGAAGAGTCATCTACAACCATCAAGGGAGCTGGTGTTCTTAGGAGCAAACTTCAATACCCTCGTGGCGATGGTATCTCTCACCCAAGAGAGAAAGTTGACACTGCAGAATTGTATTCAGGTCTTTCTTCAAAAGGCTTCTGCTTCCGCAAGGGAGTTTATGAAGCTCCTGGGTACCCTGACCTCTACTACAGACCTAGTCAGGTGGGCACAATGGAATCTATGTCCGCTTCAACAGTATCTCCTGAGGAACTTCAGAACCAGCTCAGAGGACTGGGAAAGACAGATCCACATTCCTCTCGCCCTGTAAAGGAAGCTTCGTTGGTGGCTGAAAGAGGAAAACATTTCCAGAGATTTTCCTTTGAAGGAAGTTGACTAGGTAGTCATCACAACAGATGCCAGTCAGTTCAGATGGGGAGCACATCTGGGAAATTCCTTTATCCAAGCAGAATGGACCCAGAGTGCTCAGTACCTGCCTTCGAATATAAGGGAGTTGAGAGCAACGTTTCTGGCTCTTCTCCATTTTCAGCACCTGATCAAAGGGGCCTGGGTGAAATTGAGAGTGGACAACAGGGCGGCTGCCACCTCTATCAACCATCAAGGGGGGCACCAGGAGTGTCCCACGGATGAAAGAAGTGACAGCAATCATGACCTGGGCACAAATACATGTGGAAGGCCTGCGTGCTGCCTATCTTCCAGGAAAGGAGAATGTCTTGGCAGACTTCCTCAGCAGACACCAGGTTGAAGCCACAGAATGGCACCTTTTAAGACCTGTTTTTCAGCAATTGGTCCAGAGGTGGGGTCTTCCCCAAGTGGATCTCATGGCTACGGCTCAGAACGCTCAAGTTCCTTGTTTTGTATCAAGGAGATTCCATCCGAAGGCACTGGTTCAAGATGCTCTGTCAATGAAATGGCACTTTCATCTTGCGTATGTCTTTCCCCCGTTCCTCTCATTCAGGCTGTTCTGAGGAAGATTTCCAGAGAACGTTGCAAAGTGATTGCAGTAATCCCCTTTTGGCCAAAACGTCCTCGGTTTCCTCTTCTGAAGAGGTTGGCGATGGAGGAACCTTGGGAGATTCCGGTCTACTGACACAAGATCTACTGACACAAGGCCCGGTGGTTCATCCAGAACCTTACAAGATCAGGCTTCATGCATGGCTTCTGAAAGGCAATCCCTAATGAAACAAGGCTTATCGGACCAGGTGGTTTCTACCCTTTTATGTTCCAGGAAGATCTCCACTTCTTCTACTTACCACAGAATATGGGAAGCCTTTGCGGTATGGTTGAACTCATCTGTGCAGAACATGAGTCCTCCTACTGTCTCTCAAGTCTTAGGTTTCCTACAAGCGGGCCTGGAGAAGGGTCTTAGTTTTAACACCCTGAAAGTTCACTGCTCAGCTATCTCTGCTCTTTCTGTCATTCGATGGGCACTTCATCCTCTGGTGGTTCGTTTTTTCAAAGCCGTTTTACGTATTAGACCTCCTATCAGACAACTGGCGTCTCCTTGGAATTTGCCTCTAGTGCTGCAGGCTCTAACGGATCCTCCCTTTGAACCTATTGGGGACATACATATGCAGATCCTTTCTCAGAAGACACTATTATTGCTGGCTCTAGTCTCTGCCAGAAGAATGTCTGACATCAGGGCTTTATCAGCCGAGGAACCTTATACTTCATTCTTCGATGATAGGGTTGTTCTCCGCCCGAGACCTTATTTTCCTTCCAAGGTAGTTACATCTTTCCATCTCAATCAATAAAAATTATTTGAAAAGAAATTGTCTTGCCTGCCTATTTTCAGCATCCTTCTACCCCTGAAGAGTCAAGGTGTCATATGCTGGATCTTCGCAGATGTTTGTTGATGTATATAGAGCGCTCTGCTGATTGGAAGAAATCCTCTCAATTATTCATTATACCTTGGGGTTCTCGCAAAGGTGAAGCCGCTTCAGTCTCCACTCTTCGTTCCTGGACAGTTTCTGCTATTTCAAGGGCTTATAGAGCGAGAAATGTTCCTGTCGCCAAAGACATCAGAGCTCATTCCACAAGGTCCATCGCTACTTCATGGGCTGCAGAGTCTGGAGTTCCTGCACAGAGCATCTGTAAGGCTGCCAATTGGTCATCTTTAAAGACCTTTGTGAAACACTACAAAGTGAATATTGCTTCTCGCTCGGATTCAGAGTTTGGCTTGTCGGTCCTGAACTCCTTTAATCCGCATAGCTGATTTATATATTAAACTATTTTTTGTAGCATGCATTTCCCTCCCTGTGTTATTATGGTGTCATGATTATTATTATGGTGTTAAATGGTGTCATGATTAGCCAGGAATAGGGAAAATGTATTCATACTTACCGTAATTTTCTTTTCCTGGTTATTATTCATGGCAGCAGTTGGTTTCCCACCCTCTCTTGAATTTTCTTCTTGTTACTTGACTGAGGTGTGATAGCTGATGGGGTTCCTATTATACCAGGGGAAGGTATGCTTAATTGTTTAATTGTTTGTGTTTCCTGTCCTGAGGGTTAAAGGGAGGAGCTAAACCCATATGTTAAATGCTGCCATGAATAATAGCCAGGAAAAGAAAATTACGGTAAGTATGAATACATTTTACCTAATATGGCTATTATTGGGGATCACAAGTGATGAATAGGATGGCATTATAAAGGTTGTCTGACTAGGTTGTCTAACTAGGTAATATGAATAAGAAATATGTGTAAGATTTGCACAAGTATTACAAATTTTTTGTGTAACAATATTTTCACTTTAAGTAAAGTAAGGACATGGGTAAAGGACAATTAAAAAGACAGAAAAAGCAAGGGAAAGGTAGAGAAGATAATAAGGGGTAGATAAAGAGGGAATATTATTTTATTTATTAGACAGGTGGTGTCAGGATCCAAATCTTACTGTTGGTACTTTATTCCTTTCATTTAAGTTTATATCAGCAGTACCTATTTTTTTTACCACCAGTGGCCTCCCTAGCCACTAGTCTATCTATCTAAACCCACTCTCACCTGCATAGCATGATGATTATATCTGCTATAAAAGGCCACACCCGACTAAACCAAACTGCCTTTACATTGATTGAAGTTGTGGTTCTGAAAGTGACATGACTTCTTCTCCTGGCTTATACTAAGAAACCTGCTCAACTCCAAATACCTTTGGATCATCTTGATTTATTCAACCAACCTGCTTGTTTCCAGACTGCTCTTTTCTAAGAAGCTTGGTAACAATTCCTGATTTCCAATTCCAACCTGCTTTATTTCAAATTGGACTTTATTATCTTTATACCTTGTTTGAATACCAACTTTACAACTACCAGAGTCAATTCAACCAACTTGCTTTATTCATACTGGACTTTGTTACCTCTTTACTTTTGTTGCAAACCCCTTTTACTCCAACCGAGTTCAACACAACATACCTGGATAATACTGACTATCCTAACTATTTGCTTCTATCCTGAATAACCCTGCTGCAATTATCTGATATTTGCATTACTGTCTCCAACCAAAAGACTCTGAATAACTAAATGTCTATTTAACCTGAATTCATTATATCTTCATATTCTGTTTATCTCTGTCTTATTATATTATGTTATATTATGTTTGCCAGTAACCTATAATTCCGCTTATAGGTTCTTTCTTCCTCCAAACCTATAATTCCGCTTATAGGTTCTCTTTCTTCCTCATAACCTATAATTACGCTTATAGGTTCTCCTTCTTCCTCCTAACCTATAAACCCGCTTATAGGTTCCTACTTCTTCTTCTGCTTATAGGTTTTACTTCTATCTATCTATTTCTTTATATCCTGTTATTTACCTATAATTCCATTTATAGGTTCTCCTTCTCACTATTCCCCTCCCTTATTTCTACCTATAATTCCGTTTATAGGTTCTACAACTATCTACTTCTCTATAACCTGTCCAGGGCTTTATCCCTTTTGTCTTTATTTCCTTTAAGTCTTGCTTCACTTATTATTATTTAAAACATGTCTAACAATACCAATAAAGAACCTAATCTTAACCCCGGTATAAGTCTCTTAACTGACCTGATCAGAACCATGACAGATGGCCCGCTATTATTTAGGCTCATGATTACATGCCTCTAAAACTAGGAAATTTTCTGGGTAACGTTGTTGTTTGTTGTTGTTTTTTTCACCATTATAGAAACTTTTGTGACATAGGATCACTTGAAATAGTTTAATAGGAATTATATTCTCCAGAAACAATTTATAAGTACCCCCTTAATGATATTAGAATCTACACTGATATAGTGGTAGGTTAACAGGTTAAAAAGGAGGTTTATGATATATGATTGGGGATCATAAGTGGAGAATAGGATTATAGAGGTTGGTTGATATATAACTGGTTAACACGCACACGGAACAGGATTGAGATTTTCCCAAATTGATATTATACAATATTTCACTGTATATTAAAGTAAGGATATGGTTGAAGAGAAAATAGTGATAGAAAAAGGAAGATTGGGGGAAAGAAGATGACATGGGGTAGAAAAAGAGATAAAGAGGGAAAAATATTTTATTTATTAGATAGGTGGTTTGTTATTATCTAGGCCCATGATTATAGGCTCATATAAAGCAGAAATGTCTGGGTAATGTGATATATTGGTGTGTTATTATGTAGATCCTCCATTTAGGCTAGATACATTATTTTAATATGCAAACTTGATAATGGCAACCTAGTCAATATATATGCACCTAATATCGGGCAAGTGACCTTTGTGATGGATATCATTGAGGAAATAGAGCAAATAGCTAAGGGCAGATTGATAATTGCAGGAGACTACAATTGTGTAATGGATACTGAATGGGATTAGAGGATTCCAACAGGTGAACAGATGGATAGCGCACTACTCCAGAGGGCTAGGGCCCTCTCCACTCTCTTGAGAAAGGCAGCCTTATATGATGTTTGGAGATTGTTACACCCCCAAGATTATGACTTTACTATTTTTTCCTATAGACATTGTTCTTATGCAAGAATTCATATGCTAGTTGGTAATATTAAATTAGTTAATTGTGTTAAGACATTTTTTATAAAGACAATGCATTGGTCAGACCACAACGCAGTTATATGGGAAATAGAGGATACTCAGAAGAGGGATTCAAGACAATGGAAAATAAACTAAGCTCTCCTGAGCAGTGAAAATAATAAAGAACATATTAATTAGATGACAGGTTTCTATTTTTTGGAAAATAAGCAAGCAAATCCAGGCATTAGATGGATAGCATACAAAGCTGTAATAAGGGGGCATTTGATTAAACTGGGCATTCACAAAAACAAAATGAGAGGGAGCACCTTGGCCGATATGTACCTTGCTTTATACAAATTAGAACAAAATAACAAGAATAGACCCACATAAAAAGGTGCTGAAATCATTAGACAGGTCCGGGATCGGATAAATGAACTTAATATTACCAGAATTTCTAATAATCTAGAAAAATGTAAACAATATTGGTATATAAAAAATAATAGAGTAGGTAAAAGGCTTACCAATAAATTTAAAAAGCAATCTGCGGAGAATAGGATAGATAAAATAATTCATAATGACAAGATCTATCTATCTCTTAAAGAGATTGGTCATAGTTTCAATAGCTATTATAATTCTTTATATAACTGCTCCAAGATGACTAATTCTTGTAGTCATGGTCAATTATTGCAAGGTGTACAAATACCTAAAATAAGCTCAGAACAGAAAGCATTTCTAGACAAAACCATCCACTTGAATGAGGTCATTAGGGCTATCGGTGCACTAAAAAATAAGAAAGCACCTGGTCCGGATGGCTTTGGCACTCACTTTTAAAGAAAAGATAGCTCCCGTATTGACACAAGCGTTTAATGATTTTATTAACAAGTCTAGATGCCCGGCAGAAGAACATCATTCCTATTCTTAAGCAGGATAAAAACACAATGCTCCTAAAAAACTATAGACTGATATCCCTTATTAATACGGATGCTAAAATTTTTGCGTCCATCATGGCAGGAAGACTTAAGCAGGTTATTGCTCGAGTTATCTCTAAGGACCAAATAGGGTTTGTCTCCGGTCGAAGCTCCATAATTAACATCCGAAGAATAATTGATATTTTTGATATAGCTAAGAAAGAACATAAAGAATTAGTCATCACTGTGTTAGACACAGGAAAAGCTTTTGACCGGGTGGACTGGGGATTTATGATGCTGTGTTTAGAAAGGTTTGGCTTTGGTGAGCTGTTCTGCAGGGCAATAAAAGCTCTGTACAGCGCCCCTATTGCTAGAACCATCGGGCAAAACATATGTGCCGACTGGTTCAATCTGGGGAACAGAACTAGGCAGGGTTGCCCACTGTCTCCATTATTGTATCTATTAACAATCCAAGTCTTGGCAATTCGTATAAGAGCAGATGAAAACGTCTGTGGATATTTACTACCCCAGAGAGAATATAAGATCAGCATGTATGCCGATGACATCCTCTTGACTCTCACGAACCCTGAGGAGTCTCTGCCCGCCCTGATGGACGCAATCTCAGAATATTCTGAAATATCTCATTATAAACTGAATTCCGACAAAACAATAATTATGGCCCTAAGTATAGAAGACTTAAAAAAAACAAAAAACGGTTACGTCAACCCTTTGACTGTCTTTGGATGGAAGAATTTACCTACCTGGGGATCAAGAGATCTCCAGAGGCGGGGAACATCATGGAACTAAATTTCCTGGCCCTACTGAAGGAAACGAACTATGTTGGAAAAGGATGGAAAAATAAAAATGTATCCTGTGTTTGAAGTATAAAAACAGTCAAAGTGCATATTATCCACAAATGGCTGCACATGTTTAGACATCTCCCTATTTAAATACCTGAAAGCTGGCTAAGTTTGGCTCAGAGGAGTATTTCTTTATTCGTTTGGCAGTGTAAAAGGCCTCACATTAGTATTAATAGGATGGCATTACAAGTGAAAAATGGAGGTCTAGGCTTGCCAATCTTGTAAAACTATTATTTAGCATGATTGGACATATTTACTTGATGCAGACTCTGCAGATATGCAAAGAAAGTTGGTATCAAATTGAATCACATTTGATTCAACAGCGGGATCTTACCATTGTATTTGGAAAACCCAAAGCCATAAATGGCGAGATCTTGGTGATAAAAGCTTTATTTTAGGTCACCTCTTTAAAGTATGGGCCCAATTAAAGAAAAAAACTGGGAGTGCAGGATAAAATAATTGACACCATTAATTAGATGACAGGTTTCTATTTTTTGGAAAATAAGCAAGCAAATCCAGGCATTAGATGGATAGCATACAAAGCTGTAATAAGGGGGCATTTGATTAAACTGGGCATTCACAAAAACAAAATGAGGGGGAGCACCTTGGCCGATATGTACCTTGCTTTATACAAATTAGAACAAAATAACAAGAATAGACCCACATAAAAAGGTGCTGAAATCATTAGACAGGTCCGGGATCGGATAAATGAACTTAATATTACCAGAATTTCTAATAATCTAGAAAAATGTAAACAATATTGGTATATAAAAAATAATAGAGTAGGTAAAAGGCTTACCAATAAATTTAAAAAGCAATCTGCGGAGAATAGGATAGATAAAATAATTCATAATGACAAGATCTATCTATCTCTTAAAGAGATTGGTCATAGTTTCAATAGCTATTATAATTCTTTATATAACTGCTCCAAGATGACTAATTCTTGTAGTCATGGTCAATTATTGCAAGGTGTACAAATACCTAAAATAAGCTCAGAACAGAAAGCATTTCTAGACAAAACCATCCACTTGAATGAGGTCATTAGGGCTATCGGTGCACTAAAAAATAAGAAAGCACCTGGTCCGGATGGCTTTGGCACTCACTTTTAAAGAAAAGATAGCTCCCGTATTGACACAAGCGTTTAATGATTTTATTAACAAGTCTAGATGCCCGGCAGAAGAACATCATTCCTATTCTTAAGCAGGATAAAAACACAATGCTCCTAAAAAACTATAGACTGATATCCCTTATTAATACGGATGCTAAAATTTTTGCGTCCATCATGGCAGGAAGACTTAAGCAGGTTATTGCTCGAGTTATCTCTAAGGACCAAATAGGGTTTGTCTCCGGTCGAAGCTCCATAATTAACATCCGAAGAATAATTGATATTTTTGATATAGCTAAGAAAGAACATAAAGAATTAGTCATCACTGTGTTAGACACAGGAAAAGCTTTTGACCGGGTGGACTGGGGATTTATGATGCTGTGTTTAGAAAGGTTTGGCTTTGGTGAGCTGTTCTGCAGGGCAATAAAAGCTCTGTACAGCGCCCCTATTGCTAGAACCATCGGGCAAAACATATGTGCCGACTGGTTCAATCTGGGGAACAGAACTAGGCAGGGTTGCCCACTGTCTCCATTATTGTATCTATTAACAATCCAAGTCTTGGCAATTCGTATAAGAGCAGATGAAAACGTCTGTGGATATTTACTACCCCAGAGAGAATATAAGATCAGCATGTATGCCGATGACATCCTCTTGACTCTCACGAACCCTGAGGAGTCTCTGCCCGCCCTGATGGACGCAATCTCAGAATATTCTGAAATATCTCATTATAAACTGAATTCCGACAAAACAATAATTATGGCCCTAAGTATAGAAGACTTAAAAAAAACAAAAAACGGTTACGTCAACCCTTTGACTGTCTTTGGATGGAAGAATTTACCTACCTGGGGATCAAGAGATCTCCAGAGGCGGGGAACATCATGGAACTAAATTTCCTGGCCCTACTGAAGGAAACGAACTATGTTGGAAAAGGATGGAAAAATAAAAATGTATCCTGTGTTTGAAGTATAAAAACAGTCAAAGTGCATATTATCCACAAATGGCTGCACATGTTTAGACATCTCCCTATTTAAATACCTGAAAGCTGGCTAAGTTTGGCTCAGAGGAGTATCTCTTTATTCGTTTGGCAGTGTAAAAGGCCTCACATTAGTATTAATAGGATGGCATTACAAGTGAAAAATGGAGGTCTAGGCTTGCCAATCTTGTAAAACTATTATTTAGCATGATTGGACATATTTACTTGATGCAGACTCTGCAGATATGCAAAGAAAGTTGGTATCAAATTGAATCACATTTGATTCAACAGCGGGATCTTACCATTGTATTTGGAAAACCCAAAGCCATAAATGGCGAGATCTTGGTGATAAAAGCTTTATTTTAGGTCACCTCTTTAAAGTATGGGCCCAATTAAAGAAAAAAACTGGGAGTGCAGGATAAAATAATTGACACCATTAATTAGATGACAGGTTTCTATTTTTTGGAAAATAAGCAAGCAAATCCAGGCATTAGATGGATAGCATACAAAGCTGTAATAAGGGGGCATTTGATTAAACTGGGCATTCACAAAAACAAAATGAGAGGGAGCACCTTGGCCGATATGTACCTTGCTTTATACAAATTAGAACAAAATAACAAGAATAGACCCACATAAAAAGGTGCTGAAATCATTAGACAGGTCCGGGATCGGATAAATGAACTTAATATTACCAGAATTTCTAATAATCTAGAAAAATGTAAACAATATTGGTATATAAAAAATAATAGAGTAGGTAAAAGGCTTACCAATAAATTTAAAAAGCAATCTGCGGAGAATAGGATAGATAAAATAATTCATAATGACAAGATCTATCTATCTCTTAAAGAGATTGGTCATAGTTTCAATAGCTATTATAATTCTTTATATAACTGCTCCAAGATGACTAATTCTTGTAGTCATGGTCAATTATTGCAAGGTGTACAAATACCTAAAATAAGCTCAGAACAGAAAGCATTTCTAGACAAAACCATCCACTTGAATGAGGTCATTAGGGCTATCGGTGCACTAAAAAATAAGAAAGCACCTGGTCCGGATGGCTTTGGCACTCACTTTTAAAGAAAAGATAGCTCCCGTATTGACACAAGCGTTTAATGATTTTATTAACAAGTCTAGATGCCCGGCAGAAGAACATCATTCCTATTCTTAAGCAGGATAAAAACACAATGCTCCTAAAAAACTATAGACTGATATCCCTTATTAATACGGATGCTAAAATTTTTGCGTCCATCATGGCAGGAAGACTTAAGCAGGTTATTGCTCGAGTTATCTCTAAGGACCAAATAGGGTTTGTCTCCGGTCGAAGCTCCATAATTAACATCCGAAGAATAATTGATATTTTTGATATAGCTAAGAAAGAACATAAAGAATTAGTCATCACTGTGTTAGACACAGGAAAAGCTTTTGACCGGGTGGACTGGGGATTTATGATGCTGTGTTTAGAAAGGTTTGGCTTTGGTGAGCTGTTCTGCAGGGCAATAAAAGCTCTGTACAGCGCCCCTATTGCTAGAACCATCGGGCAAAACATATGTGCCGACTGGTTCAATCTGGGGAACAGAACTAGGCAGGGTTGCCCACTGTCTCCATTATTGTATCTATTAACAATCCAAGTCTTGGCAATTCGTATAAGAGCAGATGAAAACGTCTGTGGATATTTACTACCCCAGAGAGAATATAAGATCAGCATGTATGCCGATGACATCCTCTTGACTCTCACGAACCCTGAGGAGTCTCTGCCCGCCCTGATGGACGCAATCTCAGAATATTCTGAAATATCTCATTATAAACTGAATTCCGACAAAACAATAATTATGGCCCTAAGTATAGAAGACTTAAAAAAAACAAAAAACGGTTACGTCAACCCTTTGACTGTCTTTGGATGGAAGAATTTACCTACCTGGGGATCAAGAGATCTCCAGAGGCGGGGAACATCATGGAACTAAATTTCCTGGCCCTACTGAAGGAAACGAACTATGTTGGAAAAGGATGGAAAAATAAAAATGTATCCTGTGTTTGAAGTATAAAAACAGTCAAAGTGCATATTATCCACAAATGGCTGCACATGTTTAGACATCTCCCTATTTAAATACCTGAAAGCTGGCTAAGTTTGGCTCAGAGGAGTATCTCTTTATTCGTTTGGCAGTGTAAAAGGCCTCACATTAGTATTAATAGGATGGCATTACAAGTGAAAAATGGAGGTCTAGGCTTGCCAATCTTGTAAAACTATTATTTAGCATGATTGGACATATTTACTTGATGCAGACTCTGCAGATATGCAAAGAAAGTTGGTATCAAATTGAATCACATTTGATTCAACAGCGGGATCTTACCATTGTATTTGGAAAACCCAAAGCCATAAATGGCGAGATCTTGGTGATAAAAGCTTTATTTTAGGTCACCTCTTTAAAGTATGGGCCCAATTAAAGAAAAAAACTGGGAGTGCAGGATAAAATAATTGACACCATTAGTGTAATAGCAAAAAATATTCCAGATCTCGCTTTAGATAAATGGACCAAATAAAATAAAATAATTGACACCATTAGTATCAGTGTAATAGCAAAAAATAATCCAGATCTCGCTTTAGATAAATGGACCAAATCTAGTATTTTTAAGGTGGCTGACCTTTATACCAATGGGTTATTGAAATCTTTCTCTGAATTGAACGTAGAATATAATCTACCTGCTAAGGAAATTTTTACTTTTCTTAGAATCAAGTGGTAACGAACACAAATTGGGCCTTTTTAAAAAGATATTTTGTGAGCAATTAGTACCTAAAGTCATGTCAACAGCCTATCTTTTAATATCCTGTATAGAACATTTAATATCCTGTATAGAACAAGATGTCCAGAAGAACATAGAGAAATGGAATAAACTACTTGATATAGATATTAGTAGAGCAGAGTGGCTCGCGGCCATAAAAACTATATTAGAGGGGGCGGAGCCTGAACGTCGAAGAGACCGGCAGCAAAAGCTCTCAGCTCTGAGCCTTACCCGGCGAAATAAACGGCAGAAATAACCCCTTACCCTCCTTCAAACGACGGAAAGCACCCGAAGCTCCCATGGGACGAAAATCCAAAAAAATTACACCAAACAAGCCCGCCCCATTGGGGAAATGTGGAGGCAAGCACGAGGCACCAGCGAGCACAATATGGCGGCGATACATGGAGGATGCTCTGACTTCTCAGAGGACCTCTCGGAAGAATTGGAGGAGGATTATCCGCAAGCACCGGTCCCACAACGGAAGGCAAAACAAAGCGGACTGGGGCAGACACCGACCCAGTTACCACAACAGTCCTAAAGGCGCTTTTAGCAGACCTCCGACAACACATCCATGCGGATGTAGCGGCACTGCGCGAGGACTTGAGAGGCCTGACAGGCCGCATCGAGAAAGTGGAAGGTACTACCCAGACCAACTCCCAAGACATTGCCGCTCTCCAACAGACCATACAGAACCTACAGCTGCAGGCCCAACAATATGACCGCCGCCTAGCGACACATGAGGATTCCAGGCGGAGACTCAATATGAAAGTCAGGGGGGTACCCGAAGACATAATGGAAGCAGACCTACCGAGGTTCATGCGGCGCCTGATGACAACGTTGCTACCTCCTACACAGGCAAAGCCAACCACCCTTGAAAGCCTCTTCAGAGTCCCCAAGCCAGGTAATGCCCCGGACAAAGCCACGAGGGATGTAATCATTACCTTCCGTAACCACACTGATAAAGCGGCGGTCCTCGCTGCCCTGCGAGGGTAAACCCCTCTCCACTTCGAGTCAACGGCACTAACCTTCTTTGCCGATCTGTCAGCTGGCACACTGGCATGGCGCAGGTCGCTCCGACCGCTCACCTCCCTGCTGCAACATCACAAGGTGACCTACCGCTGGCGGCTCCCCCGCACACTCACTGTTCAGCAAGGGGCAGACAAACACGACATTCAAGACATTCAAGAGGCCCCAGCCCTGCTACGGACTCTAGGCATAGCACAAGACACGCTGCCCAGCTCTGCCTCCCCAGCCCACACATGGGACCCGGCGAGGACCGTGCCGTTCTTCCCCCAGGGCTCCACACCGGATTCCTATGCCGCGGTCACCACATAGAGCCTCAAACCCAGCATAGCCCGGTGAGTCCCTCACACACCTAACCGGTCCCTCACACCAAAGGACCTGACAAACTCATACTACCGGCCACCGTGATTCTGATCCGACCCACCTATACACACCGAAAGGACATACCTGTCAGGATCGGGACAGGGATCCAACACGCAGAGTACAAACAGTAGCCAGATACGTATACCGGACCTTAGAATGGCCGGACTAACGTAAGTAGTACAGTATAGAATGGTCAAAGACAAGCCGAGGTCGAGGGTAACAGAAGACAGGTAAGCGAGAGACAAGCCGAATCAAGGGTAACAGAGATAAGCAGAGTAAGGTAAACAAGCCGGGTCAAAACCAAAAGGGATAATAGAATACACAAGCACTGAGTGACTAGAACAAGCTAGAACCACGACAGGGCAATGAGCTAATGAAAGAAGCTCTGTTAAATACCCTGTTCAGAGCAGTAACCACGCCTCCGAGGCGTCCTGATTGGTCCTGCAGCAATTGACTGACAGGTCGTTCCGGGGGAGTGTCCTGATGACTACTTCCTGCCTAGATGCTGTAAAAGGCAGTCACTCCCTCGCGGCCGGCCTAGCATGACCGGATAGACCGCGGGGAAGGGAGACATCAGACCGTCTGGATGGAGGAACTGCTAAGTCTCTACCTCTTTCGGAGGTAGAGACCACAGGTACCCTGACAGTACCCCCCCTCTCAGATACGCCCACCGGGCGGAATGAACCGGGACGAGATGGGAAGCGAGAGTGATACGCCCTGCGGAGACGGGGAGCATGAACATCCTCCTGAGGTACCCAACTCCTCTCCTCAGGACCATATCCCTTCCAATCAACCAGATATTGTACTCTCCCCCAGGAGATTCGAGAATCAATAATAGAGTTAACCTCATACTCCTCCTGACCCTCCACCTGAACGGAGCGAGGAGGGGCTATTGTGGAGGAAAATCTGTTACATATGAGTGGTTTCAGCAATGAAACGTGAAACGAGTTCGGGATGCGTAAGGTATTAGGAAGAGCTAAACGATACGCAACTGGATTGATACGGGTCAGCACCCTGTAGGGTCCAATATAACGAGGAGCGAACTTCATGGAGGGCACTTTTAAACGGATGTTCCTCATGCTCAGCCATACCCTATCACCTGGAACAAAGACCGGAGCCGCCCTTCTACGTTTATCAGCATGTTTCTTGACCAACATAGAGTTGTGCACAAGGATTTGTCGAGTTTGATCCCACAACTTCCTCAAATTGGCAACATGAACATCAACCGACGGCACCCCCTGGGAAGGAGAATCCGAAGGAAGAATAGACGGATGAAAACCATAATTCATGAAGAAGGGGCTTGAATGAGTAGAATCGCAAACGAGATTGTTGTGTGCAAACTCCGCCCAAGGAATCAAACCGACCCAATCATCCTGGTGTTCAGAAACAAAGCATCGTAAATATTGTTCAATTTTCTGGTTGGTACGTTCAGCAGCTCCGTTAGACTGAGGATGATAGGCAGAAGAAAAGTTTAATTTAATACCAAGTTGAGAGCAGAAGGACCTCCAAAAGCGGGAAACAAATTGGGAGCCTCTGTCCGATACAATTTGAGAGGGTATCCCATGTAGGCGAAAAATCTCCTTAGCGAATATCTCTGCCAATTCGGGAGAAGACGGGAGTTTAGGCAGGGGAATGAAGTGTGCCATCTTAGTAAACCTGTCAACCACGGTGAGGATAACAGTCTGTCTTTTAGAGATAGGTAGATCGACAATAAAGTCCATGGCCAAACAGGACCATGGTTTTTCTGGAACCTCCAAGGGTTGCAGGAATCCACATGGAAGCGTATGGGGTTGTTTGGTTTTAGTACAAACTTCACATGCAGCGATGAACTCCTCAATATCCCTCCGTAAAGCAGGCCACCAGAAGTCCTTAGAGATCAACGCGTAAGTTTTGCGAATACCAGGATGTCCCGCCATCTTGCTATTATGTAAACACTGTAAAAGTTCCAGTTGAAGAGCAGGAGGAACGAAATGACGGCCCGCAGGAGTCTGTTTAGGTGCTAGATGTTGCAACTTAATGATCTTGGCCAGTAATGGAGAATGAATCCTGAGACCTCCTGACCTCCTGATGAATCCCTTTTCTAAATTCTCCCGAATATACTCCTCTAGAACCGAGTTTTCCTGAACAGACAAAGGATATACATGGCCCCTCGGAGGCATAGTGCCGGGTAGAAGCTTAATCTTACAGTCAAATGACCTGTGTGGAGGCAAAGAATCGGCATTCCTCTTGTCAAACACTGCCCTTAAGTCTAGGTAAAGGTCTGGTATCTGTCTTTCTGTGGACTGAGTAGGATTCTCCGGTATGTTAATATTAGCTAATGGAGAAACCTGGCACAAACACCGATGCTGGCAGCCATGGCCCCACAAGAGTATCTCTCCTAACTCCCAATCGATAATAGGGTTATGTTTTTTCAACCATGGGTACCCCAGAACTATGGGAACGGAAGGAGACGAAATGAGCATAAGAGATAATTTCTCCACGTGTAGGATACCAACATTTAAATCAATGGGTATGGTCTCACGAAAGATAACAGGGTCTAGTAGTGGTCTACCATCTATGGCCTCAATGGCCAAAGGTGTCTCCCTTAGCTGGGATGGGAAATTGTTCTTACTAGCAAAGGCTTGGTCGATAAAATTCTCAGCAGCACCGGAATCTATCAATGCCATAGCCCTTACTACTTCCTTCCCCCAAGTTAAGGAAACTGGTAGCAGAAGCCTGTGATCTTTATAATCAGGAGTAGAGGACAAAATAGAAACACCCAAGGCCTGTCCTCTAGAGAGACTTAGGTGCGAGCGTTTCCCGGGCGGTTAGAACAGTTCGAGAGTAAATGACCCTTGGCTCCACAATACATACACAAACCCTCTCTTCTCCTGTGCTGTCTTTCCTCCTCAGAGAGGCGGGTATACCCTATCTGCATAGGTTCAGTAAGCAAAGATATCGTGGAGTCAGGACTTGGAACAGCGGGAGCTAACCTAAAAGAAGGTCTCTGGTTCCTCTCTCGAGTGTTCTGTCTCTCTCTTAGCCGTTCATCTATACGAGAGATGAACGAAATTAAATCCTCTAAATTCTCAGGGAGTTCTCTGGTAGCAACCTCATCAAGGATTACATCAGATAGGCCATTCAAAAATACATCCATATACGCCTGCTCATTCCACTTGATTTCTGCCGCCAGAGACCTGAACTCTAGTGCATAATCCACCAGTGTTTGGTTCTCCTGTCTCAGGCGCAACAGTAATCTGGCTGCATTAACCTTTCTACCTGGAGGGTCAAATGTTCTTCTAAAAGCAGCTACAAATGCGTTATAGTTATAAACTAATGGGTTATCGTTCTCCCATAGTGGGTTGGCCCATCTCAGAGCTTTCTCAATGAGTAGGGTGATAATAAATCCTACTTTTGCCCTATCCGTAGAATAAGAGCGAGGTTGCAATTCAAAGTGGATACTAATTTGGTTTAAAAAACCACGACACTTCTCAGGAGCCCCACCATAGCGTACTGGGGGGGTAATGCGAGAAAAATCACCCACTGTGGCTACCTCTAGACCTGAACCGACAGGAGAAACAGGGGTATTACGTATCTCCTCTGGTGGGTTATTGGCACAAGCTAATAGAGCCTGTAGCGCAAGCGCCATCTGATCCATTCTGTGATCCATGGCTTCAAACCTAGGATCAGGAGCAGCCAGCTGACTGTTTGTACTTGCAGGATCCATTGGCCCTGTCGTAATGTCAGGATCGGGACAGGGATCCAACACGCAGAGTACAAACAGTAGCCAGATACGTATACCGGACCTTAGAATGGCCGGACTAACGTAAGTAGTACAGTATAGAATGGTCAAAGACAAGCCGAGGTCGAGGGTAACAGAAGACAGGTAAGCGAGAGACAAGCCGAATCAAGGGTAACAGAGATAAGCAGAGTAAGGTAAACAAGCCGGGTCAAAACCAAAAGGGATAATAGAATACACAAGCACTGAGTGACTAGAACAAGCTAGAACCACGACAGGGCAATGAGCTAATGAAAGAAGCTCTGTTAAATACCCTGTTCAGAGCAGTAACCACGCCTCCGAGGCGTCCTGATTGGTCCTGCAGCAATTGACTGACAGGTCGTTCCGGGGGAGTGTCCTGATGACTACTTCCTGCCTAGATGCTGTAAAAGGCAGTCACTCCCTCGCGGCCGGCCTAGCATGACCGGATAGACCGCGGGGAAGGGAGACATCAGACCGTCTGGATGAAGGAACTGCTAAGTCTCTACCTCTTTCGGAGGTAGAGACCACAGGTACCCTGACAATACCTGAACCCCTCTGTTCACACCTAGGCATGGACTACTCACTTTTCGTTATCTACCGTTTTGATAACCGAGAGGCATACTAGGAGCACCCCCACTGTTGGTGCATACCCACCCAAGTACACACCAGGATTGGTGACCACTCACCAAACGATGTACAACCCCCCACCGAGATAGTATTCGGCAAAGCACCCGCTGAACGGACAGACACAACAGGCGCAAATGAGCATATATTATAATAATAATTTATTTATTTATTTTTTTACAACCAGGGATATCTATTATACAGGTTAATATAACAACCAGTGGTATCCTACAATTGCCATATCCTGGCAGCCAGTGATATTTTAATCGGACTACCAGAGCCCATCACCAGCTCCACGGCTCCGCTGGGACACTTGCTGACATTGCCTACTCTGCAGACATATACATCTACAGACTGCAGAGGACACTATTTATGGCACGGGAGCAAACTGTACCTTACTTCTACATATGTCGTATCTACTGTTGTTTACTTTACTTTTCTTTCGTGTTTATTTTTCTTTTCCATTTGCTCTATAACTCTATAGATGCGGCTACACACTAAGCCCAACGTCACTAACCGCTCACTAAGCCTAATACCCTATTAGCACAGAGTGTCTGTAACAAGCGACCCACCTACCCTACGATCCTGTACTCCACGGCCCTGACGAGACACACTTACATACAGAGACACCCCGACCCAAGGCAAGTAGACCTCACCCAATACACAGCTTACCTGGAGCCACACTCAGCACCCACAGCAACTCCGCATAGCCCAGGGGATATCAGCCCCCTCACACCAAGGAGATCGCACCGACCACTGTAGGGGGCGCATACACAGCCCCAACTAGGCACCGGCTGACCCCCAACGGGACTAAGATCCTCAGCCGTGCATACTCCCGTCTGCCACACAGCTCTCTGCACCCCAACTGAGCTCTCACGAACGTACACTGGGACATATAACTTACTTATTTTGCTATCTATTCTGTTTTCGGGTCTGCTCACCCAGGGGAGCGGGGGGGGGGGGGGGGGGGTTAACATCAGAGTTATTCAACTGTAAACTACGAATGCACTAGCTAAGATTAGCCAGGATTCAAGCAATTTACGTACCTATAGCATGTTTGACTTTGTGCCATGTTTATAAGCTGCTGCTTAGCGGATAGGCCCCAAGCGGAATATAAGCTCCTGCACCCACACAGACTTCTGGAACACCATAAGATCAGCTAGATATATGCCATACACTATACCTCAGCTGACGTCTGATCCGACTCCATATTCCATAACTCACACAAGATCAGCCCAGACTTAGGCCAATGTTACACTTTAGCTGGTTTAGTCTTACGCAATGTTTTTAAGCTGCTGCTCAGCGCATTGGCTCCGAGCGATACACAAGCACCGACACCCACAAATACTGCTGAAATACAATAATGTATACAGCGAATAAAGGCGCTAACCAACATGCTCTCTAGCTACTTACACGCCCCTACCCACACATATGGTGAACCGCACACCGCTTAAAGTTGTCTTTCCTGTTCACTTCAATATAAAATCGTACTGAGTTAACGTTTGCCATAAAAATGCTTTACTATGTTATATATGAATGTGTCTGTTACGGCTGTTCTGGCTACACAGACACTGTTGACCACGTTTAGTCCTACATCTTGCTTTACCTTACGCTAATCAACAATTTGTTGACAAAGCAATTGTTTTGTTAAGCATGATATCCATCACATAATAACAAAAAATGTGCAATTTCTATGCCACTGCATAACTACTGTAACCTTGTAATACGCTGTTGTGGCGTCCGTTAATTGTCTGTAACCACCTGCACAACCAAAATAAAGAATTTAAAAAAAAACAAAAACTATATTAGAGATATCCATTGCACAAACATACTTAAAAATCAATATTAAAAAAAAAAAAATGGTACATGGATCCCTCTTTAGTGAATAAGTTTACCCCTAATTCTAATTGCTTGTGTTGGAGATGTGACAATGAGGAGGGAGATTATCTCCACATGTGGTGGGGTTGTACAATTGCGGCTAATATATGGAAAATAGCATTTGATAAACTTCAGATCTTAGGGAGTTTCAAAATAGAGCAAAAACCTAAAATTGGGATCTAACATCTTAAATGACCTAAGTTATCTCCAAATAATGCATTGATGTCTACTCATTTTTTGGTATCCACAAAGCTCCTTCTAGCACGACACTGGAAATCAAAAGACTCTATAAATTGGTTAAACCTAAAGAGTCAAATTTTATTCCAGTATAGTATGGAAGGAGGATTAAAATGGCTGAACAAGAAGTCTAAACTAAATAGCACTTATATTCAGAGCTGGACAAACAAATTGAAAAATGTTTGCTTTGTTATATTCAAGGTTTTTTTCAGATGTTCAGACTATGTGTGTAAAATATTAACTGCTCAATGTAAACCAGAAAATAACCTAAACAATACAAAACCTATAAAACAAATATATAATAGTAAAAACTGTTTACACTAAAGCACTTTATTCCTATACTGTAATTATATACTTTTACTCATGTAACAAAGATCGAAGGATGTTATGTTTCTATGAAGATCCTACCTTCATATATGTATTTCCCGAGTGGATCTATGCAAAATGGAAATTAAGACTAGCAGACAACATTTTTACAATAAAAAATATTAACTGCTCAATGTAAACCAGAAAATATCAACATCAACATCTGCATGGAGACACTGAACTTTCCTCATAGAGATGCATTGGTTCAATACATCTCTATGAGGAGAGGCTGATGCTGATTGGCTAGGGCTGTGTTTGGCTTGTGCTGGCTCTGCCCCCGATCTGCCTCCTTGACAGTCTCAGCCAATCCAATGCTTTCCTACTTGAATGACACTCTCTGATTAGGTCAGCCAAGCAGGCTGATCAGGGACAGACACAGCAGCCGCAGCAGACTGCCATAAAAGTAAGATGTTTACCATTTAAAGAGGCAGGTGGGGGGAGGGTGGGTCAAGGGTGCTAGGTGGCGGTTTTAACACTATAGGCTCAGGAATACATGTTTTTGTGCCGGACCCTATAGTGTTCCTTTAATATAAGAGCACTTTACTCTATTGAATGGTTCACTCTATTTTCTTGAAACATTGTTTACCCCAATAGTCATTTACTAGTTTGCAAAATGGTATAAACACAAACATATTCACTGTTAGTCAAAAATGTTATGTTAGATGGTAAATGTATGCGTGAATGGCAATACCTGTGTGCACGCAATAATTTTTTTTAATTTTTTTTCAGATATGCTTCAATCCCAAGCCATTTCAGTAATGGTTTTTGTATCAATAAACATAATATTGATGCTTTATAATTTGAAGTACACATGCAACGCAGAATAATAAACATAAACCTAAAATATCTTTAAAGCTAAACTAAAAACCCATTTGTAACACTACAATGATTCTCTCTTTAGAATTTCGTATGCAGACCACTTCAGTTTATGTAATTTGTACAATCCAAATTTTGAAACATAGCCTAGATTAGCAGTGCAGCGGTAGGTAACATTTTTGGGAGGTTGAAAGGGCTATACCATTTACTCCCACTCTATATCCATGGAAAAAAATAAAACATAAACAAACAGTATCACTGTATGTATAGTACCTCAAACTTTAATGTACAATTTTAAATACAATTGTATAGCTATATTGTATAAACTGACCTGACTCTGTCTTGCAAATATCTAAACTAACAGTTAACTTATGCTTTTTCCAGCTCAAATGCAAACTCTCTAATGAGACAGATGTGTGTTTTCTTATGAAATTGTACAGACTAATTAACCCTAAATAAGGAACACAAGAGTTAGGTGGCTGCACTATAACAAGACTGTTGTCCTACTAACAGTTACCCTAGGCAGCCTCCAGCTCAAAGACAAAATCTCTAATGAGAAGGAAGTATAATTTGTATAGCCTTACTCTGAATTTGTAGCTTCAGGGGAAAAATAAAATAGGAATTCTCTAGGTAAAATACTGTCATTAACAATGTTCTGTTCACACTAACGTGACTGCATGATTTGTTTTGACCTACCTTAATAGCATTTTGTCACAAAGTATTTATTTAAGGACTACTCACTAAAGTTTGGATTGTTATGGATTCAACGTGATTTTAAAATGAATGTCAAAAGTTGGACCAGAGTGACAGACTATGAAAAATTCTTTAAGTCAGCTACACTTTAATTTCAGGTATTTAATCTTAAATCTAAAAATTCACTTTCAGTTCATTCTGAATTATGAACAAATGGCACTTTAGTGAATAACCATGGAAATTACTTATTCATTCATTAAGGACGGATATTTTTTTTTCCGCTGACAATATTTATTTGGGTTCCTAGTGTCTAACCATTTATATTGCAATTTATTCCAAGATGTTGCAGTGGGTGTTCTCTACTTTGATTCTACATAAGTTTTGTAGGAAAACAGTAAATAGAATGCGAAATACAGTGGGACCTCGGTTTACGAATTTAATGCGTTCTCCGGGACGTTTCTTTTTGCGAAAAATTTGTAAACCGAAACGTGGTTTCCCACAGGAATGATTGAAAACCAATAAATCCGTTCTGGAGGTCAGAAAAACGTCAAAATGAGCTGGCATGGTGTCAGGGTACCTGTAGTCTCTACCCCTGAGACGGGTAGAGACTTAGACGTTTTTCCATCCAGACGGCATGATTCTCCCGTTCCTCGCGGCCCCCTCGCGCATGTAAACGCCGGCCGCGAGAGAACTATGCCTCTTTGTAACGTGACGCTCAATAGTCGACGTCATGACGCTATTCTAGCCCGACCTGTCAGTCAAATCCCGGACACGAATCAGGTCTCGGCGGAGGCGTGATTAGTCTCTAGAACCAGGGTATTTAAGGGAGCTCTCAGCATTTGCTCATTGCCCTGTCGTGGTTCTAGCCAGCCTAGTCACACAGTGCTCTTGTATTCTCCTGTCTTTTGGTTCTGACCCGGCTTTGTTATTACTTACCTGTCTTCTCTGTTATCCTTGACCCGGCTTGTCTCTCGCTTACCTGTCTTCTCGTTCCCTCGACCTCGGCTTGTCCCTGACCATTCTATACGTAGTATTACGTTAAGTCCGGCCATTCTAAGGTCCGGTATACATATCTGCTACTCTTTGTACTCTGCGTGTTGGATCCCTGTCCCGATCCTGACACATGGAAACCAACCCACAATGCAGAACACACAATAAACGACATAAAAGGCATGCAAACGACGAAGCTCAGCTCCCTACCTTTCCACAGCTTGAGAAATGCACCAAAAAGTCCCAAAACAAATGCAAACAATTTCCAGAATGGCTCCAAAACTCATGCAATGCATCCTGGGGAAACTTGCTTTGTATTGCGAAAATTTTTTGTAAACCGAGGCATTATTTTCAATGGATTTTCATTTGTAAACCTTAAATTATGTTAACCGAGGCGTTTGTAAACCGAGGTCCCACTGTATATATCTTCCTAGCAATAGGAACAGCCAATCAGCATCCTCTTCTTTGCATTATAGGCAGTGTCCAGTAAACTACTTCCTCTCTCTCTTTGCTGCTCCCTCAGTTAAGTGACACCACGTCCCACGGTTCTTTTATATTTTATTCATGTCATAACTGTAGTTACTATAGTTCACTATTATAGTTATTACATTTTATTATAATCATTGTAATAATTATATTAATTTACTTCTTTTGTACTTAATTTAATTTACTTAATTGCTTTAACTTAAGTTATATGATTTATTGCATATTATTTGGTATTTGCTTTCCCCTTTGACCTCCCTGGCCCAAAATGTCATCAATTGATTTCAGTTACCAAATTTATTTTATACTTTTAGCGTTTCCTGAAAGCATTCATCAGTGGCCATTCGTGGGAGCAATTTTCTTGCTTTTTCCCACTTGTCGCTTCTTGGTTAAATGCACAGTTTTCCCGTTTTTATTCATTTGGAGACCAGATCCAGCAGCAATATCTACGAATTCTCCCAAGATTGGTCTTCCCGAAGGAATTATGCCTTTCCGCTCTTTTGCTCTGATTCCCTGTTGCCTTCTCCATCTTCGTTACCAATCCAGCACACTGGTGAATGTGGCTTCTCTATGGCCGTCCCAACCATGGGTTCCTCCTCTTCAGGAGATGACTATCAACTTTCCGTTTCTCCTTCCACTTCTTGAGTGCCTATTTCGGGAATTGAATGGACTGTTTCAACCCCTTATTCTCCAAGGCCTCTTACATCTCATGGTGTGGTTGATTTCAGTGGACCTTGGTCGGTTGAGGGAGTTTCGCAATCAACTCTCCGACTTCTCAAGGGAGCATTGGCACCCAGCACGAGACAGGCTTATAAGTCCTCTTGGAGCAGATGGCATAGTTGGAACGAAATTTGGATCCCATATCGACTCCTTTGACGTCTGTCCTCCATTTTTTTTCTTGTCTGTGTGATGAAGCCTATCACACTGTGAACCTTTACTGATTGGCCATTTCTTCCGGTCATCAAGGTTTTGATGGGATCTCTGTCGGTCGTCGTCCTGTGATATGTTGAATCCTCAGCGGGATTTGTTTTGCTCCTCCACCCTTGCAACGATACTCTGTCTTGTGGGACGTCTCTATTGTCCTGAATTGTCAGCCAAATTAGTCATGCTCTTTTGCTTAATCTCTTGCAAGAGGGTTTCTGATGTTCCCTCTAGAATGTAAGCTCATTGAGCAGGGCCCTCCACCTCTCTGTTCCTGTACGTCGAGTTGTCTGGTTACAATTAAATGTCTGTTAGTCCACCCTTTGCACAGCGCTACGGAATCTGATGGTGCTATATAAATAATAAAATAATAATACTAATAATACATGCTCTTGATGTTGTTGCTCGTTTCTTTACTCCAGAGGGTTTCCTCTTTGACATCTCTCAAAGAACTAGAACTTCCTCTAAATCAGTTTTGTATCTGTATATTTTTGTATATTTTTCCCTGATAGACTTCTCCTATGACCTGTCGCATGCTTATGGGAGTATGAATTTCGTACCACTACAGAATCTACTGAAGCAGGAACTCTTCACCTCCTTCCAAAAGCCTCAACTTCCTGGCCCGGTTGGTCAAACGGGTTATGTCTTTAGCCGGTATTGATACCTCTGTGTTTTTACCTCATTCGGTTAGTGGGGCTATGGCTTCCTCGGTTGGTTATCACTTGTAAAATATTTTGAGACCGGCTGATTGGTCTACATTACGTGATATTTATTATAGACCTATATAACACTTCACGGGAACGTGATTTCCCAGCTTAAAACTATCATATTAGGAGCCTCTGTGTCTTACTAAAATTCACAGCTTTTATTAGTAACATGGCGTAAAGTCATTATTTTTATAAATGACAAGGAGGCGAGTATTATCCCTCCCACCTCTGGAGGTTGGTCTTCTCTGGGCAAGTTGACTTTACGGTGTCTTCTTTAATTACTGGTTCTTATCCTTGGTAATGATTGTCATGAACTTAAGGTTTGACTAAATAAAATGTTATGTTATATATTTATATCTGATATTTCATGTTATATGATTTTTATGCATAAATACAGTTTTATACTTGGATATTACCATAATCTCCTATATCTTCCAAGTTGACTTCGAGGTCCATGTTGATGCTCACATATCCTCTTATTGGAGTTCCTTTTTCTGTTGGATTTGTTGTGCTTGTTTGGAAACACAAGAAAGAGGAAGAAGTTTACTGGACACCGCCTATTATGATATGGAGAGGATGCTGATGGGCTGTACCTGTTGCTAGGACGATTGATACCTCTCATTTTATTTACTGTTTTCTTATGCTGATTTAATATTATTTGTTCTTTGCTGCTGAGGGGAATTGTAACGGATCGCCTGGCACCCCGACTGGGTACCTCCGTTGAAAGATGCTCCTAGCGCTTCCAGAGGACTCCAAGCACTCCACCAGACACCATAAGCACCGCAGGCTGCAGCTATCTCCCTTCAGAACGAAGCAGGAACAAGCTCTTACAAGAGCTCAGTGATTATAGCAAGGGAATATGCCTAGCATAGCAATCCCTTGTAGCAGATTCCCCCAATAAGACACAGGACTCAAGTTGAGGGTAAAACAGGAACACTGGACTGGCTCATCCAGCCTGGCTTTTATTTCCAACTCACACATACAGGCCACACCCAGGGGGAGGCATAAAAGAACCAATGACATAGATGTTACATCCCACACATCCCCTCCCCTTAGTGTGACACATAATCCCATTATGCATACAGTGTAAAATATACTTTTACACAACTTTCATAACTTTAAAACCATACATCACATTCACATAAAAATACATATCCACAATCAATCCATTCAGGGGAACAACATATTAAAAAATGGCATGAATCCGACCAGGGGTTCAAAAGATACTAAAAGTATATTTTGTTCCTTTCTGGCTGGCAGAAAAACATCCCCACAATGCACCCTGGTTTCCTCCCTTCTGCCCTGGAGTTAATTGGAGAAGTAATCCAATTACCCAGGACTAAAGCCAGACTCCATTAACCACATGGTTGCAAAACAACATAAAACACTTTAAAATACATAAAGTCACATTTACACATAGCACACAGACATTTCACTTATCCCCAGATAGCTGGGATCTGCACGCACAAAACTACAGAATAGCGCGCATATCCTACTCACACAGTACAATTGCCATGGAGCTAAAGTCTTTCCCATAGTCTTTCATTATATGAATAGGCTCCATGGTATGGCTATCTGGGGTATCACATTCCCATAAAGTCTGGTCCATAGTCCAAAGGCAAGAGGCGGGCAATCAGCCCCCTCCAAGGACACGTGGCGAGGTCGGTTTCGCCACACTTCTCCCCTTTACCCCCCAGACTAACAGGGTACTTGACCTCCTGCCGGTCAGTGCCCTTGTTAGTCCAGCAGCCCACCCACAAGACAGAAACAGCAGAGCAGCCCACCCACAATAAACCGTTACTACACCTGGGTGAGGGAGAATCTTGTCCAGGTTCAGGTGCCTCACCACGGCTGTGTGGGGGACTGGTAGGCTGCCTTGGTAGGTTGCTGAGGGGGCAGAGACCAGCGGTACTCTGTCCTGTTGCCAGCACTACCACGGGAGTAGTCTGGTTGGAGCCTGGTTGCTGGAGACCGACTGTCTCCCCTTTAAATACACCGCTCTGCTGCTGGAGACCGACTGTCTCCCCTTGAGTTACACCGCTCTGCCGCTGGAGACCGACTGCCTCCCCTTGAGTTACACAGCTCTGCTGCTGGAGACCGACTGTCTCCCCTTTAGTTACACAGCTCTGCTGCTGGAGACCGACTGTCTCCCCTTGAGTTACACAACTCTGCTGCTGGAGACCGACTGTCTCCCCTTTAGTTACACAGCTCTGCTGCTGGAGACAGACTGTCTCCCCTTTGGCTAAACAGCCCTGTTGTGGGGGGGCAGGACCGACCGTCCCTACCCCCTGTGCTGGAAGTGCAGAGACCACGGTCCCATCTGCACAGGTGTGGGGCTTACAGTCTCCCCCTGGTACATTAAGCTGCCGCTGGGGAGAGGTGGTAACCAGCTCCTCTCCCATTAGAACACTCTGCCGCTGGGGAATGGAGACTGGGCTCTCTATTACCTGTACATTAATGATCCGCCGCTGGGGAGAGGTGGTAACAATCTCCTCTCCCATACATACTTTCCGCCTTTGTGGAGGGAGACCGACTGTCTCTCCTCCCAATACAGTGCCCTGCTGCTGGGGAAAGGAGGCTGGGCTCCCTATTCCCTGCACATCAATGATCCGCTGCTGGGGAGAGGTGGTAGCAAGCTCCTCTCCCATACATACTTTCCGCCTTTGTGGAGGGAGACTGACTGTCTCTCCTCCCAATACATTGTCCTGCTGCTGGGGGGGGAGGTCGATGCTCTCCACTTTCTGTAACTCCAGCTCTAGTTGGGGATCTGGGCCGGTTGCCCAGCATCCCTGTAGGGCCGGTGGAGAGATCTCGGTCCCATCTCCACCTGCCTGCAGGGGGTCCTCCCAGGACCAGTCTATGAGGTCCTCTACCTCGGGTACCTCTGGTTGCTGTTGGGGAGGGAGACCGGTTGTCTCTTCCTCCAATAACCCATTCTGCCGCTGAGGAGTGAGACCGACTGTCTCCCCTCCCTGTAAAACATACTGCCGCTGGGGATCTGGGCCGGGTGCCCAGCATCCCTGTAGGGCCGGTAGAGAGACCTCGGTCCCATCTCCACCGGCCACTTCGGTTTCTTCCTCGTCCCACTCTACCTGTGGCTGGAGTTTCTCCCAACGTGCCCACTGGCCTTCCCTCAACGCCCTGTGTTGTAGGTTCCGGGTCACCATGTCCCACACGAACCGCACGTATTTAACCTCTGGATTGGGTCCGTAAAACTTCAGGCGCAACCCTACCATCGTGCCAAACTCTAGTACGGAGTAGCTATACGCCATGCTTGCTGTAGCCACTGCTGGTTCCATTATGTTGCTGAAGATAGGGACGCTGCACAACTCCACACGTTACCGGTGTCTCTGAGCTGCTTCTCCTCGCACTAGGACGCCATCCCACCGCTTGCCACCAATGTAACGGCTACCCAGATAGAGAGAGGGTTTCTGCCGTTGAAGACGTCCTTTTTCCCTGCAAGCTGCTGTGGAGAAGTAAGCTGATGTAATCCCATCCACGATATCCAGAGTGAGGAGCAGGTTCAGCTGTAAACAGGAGCAGAATAATATCCCCAAATAATCCCCTTCCAAGAACGAGACGAGGCTACGTTTTGAAGGGTCAAGATGAACTGAGGACTGGAACACCCAGCCTGCTTTTTATTTCCAACTCACACATACAGGCCACACCCAGGGGGAGGCATAAAAGAACCAATGACATAGATGTTACATCCCACACATCCCCTCCCCTTAGTGTGACACATAATCCCATTATGCATACAGTGTAAAATATACTTTTACACAACTTTCATAACTTTAAAACCATACATCACATTCACATAAAAATACATATCCACAATCAATCCATTCAGGGGAACAACATATTAAAAAATGGCATGAATCCGACCAGGGGTTCAAAAGATACTAAAAGTATATTTTGTTCCTTTCTGGCTGGCAGAAAAACATCCCCACAATGCACCCTGGTTTCCTCCCTTCTGCCCTGGAGTTAATTGGAGAAGTAATCCAATTACCCAGGACTAAAGCCAGACTCCATTAACCACATGGTTGCAAAACAACATAAAACACTTTAAAATACATAAAGTCACATTTACACATAGCACACAGACATTTCACTTATCCCCAGATAGCTGGGATCTGCACGCACAAAACTACAGAATAGCGCGCATATCCTACTCACACAGTACAATTGCCATGGAGCTAAAGTCTTTCCCATAGTCTTTCATTATATGAATAGGCTCCATGGTATGGCTATCTGGGGTATCACATTCCCATAAAGTCTGGTCCATAGTCCAAAGGCAAGAGGCGGGCAATCAGCCCCCTCCAAGGACACGTGGCGAGGTCGGTTTCGCCACAGGAATAAAGAAAGAGTGCAGCATAATACTCACCTCCATGTCATTACTAATATCATGACTTTACACCATGTTAATAAAAACATCTGTGAATTGATGCACAGACTGACCAATCACCCTGGAAGCGATCTTCCTTACTAGTCAGTTAAGCTCAGACCCATATATTAATGCAGTGTTCAGGGTGTAGTTTTAACCTTGCAATGTTAAACATTGCCGTTTTGTAGAAACTGCAAAGTTTACATTACAGGGTTAAAAACACCTCTAATTGGTGTCTCCCAGTCACTAGTGAAGCTTCCTCTGCAAAGACCAACTTTAACTTGGTCATGTGATGTTTAACATTCATGAAGATGTTGAATATAATCAAACAAAACTCATAGTGACGCATTGAATTCAATATGAGAATATAAGATGCATTTAATTGAATCATCGCCATGCATTTCATCCCCAATGTTCAGGAGCATTGGATTGGTCAGCAAGCAAGAAAGTGACACTTCCAATATGACATCGAGTGGAAGAATGGGTGACAACACTGAGTGAGTCACCTAGCCCTAATCTAAGCCACCTAGCCCTAACTCTAATCCTTCCTAATTCTCATCTCACCTCTGAGGAAGTTGTTTCAAACAGCACTGTTTTTTTCAAACAAAATGTAATAATACAACACTGTAGTTAATGCACAAACTTTTCAGCATCTACCAAACAACATTCACCATTTTATGTGCCCTTAAAAACCAGAACTGTTTGGCAGGTGAGATGAAGGGGACAAGGAACTGTTAAACATATGGAATTTATATATGTTAATATATAGTTTTGTGCTACTATAGCTACTTATATATGTATATATGGTACATTGGGAAAAGAGTAAAGAATACAAATACAAAAAATACTATATGGATGGGGCCTGGGGCCTGGGGCCTAGCCATCAAGCTAGTATGCAGCCATCCTTAGCAGCTCCAGCTTTGAGCCATTCTAAATTACTAAATATCACTTATCACTCCCCAAAACACAGAGTTGCTTACCAGAATTGACCACCAGCCACATGATGGTACCTAGTAAGTAAGTGGGGATGCACTATCTAGCAATTCAACATTCTACACTATATCCGTGTCTTCTCCTCTCTCCCCCTATATTTCACTGAGCTTGAGAAGACTATGATAGGTGCTGCTTCCTGACACTACATTCTATACCTAAGATGATGGTACCTGTTTGCAACCAAAAGTCGACTGAATTAGCCGCTACCAGCTATTTGGACCTACTCCGACCTAGGAACCTGGACAGCCTCAGCCTAGGAGTTAGAGCTGGGAGTCTCAGTGTGCACCAGAGGATGTGCTCTGGCAGGAAGGAAACCACACCACATGAGGTCCTGCTTCAAGAAGAATCGAGGTGACCTATGAAGAGGCCCTGCTCCCTCACCCTCCCCCACCCAGCAGTTGGGGGTTACCCCGGCCACCCATTTAACACAAAAAATTTGCAGAACTTTTCCTAATTCTGCACCAGGTTGCAATATGACGGTCCCTCGTCATGTGAAACACGGTCTCCTTATCCACATGCTTAATGTCACCTTTACGACCAACCGGGAACTGGCAAGGAGGGCTCCCTGTTCACACGTGCCGGAACTCTACTTACAGTCATTCCGCGGCCCTCTAGAAATGCTGAGCCGATGCTGCTTCTACCGGGCTCTGCCCCGCTACTGTGTGTGGAGCCAAAGGGTCTTAAGGGAGGGAGGCTTGCCGCAAGCCTGGATGGGCCGAATGGAGGGGGCCTCTGGCAGACCGGTAGCTGGTCGCGCAGGACCTGTGCATATTGGTTAACATCATACATGAATTTTTGTTTAGGGGTTATTTTGTGCATGGTATGGTTCAATTTCCGTGCCTAGTCATTAGCTCTTGGTAATGTTAAGTACAGTTAGATAGAGTGTGCGTGTAAGCAAGTACTATTTCCCATATGTCCTTCAGTCTAGCCGTCCCTTCTGTTGCATTCAGGGCCAGAGTAGGAGCCCAGTGGGCCTGGTGCTGGCAATTATGATGGGCCTAGTTACAAAATCTTATCGACCAAAAACAATAAAACAGTCCTACCTCCCTAGCGTCATGTATCTGATGGAGATGGTCCTGCAGGGAAACTCATAGGATGCAGCTATGAGAAAACACATACCCCATTCTAATCTCACGCTTTCATCTTTCCAGTAAATCCATACCCCCTAACAGCAGTGTCCAGTGAAGCAGGAAGCCTATGGACAGGGTAAAAGGGTGGGCCATTGATGCGAATCATGTAACCAGAACTGGCGAAAGGGGCTAACATACCCAAAAAGGGGGCATGTCTGCCCAAAGAATTTGAAGGACAGCCTGGCATGAATCCATGTCAGGCTGCCTGCCAGTCATGCAGGATGGCCAACTAAGGGCATATTATGCAGACAGCACCCTGAGCTTGGCATAAATGCGTCTAATGATGCACTCGCTCCACTCTTTCTAAGGACTATCCCCTAGTCACATGTACACTTGTCTCCTTACCGTCTTACTAGCAGGCAAAAGCTCCTGGTATATAGTCTTGGACAGAGAAAAGGTGTATGTAGTGAGTGTAGAAGAAAGGGAACATGCCACAGTGTTAGAGAGACCAACCTCAGCATTAACCTAAACTAATTTAATTGTCAGCCAGTCCACACAAGTTTTGTTCCTCTACATCCCTCTTAAGTTTCCATACTTAAGAAAGTGTATGTGAAAAGTAGTTAGGGTTGCCACCTTTCTTGAAAAAAATACTGACCTTACTAATGTCGCCCAGTGTCCCCTAGTGTCTGTGTCCCCTAGTGTCTGTGTCCCTATGTCTCCCATTGTCACTTATTGTCTGTGTCCCCATGTCTCCCAGTGTCCCTTAGTGTCTGTGCCCCCCATGTCTTCCAGTGTCCCCATGTCACTAAGACACTTAGTTGCGCATTGGTGTGTCTTCATACATACAGTTATACCATTGTTTTTGTTACCTCAGCACCTCACACATATATTTTGCTGTACGCTGTTATCTCTTTACCTGCTTTGAACTAAGACTCAATAAAAAACAATTTAACACACACACACACACACACACACACACACAAAAATACTATATGGAAAATACAAGCTTAAATTCTAATAACTGTTGGGACCATGTTATCAGTGCAATTCATTAGTAAGAAAGACTCTACCTTTTTTTCAGGACACATTTTGTAAGCTAAATTAAAACTTTTCCTTATCCAAAGATGGACAGTTCAAATAGGAATTGGAAAGCTAGCTAATACACACATAATATGGAGATTCTACCAAAGTATTTTTGATACATAGTTAAAATTAAACAACAACTAATTAGAATTATTCTTACAAAATGTATCATGTCTGTTATAACCAGTATATTTTAAAAAATGTTTTATTGATGTCACGGTTAACATTACAGCTTACAATTATTACACTACATCATTTACAACATGTAAAACACTAAACAAGAAAAGTTTCATCATTGGCTTATCTGTGTTTTATATTAAAGTAAACAAAACAACATTCATATACACATGTAAATATGACAAACAGGTATAACAAGACAAATGTAGAGTGCTGTATAGTCCAGACGTTGTTAGAATTCATATACACAGCTGGAAAAATGAATAGAAAGTAATGAAATAGTATGTAATGAAAATGTTGGAATTCTGTCTAAATAATAAGAATTATGAAGAGGAAATAAGCAAAAGAGACAAATAGACTGTGACAAACTCTTTTCAAGTGAGTTTGCCACGAGTTCCTGGAGGAACCTGCTTGCCAGCCTCCTGCCCACAGACTATAGACCTTGTAAAATGGGATATAAAAGTCATCGTTCGTGTATTTGGACTATATGGTTCGTGACCCGAACAGCCGCCGAACTGGAGACCACCCTCGAGCTTGTTAAGCCTAATTGCTACTTTGTAACAATTTCCACGTCAGTGTTCTAAGTGTTCGTCTGGGTGGCGCAATTCCTATGGACGACCACAAGGTGGCGGACATCTTGTTCGCATGAACGCAGGCAGCGGTGTTTGGTCGTCGAGTTCATGGAAGTATTTTCAGATACTGAAACTCCTGAAGACCACTGAACTTCCACGGTCGCCTGCGTTTGGTTCGACAACACTTAGAAAGATTCTGTTCGGTAGAATCGTTCCCACGAACAAGGGGAACAAACTCCAGGGTAAGACTATTGACTATGTTCGGTAGTTTGTTCATTTTTAAACTACTGAACTAGACTAACCGCAAGCCATGATTCTCTGGAACTGTTTTCAGCATGGGACCATGCATGCGGTTGGTCAAACAAATTACTTCTAGGAAGTTCCTGAACCCCTGAACTGATTTGGATGATTTTTGGATATGTTGGTCACCCAGGGCTATTAGGGGATGTAACTTTTGTAGGGTTTTATGTATTTTTAGGGTACTTTGGGGTGTTTGGGAAAAAGTATGTTTTTCTGTACTTGGAGATAATTGGAATAGATTAGTACAGTTCCTGATCCAATTATCTCCCAGGCACAGAGAAGGGATTATCTGATTATGTATGGGAGTGTCCTGGATCTGAGAGCCAATTTAATTGTGTATTTGTTTCTACTGTTACTTACTCTCAGGTACAGGGAGGGGTTTGTCCTTTGAATGGGGACATGCATATAAGGCCAGTCGTGGCTGCCATTAAAGGATTGCAGCATGTACTGCATGCTATGTGTCGTCTTGTTACTGGGAGGGGAAAGGGCTATTCTTTAATCACTGTTCCAGTGTGGAGGATTCAACAGGGAAAATCCTTTTAAGGATTGGAGCTCCCAGGGCTGAGTGCCTGGGGGTGTCTAGAGCGAGTTCCCCATTCGGCTTGAGGAGAGATCGGTTTCAGGGCCCCAGTCAAGCAACAGCGACTGTGGGCAGAAGTGCTGCGGTTTGTCCCCTGTTCCAGCTAGGAAGCGGTCCTTTGGCAGAGGTACCCAGTCGGGGTACAGGGAGCTCTGGTACACAGTCAAATATGAAACTATAATGTAGGAGTGTACATGCTGACCTGTGAAGATTTGTAGGTGTATGATACTGAGAGGCAGGGAATTTGGTGGAGCCAGTAGGTTCATGTGTGCTTGGTGGAATTAGCACCCATCCATGTAAGGTACATGTTTGCAAGCATTAAAAGCTGCCTGTTGAGGTAGCCATTCACGGTTGCCCATACATCGAGTGCTGTTGAAACTCATATGGCTGCTTTCATATGCTATATAATTTTAATGACTAGAAACCTGTAAAATGTGTTAAAAGGACAATCTAAATACCATAACTATTAGAGCTCTTTGTAGTGGTTATGGTGCCAGGAATCCTATGGCATAGTACTATTATAAGGATTCAAAGTATTTTTTTAATGGTTTGACACTTATTTATGTCCCCCAGGTTCCTACCTCTCTACTATGATGTAGATAAAGTGGAAGGTCTAGATGTTCAATTGTGTCCAAATTTGGACTCACAGAAACATTACCATCAAAATTGTTTAATACATTATTATAATGGTCATGTTATAATATAACCTCTCATTATTTTTTTAAATTCATGTGTATTGAAATTTTCAAATAAATCACTTGCTTACCTTTTCCATTCCCCCTTTCAGACAGTCATATTATACACCTTGGGGCAAACTGTCAGTTATCTCAGTGTTCACTATCATAAAACTATATAGGAAACGTACTCACATTTATTAAGGAGCAGTTAAACTGCTCAATGTTTCCAGTGCAGGTGATACAAGGCCGCCAAACATAGTCTGACAGGGGTATTCAATAGGATATTCTACGGGGTGTCAGGAACAAATAAATAATAAAAATAACAATATAATAAAAATAGCAATAAAAATATATGGAGCAAAAATAGAAAGTTGAAATTAGCGGTGCGATTATGTAATTGGTCAAGTTATCACAATAGCAATCATGTTACCAATCAGGAAATAGATTGATAATTATATATTTAAATTGTTCTTTTGCATTATTGTACTGCGAAGTTCAAGTTTCTAATACCCTATATAGCGAAGTAAGTTAGGAAATTCCTGTTTCCTACTTGAGAATGCCTACTTTTTAGGTTAAATGCATTTTGGATTTTATATTCTATTTTAAGGTTTTATTTATTTTGTTGCGATAAATTGTATTTGGCATATACATTGGACATTGGACATTGGATTTTGGCCATATATTTTTATTGCAGTTTTTATTATTTCTTATTGATTCCTGGCCCTCTGTCAAGTATCCTACTAAAGACTCTTGGGCAGACTATCCTCAACTCATGTGTGGGGGAAATGGCTGTATCTATCCTGGGGATTGCTATATCACTATACTCCCCAGGAATTATAATCACTAGCTCTTATAAGAGCTGTTTCTGCTACGCTCTCTGGGAGTAGGAGAGGTCTACCCACTGGAAGCTGGATCCTGGTCTTGGGTCCAGGGTGGGTGAAAGACGGCGAGACCCCGGCGCAGCTGCATGGCTGGAAGTGGAGTGCTGGAATTCCTCGGTGAGCACTAGGAGCATCGATTGGTGAAGTGCCAGGTGGTCCGTCACATATGGTATTACATATTATATGCACTTTCACGTAAATTGGAGATAAAGAAAAATGAAATGGTGAATAGAGTCTCAAATAAAACTGAACAAGATGGTGATTACTAAAATATAGTCTATATCCTTTTATGACACTTCAAGTGCTCATCATAAGGACACAGGCGTTGACACATCATTGCTTCAACTCCGTACTCACATATTCTATGATTGCAGGAATGATACTGATGAATGATTGGGTTTTGTACCTATAAATACCCACTCTTTGGGTTCCTCAGAGCCCTGTCAAGGTTTCCCTTGTGGTATCTAAGAGTGCATTCCTATTGTTCGACTTTTGGCATTTTGACTCGGCTTGTTCTCATTTCTCCCGATTTCTGTATTTCCTGGTCTTGGCTTGCTTACCGTTCCTGAACTATCTGTATTAACTGCTTGTTTCTTGTTACTCTTGCCTATAACAGGCTATTTACCATTCTTGGCATCACATAAAGCCCTACAATTTTATTTTTGTCAACCTGTTTTATTTGAGGCATAAAAGGGTACATTACAGAAACAAGAATAATGAGTTATGGTTAATGTATACATGACATGATTACAGTAGGTGTGCGCCACCAGACTCTGATAAATTCAGCCACTTTTTTTTTTTGCAAATCCAGGTAAAACCCAATCATTTACAATAAATCTTGTAAAAAAATTAAACATTAGCAAAATTCTGTGTTTAGTGAATAACCCGTAAGAAAATTAATTGATACTTTATATGTTGCAATTTAATTTGCAGATAATTATTTTCTCGAGTGCTAAAATGTAGACTCAACATAATTTCTTAGGAAAAAATTATTAAAATATGTTTTTTTTCTCTCTCTCTCTCTATGTATAATATATTTATCACTGATTTATCATCGATCGTTCACAATAAACAAATAAGAATGTAAATACAAAAAAAATAGTTTATTAGGTAGGCAGTTCTCCAAGTAAAACAGCAAGTTGCAGCCACACTACACAAAAGGATTTAATCAGTCCACTGGGAACACTGACATAAAGTTTACACACATAAAATTGTAAGATTTACACAAGGATTACACCTGTAAATGGTCATTTAATATGGCCAAGAGGAAATAGAACAAGCCCCACATCACTTCACTAAGTACTCATTACACAAATTGTAGGTGCATTGAAGCTCACATTGGTAGCAAGATTGTACATTGAGATGGCTTATTTGATAAATTAATGAGCATGCCAAAGCACAGACAATCAAATTAATAATAACTATGTACACAGGATTCTTAAAAAAAACCAATCACAAGCATTTTTAAAAAAAGTCATGTTATTTTAGCTATTTTAGTTCAAAAGCAGTCTTTTGAAGCAACTACCCCTTTTATTCTTTCTAATACATCCATTTTGTAGGATTATCTGCCCTTTGTTGGGTGCGCACTAGAAATCAGCACATCGTTGATGATGCACTGGTTATGTGGAAAGATGCCATTAGACTGGGAGGAGGTGAGTATTGTAGTCAAATATGTCCTTTTTAGTTTGGCAAAGGAAGCAAACTTTTACTTAAAAGAACACTAAAGTCACCAAAACAACTGTTTAGCTTAATGAACCAGTTTTGGTGTATAGATCATGCCCTGCAGTCTAACTGGTCAATCACTTTGTGTATACAGCCTTACTCACATTTCCCTGCATGTGACTTACACAGCCTTCATGAACACTTCCTGTAAAGAGGGATCTAATGTTTAAACTCCCTTTATTGCACATTCTGTTTAATGTAACATTTCTCATCTCCTTCTCTGTTAATAGCTTTATAGACCCTACAGGAGTCATGTGTGTGTAATTGCTGTTCAATTTACAGAGGAGGAGATACAAACTTTCTAAAGTAAGGTAACATCTCATTTAAAATGAAACCATTTTTTTCATTCATGCTGTGTGTGGCTAGGGCTGCATGAACAGAAACAGAAGTGATTTAACTCCTAAATGCCCTCTGCATTCTACATATCACATGCTGCCCATGAGGTTGGCAGCTGGTCACCTTAGGGTTTCGAGAGGTGAGCGAATATTCATTAACGCAGAGTGCCCCTTGCGCGCTCTGCGCTTAGTGCGGTAATTCCAGAAGCCGACATATGACATCACTTCGGACCCAGCATCACTTAATAACGCACGAGGGAGCAATGAGGAAGAGCAAAAGAATCAGAAAAGCCTCCATAGGACACCAGCTCTCTCAAAGGCAGGTAGGCTGTATAGCCCCCCCCCATTAAAAACACATAAATAAATTAATTTGTGAAAGGTTGTGTATATATGTGAGTGTGTCAGTATCAGTGAGTGTGTGTCTGTCAGTGAGTGTTAAATCAGTGAGAGTGTGTGTGTCTGTCAGTGAGTATCAGATTAGTTAGTGTGTGTCTGTCTGCGTGTTTGTGTTTGTCAGTGTATGTGATCTGAGAGTGTGTCTGTCAGTGAGTGTGTGTATGTCAGTGTGTGTATGTGTCTGTCAGTGTATGTGTAATTCCTGAAAATGTGTATCTGTCAATGTGTGTGTGTCAGTGAGTGTGTGTATGTCACTATATGTGTATCTAAGAGTATGTGTCTGTCAATGAAAGTGTGTGTTGGGTAAATAGTGTGTTTGCCAATGATTGCATGTTGTGCCAGTGAGTGTATGTCAGCGTATGTGTATCAGTAAGATTCCCAGTTACGCCCCTGAGTGGAGAGGAGCAAGGAGAGAGACAGTTCCCGACGCACATTCCCTTTGCCTCAGCCAGCATCAGCAGGACCCCAAGGAGGCCACTATCATGCACACAAAAGGTATGTTAATAGGAGGTTGGCTGCAAATATAAGAAGTATGACATGTATGTGTGTATCTATCTATGTGTGTCAGTTTGAGTGTGTAAGCGAGTTATTATTAATGATACATTTTCAGGCTGGACAAAAGTGGTAAGTGGTGTCCCTCAGGGTTCTGTTTTGGGACCGCTTCTATTTAACACATTTATAAATTATCTTGAAATAGGCATTGAAAGCCATGTTTAAGTGTTTACAGATGACACAAAACTTTGTAAAGTAATAAAATGTGAGCAGCATATTGCTCTGCTGCAGAGGGATTTGGATAGATTGGGGGTTTGGGCACTAAAATGGCAGATGAAATTTAATGTAGAGAAATGCAAAGTTATGCACTTCGGGGTCAAGAATGCACAAGCAACTTACACCCTAAATGGTAGTGAATTAGGGATAACCACACATGAGAAGGATTTGGGAATTGTTATAGACAACAAATTAGGCAGCAGTATGCAATGTCAATCTGCAGTTGCTAAGGCCAGTAAGGTTTTGTCATGTATAAATAGGGGCATAAATTCTTGGGACGAAATTATATTTTTGCCTCTTTATAAATCGCTGGTAAGACCACACCTTGAATATGCTGTGCAATTTTGGGCACCTGTTCTAAAGAAGGATATCATGGCACTAGAAAAAGTGCAGAGACGTGCTACAAAATTGATAAAAGGAATAAAGCATTTTAGTTACAAAGAAAGGTTAAAAGATTTGTAAAAAAAAAAAAAATGAATTTTTTTAGTTTGGAAAAATGGCACCTCAGAGGGGATATTATAACATTATACAAGCCAGTACAAAATATTATCTGGAAATCTATTCATAAACAGGGTTATACATAGGACATGAGGTCACACATTTAGGCTAGAAGAAAGGAGATTTCATCTAAGGCAAAGAAAAGTTTTTTTTTACAGTAAGAGCAATAAGGATATGGAATTCTCTGCCTGAAGAGGTGCTTTTATCAGAGTCCATACATATGTTTAAACTGAAATTGGATAAATACTTGCAAAAGCATAACATACAGGGATATAATTTCTAATTAGTGGGGTAATAGCTGCTTGATCCAAGGAGACATCTGACTGCCATTTTGGGGTCAAGAAGGAATTTTTTCCTAGTTTGTTGCAAAATTGGAAGCGCTTCAGACTAGGTTTTTTGCCTTTTTTTGGATCAACAGCAAAAACATATGTGAGGAAGGCTGAACTTGATGGACGCAAGTCTCTTTTCAGCTATGTAACTATGTAACTATGTATACAAACCCTTTATTAAAACACTAAAATTATATACAAAAAGTCCTTCATTCAAACACTAACACTACCCACAAAATCACACCTGCAAAAAGCCAAAACTACATACAAATACACCCCTGCATTCAAACATAAACACTACACACACGTACATCATGGAATTCCAGTAGCAACAGTACATACAAATACACCCCTACTCTATACAAACTAAATAAAAATCACTGTTTAATACTTTCATACTCCAAATGAAAACTTGCAAGCACTTAATTATGCATTTTTTTTCATCAGGGTTATACCTAAAAACAGATTTCAAAACCTGCAGTTCTCTTGCAAGCCTGCTGCTTCTGCAAGCCCTCCACTTCTAACCCCACCCAGACTTTCTGTGGATGTCCAATCAGAGACTTCCTAATGCAGCTCAAGGAGAAGTCTTGGCAAGCTTGATGCTTAGGGCAATTACTTTGTCTTGGATTTAGCTCCACTGAGCTAACAAAAGTAGCATGCCCTCTGGTCTGCTTGAAAGCCAAAGTGGTGTAATCAGGTTAATTTACTAAAGTGTAAATTTCTAAAGGTATCTGCACTTTTTACAAAATGAAAAACACATCTTCACACATAAAGCATTTCTGCAAGTTAAAGTGCTTTAGGGATCTGGAGTATCCCTTTAAACGCACAAGCATTGCTCACAAATACAATTCTACGAATGGTAAATCACCAGCTTGCATTGCATTGTGGGAGTTTAACAGATGGGGATCTACCTTTTGGCCACCCTTGTTTTAGAGGGGGCCCAAATACATTTCTTGCACCAGGGCCCTCTTTACATCAGTTCTGTCAATGTGACTGCAGTATCACTTTAAGCTCAGCTCTTTTTTCATGTTTTGCCAACTTGACAATTATACATAAGGAAAATAAGTATCTATGTTTTCCTATTTGTAGTTAAAAATGAAATATACGAGGGAAAATTTGTAAATAGAGAGAAAAAGTATCAGAACTGCTTTAACAAGATTTAGTATATGCTGTGATAAACTTTTTTGCCTTCGACCCCTATTTGTTTTTTTGTGTGCATGTTTTAATGATGTGGGTGATGGCTACAAAAACGCATGTTAAATGTTGTCATATGTTAACGAGAATTTCTTCCGACAGCTGCTAACAGCATCCAATAGCTAATGTGCAGCCCAATTAAATCAATTTAGCATCAAAGAAAAACTAGCGTGCAACATTTCTTACGTGAAAGACGCAGATTTTAAATGCCAGCTGATTACTGGACAGCACGGTTAACAAGTTTACTCTTAGTTATAGTTTGTAAGGTAAAGTATTTGTAGTGACGTGTCATGGGTGTGCCAGGTGAGTACATTCTAATGCAGATTCCCTTTTTTCATCCTATCTCCCATATAGCGTTCTACCTGCACTTTTCAATCATTTATTGTTATTTATTGGATAAATAATATTGAAATTTCAGTTGAAAATTATTGTATTCCAGCCGCAGTGGCAAGTCTCATAATTACTAAATCCAAACATGGTCAGAATTCAGCCGAACTAAGTGAATCTGCAGCAATTGCTCAGATGCATTCAGTCAGGGCCGGCCTTAGGCCATTAGGCACCCTGTGCGACAAATCTTCACAGCGCCCCCATCCTCCCCCGGTCATTCACCTTTATCCATGTATGTATGTGTATAGAGGTGTAGTGTTCGTATAGGGCAGGGGTTCTCAACCCAGTCCTCAAGTACCCCCTTCCATTCCAGGATTTAGGGATTACCCTGCTGTGTCTAAAGTGTTTTTTTTCTTCTAAAAACACCTTAGACACAACTTGGTAATCCCTGAATCCTGGACTGCTAGGGGGTACTTGAGGACTGGGTCGGGAACCACTGGTATAGGGGATTTATTAAATTAATAATGATATTAAAACAAATATTTATTCCCCCTTCCCTGTTGTTACCTGGTTGTTAGGGGGAAATGCTGATCTCTAGTGGTCCAGTTTGCTGGAAATCTGGTCTGCCCCTTCACCAGGTGCAGACTATGAGTAACTGTCTCGAAAGCTTAGGCATTTACAGTGTCAGAGCTTTCCTCTGGTAACCCGCAGCAACGCACTGATTAGCCGGAGCTCCGAAGACAGCTACTGATGATCTGCTGCCAACAGAAGTGCAGGCCAGAGGTGCCAGACTGCCTCCCCTGCATACAGTATGTTACATAATACTGTGTCACACAGTTACAGGCAGACAGTCACATCACACACTCAGTTGCAGGCATACAGTCACACACACAGGTATAGGCAGACAGTCACATACACAGTTACAGGCAGACAGTCAAAGACACTCAGTTACATACAGACAGTCACACACAGGTACAAGCAGACAGTCACACCTATAGTTGAAGTCACACATAGTTGCAGTCTCACACACACAGTTACAGTCACACACACAGGCACAATCCCACACACAGGCACAGTCACAAACACAGGCACAGTCACACACAATTAGGTATGGACTCTAAGTAATTATACAATGAGTGGTGGATATGTCATTCTCCACCCACTCAGTGACATGGCCATCCCCCTAACTTCAATCCCCTAGCCACTCCCCTTTAAAATTAGGTAACCATAAACTAATACCTGTAAAAAAAAATTTCTTTCTTCCAACTTCAGCACCCTAAAAAGCCAAATTAAATTACATAATACCCAATGCAACTAATTAAATTGAAAAAATAAAGAAAAATAAAAACAAAAATAGAAAAGGCTACCGAGCCTGCATAGTGAAGAAAGACATAAGGATTTTCTCACAGAATGTAAACTATTGCATTGCTTGGGAAGATTTTGCAAGCTATGTAACATCAGTAAGACCTCTCTGATTGGTTGACTTGTGAGCCAACTAATTAGAGTGCTCTGACATACAAGTCTTAAAAGAAGTGAGGTTCTCCCCACTCAATATTATAATTAGGGCCCCCACCCGACACCAATGGTTGTGGGCCGTGTTGAGACACTAGGTTCCCACCCTATATTAAAATAGCCCCCTACCACTGACCACACGTCCTTAGGATGATGATCATTTCACAGGCCCGATCTCCATGGGTAGCAATGGCAGATATATTAGCAGATATGGGGGTCTTATTGACCATATTAACCCCCATAGGGTAATAGTCATTATCATTATGGCAATTTTTATGTGTGTTTTGGATGCATAATATGGTCTTCACCAAATGGCATCATTATCATTAATAGAATTTATGCAGATAATTTATTTATATTCTAGTTAAACAAAGTTATATTATATTCCAGTTATACAAAATAATAAAAAAAGAAATAAAGAGGAAACAGGTATGTTTTTCATTTTTATTTTCTAACAAGGAAAAAATAATAGTAATTAAAAAAAAAAAACAGGAGAATAGAAAAATATTTGATTACTAGTTTTTTGGAAGTATATATTTTCTTTGCAAAAGATAACTGTCAACATACAAGGTAAAAGTGGACTCAAGGTTCTACAGTCATGGGATATAGTTGATGTGGACCACTGTAATGTGGTCTTTAGCACAGATGATTCCTATCTCTACATGTTGAAAAAAAAAAATGATTGTGATATGATGCATGGATATAACAGATCCATTGCATAAAATAAAAGAAAGCTCAGTTACATGAAATATTTTATTCAAGAAGAAACCATAGTTAGCTCTTAGATCAACCAAGAAGGTGACATAGGATGCATGTAACTGCAAAGCCTTGTCAACAGTAACTAGACAACCAACAAGTTGTGGTATTTTCTCAAGATTCAGACAATGAATCATGTAAATTTGGACCTCTGAACAGAAAGTTTCACTTATGATTTAGAGATATCTAAGCTCAATCCAGATAATATGAGAGTATAGCGATCTAGCAACTGTTCAGAAACTAAATATTTAGATAATAAGGTCCATACTTATTGCAGTGCTCAATATGCCCCTAGGTTGATCTTCAACTGGATTTGCAGATTCACCTAGGGCCCTAAGGCAGAAGTAACCTGATTTGACATCATCTGAACCCTGGACAAGCATTTTCAAGCATTTGTCCAGAAAAGATCCTGAAATCATTCACTTCTGAAACAGGATTTGAAAAACCCCATTTCCTACCTTTAAATGGTGTTCTTAAATCTACAGTCATGGGCCCCACCCTGTTGAAAATTGTGATAGTCATTCACACAGATGTCCTACTGTAGTGGTTGTGTCGTTACCTTGCCTGTGTTTTGTGATTTAACAAAGTAGAACAAAGGCTAAGGAGTGCAAGAGTGATGAGAAGAGAGAACTGCATTATAATAGGAGGAGCTCATTGCTTACTTCTACATATGATAACATTTGGATCACATCACACTGTTAAGACACTTGTCAAGTATCAATGATGCATTCTCGCAACAACAAAAAGGCAGTCTGAAAATTGATCTGTGCTGTAATATTTGAATAAAATGGCACTACTAGGCCCTACTAGCAATTAGTTTCAAATCTGAATGCTTTCTTACATTGTATGTGGCTTCCAGGTGATTGGGGAAACATCAAAACAGCGTGATGCGTTCTTTTATATGAAACAGAATGGGGGATGCATACTTCATGCTACACAGAGGGACCTCTTCCTCAAATGAAGGTGGTGTACATTAAAAGCAGCCCTGCTGGAAGAGAAAAATTCAGGTGTTCCAGAAATGTAAACTGTGCAACCCCTGCTGACTGCAGCAGACAAACTCAGTATGTTATCTGAATTTAGACAAGATATGAAACAAAATATTTAACTGTTACATGGTGATCAGACATATCCGCAAGAAATTAGTCCATTGAGAACTTAATGGGCAAATACAACACAGTTTCACATCATCAACTTGCACTGGAAGAACTGTTCTAAGCACAACAATTATGGAGTTTGGAGATATGTCCTAACCAAGCAGTTTATTCGGCTTATGTGATATTAAGTTGTTATGTCATCAGTTTATTTCTGATTACATGATATTATTGAATTCCACGGCAGGGTTATAAACTTGTTCATAAATGTAAGTGGGATTCTGATTAATTCCATTGTGTGGTAGACAATCTGAAACCACAATTCATGTCTTTTGAGAGTGTCTTTTCTTTGCAATAATTGTGTTTTCATGTTTGGTCAGTTCCTAGATGGGTGTGGATAAAGGCTATGTCTTGTGTTGTTTTTTATTATTATTATTATTATTATTATTATTATTATTATTATTATTATTAATGATTGGAGATGATGGACATTGCACATGCACAAGCAAACAGAAATGAGAATGAAGATAAACATAGGTCAGACATGAAAACCTAGAACTGTGCTATAAAAAATACACTGACATTACATTTTGTTCATATTGTGAGATAATCTTTAAGTTATAATACACTATGTCATTATTTTTAGATTTGTGTATATTGGAATTTTGGAAGAGATCATGTGTCTACATTCCCCACTCCCCATTTTGAACAGATACCTTATTGCACCTTTGGTCATGTTGTCAGTTATCCCAGACAATTACTTTGCAATCATCCTTTGATTTTCAAAATTGCTTGACTTAAAATTCTGCAGGGAGAAAGAGCATGCGATTTTGCAAACCTACAAACTTTAGCAAAATAGTGAACATTGGGTCAGATAACTAACAGTCTGACGGAAGGTGTAAAAAGATGGCTGTCTGAAAGGGGTAGTGGGAAAGTTAGTAAATGGATTTCATTGAAAATTTCAAAATAGAATAATTTAAAGAAAAAAACACAATTAAATGGCATATTATATAAAGATATTATATTAAGATATTAAAACATATTTTAAACAGGGCGTATGACGTGACCACGTGACCATGCGAAGTCAGGGGGTGGCGCTTATGGAGCCGTTGATGTGGAGCAGACCAAATGAGTCAACACAGCATGATCTGAGAGTCGTGGTCTGAAAGCTGCGGGTTGGAAAGCTGCAAGCTGAGAGGAGGGTTACCAAAAACCTCATGCTACAATCTTCACTAAGACTGCAGGTGGATAAAAAGCTCAAGAAGTTTCTCGGCTGATACCCGGTGATTCTCCTGATTCTCCTGAGCATTCTTGGGGATATCTAAAAGAGGCGGATAAGATACCGGGCAAGTGGGGCGATTATTATATGGAGGGAGGAGGGAGTGGGTGCTTAAAGTTTGAGCACACCACTAGGAATCCAGCCATTCATAGCCCGCCATACAGACAATTATTTGAACACAATTCCCTTGCATATTCACCAATAGACATTTATATATAGAGGGGTGAATAAATAAGAAGGTTATCTGGGAGAGAGGCAATATAATGTATGTTACGAGTGTGTGCTAAGGAGAAATCATAGTAGGTGAAAGATACCTTGATATATAGCCTATGATATACTACTAAACGGCTTGATAGCCAGACGTATTTAAAACGAAAAAAAAAAGGAGAAGGGGAAGAGAGATGAAGGGGGGAAAAAACGGACGCATTGACTATTACGATTTAAATCAAGGCAAATAACTCAGATTAAACCGTATTGTATATTTAATACATAAATCAATGTAGGACCATCTTTATAGTATGCAAGAGGATGCAAATAATGAAAAATTAAACCGGAACTATGATTATTTACATAGTTACATAGTTACATAGCTGAAAAGAGACTTGCGTCCATCAAGTTCAGCCTTCCTCACATATGTTTTTTTTGCTGTTGATCCAAAAGAAGGCAAAAAAAACCAGTTTGAAGCACTTCCAATTTTGCAACAAGCTAGGAAAAAAAATTCCTTCTTGACCCCAGAATGGCAGTCAGATTTATCCTTGGATCAAGCAGTTATTACCCTACATTGAAAGATTATATCCTTGAATATTCTGTTTTTGCAAGTATGCATCTAGTAGATGTTTGAACATCTGTATGGACTCTGATAAAACCACTTCTTCAGGCAGAGAATTCCACATCCTGATTGTTCTTACAGTAAAAAAACCTTTCCTTTGCCTTAGACGAAATCTTCTTTCTTCTAGTCTAAACGCATGACCTCGTGTCCTATGTAAAGTCCGGTTTGTGAATAGATTTCCACACAATGGTTTGTATTGGCCTCGAATATATTTGTATAATGTTATCATATCCCCTCTCAGGCAACGTTTTTCTAAACTAAATAGGTTTAAATTTGTTAACCTTTCTTCATAGCTGATATGTTCCATTCCTTTTATTAATTTTGTAGCCCGCCTCTGCACTTTTTCTAGTGCCATTTAGAAAACATAAAACTTGATATAAATGTAGATACTCCAGAAACTCCAGAAACTTAGTAAACCAGAAAACTAAAATATTACAGGTTTGGAATTACAGTAAATGAAGACAAAAAAAAGTAGGAAGAGGAAAAAAAATAAAAAAATAAAAAGGAATTGAAAGAGAAGAAAGCAATACTCCTCCTAGAGCTCAAAAGTTAAGAGATTCATAAATGATCAAGGAAAGACTTTATGAAGTAGCTAGAAAATAAATTAAAAGAGATAAAGAACACTGGAAACAGCAGAAAGAGGGATAAAACAAAGAAGGAAGAGAGGGCAAACATTTCCAAAGGGAAAAATATAAAAGAAGAACATTTAGAAACATTTTTTTCTGTTCCTGCTCAGAAGAAATATATATATATTTTTTTATGTTGTGCTTTATCTCCTAATAGAAATTTTATTCTCCCAGTATGGCAACAAAAAAGCCAACAGCGATAAAAGATAAAACAAAGGAATCAGAAAAACCGGCAGATTAGAGGCTATCAGGTTTTGTTTCACAGATTATTTATACAAATAAAGAACTACAAAAAAAAATTTTTTTTATGGAGGAAACAAATCCAATAAGTGAAAATATCCAAAATGTATCCATTCCATCAATTCAAGATGGAGAACAAAGCATTACACAAAGATTCTACAAAAATGTTTTGACAAACAATTACTACAAATAAAAACTGAAATAAAAGAGAATTCAGAAAAACTCCAGCAACAGATACAGGCAATTAAAGAGAAAGTGGACGCAATTGAACTAAATATCAAGAAATTGAGTGTAGAACAGATCTCCATGAAAGAGGCTGCAAACCATCAAACAAATAAATACAAATAGTAGAGTCAAGATTAAACGACATCGAAGATAGATCCAGAAGAGGAAATCTTAGAATAAGAACCATACCAGAAACCATAACGCAAGAAAATCTGAATAAATACCTGACATATATGTTTTAATCAACTGGAGTCACAATAGAAGACTCAAAGATATCATTTGAATGACTACACCGAGTCAATAAACCAAACCAAAACATCTCCCACCAAACATCCCTAGAGATGTAATTGTCCAATTTCATTCATACAGTACTAAAGAAAAAAAACAGAATCTATTTAGAAATAATGGCCAAAACTAAGAAATTTATAAAGATTTATAGAGACTTTAGACTATGGATCTGCATGGGGAAAATATTTTGTTCGGTTCGGCAATCCGAAATTCGGGACTTCGGCAATTCAGACCTTTGGAACTTCGGACTTCGGCACTTCGATACTTCGGCACTAAGGCACTTCGGAACTTCGGCAACTTCGGCACTTTGGAATTTCCGAACTTTGGCATTTCGAAATTTAGGGACTTCTCTTGCAACCGCTTAGTAGATAACTCCCTAATTCCCACAGTATTAGGGAGCTATATACCAAGAGCCTAAAATTGGTCTTTCAGCTGAATTTACTAATATTTACTAAAATTACTTAGTATTAGTCTATTCTGCCCTACTCGCTATACCACGAGTAGGGGGCATGTCTATTAAACAGTGAGCAGCCTGTTTCCCCCCTCCCAAGCCCCAACCCATGCCTCGTGAGTGGGGGCTTTTAAACTGAAGGGGAGACCTATCGCCCACTAGAGGTGGGGGCTGGCGTAAGGACAATAGGTCCCTCCCTTATTTTACTTTAGGACCCCCACCCACCATTCAGGGGTGGCGGCAGGGGGGGGGGAGCAACCACAGGCTGCTGATTGTTTACTAGACATGACCCTACTTGCGGTATAGCGAGTAGGGGCATAATTTACTAATGCTAAGTGATGTTTACTTAGTATTAGTAAATTTGGCTGAAAGACAAATGTAGGTCTTTCAGCCTTTTGGTAGATAGCTCCCTAATACCATGGGAATTAGGGAGTTATCTACTTATTCATTCCTGTCATTCCATTGACTGGCTAAGTAACTTACATTTTATATGAATGTGTGTTACTTGATTGTTGTAAGTGTTGCAAATGCTTACAGCTGAATCCTGGCTATGTTTGTATACTTTTTATTTAAACTTGTATACAGTGTAACATTCTTCATTCTTCCACTGGGTAGGTATATTAGTACTTCGGCAATATTGTGCTTCGGAACTTTGGCACTTTGGAACTTCGGCAACTTCGGAACTTCGGAACTTCGACACTTCGGAAATTCGGCAATTTTGGAACTTCGGCAATTCAGAACTTCAGCAATTCAGCTATTTGGACATTCGGAAGTATCCGATTGTCCGAATTTCCCGAAATTCGTCCGAATTAACATTCGGAACGAAATGAATTGCACATGTCTACTTTTGAACATCATTAGAAATACTGAGAAAACGTAACCTGAAATATCGCTGGGGATACCCAAATAAGTTGAAATTCTTTTGGAAAGACTCAGTTATACTATTTGATCATTCCTCAAAATTAACTGATTTACAATAATTAGATAATTTGCCATGCTTAGAGAAGGCAGGAGTGTGGAAGGAGATATATTTTATTTCTTTTAGTTTCCTTTTTTTAGATAATACCAAGAATTTTACAATTTATATGGACTGACCAGATAATAATCATATAATCTTTAAATTATATATTGCAACATTAAATCCTCAAAAATGGCTCCATTATAAAAGGATATTCATATGATAGCATACATAAGCCATTCTATGAGGAAATATTACATAATTTAATAATTGTTTTAAGCACTTAATAATATTTAGTTTACACAAGTTATTAGGAGAAAAAGATGGGATTCATGACAAGTAACTTGTATAAAAAAACATTTTTATGATCACATATACTCACAAAATATATAAAGTAATACTTGATTAATTCAAGATAATTACTATATCTAACTATCCGGGCGGCGGTGCAGGGTTAGAGTAGGAGTCACAGTGTGGAGGTGGATTAGCAGGGTCTTGTGCAGGGTAACCGCACGCCCCCTGGTGTTAAGCACCAGCATTTGTGCAGCCACAACCAGAACCCTGAATCAGCTTATGCGGATACCAGGAACTAGGAGCTTAGAAATTAAGCAGACCTCCCAGGAGCTGAATAGGGAGGCTCTGCAGCAAGATTGTATCCAGTACTAGAAACAAGGCAAGACTAGGAAAGGCACCAAACATGAAAACAAGACAGAACTAATAGAACCCAGAACCAGAAAAAGATAGTAAGCTAAACCCAGAACATATACACAAGACATGAGGAAAACATGAACATAACATGGGCATGACTGGACAGAACTGTACATGGACTGGGTATACAAACTAAAACAAGACAAGATAACATACTGGTTCACATACTTTTTCCACCTGCACTGTGAATGTTTACATGGTGTGTTCAATAAAAACATGGCAACATTTCATTCTTTGTGTGTTATTAGTTTAAGCAGACTGTGATTGTCTATTGTTGTGACTTAGATGATGAACAGATCACATTTTATGACCAATTTGTGCAGAAATCCATATCATTCCAAAGGGTTCACATACTTTTTCTTGCAACTGTACATCTGATAATATACATAAGATATATTATTCAGAAGATCGAGTAACTCACTAAACTATTGTATCCTAAAGAAGTCAATTCAAAGTGCTAACCCATACATTTAAAGCACTGAACAATTCTAGCCCCTCTTATATCCCTTCACTGAACCATAGGTATGCCCCTCCTCGTACCCTCCGCTCTGCCCGTGACATATAAGGACTTTCCCTGTTGAATCCTCCACACTGGAACAGTGATCAGTGATGAGCCCTTTCCCCTCCCAGTAACAAGATGACACATAGTTCTGGGAGTACAAGCTCGAATCCTTTAATCTGGCCAGATGGCTTCCTTTTATACAATTTAGAAACAGTCAAACACGCCCATAACACTCCCACACAAAACAGGATAATCCCTCCCCCTGGACCTGAGAGGAGACTAGTTGCAAGCAAACATCTAAAATACTCCTCTCCTATGCCTGAGAGATAATTACCTGAGCTCACAAACATATCATTGAATTATCTCTCGGTACAAAAACAAAAATATAACAAAACTTCAAAAATACCCCCAAAACACATGAAAACCCAACAAAAGTCACATCCCCTGATAGCCCCGATCTCCGTGACAAACATAACCAAAAATCACCCAGATCAGTTCAGGGGTTCAGGATTGACATGAAAGTCATAATTTTGACCGACCGTGCACTTGGTCCTATGCCCAAATCAGTGCTAACAGTCGGTCAAGTTCGGTAGTTTTTAAAAACTAACAACTACCGAACAGAATCCAAAGTTCTGCCCTGGAGCTTGTTCACCTTGTTCGTGGGAACGTTTGCACCGAACAGTGCCCTTCAAAGTCGTGTAGAACCGAAGCGCAGGCAATGCTGGAAGTCCAGCGCTTTTCAGTTCCATGAACTCGACGACCAAACACTGCTGCCTGTGTTCATGCGAACAAGATTTCCACCACCTTGTGGTCATCCATAGGAAATGAGGCCACCCAGACAAACACTTAGAACACTACGGTGGAAATTGCTACAAAGTAGCAATTAGTCTTAACAAGCTACTCCAGGGGCTCGTGGCAAACTCACGTGGGAAAAGGGATTTGTCACAACTATATTATTACTTAATAATATTTTTCACAATATATTTTCACAAAAAAATGGGATTCAGGATAACCAATTCTCAAAAAAGATTTTTTTCCATAACAATCATAGATTAAATACTTGATTAATATAAGTTAAATGCTATATTTAACTAGACGTCCATGATTAATATAAAAGTGTTTTTTTTTTACTCTTCTTCTCTTCTTTTTTTTCTGTCTGGCTTTTGTTTTTGGGGTCCTGTAGTCGATTGTTCCATATCTTACTCTTGAAATTTTCTGTGTTTTTTTTCTTTAAAATCATAGTTGATATTGTATAATGGGTTGTTCCACTGGGGGGGGGGAGGGTGGGAGATAAGTACAATATCAAATGGTTAAGATATTATCGGTTAACAACCAAGATACACATTCTTTATATAAAAGGTCAACTTATATGGATACTTGAAAAAACAAAGAGTGGATATTGCTTTTTTTGCAAGAGACTCACTGAAGACAAGAGGACAAAATCACATTTAAAGGCAAAGATTTCCCAATGCTTATACAGGGCTCAAACCGAGGCAAAAAGCAAAGAGAAGTTGCCACAGTTATATCTAAAAATAAAAAATTCCAAGATATTTATCAAATCTTGGACCAAATGGGTTACTATATGATAGTAGTATGTAAGATAGATGAAGAGATATTTACATTGGTTAACATATACTAACCAAATCGGTCTCCAGTGTCTCTCTTAAAAAAAGATAATAGATAAGGTAGAAAAAAATTAAAAAGGACAGGTTTTAATAGCTGGTGATTTCAACTGCGTTTTAGATGTAGATGTGGACAAAAAATATTTTACATAATACCTTAACAGACAAGAAAATAATTGTAAAAAACAAGCAATGATGTTAACAAATATCCTTAATAAATACGATCTATATAATATATGGAGAATTTTCCATCCAAAAGAGAGAGACTATACCCATCTCTCTAAAGTCCATTTTTCTTATTCTCGTATAGACAGGATCTGTGGCAATACGTCATTACTCAAAAGAACCTCAAACATTTAGTTAATTAACAATACATGGTCAGACCATAATATTCTTGTTATGGAAATTAGAGATAAAATTAATTGAATAGTAAACCACTTTGGAGATTGAATGAAATTTTACTTAGTTCTAAAAAGAATAAGGAATATATCTCTAAGATGATTTCATTATATTTTGCCAAAAAGTATTCAAGCGATACAAATTAAATTAATAACTGGTGCGCCTTCAAGGCCATCATAAGAAGCTACTTTATCAAATTAAATCACCAATTTAGGAGAAAATATGAACAAACTTTACAAAACCTATATATAAAATGTCATAATCTCTCTAATGATGATCAACAGAATCCTACTGCTCACACCTATGGAGAGATACTAGGAATTAAAAAAAAATTAACTATATTAACTAACTATATTGAGAAAAAAATTCAATTAAAGCAATAACAAAAATAAATATAGATATTATGCCAGGGGGAACAGAGCAGATAAACTACTCTCAGATAAGTTAAAAAAGAAAAATAGGAGAAATAAAATAACAAAAATAATTATAAGAGACAAAACTTTGTTAACTCCGGATGATATAGGCAAAGCTTTTAATGACTACTATAGTAAGTTGTACAGCATAGGAAATCACACACAACATAGATATATGACTATTTCAGAGATCTAAATTTTCCAAAATTAACAGATTTACAGAAACAGAATTTAAATTTACCAATCAGTAAGCAGGAAGTAGAACAAGCAATAACATCTTTGCAACTCCAAAAAACACCAGGCTCGGTGGTCTAAGCAATACTTTTTATAACACGTTTAACACGCAGTTGATAGACTAACAGTTACATTTAATAATTTTGTTCAACAAAATTATATACCAGATGAATTAACGAAAGCTTACATAATTCCAATACTAAAAACAAATAAAAATGCTACCCATGTCCAAACTATACACCAATATCCATCTTAAACACAGATATTAAATGATATTCATCAATACCTGCATCTAGGTTAAAATCAGTTATAACTAATTTAATCCACCAGACCAGATTGGATTTATCCCAAATAGAATCTCAGGCTCCAGTATCAGAAGACTATTGAATATTATGGATTCAGTTGAAGAATCTGGGACACTCATGTTGACTCTTTCGATCAACGCTGAAAAAACATGAGTTAACCTATCCAAAATTTTGATTTTGGTTCACTTCATAATTCAATTATATAGCTGTGCTGTTCCCCTTCAGCAAGAACAGTGGTTGCAATATAACTATTGATTGGTTCCTGTTAAAAAAAAATGGAACAAGGCAAGGATGTCCACTTTCTCCATTGCAATATATAATATAAATAGAACCTCTTGCAATGACAATTTGAAATGACCAAAAAATAGAAGGATTCCCAATAGGACCCACATAACTCGTCTAAGGCAAAGGAAAGGTTTATTTACTGTAAGAACAATAAGGATGTGGAATTCTCTGCCTGAAGAAGTGGTTTTATCAGAGTCCATACAGATGTTCAAACAGCTACTAGATGTATACTTGCAAAAACAGAATATTCAAGGATATAATCTTTCAATGTAGGTAGGGTAATAACTGCTTGATCCAAGGATAAATCTGACTGCCATTCTGGGGTCAAGAAGGATTTTTTTTTCCTAACTTGTTGCAAAATTGGAAGTGCTTTAAACTGTTTTTTTTGCCTTCTTTTGGATCAACAGAAAAAACAAATGTTAGAAAGGCTGAACTTGATGGACACAAGTCTCTTTTCAGCTATGTAACTATGTAACTATATAACTAAAAATAAATCTATACGCGGACGATGTCCTATTGATTCTTTTAAATCCAAAGGACTCACTTAGAGAACTTATTCAAGAAATCAAAAAATCTAGAATAATATTGAAATATAAAATAAATGAAGAGAAATCTAATATCTTATCTATAAATGTAAAACAAGAAGTCATAAACGAAATAAAAAAACAATACAGATTTTGTTGGGGGTAACTTCCCTTACTTAGGAGTGAAAATAACTAAAGATGTAAAAAGCATAATGGAAATAAATTTTATGAACTTTTAAGATCAACAAATCACCTATTAAAAGAATATAGAACTCTAGAATTATCCTGGTGGGGATGGATCAATTTAATTAATACTTACATCCTTCCAAGATGGTGTGAGGATATTTATGGGGTGATAAATATTAAAAATAATATTTTCACAAAAATTATCAAAAATGTATGTTATAATTTTTATTATATAAAAAAAATTGATATCTTGGCACTGTTCCTCGATTAATGATTTTAAGCTGAAAATTACCCACTATTTTAATTCTCTTAGATCCTAGAGGAAGTTTCACCAGAAGATTTTTATTCCACACATTAATCACAAATTAATTGTAAAAATATAATTAATTGTAACAATAATAATAAAATAATATATGTATCATGTGTGACAATAATCAGTGAATTTTTAGGTATAACATAAGTATACAATATGGCAGTGGTTTAACACAATATATACAGCTAAAAGCAACAGTTATATGCACAGTTGTCAACAGTTTAAGATTTACGACAGACACTTCACAGAGAAATTAACATAACACCACAGCACAGCATAAAGCAATAAAAACTTTTCCCTGACAGTCAAATCACACTGAATTAACTCTTCCACTGCTGGCTACAATCATCATAGACAAGATATCCTATTATGTTGCAATTTTACAAATACAATATTTCTCACACTAGATCATTTGACCATTCCTTGGACCATCCAATAAGAATAATTCTAACCAGATTTTACGTTTGCAGAATTTTGACTTTCCTAATCAAGATTATCTATTTTTTTTCAGAACAAGCCAATATCTCTAGATAAAAATTTGGTATGCTAACATTTGGCAAATTTACCATTAATATATCGTTATCTTTATTCCACCTGCAAGAATGGAATTTTTATAACCATATATTCCTTAGCTAATTATGATTTCTAATAATTGAAATCTGACCAATATTTATCCAGATATTCCTGCTATTAGTAAAAATTAATTAATTTAATTAAATAAAACCAGCATAATTACCAGTTAGGTTGTAGATTTTCTATCAGATGTGTAGATATGTCCCAGGAATTTCGAATGCAAATATGATGAGAAGTGTGGAAAATAGAAAAGTTTTCAGAGTTCTGAAGTTGTGTTAGTTGGAAAAAAGAAAGAATTAAGTGTGTCCAGCTTTTGATTCAGATGTCAGATCTTAGCTGTTAGATGTGAGTCCAAGAGAGTGTTTTGAGTGTCCAAGAGTCCGAATGTGTTCTCTCTTCCCTTTGTCCTTATTTTTTAAATGGGAAAATGATCTGCTCGTCAATAGTTGATAGGACCAATAGGGAACTATGGGTGTGTCTTCCCTAGAGACTATCCTCTAGATTTTGGTCAGTAGATGGCGCAATTACATCACAGAAAATTCTTGTCAGGGGGTCCATTTACCTTTTTGTATAATGGGTTAACTGAAATTTGTGATGCTTTTTACGTCATTTTTGTTATCTTTATGGCTACTATACATCAAAGAACCTGTTATCTTCAAAGACTTTGGCTGGTTTTCAACCAGCCAGAGCGTCTGCAGTTTCGGTCGTAAAATTAGATTTTACATCTCCTAACCTTAATTTCACCTTTTTCTTACAATGCAACTTTGTAAGATTCGTTAGGGTTTTTTTGTTTTTTTTAGAAAGTAAAATAAATTGCTTAGTGTTATCTGGCATTTGGTGTCTAGTTTTCTTGTGTGAAACTGTGTTTAATATTATTTATACTCCACTAACATTAGTAAATAATATGATATTTCTTAATTGATATTATATCCATGAATATTCTATATTATTAACATAATACTAATTTTATATGAGTAATATAATAATAGTAAATTATAAGTGGATATTGTGTGTGCGTGTGTATATATATATATATATGTGTATTTCAGGGTTGTAGCATTCCATCCCCCTTTTGCTGTTAGACATCATGCCTTATCTCTTGTCTTGTTTACATAAGTCACATTCCTTAGCTCAGACTTGAATGAATAGAGTGATAGAGAGAGAAATCTTGTGTCTGTCTTAGCCTTGTAATACAAAATGGAGTCACCTCTGCTCTGAGGGTGACTGGCAGTATACACTTTTAATTTCTGTCAAAATGTCTGCCGATATAAATATACTGACAATGGTCATGTCTTTTTCAAATGTTGCCACTTCAGGTACCTAATCTATGGCTTACAATGCTACAATCAAGTTTTAAAAACTTTATTTGGAAAGGCAAACCACCTAGGTTAAATAGAAATTTGCTGTCTCAAAAAAAATAAAGGAGGTGTAAATCTCCCAAATATTAAAAATACCTACCATTCAAGCATAATTACACATATATACCAGTTGCAAAAAAAATCTCCCAAATTAGAAGAAATAGAAAAAAATAATTGAGAAATAGAGGTCTATCCTTGACGGTATGGAATCTAAAAAATAAACAATTTACTACACATACACAGAATCATAATACAATTTATTTTAAAACAACTATTAGAAGCATGGTACAAAATTTAAAAAGAATTGGGGATAACAAATAAAAAATATTGACAACAAAAATTGAGATTATAGAATTACTAACAATAGATCTAAAACCATGGAAACAAAAGGGTATCCTATTTGTTAAGCAATTGATTAATAATGATAACATTAAATCTTTTCCAGATCTTAAAGAACAATTTAATGTAACTAATTCTCAGGTCTTTAATTATTTAAGAATATTTTGGATAAACATCTTATACATAGTAACTCAAATCTTATTACTAACATACAAGTGAAATTTAACTATGCAAAAATGAATAAAGTATTTTCTAGAGCAAGAACCCTGATACAAGCTATAGATCCAATAACTAAAACTTCTCCAATAATTAAACGGGAGAAAGATCTAAGAGTATTTATAGATAATGATGAATGGAACAAAATATTAGGTAACATTTCATCAAATGTGCACTGCCTAAATCTGTTAGAGACATAATACAAGATTGCCAGCAGATGGTATTGGGTCCCAACTAAGAGTGCAAAGATTTCCCCAACTTCTACAGATATATGCTGGAGATGCAACAAAATAAAGGGTACATATTTGCACATTTTGGGGGGAGTGTGAGCAAATTAGGGAGATATGGTCTGAATCCTATAAATGGCTACTTAATTTAACCAAAAGCAAAATGAATTGGTCCCCAAAAGAAACTCTTCTCCATATGTATTGGTCAAAAATGCCTGAAGCTCAAAAAATTTTAATAACCCACACTATTTTAGCAGTCAAATTGACTATTGCACAGAACTGGAAATCAACTAATATACCAAATTGGTAAAGCAAAAAAATCAGTTAATATCTGAAATATAAATGGAGAAAGATATATGCGTAAATCTCTTAAATTCACCAAAAAAAACCTTCATTTGGAAAGAATGGTTAAATAAAATTACCCCAGATTAATTTAATATTGCTGTTAATGACAACTGAATACAAGAAAACGAATAGAACCAAGGGTGTTTTTTCAGAACAACCCATATGTAATGGCCGTGAGGAGGACAGAAGCAGAACAATTTATTCTACCCTCTCCTACCTCTTAGCTATGGATATTACTTTTTTTTCCTCTGTTTATTGTTTTTCTATGTGAAATGAATGATATTTGTATGTTTTTCTAAAATAAGTATATACAATGACTATAAAACAACGATTAGAAAGACAACAAATTGTAATGCGAGAATAAATGTCTATATGTGTAATACTGAAAAAAAATTTCGATAACAAGTATATATTAAAAAAAAAAGATATTGAAACATACTTTGTGTGAAAAAGACATTAACAATTAACAACACAACTTGTAAAGATAGAAGTCTCCATGTTAACTGCAGATGCTTCTGATGATTGCTTATAGTGTTGTCGCGAACCCGGAATTTTCGGTTCGCGAACGGCGAACGCGAACTTCCGCAAATGTTCGCGAACCGGCGAACCGCGCGAACCGCCATTGACTTCAATGGGCAGGCGAATTTTAAAAACAACATGGACTCTTTCTGGCCACAAAAGTGATGGAAAAGTTGTTTCAAGGGGACTAACACCTGGACTGTGGCATGCCGGAGGGGGATCCATGGCAAAACTCCCATGGAAAATTGCACAGTTGAGTCTGCTTTTAATCCATAAAGGGCAGAAATCACCTAACATTGACACCTGTCCTCAAAGCCCAGCCCTGATACACACTGACACAGAGCAGAATAGAGACTGTTCCCCCTACATAGGGTCACTTGGCAGATATGGATTGACACCTATCCTAATGATCCCTGATACACACTGACACAGAGCAGAATAGAGACTGTTCCTCCTACATAGGGTCACTTGGCAGATATGGATTGACACCTATCCTAATGATCTCTGATACACACTTGACACAGAGCAGAATAGAGACTGTTCCCCCTACATAGGGTCACTTGGCAGATATGGATTGACACCTATCCTAATGATCCCTGATACACACTGACACAGAGCAGAATAGAGACTGTTCCCCCTACATAGGGTCACTTGGCAGATATGGATTGACACCTGTCCTCAAAGCCTCTGATACACACTGACACAGAGCAGAATAGGGACTGTTCCCCCTACATAGGGTCACTTGGCAGATATGGATTGACACCTGTCCTAATGATCCCTGATACACACTGACACAGAGCAGAATAGAGACTGTTCCCCCTACATAGGGTCACTTGGCAGATATGGATTGACACCTATCCTAATGATCCCTGATACACACTGACACAGAGCAGAATAGAGACTGTTCCCCCTACATAGGGTCACTTGGCAGATATGGATTGACACCTGTCCTCAAAACCCCTGATACACACTGACACAGAGCAGAATAGAGACTGTTCCCCGTACATAGGGTCACTTGGCAGATATGGATTGACACCTATCCTAATGATCCCTGATACACACTGACACAGAGCAGAATAGAGACTGTTCCCCCTACATAGGGTCACTTGGCAGATATGGATTGACACCTATCCTAATGATCCCTGATACACACTGACACAGAGCAGAATAGAGACTGTTCCCCCTACATAGGGTCACTTGGCAGATATGGATTGACACCTATCCTAATGATCCCTGATACACACTGACACAGAGCAGAATAGGGACTGTTCCTCCTACATAGGGTCACTTGGCAGATATGGATTGACACCTATCCTAATGATCCCTGATACACACTGACACAGAGCAGAATAGAGACTGTTCCCCCTACATAGGGTCACCTGGCAGATATGGATTGACACCTATCCTAATGATCCCTGATACACACTGACACAGAGCAGAATAGAGACTGTTCCCCCTACATAGGGTCACTTGGCAGATATGGATTGACACCTATCCTAATGATCCCTGATACACACTGACACAGAGCAGAATAGGGACTGTTCCCCCTACATAGGGTCACTTGGCAGATATGGATTGACAAATCCCTGACAAACAGCTACCACATGCAAGGAAGGCAGCAGGGGCGCAAATGACCCACTCCCGACGCGGGAAGGTAGTGACGACAAATAACAATACAGGACTCTTTAGAGGCCCTGTAATTGTAATCAGTCCACTTGAAATCCTTTAACTTTGATCAATTGGAGGGAAGTCTGGTGCAGAGCCACTGACCCATGCGCAGGGCCAGCCTTAGGCCTTTGGGCGCCCTGTGCAAGAAATCTTCCCGACGCGGGAAGGTAGTGACGACAAATAACAATACAGGACTCTTTAGAGGCCCTGTGATTGTAATCAGTCCACTTGAAATCCTTTAACTTTGATCAATTGGAGGGAAGTCTGGTGCAGAGCCACTGACCCATGCGCAGGGCCAGCCTTAGGCCTTTGGGCGCCCTGTGCAAGAAATCTTCCCGACGCGGGAAGGTAGTGACGACAAATAACAATACAGGACTCTTTAGAGGCCCTGTAATTGTAATCAGTCCACTTGAAATCCTTTAACGTTGATCAATTGGAGGGAAGTCTGGTGCAGAGCCACTGACCCATGCGCAGGGCCAGCCTTAGGCCTTTGGGCGCCCTGTGCAAGAAATCTTCCCGACGCGGGAAGGTAGTGACGACAAATAACAATACAGGACTCTTTAGAGGCCCTGTGATTGTAATCAGTCCACTTGAAATCCTTTAACTTTGATCAATTGGAGGGAAGTCTGGTGCAGAGCCACTGACCCATGCGCAGGGCCAGCCTTAGGCCTTTGGGCGCCGTGTGCAAGAAATCTTCCCGACGCGGGAAGGTAGTGACGACAAATAACAATACAGGACTCTTTAGAGGCCCTGTGATTGTAATCAGTCCACTTGAAATCCTTTAACTTTGATCAATTGGAGGGAAGTCTGGTGCAGAGCCACTGACCCATGCGCAGGGCCAGCCTTAGGCCTTTGGGCGCCCTGTGCAAGAAATCTTCCCGACGCGGGAAGGTAGTGACGACAAATAACAATACAGGACTCTTTAGAGGCCCTGTGATTGTAATCAGTCCACTTGAAATCCTTTAACTTTGATCAATTGGAGGGAAGTCTGGTGCAGAGCCACTGACCCATGGGCAGGGCCAGCCTTAGGCCTTTGGGCGCCCTGTGCAAGAAATCTTCCCGACGCGGGAAGGTAGTGACGACAAATAACAATACAGGACTCTTTAGAGGCCCTGTGAATGTAATCAGTCCACTTGAAATCCTTTAACTTTGATCAATTGGAGGGAAGTCTGGTGCAGAGCCACTGACCCATGCGCAGGGCCAGCCTTAGGCCTTTGGGCGCCCTGTGCAAGAAATCTTCCCGACGCGGGAAGGTAGTGACGACAAATAACAATACAGGACTCTTTAGATTTTCCAGACCCTGGGGTTGACATTAGTCCAGATTTACATCTTGTGACCCATGAGGATGTTCCAGGCACTACTTGTGAAATAAAGACAGATAATAAAGTGAATGATCCTTCTCCTTGGGACTTGCACCCTGTCGTTGAAGGTGGAGTAGGCAATGGCAAGAGCATGCTGTGGGTAGTCAGTGCAAACACTCTCTTCCCGGTGAATAATGAGGAGACTAACTATGATGACGTTATTTGCGTTGAAAGTAATGATGCCAGAGATCTTTTGAAACCATATGGAAGGAACGAATTGGTTAAAAGAAAGGCAAGAGACCACCTGCATATAGACAAGAATACGCATAAGAGAAAGAAGAGAACAGGTGAAAAAGAGAAGCTGCAGACTGCCTATCTGCAAATAGTTGAGTTATGTCCTGAAGATGTCCGTGTTACCACAGTGCAGACTCTGTTTGATACACTACTGAGGAGAGTCAGAGAAACCCCAGATCTTCACGTATTGTATGAGTCGGTGCGTGGAGTTGCAGAGAACGTAGAACAAGAAATATTTAAACTTTTCATGTGTACTGACAGCAGATATACATAAGGTCACTTGGCAGATATGGATTGACACCTGTCCTCAAAACCCCTGATACACAATGACACAGAGCAGAATAGAGACTGTTCCTTGTCCACAGAGACCATGATAAACACTGACACAGAGCAGAATAGGGACTGTTACCCCTACATAGGGTCACTTGGCAGATATGGATTGACAAATCCCTGACAAACAGCTACCACATGCAAGGAAGGCAGCAGGGGCGCAAATGACCCACTCCCGACGCGGGAAGGTAGTGACGACAAATAACAATACAGGACTCTTTAGAGGCCCTGTAATTGTAATCAGTCCACTTGCACCAGTGGGCCTAAAAATTAGGCATGTACACATGCCTGAAAAATTTGGTATTGTTGCAGCCGCTGCTGTAGCAGCGTCCCGAAAAATTGATGTTTGTTTCACAGGCAGAAAGTGCCCTAAAACATGGCGGCTTGAACCCTAGTTGGTGGCGGATAAGTCACGCAAGTCAAACGTCATTCAGAGCTAAAATACAGCAGCGTGTGGACCATTTTTAGCCCAAGGCAGCTCATCACATCAGGCCTTTTTTAATCGAATGTATCGCCCAGTGTCAGTCCCTTCGGGATCCATTCATCTTAATAAAGGTGAGGTAATCTAGACTTTTTTGACCTAGGCGACTTCTCTTCTCAGTGACAATACCTCCTGCTGCACTGAAGGTCCTTTCTGACAGGACACTTGAAGCGGGGCAGGCCAGAAGTTCTATCGCAAATTGGGATAGCTCAGGCCACAGGTCAAGCCTGCACACCCAGTAGTCAAGGGGTTCATCGCTCCTCAGAGTGTCGATAACTGCAGTTAAGGCGAGGTAGTCTGCTACCTGTCGGTCGAGTCGCTCTCTGATGGTGGATCCCGAAGGGCTGTGGCGATGCATAGGACTTAAAAAGGTCCGCATGTCCTCCATCAACAACACGTCTTTAAAGCGTCCTGTCCTTGCCGGCGTGGTCGTGGGAGGAGGAGGATGACTTCCACCTCTCCCCCTGTTAGATTCCCGTTGTGCTGTGACATCACCCTTATACGCTGTGTAAAGCATACTTTTTAATTTATTTTGCAAATGCTGCATCCTTTCCGACTTGTTGTAATTGGGTAACATTTCCGCCACTTTCTGCTTATACCGGGGGTCTAGTAGCGTGGACACCCAGTACAGGTCGTTCTCCTTCAGCCTTTTTATATGAGGGTCCCTCAACAGGCAGGACAGCATGAAAGACCCCATTTGCACTAGGTTGGATGCCGAGCTACTCATTTCCCGTTCCTCCTCCTCACTGATGTCATTGAAGGTATGTTCTTCCCCCCAGCCACGTACAACACCACGGGTACCAGATAGGTGACAACGAGCACCCTGGGATGCCTGTTGTGTTTGGTCTTGCTCCTCCTCCTCCTCCTCCTCCTCAAAGCTACAATCCTCCTCTGACTCCTCTTCCTCACAATCCTCTTCCAGCGTTGCCGCAGGTCCAGCAAGCGATGCTGATAAGGCTGTTTCTGGTGGTGATGGTGACCACAACTCTTCCTCTTCCTCTTCACGCTCATCTACAGCCTGATCCAGCACTCTTCGCAGGGCATGCTCCATGAAGAAAACAAATGGTATGATGTCGCTGATGGTGCCTTCGTTGCGACTGACTAGGTTTGTCACCTCCTCAAAAGGACGCATGAGCCTACAGGCATTGCGCATGAGCGTCCAGTAACGTGGCAAAAAAATTCCCAGCTCCCCAGAGGCTGTCCTAGCACCCCGGTCATACAAATATTCATTAACAGCTTTTTCTTGTTGGAGCAGGCGGTCGAACATTAGGAGTGTTGAATTCCAACGTGTAGGGCTGTCGCAAATCAAGCGCCTCACTGGCATGTTGTTTCGCCGCTGGATATCGGCAAAGTGAGCCATGGCCGTGTAGGAACGCCTGAAATGGCCACACACCTTCCTGGCCTGCTTCAGGACGTCCTGTAAGCCTGTGTACTTATGCACAAAGCGTTGTACGATCAGATTACACACATGTGCCATGCACGGCACATGTGTCAACTTGCCCAACTTCAATGCCGCTATCAAATTTTTTCCGTTGTCACACACCACTTTGCCGATATCCAGTTGCTGCAGAGTCAGCCACTTTTCCACCTGTGCGTTCAGGGTGGACAGGAGTGCTTGTCCGGTGTGACTCTCTGCTTTCAAGCAAGTCAAACCCAAGACGGCGTGACACTGCCGTATCCGGGATGTGGAATAGTACCTGGGGAGCTGGGGGGGTGCCGTTGATGTGGAGCAAGACGCAGCGGCACAAGAGGACTCAGCCGAGGAGGTTATGGAAGAGGATGGAGTAGGAGGAGTAGAGGAGGTGGCAGCAGGACTGCCTGCAATTCGTGGCGGTGTCACCAACTCCTCTGCAATGCCACGCATTCCTTGCTTGTCAGCCGTCAGCAGGTTTACCCAATGCGCAGTGTAGGTGATATACCTGCCCTGACCATGCTTTGCAGACCAGGTATCAGTGGTCAGATGGACCCTTGTCCCAACACTGTGTGCAAGACATGCCATGACTTCCTTTTGCACAATCGAGTACAAGTTGGGGATTGCCTTTTGTGAAAAGAAATTCCACTGCGGTGTCCCAATAGCTACAAATTTTTTGAACGCCTCAGACTCAACCAGATTGTATGGTAAAAGCTGGCGGGCTAATAGTTCGGACAAGCCAGCTGTCAGACGCTGGGCAAGGGGGTGACTTGGTGACATTGGCTTCTTACGCTCAAACATGTCCTTGACAGACACATGACTGTGGGCAGATCAGCGGGAACTGCTCAAGGCGGGAGACGGAGTGGCGGATGGTTGAGAGGGGGCAAGAAGGACAGCAGTGGTTGACGTGGCTGAAGATGCTGGACCAGGAGGAGGATGGCGGCTTAGAGTAGGCGTGCTGCTTGTACTCATGTGTTGATCCCATAGGCGTTTGTGATGTGAGATCATGTGCCTACGCAAAGCAGTTGTACCTAGGTGGGTGTTGGACCTCCCACGACTCAGTTTCCTTTGGCACAGGTTGCAAATGGCATCGCTGTTGTCAGAGGCAGACACACAAAAAAAATGCCACACTGCTGAGCTCTGCAATGACGGCATTCTGGTGGTGGACACAGCATGCGTTGATTGGCGTGCTGTCGGGCTGACCCCGGGTGCCGATGCATGCTGTCTGACTGTGCCACTAGCTCCTTGCGACGACCCCCCCCTGCTTCCAACTGGTCTCCTCCTCCTCCTCCTCCTCTCTGTCTCCCCATCTGAACTTTCGCCCTGTTCTTCTTCTCTTCTAGCGGGCACCCACGTGACATCCATGGACGCATCGTCATCATCAACCGCTTCGCTTGTATCTGACAACTCAGAAAAGGAAGCAGCAGCGGGTACAACATCATCATCATCACACCGTACCTCCATGTGTTTAATGCTGCCTGCCTGAGACATATCCCTGTTATCTACATCCTCTAGCAATAATGGTTGCGCATCACTAATTTCTTCAAACAGGTGTGTGAATAACTCCTCTGACATACCAAGTAAAGCGGCTGTGGTGCTAGTTTTGGTGGTGGCGGCAGGCGGGTGAGTGCTATCTTGAGAGGTGCCTGAAGCTAAGCTGGAGGAGGATGGTGCGTCAAGGTTCCGAGCGGAGGCTGTACAAGATTGGGTGTCCTGTGTTAGCCAGTCAACTAAGTCCTCAGAACTTTTCAAGTTCAGGGTACGTGGCTTCTGAAAACTGGGCATTATTCTAGGGCAAAAGGGAATCACAGCACCACGACCACGACGGCCCCTGCGGGGTGGCCTGCCTCTGCCTGTCATTTCTTTTGGGATTTGTGGTACTATGCGTGCAAGCTACTGTGAGACCAGATATGATTGGCAATGTGCACTGGAACAGTGCTGCAGAGCACACACTGTAGGCCTGAGACACCCGCTTGAAGACAAGTAACTGCTATTCAATCTATAACAGTGAAAAACTAATTTTGGTTGTAAAAGCACGCTATAGAGACACCAGATATGATTGGCAATGTGCACTGGAACAGGTCTGCAGAGCACACGCTGAAGTAGGCCTGAGACACCCGCTTGAAGACAAGTAACTGCTATTCAATCTATAACAGTGAAAAACAAATTTTGGTTGTAAAAGCACGCTATAGAGACACAAGATATGAGTGGCAACTGTCAAAGCACACTGGCACAGGTCTGCAGAGCACACGCTGAAGTAGGCCTGAGACACCCGCTTGAAGACAAGTAACTGCTATTCAATCTATAACAGTGAAAAACAAATTTTGGTTGTAAAAGCACGCTATAGAGACACAAGATATGAGTGGCAACTGTCAAAGCACACTGGCACAGGTCTGCAGAGCACACGCTGAAGTAGGCCTGAGACACCCGCTTGAAGACAAGTAACTGCTATTCAATCTATAACAGTGAAAAACAAATTTTGGTTGTAAAAGCACGCTATAGAGACACAAGATATGAGTGGCAACTGTCAAAGCACACTGGCACAGGTCTGCAGAGCACACACTGAAGTAGGCCTGAAACACAGACGCTTGCAGACAACTAACTGCTCTTCTATTACAGTGAAAAAAAATTATTTCTTTTAAATCGAAAGCTTAACCAATTGTTAAAACAGATATGAGTGGTGGCACTGGGCTAATAGGCACAGTATCCAATGTGAACCTCACACAGAAGCTGGCAGGCAGGCAACTGCTCTTCTATTACAGTGGAAACAAAATTTTGGTTGTAAAAGCACGCTAAAGAGACACCAGATATGATTGGCAACTGTCAAAGCACGCTGGCACAGATCTGCAGAGCACACGCTGAAGTAGGCCTGAAACACAGACGCTTGCAGACAACTAACTGCTCTTCTATTACAGTGAAAAAAAATTATTTCTTTTAAATCGAAAGCTTAACCAATTGTTAAAACAGATATGAGTGGTGGCACTGGACTAATAGGCACAGTATCCAATGTGAACCTCACACAGAAGCTGGCAGGCAGGCAACTGCTCTTCTATTACAGTGAAAAAATATTATTTATTTTAAATCTAAAGCTTAACCAATTGTTAAAACAGATATGAGTGGTGGCACTGACTGTGCAAATGGGCAAGGCATCCAACCTCACACAGAAGCTGGCAGGCAGGCAACTGCTCTTCTATTACAGTGAAAAAAAAATTATTTCTTTTAAATCGAAAGCTTAACCAATTGTTAAAACAGATATGAGTGGTGGCACTGACTGTGCAAATGGGCAAGGCATCCAACCTCACACAGAAGCTGGCAGGCAGGCAACTGCTCTTCTATTACAGTGAAAAAAAAATTATTTATTTTAAATCTAAAGCTTAACCAATTGTTAAAACAGATATGAGTGGTGGCACTGACTGTGCAAATGGGCAAGGCATCCAACCTCACACAGAAGCTGGCAGGCAGGCAACTGCTCTTCTATTACAGTGAAAAAAAATTATTTCTTTTAAATCGAAAGCTTAACCAATTGTTAAAACAGATATGAGTGGTGGCACTGACTGTGCAAATGGGCAAGGCATCCAACCTCACACAGAAGCTGGCAGGCAGGCAACTGCTCTTCTATTACAGTGAAAAAAAAATTATTTATTTTAAATCTAAAGCTTAACCAATTGTTAAAACAGATATGAGTGGTGGCACTGACTGTGCAAATGGGCAAGGCATCCAACCTCACACAGAAGCTGGCAGGCAGGCAACTGCTCTTCTATTACAGTGAAAAATTTTTATTTCTTTTAAATTGAAAGCTTAACCAATTGTTAAAACAGATATGAGTGGTGGCACTGACTGTGCAAATGGGCAAGGCATCCAACCTCACACAGAAGCTGGCAGGCAGGCAACTGCTCTTCTATTACAGTGAATTTTTTTTATTTATTTTAAATCTAAAGCTTAACCAATTGTTAAAACAGATATGAGTGGTGGCACTGACTGTGCAAATGGGCAAGGCATCTAACCTCACACAGAAGCTGGCAGGCAGGCAACTGCTCTTCTATTACAGTGAAAACAAATTATTTATTTTAAATCGAAAGCTTAACCAATTGTTAAAACAGATATGAGTGGTGGCACTGACTGTGCAAATGGGCAAGGCATCCAACCTCACACAGAAGCTGGCAGGCAGGCAACTGCTCTTCTATTACAGTGAAAAAAAATTATTTATTTTAAATCGAAAGCTTAACCGATTGTTAAAACAGATATGAGTGGTGGCACTGACTGTGAAAATGGGCAAGGCATCCAACCTCACACAGAAGCTGGCAGGCAGGCAACTGCTCTTCTATTACAGTGAAAAAAAATTATTTATTTTAAATCTAAAGCTTAACCAATTGTTAAAACAGATATGAGTGGTGGCACTGGGCTAATAGGCACAGTATCCAATGTGAACCTCACACAGAAGCTGGCAGGCAGGCAACTGCTCTTCTATTACAGTGGAAACAAAATTTTGGTTGTAAAAGCACGCTAAAGAGACACCAGATATGATTGGCAACTGTCAAAGCACGCTGGCACAGGTCTGCAGAGCACACGCTGAAGTAGGCCTGAAACACAGACGCTTGCAGACAACTAACTGCTCTTCTATTACAGTGAAAAAAAATTATTTATTTTAAATCTAAAGCTTAACCAATTGTTAAAACAGATATGAGTGGTGGCACTGACTGTGCAAATGGGCAAGGCATCCAACCTCACACAGAAGCTGGCAGGCAGGCAACTGCTCTTCTATTACAGTGAAAAAAAATTATTTATTTTAAATCGAAAGCTTAACCAATTGTTAAAACAGATATGAGTGGTGGCACTGACTGTGCAAATGGGCAAGGCATCCAACCTCACACAGAAGCTGGCAGGCAGGCAACTGCTCTTCTATTACAGTGAAAAAAAATTATTTATTTTAAATCTAAAGCTTAACCGATTGTTAAAACAGATATGAGTGGTGGCACTGATTGTGCAAATGGGCAAGGCATCCAACCTCACACAGAAGCTGGCAGGCAGGCAACTGCTCTTCTATTACAGTGAAAAAAAATTATTTATTTTAAATGTAAAGCTTAACCGATTGTTAAAGCAGATATGAATGGTGGCACTGGGCAAGTGGGCACAGTATATGCTGTGAGCCTGACACACAGGCTGGCAGGCAGGCACCTGCAATTACATTACACAGGAAAAAAAAAAAAAAGCAGCCTGATGTTCTAGCCCTAAAAAGGGCTTTTTGGGGTGCTGTCCTTACAGCAGAGATCAGATGAGTCCTTCAGGATTGTAGTGGACACTGAATACCCTAGCCTAGCTATCAATTTCCCTATGTAATCAGCAGCAGCTAAACTTTCCCTCCTCTCACTAAGCATGCATCTTCCGAATGAATCGAAAATGGATGCTGGGAGGGAGGTTGGAGGGTGTGGAAGGGAGGGAGTGCTGCTGATTGGCTGTAATGTGTCTGCTGACCGAGAGGCACAGGGTCAAAGTTTGCCCAATGATGATGAATAGGGGGCGGATCGAACTGCGCATGTGTCCGCAACGTGAACTAGCTAATTTCGCCGGGAACTGTCCGCCGGCGGACAGTTCGGTACATCACTAATTGCTTACAATCTGCATGCAAATGGCTATCAGCTTCTGCATAAGCACACTAATTTTGGTGAGCTGACCAAAGCTTGGCCAGTTTTATGCAGATCATCCTGACTGTAAACCAGTTAGGGGAAGGATTAGGAATTTCATTTACAATAGGGAATAAATGTCAGGAGAGCCTCTGGAGGATGCATATGGAACAGTATCACTTACATGTGTAAAGATAAAATCTTTATTTTTCAATTTTATTCAGTAATAATACCAATTTTATATATATATATATATTATTTTTTATTTATTTTTTTATTCTTTATTTAGGTTGTGCTTAAGGTAACAGACATATTTGCACAGCCACAACAGCTGGTGCTAGCAGAACAATAAACATTTGTTAACAGTGGTATGGCTTCTAATACATTGCACATTTTGTGGGGGGTTTTAGTGACAGAGGATTAAACCAGTAGCTGGAAGTACTTGCCCAGATTAGCTATAGCAAATTGTCATCCATAGTATATACCTAGTTAAGCTGGTGATAGGTAAGACATGGGGTAAGCTCTTGTTTGGATGTGGCATAGACTATGCATTGGTACAATTATTGTGTGTGGTACATCCCGGGCAGTACTTTTGTATATATAAATTTTGTGTGGCTACTTCCTCAAAGAGGAGGCACGTCGTGCTATTAAGTATTACACCTGGTGTTATGGGTCGCAGGGGCCCTGGTAGAATTGGGTCAGGCCAGGGGGAGAAAGTATTATGGTCGATGGACCATCCGTTCAGTGGAGTACATAAGGCAATTTTTTCTATATATTTTGATGTGCAAGAAGCTAGAGTGGCACTTACTGTAATTGATATGATTTTTTGATTCCATCTGGCTTAGAATGGGTCCATGTTTTATGCTTTCAGCTATTGTCATATTAATAACAGATGCAAGAAAATGTTATGTTTTGTAATTAGAACACAATCTATGTAGTATGCAACATTTGTGGTTAGCGATGTCGCGAACATAACATTTTCGGTTCGCGAACAGCGAACGCGAACTTCCGCAAATGTTCACGAACTGGCGAACCGGGCGAACCGCCATAGACTTCAATGGGCAGGTGAATTTTAAAACCCACAGGGACTCTTTCTGGCCACAATAGTAATGGAAAAGTTGTTTCAAGGAGACTAATACCTGGACTGTGGCATGCCAGAGGGGGATCCATGGCAAAACTCCCATCGAAAATTACATAGTTGATGCAGAGACTGGTTTTAATCCATAAAGGGCATAAATCACCTAACATTCCTAAACTATTTGGAATAACCTGCTTTAAAACATCAGGTATGATGTTGTATCGATCAGGTAGTGTAAGGGTTACGCCCGCTTCACAGTGACAGACCAAACTCCCCGTTTAACGCACAGCAAACAACCGCAAACAGTCCATTTGCACAACCGCAAACTCCCCATTTGCACAAGGTTGGATACCAAGCTAGCCATGTCCCGTTCCTTGTCCTCACTGATGTCATTGACAACACCAAGGGTCCCCGAAAGGTGACAACAAGCCCCCTGGGACGCCTGCTGTGTTTGGTCTTCCACCTCCTCAAAGCCACCTTCCTCCTCTGACTCCTCTTCTTCAGACTCCTCTCTCTGCATTGCCTCTCTCTGCATTATTATAAGGTGTGTTAAGTAGCACTATTCCTATCAGTTTAATCCCTGTTACGTCCCCTATCAGGGGACGTGTATATAAGGCATCGATTTTAGGAAGCGGGAGATGGAAAAAGATGCTTGGTCGGTCCTCCTACTTTAAATTTGGGGCACTGCGCGTGCAATCTAATGTGCCACCAGATAGGAGTGGTGTGTTAAGTAGTACTATTCCTATCAGTTTAATCCCTGTTACGTCCCCTATCAGGGGACGTGTATATAAGGCATCGATTTTAGGAAGCGGGAGATGGAAAAACATGCTTGGTCGGTCCTCCTACTTCAAATTTGGGGCACTCCGCGTGCAATCTAATGTGCCACCAGATAGGAGTGGTGTGTTAAGTAGTACTATTCCTATCAGTTTAATCCCTGTTACGTCCCCTATCAGGGGACGTGTATATAAGGCATCGATTTTAGGAAGCGGGAGATGGAAAAACATGCTTGGTCGGTCCTCCTACTTCAAATTTGGGGCACTGCGCGTGCAATCTAATGTGCCACCAGATAGGAGTGGTGTGTTAAGTAGTACTATTCTTATCAGGTTAATCCCTGTTACGTCCCCTATCAGGGGACGTGTATATAAGGCATCGATTGTAGGAAGCAGGAGATGGAAAAAGATGCTTGGTCGGTCCTCCTACTTCAAATTTGGGGCACTGCGCGTGCAATCTAATGTGCCACCAGATAGGAGTGGTGTGTTAAGTAGTACTATTCTTATCAGTTTAATCCCTGTTACGTCCCCTATCAGGGGACGTGTATATAAGGCATCGATTGTAGGAAGCAGGAGATGGAAAAAGATGCTTGGTCGGTCCTCCTACTTCAAATTTGGGGCACTGCGCGTGCAATCTAATGTGCCACCAGATAGGAGTGGTGTGTTAAGTAGTACTATTCTTATCAGTTTAATCCCTGTTACGTCCTTTATCAGGGGACGTGTATATAAGGCATCGATTTTAGGAAGCGGGAGATGGAAAAACATGCTTGGTCGGTCCTCCTACTTCAAATTTGGGGCACTGCACGTGCAATCTAATATGCCACCAGACAGGAGTGGTGTGTTAAGTAGTCCCCCTCATCAGGCCTTTTTTAGTCGAATCTATCGCCCACTGTCAGTCCCTTTGGGATCCATCCCTCATTCATCTTAATAAAGGTGAGGTAATCTAGACTTTTTTGACCTAGGCAACTTCTCTTCTCAGTGACAATACCTCCTGCTGCACTGAAGGTCCTTTCTGACAGGACACTTGAAGTGGGGCAGGCCAGAAGTTCTATCGCAAATTGGGATAGCTCAGGCCACAGGTCAAGCCTGCACACCCAGTAGTCAAGGGGTTCATCGCTCCTCAGAGTGTCGATATTTGCAGTTCAGGCGAGGTAGTCTGCTACCTGTCGGTCGAGTCGTTCTCTGAGGGTGGACCCCGAAGGGCTGTGGCGATGCGTAGGACTTAAAAAGCTCCGCATGTCCTCCATCAACAACATGTCTGTAAAGCGTCCTGTCCTTGCCGGCGTGGTCGTGGGAGGAGGATTATTTTCACCTCTTCCCCTGTTAGATTCTCGTTGTGCTGTGACATCACCCTTATACGCTGTGTAAAGCATACTTTTTAATTGATTTTGGAACTGCTGCATCCTTTCCGACTTGCCGTAATTCGGTAACATTTCAGGCACTTTCTGCTTATACCGGGGGTCTAGTAGCATGGACACCCAGTACAGGTCGTTCTCCTTCAGCCTTTTTATACGAGGGTCCCTCAACAGGCACGACAGCATGAAAGATCCCATTTGCACAAGGTTGGATGCCGAGCTACTTATGTCCTGTTCCTCGTCCTCAGTGATCTCTCTGAAGGTATGTTCTTCCCCCCAGCCACGTACAGCACCACGGGTACCAAATAGGTGACAATGAGCACCCTGGGATGCCTGTTGTGGTTGGTCTTCCTCCTCTTCCTCAAAGCCACATTCCTCCTCTGACTCCTCTTCCTCACAATCCTCTTCCAGCGTTGCCGCAGGTCCAGCAAGCGATGCTGATAAGGCTGTTTCTGGTGGTGATGATGACCACAACTCTTCCTCTTCACGCTCATCTACGGCCTGATCCAGCACTCTTCGCAGGGCATGCTCCAGGAAGAAAACAAATGGTATGATGTGGCTGATGGTGCCTTCGGTGTGACTGACTAGGTTTGTCACCTCCTCAAAAGGACGCATGAGCCTACAGGCATTGCGCATGAACGTCCAGTAACGTGGCAAAAAAATTCCCAGCTCCGCAGAGGCTGTCCTAGCACCCCGGTCATACAAATACTCGTTAACGGCTTTTTCTTGTTGTAGCAGGCGGTCGAACATTAGGAGTGTTGAATTCCAAAGTGTCGGGCTGTCGCAAATCAAGCGCCTCACTGGCATGTTGTTTCGCCGATGGATATCAGAAAAGTGCGCCATGGCCGTGTAGGAACGCCTGAAATGGCCACACACCTTCCTGGCCTGCTTAAGGATGTCCTGTAAGACTGGGTACTTATGCACAAAGCGTTGTACGATCAGATTACACACATGTGCCATGCACGGCACATGTGTCAACTTGCCCAAATGCAATGCCGCCAACAAATTTCTTCCGTTATCACAAACCACTTTGCCGATCTTTAGTTGGTGCGGAGTCAGCCACTGATCCTCCTGTGCGTTCAGGGCGGACAGGAGTGCTGGTCTGGTGTGACTCTCTGCTTTCAGGCAAGTCAACCCCAAGACGGCGTGACACTGCCGTATTCGGCATGTGGAACAGTACCTGGGGAGCTGGGGGGGTGCCGTTGATGTGGAGCAAGACGCAGCAGCAGAAGAGGACTCAGCTGAAGAGGTTATGGAAGAGGATGGAGTAGGAGGAGTAGAGGAGGTGGCAGCAGGCCTGCCTGCAAGTCGCGGCGGTGTCACCAACTCCTCTGCAGAGCCACGCATTCCATGCTTGGCAGCCGTCAGCAGGTTTACCCAATGCGCAGTGTAGGTTATACCTGCCCTGACCATGCTTTGCAGACCAGGTATCAGTGGTCAGATGGACCCTTGCCCCAACACTGTGTGCCAGACATGCCATTACTTCCTTTTGCACAATCAAGTACAGGTTGGGGATTGCCTTTTGTGCAAAGAAATTTCGGCCGGGTACCTTCCACTGCGGTGTCCCAATAGCTAAAAAATTTTTGAATGCCTCAGACTCCACCAGCTTGTATGGTAAAAGCTGGCGGGCCAAGAGTTCAGTCAAGCCAGCTGTCAGACGCCGGGCAAGGGGGTGACTTTGTCATTGGCTTCTTACGCTCAAACATGTCCTTGACAGACACCTGAATGTGGGCAGATGAGCAGGAACTGCTCAAGGCGAGAGACTGAGGGGCGGATGGTTGAGAGGGGGCAAGGAGGACAGCAGTGGTTAACGTGGCTGAAGATGCTGGACCAGGAGGAGGATGGCGGTTTTGAGTTTGTGTGCTGCTTGTACTCATGTGTTGATCCCATAGGCATTTGTGATGTGCGATCATGTGCCTTCGCAAAGCAGTTGTACCTAGGTGGGTGTTGGACTTCCCACGACTCAGTTTCTTTTGGCACAGGTTGCAAATGGCATCGCTGTTGTCAGAGGCAGACACACAAAAAAAATGCCACACTGCTGAGCTCTGCAATGACGACATTCTGGTGGTGGCAACAGCATGCGTTGATGGGCGTGCTGTCTGGCTGACCCCGGGTGCCGATGCATGCTGTCTGACTGCCACTAGCTCCTTGCAATGACCTCCCCCTGCTTCCAACTCGTCTCCTCCTCCTCTCTGTCTGCCAATCTGAACTTTCCCCCTGTTCTTCTTCTCTTCTATGGGGCACCCACGTGACATCCACGGATGCATCGTCATCATCAACCACTTCACTTGTATCTGACAACTCAGCAAAGGAAGCAGCAGTGGGTACAACATCATCATCATCACACCGTACGTGTGTAATGCAGCCTGACTGAGACATATCCCTGTTATCAGGGCTCAAGTCCTGGGGAAAAAAGTGTGGGAACTCCCACCCCCCCCCCCCCCCCCCAAAAAAAAACAAAACACTCGTATGCATATATAAACGCGTGCACACACATACACTCACAGACACACACATGCACTCAGACACTCACAGACACACATACTCACCACCTTGACAGTGGTGTATTTTAATTTTGTGCTGCCCTAGCCATGACTATACCTGAGCACCCCCTAATCTAAATTTACCACCCCTTCCTGTCAAGGGCGCACCGCTTCCTGATTAAGAACCCACCCCATCCTCTTTAGACTCCACCTTTTCCTGCTCCTTTTAAAGAAATACTATAGTGCCAGGAAAACAAAGCTGTTTTCCTGGCACTATAATTCCTTATAGTTCCCCCCCTCCCTCATGTCCTCCCCTCCCCCACTCGACACTGATGGGGTTAAAATCCTATGGGTATTTAGCAGATGCTGGATGTCCTCATGCACAGGGTGAGGAAGTCCAGCATCAGTTAGGCGACTTTTGGTCACCTAACCACCCGAAAGTCCCTCAAGGTAATTATTGCAGTTTCTGAGAAACCGCAATAATTACACTTGCAGGTTTAAGGGGACTGGGACACTGCACCCAGACCACTTCAATGAGCTGAAGTTGTCTGGGTGCCTATAGTGTCCCTCTAAGCACACTCTCTGACAGACACCCACACTGGCAGATACACACTGACAGTAACACACACACTCAGTGACAAACACACAGACGTCACTGATTTGACACACACACATTCACTGACACACACTCATTCATTGACAGAGAGACACACACAAACACACTGACAGACACACACTAATAGTCACACACACACTAAATGACAAACAGACTCTCACTGATTTGACAGACACTTACAAACATACACTAACAGAAGGACATACACGCAAACATGTGCATACACTAACAGAAGCACATACACTCATACGCACACACACGTGCATACACTAACCGAAGCACATACACGCAAACATGCATACACTACAGAAGCACATACACTCATACACACACACGTACATACGCTAACAGACGTAAATACACTCATACACACACACACACACACTGACACAAACACACACATACACTAACAGACATAAACTAACATACACACACATACATAGACTAACAGACATACACACACACATACATACACTAACAGACACACACACACACACACACACATACACTAACAGACATAAACTAACAGACATACACACACATAAATAGACTAACAGACATACACACACACATACATACACATACACTAACAGACATACACACACATACACTAGCAGACATACACACACACATACATACACATACACTAACAGACATACACACACACACATACACTAGCAGACATACATAAACACACACATACATACACATACACATACACTAACAGACACACACAATACACTAACAGACATTACACTAACAGACATACACACACATACATAGACTAACAGACATACACTAACAGACATATAAACATACACTAACAGACATACATATACAAATTATTAAAATTAACATTGCCCACCCACCAAGCCTCCCTACCTTTTAGGAAAGCTGGCATGGATGGGTCCCTGGGGTCCAGTGGGGCTGCAGCGAGGCGGGCTGCTCTCTCCCTGTCACACGCGGCGAGGGAGCTATGTCCTCTCTGCTCCCTCTCGCTCCCTCTCTGCTCTATGTCCTCTCTGCTCCCTCTCTCCGGCTCCCTGCATCAGAAAATGGCGCGCGGAGAGAGGGAGCAGAGAGGACATAGCTCCCTCGCCACGTGTGACAGGGAGAGAGCAGCCCGCCGGGGGGGCAATCAGGTGCCCCCCCCATGACAGGGGGAACACAGGACATTTGGGGGCTGCATTTTTTGCCGCCCCCTGAGTGCCTGCAGGGGGAACGGCGTTCCTCCTGTGAAAAAAGTGCAAGAACGCCATTCCCACGCGTTCCTGCAGGACTCGAGCCCTGCCTGTTAGCTACATCCTCTGGCAATAATGGTTGCGCATCACTCATTTCTTCCAACTGATGTGTAAATAACTCCTCTGACATACCAAGTGAAGCGGCTGTGGTGCTAGTGTTGGTGGTGGCGGCAGGCAGGCGAGTGGTAACTTGAGGGGTGCCCGAAGCTAAGCTGGAGGAGGATGGTGCGTCAAGGTTCTGAGCGGAAGCTGTAGAAGATTGGGTGTCCCGTGTTAGCCAGTCAACTATGTCCTCAGAACTTTTCAAGTTCAGGGTACGTGGCCTCTGAACACTGGGCATTATTCTAGGGCCAAAGGGAATCACAGAACCATGATGGCCCCTGCGGGGTGGCCTGCCTCTGTCTGTCATTTTTTTTTTGATTAGTGGTACTATGCGTGCAAGCTACTGTTACAACAGATATGAGTGGCACTGGTGTGACACTGTGCCCCGGCAGGCCCTGAAACGCACACTTGTGAAGGAAACTGTCTGCTATTAAATTACAGTCCAAAATGTTTCGGTTTTTTTAAATGCAAGCTATTGGGACACCAGATATGAGCGAGTGGTGGCACTGGGCATGCCCTGAAACGCACACTCGTGAAGGAAACTGACTGCTATTATATTACAGTCAAAAAAGTTTAGTTTTTTTAAATGCAAGCTATTGGGACACCAGTGAGTGAGTGGTGGCACTGGGCAGGCCCTGAAACGCACACTAGTGAAGGAAACTGACTGCTATTATATTACAGTCACAAAAGTTTCGTTTTTGTTAAATGCAAGCTATTGGGACACCAGTGAGTGAGTGATGGCACTGGGCAAGTGGGCACAGTATACGTTGTGAGCCTGACACACACGCTGGCAGACAACTAACTGCTATTCAATCTATTACAGTCAAAATTGTATTTTGTTTTAAAAACGTACACTACTGTTACACCAGATATGAGTTGCACTGGTGTGACACTGTGCCCTGGCAGGCCCTGAAACGCACACTAGTGAAGGAAACTGACTGCTATTATATTACAGTCCAAAAAGTTTTTTTTTAATAAAATATGTAAAATATATAAAAATATACGCTGCAAGGGGGCGTGGCCGACCGCCGAGCGAACAAGACGCGAGTGTGTGGATAAAGTAAGCAACTTACCCGGCAAAAAGCTCCCATACACGGCCACACATACGCCTCCCACCCAGAGACACCAATCCCAGGATGACAGGGACAGTCTTACCTCACCTCCAGCAGAGTCTGAACCCCCATGTCCTGACTCAGAATCAGAAGCAGAATCGTCCCCTGTAACGAAAAAGGACATAAGAGACCTCTTAACAGAAATGAGAGAGGTGTGGAGAGCTGACATACTAAGCACACAGAAGGAAGTGGGGGACCTCCAACAAAGGCTCACAGAACTGGAAACCAGGGAAAGTGCAAGGGAACACCAGATATAGCATTCCCAAGACTCAATGCAGAATATCTCCTCGCAAGTCCAGAAACTTACACGGACTATCACCACTATGGAAGCTCGACATAGAAGGCGGAACATTCGCCTCCGAGGAATACCTGAAAGCGTAGAGGAGGGGGCATTAGTACCCTACATCCATCGTCTACTATCTACAATGGGCCTTAAAGGAGGTACTGACTCCAACACAATACTCTCAGCGTTTAGAATCCGCAAAGCGGCAACAGCCCCGGGAGACGCACCCAGAGACATTATAGCGGTCACAAAGGACATAGCGACTCGCTCTGCTATCATGTCCCGCTCCAGAGACCTGGGCACTGTGCAAATAGAGGGTAGTATATGGGGATATCCCATTCGCAGCACTTGCAGAACTGAGACAACTGGCACCAGCTGCCAAACAACTGCGGGGAGCAGGAGTCAGATAGAGATGGGGAGCTGATGGATCCCTGGCGGTACCACGGGGAAACCAGATGCTTACCCTGACCTCCATGGATGACCAAACGGAGTTCCTCCGCCAGTTGCACCTCCCAGAGACCGACAGAAGGGAATCCAGGGAAGAAGACACGGTGTTGCAGGGTATGCCCAAAAGCAGTCTTGGTCAGAAGAAGAGCATGTATATATCGACAATGTCCAAGAGACACTCATAAGCTACAATACATAGCTGCAGCACGCATACCTTCAGATACCGCACAGTTGACCAGCTGCGGCGCAAGGGCCACTACCTAAACTTCACCTATGCCAAACTGCAGCTCCTGCAGACGATTGCTATTATTGTACCCAGTTGTTGAACGCTGACACAACCATGTCGACACTTTTATATCACAGCAAAAGTAATCAGAGGAACTGTCATACTTTTCTTATTACTTTAATCCTGTTATTACTTTAATATTACGGCAAAGTTATTGCTATTATTACACCCAGATGTTGAACGTTGATGCAACCATATTGACACTTTCATATTACGGCAGAGTGTATTCTGAGGAATTGTCATAATTTTTGTTATTACTTTAATCTTGTTATTACTTTGATATTACGGCAAAATTATATTTTGAGTATCCAAACTCTAATAAAAAATATAAATTGAAAAAAAATATATACGCTGCGAGCCTGACACACACACTGGCAGACAACTAACTGCTATTCAATCTATTACAGTCAAAAATTTATTTTTTTTAAAAACTGTACACTACTGTTACACCAGATATGAGTTGCACTGGTGTGACACTGTGCCCTGGCAGGCCCTGAAACGCACACTCGTGAAGGAAACTGACTGCTATTATATTACAGTCCAAAAAGTTTTTTTTATTAAAATATATAAAATATATAAAAATATACGCTGCGAGCCTGACACACACACTGGCAGACAACTAACTGCTATTCAATCTATTACAGTCAAAAATTTTTTTTTTTTTTAAACTGTACACTACTGTTACACCAGATATGAGTTGCACTGGTGTGACACTGTGCCCTGGCAGGCCCTGAAACGCACACTCGTGAAGGAAACTGACTGCTATTATATTACAGTCCAAAAAGTTTTTTTTATTAAAATATATAAAATATATAAAAATATACGCTGCGAGCCTGACACACACACTGGCAGACAACTAACTGCTATTCAATCTATTACAGTCAAAAAATTTTTTTTTTTTAAAACTGTACACTACTGTTACACCAGATATGAGTTGCACTGGTGTGACACTGTGCCCTGGCAGGCCCTGAAACGCACACTCGTGAAGGAAACTGACTGCTATTATATTACAGTCCAACAAAAAGTTTAGTTTTTTTAAAATGCAAGCTATTGTGACACCAGTGAGTAATTGGTGGCACTGGGCAGGCCCTGAAACGTACACTAGTGAAGGAAACTGATTGCTATTATATTACAGTCAAAAAAGTTTTGTTTTTGTTAAATGAAAACTATTGGGACAGCAGTGAGTGAGTGGTGGCATTGGGCAAGTGGGCATAGTATACGCTGTGAGCCTGACACACACGCTGGCAGACAACTAACTGCTATTCAATCTATTACAGTCAAAATTGCATTTTTTTTTTAAATGTACACTACTGTTACACCAGACATGAGTTGCACTGGTGTGACACTGTGCCCTAGCACGCCCTGAAACGCACACTAGTGAAGGAAACTGACTGCTATTATATTACAGTCCAAAAAGGTTTTTTTTGTTAAATGCAAGCTATTGTGACACCAGATATGAGTGGTGGGACTGGGCAAGTGGGCACAGTATACCCTGCAAGCCTGACACACACGCTGGCAGACAACTAACTGCTATTCAATCTATTACAGTCAAAATTTTATTTTATTTTTAAAAAATGTACACTACTGTTACACCAGATATGAGTTGCACTGGTGTGACACTGTGCCCTGGCAGGCCCTGAAACGCACACTCGTGAATGAAACTGACTGCTATTATATTACAGTCCAAAAAGTTTTTGTTTGTTTTTTTAAATGCAAGCTATTGTGACACCAGTGAGTGAGTGGTGGCACTGGGCAGGCCTTGAAACGCACACTAGTGAAGGAAACTGACTGCTATTATATTACAGTCAAAAAAGTTTAGTTTTTTTTAAATGCATGCTATTGGGACACCAGTGAGTGAGTGGTGGCACTGAGCAGGCCCTGAAACGCACACTAGTGAAGGAAACTGACTGCTATTATATTACAGTCAAAAAAGTTTTGTTTTTGTTAAATGCAAGCTATTGGGACACCAGTGAGTGAGTGGTGGCACTGGGCAAGTGGGCACAGTATACGCAGTGAGCCTGACACACACTTGGCAGACAACTAACTGCTATTCAATCTATTACAGTCAAAATTCTTTTTTTTTTTTTTTTTTTAAATGTACACTACTGTTACACCAGATATGAGTTGCACTGGTGTGACACTGTGCCCTGGCAGGCCCTGAAACGCACACTAGTGAAGGAAACTGACTGATTTTATATTACAGTCCAAAAAGTTTTTTTTTGTTAAATGCAAGCTATTGTGACACCAGATATGAGTGGTGGCACTGGGCAAGTGGGCACAGTATACGCTGCGAGCCTGACACACACGCTGGCAGACAACTAACTGCTATTCAATCTATTACAGTCAAAATTCTATTTTTTATTTTTTTTAAATGTACACTACTGTTACACCAGATATGAGTTGCACTGGCGTGACACTGTGCCCTGGCAGGCCCTGAAACGCACACTAGTGAAGGAAACTGACTGCTATTATATTACAGTCAAAAAAGTTTAGTTTTTTTTAAATGCAAGCTATTGGGACACCAGTGAGTGAGTGGTGGCACTGGGCAGGCCCTGAAACACACACTAGTGAAGAAAACTGACTGCTATTATATTACAGTCAAAAAAGTTTAGTTTTTTTTAAATGCAAGCTATTGGGACACCAGTGAGTGAGTGGTGGCACTGGGTAAGTGGGCACAGTATACGCTGTGAGCCTGACACACACGCTGGCAAACAACTAACTGCTATTCAATCTATTACAGTCAAAATTTTATTTATTTTTTAAAAAATGTACACTACTGTTACACCAGATATGAGTTGCACTGGTGTTACACTGTGCCCTGGCAGGCCCTGAAGCGCACACTAGTGAAGGAAACTGACTGCTATTATATTACAGTCCAAAAAGTTTTTGTTTGTTTTTTTAAATGCAAGCTATTGTGACACCAGTGAGTGAGTGGTGGCACTGGGCAGGCCTTGAAACGCACACTAGTGAAGGAAACTGACTGCTATTATATTACAGTCAAAAAAGTTTAGTTTTTTTTAAATGCATGCTATTGGGACACCAGTGAGTGAGTGGTGGCACTGAGCAGGCCCTGAAACGCACACTAGTGAAGGAAACTGACTGCTATTATATTACAGTCAAAAAAGTTTTGTTTTTGTTAAATGCAAGCTATTGGGACACCAGTGAGTGAGTGGTGGCACTGGGCAAGTGGGCACAGTATACGCAGTGAGCCTGACACACACTTGGCAGACAACTAACTGCTATTCAATCTATTACAGTCAAAATTCTGTTTTTTTTTTTTTTTAAATGTACACTACTGTTACACCAGATATGAGTTGCACTGGTGTGACACTGTGCCCTGGCAGGCCCTGAAACGCACACTAGTGAAGGAAACTGACTGATTTTATATTACAGTCCAAAAAGTTTTTTTTTGTTAAATGCAAGCTATTGTGACACCAGATATGAGTGGTGGCACTGGGCAAGTGGGCACAGTATACGCTGCGAGCCTGACACACACGCTGGCAGACAACTAACTGCTATTCAATCTATTACAGTCAAAATTCTATTTTTTTTTTTTTAAATGTACACTACTGTTACACCAGATATGAGTTGCACTGGCGTGACACTGTGCCCTGGCAGGCCCTGAAACGCACACTAGTGAAGGAAACTGACTGCTATTATATTACAGTCAAAAAAGTTTAGTTTTTTTTAAATGCAAGCTATTGGGACACCAGTGAGTGAGTGGTGGCACTGGGCAGGCCCTGAAACACACACTAGTGAAGAAAACTGACTGCTATTATATTACAGTCAAAAAAGTTTAGTTTTTTTTAAATGCAAGCTATTGGGACACCAGTGAGTGAGTGGTGGCACTGGGTAAGTGGGCACAGTATACGCTGTGAGCCTGACACACACGCTGGCAAACAACTAACTGCTATTCAATCTATTACAGTCAAAATTTTATTTATTTTTTAAAAAATGTACACTACTGTTACACCAGATATGAGTTGCACTGGTGTTACACTGTGCCCTGGCAGGCCCTGAAGCGCACACTAGTGAAGGAAACTGACTGCTATTATATTACAGTCCAAAAAGTTTTTTTTTGTTAAATGCAAGCTATTGTGACACCACATATGAGTGGTGGCACTGGGCAGGTGGGCACAGTATACGCTGCGAGCCTGACACACACACTGGCAGACAACTAACTGCTATTCAATCTATTACAGTGAAAAATAGACTGACTGCTATTATATTACAGTCCAAAAAGTTGTTGTTCTTTTTTTTTTTTTTTAAATGCAAGCTATTGTGACACCAGTGAGTGAGTGGTGGCACTGGGCAGGCCCTGAAACGCACACTAGTGAAAGAAACTGACTGCTATTATATTACAGTCAAAAAAGTTTCGTTTTTTTTAAATGCAAGCTATTGGGACACCAGTGAGTGAGTGGTGGCACTGGGCAGGCCCTGAAACGCACACTAGTGAAGGAAACTGACTGCTATTATACTACATTAAAAAAAGTTTTTTTTTGTTTAAATGCACGCTATTGGGACACCAGTGAGTGAGTGGTGGCACTGGGCAAGTGGGCACAGTATATGCTGTGAGCCTGACACACACGCTGGCTGGCAGGCAGGCAACTGCAATTACATTACACAGAAAAAAAAAGCAGTCTGATGTTCTAGCCCTAAAAAGGGCTTTTTGGGGTGCTGTCCTTACAGCAGAGATCAGATGAGTCCTTCAGGACTGTAGTGGACACTGAATACACTAGCCTAGCTATCAATTTCCCTATCAAATCAGCAGCAGCTACACTGTCCCTACTCTCACTAAGAATGCAGCTTCACAATGAATGTAAAATGGATGCTGTCCAGGAGGTTGGAGGGTCTGGGAGGGAGGGTCTGCTACTGAATGGCAGGAATGTGTCTGCTGACTGTGAGGTACAGGCCAGGGTCAAAGTTTACTCAATGATGACGAATAGGGGGCGGACCGAATAGCGCATGTGTTCGTCGTCCGTGGAGAACGCTAACAAGTGATGTTCAACAGGAACTATTCGCTTGGCGAACAGTTCGGGACATCACTATTTGTGGTATACAAGATTTGTCAGCTAGCATCTTCTATATGATATGGTTTCTTCTTAAAAAAAACATAAAAATATCATAGATGTGACAAACCTGGTACCCATATTACTTCCCAAACACTAATTACTTGGCAGTGTGAATCTTACACCTTCCAAAATTAATCCAGTTAGAAAAACGTTTCACTACAAAAAAATCTACACATTACAGCCTAAATCATTGTCAATAACGCCATAGCCATATAATTAGTGCAGATTGCATATAATAAAATAGATTTTTATTTCCAATCAATTTAATTTAGTATCTTAAAGGACCACTATAGTGCCAGGAAAACAAACTTGTTTTCCTGGCACTATAGTCTTAATAGGTCCCCCCCCCCACCCTCATGGCCCCCCTCCCGCCGTGCTCTAGGGGGAGGAAGGGGTTAAATTCTTACCTTTCTCAAGCACCGGGTTCCCTCGGCGCTGGGGACTCTCCTCCCTCTTCCGACGAATGCGCATGCACGGAAAAAGCCGAGCGCGCATTCAATCAGTCCATAGAAAAGCATTTCTCAATGCTTTTTTATGGACGCAAGCGTCTTCTCACTGTGAAAATAGTAAGTAAGAAGCGTGGAAGCGCCTCTAGCGGCTGTCAATGAGACAACCACTAGAGGCTGGATTAACCCTATTGTAAACATAGCAGTTCACTGAAACTGCAATGTTTACAGCTGCAGGGTTAACCCTAGATGGACCTGGCACCCAGACCACTTTATTGAGCTGAAGTGGTCTAGGTGCCTATAGTGGTCCTTTAAGAATACTATATAGTGGTCCTTTAAGAATACTATTAGTATCATTTAACTATAAACATAGAAACATAGAATGTGACGGCAAATAAGAACCATTCGGCCCATCTAGTTTGCTCAATTTTCTAAATACTTTCATTAGTCCCTGATGTCTAACCAGTGTTCTGTACAATGGCATGAGCACTTCCCTCTTTCTACTGCTCATACCTCACCCTATTCTGCTAGCATGTCCTGTTGCTCTATTACACTATCTGCTTACTTTTATGTAATCTGAAATTATAACCCCTTTCCACAGATGTTGATGTTAGGACTCTTTCAAATATTCTATACTCTGCCCTTGGGTTTTTAAGTCCAAGATGCACTTATCCACATTAAATGTCAGTTGCCACAGCTCTGACCATTTTTCTAGTTTACCTAAATCATTTGCCATTTGGCTTATCCCTCTTGGAACATCAACCCTCTTACATATCTTAGTATCATCAGCAAAAATACATAGCTTACCATCAAGACCTTCTGCAATATCACTAATAGAAATATTAAAGAGAATGGGTCCAAGTACAGATCCCTGAGGTACTCTGCTGGTAACAAGACCTTGCTTCGAATATACTCCATTGACTACAACCCTCTGTTGCCTGTCACCCAGCCACTGCCTAACCCATTTAACAATATTGGAATCCAAACTTAAAGATTGCAGTTTATTAATAAGCCTTCTATGTGCGACAGTGTCAAAAGCCTTACTGAAATCTAGGTAAGCAATGTCTACTGCACCATCCTGATCTATTATTTGACTTACCCAATCAAAAAAAATCAATAAGATTAGTTTGGTATGATCTCCCTGAGGTACGCTCATGTTGTCTCTGATCTTGAAATCCCTGTGATTTTAGATGCTTGTTTCTGCTACAGAAATGTCTAAAAATATATATTCCGCTCGCAGGCTTGTCGACGTGGACGGTGTCTTGAAGGCATGGTTGGTCGCCACCTTAGCTTCCAAACGCTGGAGTCTGACTGCTGGGTAAGTTGTAGCATTCCTCTCCCTGTTACTTCGGGTGTTCCAGTGGGGGCCGGGATAAACCCCACTGGCCCAAAGGAGGGGGAAACGGGACCGGCACGCCTCCACGCTCTGTCAGTCCCTGCATTGGCTTCCAGTTAGATATAGGGCCCAATTCAAAATTCTGGCACTTGCTTACAAATCCCTACATAATGCTGCTCCAACATACCTATCCTCCCTCATACACAAGTATGTCCCATCGAGACCCCTGCGCTCATCCCAAGACCTACGCCTATCCTCTGCCCGGATCCCCACCTCTGACGCTCGCCTTCAAGACTTCTCTAGGGCTGCACCTATTCTGTGGAACTCCCTTCCCTCCTCAATCAGACTTTCACCCAGCCTCCACTCCTTCAAAAAATCTTTGAAAACTCACTTCTTCGTTAAAGCGTATCAATTAAACTGTCAGCAGGCTTCTCATCCCCCACCCCATGACTCCTTTCCTGCAACTGTCAAAAATGACCTACCAAGCACTCAATAAACCCTTCTCTAACAAACTACTTAATTCCCCTACTTTAACCCGTTTGTGTAACTATACCCCACTCCCTCTAGCATGTAAGCTCATTGAGCAGGGCCCTCAACCCCCTCTGTTCCTGTACGTCCAGTGGTCTGATTATGTGTCTGTTAGTCCACCCATTGTACAGCGCTACGGAATTTGTTGGCGCTATATAAATAATAAAATAATAATAATAATAATAATAATATCATAGAGCCAGTATGTGGTAGCCAGGGGAGAGAGCAGGGCAGCGGGTGGCCACCCCACTCCTCTCCCGGGTAGGCCGCAGACTCCAAAGTTCTTCTTGCCTGCTTGGGCTCCAAAAACTCCCGATCTCAGAGTCTGTTGCTGTACTAGCATCTTCTGGTCCATTAAGTTGTGGTTTCTGGGCTCGGTATCAGTGTGTGAACCGAAAATTCCAGCTTTCAACATTGATTCCCCCAGGAGCCTATCCGTGCATGCGACCGTCAGCATGGCAGATTTTTAATTGGATTACATTTACATTTTATACGAGAACAGTATTATAGACTTCCCACAAGGGGAAGCATAATAGGACATTAAGACATTATGCTTATTGTTGGACTAAAATCAGCCCTTGTAAATGGTTTGTCAAATACCAATTGTAAATTTAAATCCAACTTATTGCATTTTTTTTTTATTGGACCTTCTATCATTGCTTTTTTGACTGAAATCTATTTTAGGTGTCAAGGCAAAAAGTTGATACATTTGTATATTCTGTAGAAAAAAAATATTTGAATGAAACTTGAACTGAAACACTTTTCATAATGTTGGCTCTGTACACCACGACAATGGAGATGAAATGAAAAAACCCAGATGCATTGAAGTGTAGACTTTAAGCTTTAAGTTAAGGGGTTGAACAAACATATTGACAAATAAACGTTTAGGAATTGCTGATAAAAAAAGAGGAGTCGCCATTATATGGTTCTCTTCATTTACCTGTCAGAGCACTCTGATTGGATGTCTAAAACCCACCAATCAGAGTGCTCTGAGCCTAATTGCAGGGTGGGACAAGGCTTTATAAGCCTTCCCCCGCCCTGCAGAGCTCAGTCTGTGCGGAGCCCTCGCCGGGTGAAGAAGGATTATTTTTTTGCGCTCGTTTTTTTTTTTTTTTTATTGCGTCGGTTATTATGGATTTTTATTTGGCCTTTTTTGGGGCTGAAAAAAGAAGATTTTAGAAGAAAGAAAACATTGAATGGTAAGTTTATTTTTATTTATTTTTACAGGTATTTAGTTAAAGGTCCCCCCTCATTATTTTTAGGGTGAGGGGGGTTGGTAGGAGTTTATTTTTTGCGGGAGGGGGTGACTAGGGCTTTTTGGACCCCATGTCACCTGGGGGAGTGGGGTTAAATATGTATTTAGGGGGCGGGGCCGGACCGCCGACGGGATCAGACGCGTCTGTCTGAGCTCCCGCTTAGAGGCCAGAAAACGGCGCAAACAGGAGGCAAAATCTCCCTAACCACCCACAATAACGTCCACCTTGATCCCCAGAACCCGTGGAACGAGGGGATACCATTTAAGCTGTCTTCAGTAACCCGACTAAGGCCCGAGGCGTGAGGAGCTTGAGCCGGGATGAGACGGCCGCTCTCCCGGGTCTCCGGCCGGGGTCCGGCGTCCCCCCCCCTCTGGACCGGGGGGGTCATCCCGGTCTGCACACAAACGTAGAGAGTCAAGACACGCGGGGCAGAAAACTACTACCCTGCCACAGAAAAATCTCCAGCGAAATTCCCCAAAATGGCCGCCGCACGCAAGCCACATGTGCGCCCTACCGCAGGAGCCACTATCCAGCACATCGGATACACTCATAGTGGCAACATCAAGCCCAAACCACGACTGACACCAACCCTCAGAGGCAGGATCGACACAACAGGAGCCCAGGAGAATCCAACGAGGAACCCACTGCCTGCTACGCCCGCTTTGCCGGGCACTCACTCCATGCTGCACAACAACAACGGGGCAGGTAACGGACAGTACTGCAACCTCCCAGGTTGGTGTAGCCTTGGGAACACAAGACGCAGACACAAGCCTACTGGGACAGCCCGGGTAGCCCCGACCAGCCAGGCTCTTGCCGCCCGATTCCAGCTGTTACCACCACACTCCTTAATGAGGTGGAATATCATGGCCACCGTGAGTGTCAGAGCCAAGGGACTAAAGTGGTCAGTCTGTAAGATCACACTTCATAAAAGCCGTCCTGCAATCATACTGCCAGACAGTCTCCTAGGAACCCTCCATATGCCGCTCAAGGGAGTCGGGTGAATCCTGTGGCAAAGCAAACAAGCGCAGCACCATCTCCCTAACCAAGAACGGACGCATACCTGCCTTTTTTCTTAATATTACTTGTCGGTTATTTTGTGTTCCTTTTTTTTTTTTTTTCTTGTAATTTAACCGTTTAAAGTATGGTGGCGCTATCCTAAATTCTAAGTTTAGCACCAGAGGTTTCTCTCTATTACCCATCTGGATGGCAGATTATGGAACAATCCTGTTTATACCTACCACAAGCATATACCATGCTGTCAATTACCAATAGTTTGCCCTCACCCATCTAGTAATACATTTACAGTACGTTTACCTACTCCTGCGAACTCGCCCCACACAACTGTAAACTTTCATGCTTACCTCGAACATGTATACTTTGCTTGATCCTTATTACTAAAAAAAAAGAAAAAAAAATAGACTTCATCTTGTATTAATCTATAACACATACCTTAGCAACTAGTCAAATGTACCTAGCCAGTGGTAACCTTACTAAACCTAACCTTAAGCGTTTGACAAATCATCTACTAACAAAAAAATGTGCAGATTTCATAATGCTACTTCACTGTATCATCCTGTACCAATAAAATACCAATAGCTTGTATTTTACGTTTGCACTACAAAAATAAAGAATTAAAAAAAAAAATATGTATTTAGGGCCCCCACCCCCCGCTCAGGGGTGGGGGCCAGGGAGGAAGGACATTAGGTCCCTCCCAATTTGTATTTAGGGCCCCCACCCACCACTCAGGGGTGGGGGCCAGGGGGGAGGACATTAGGTCCCCCCCAATTTGTATTTAGGGCCCCCACCCACCGCTCAGGGGTGGGGGCCAGGGGGGAGGACATTAGGTCCCCCCTTATTTTTGCTAAGGACCCCCACCCACCGCTCAGGGGTGGTATCCAGGGGGAGGACATTACCTCCCCTCCCACAATTTGTATGTAGGGCCCCCACCCACCGCTCAGGGGTGGGGGCCAGGGGGAAGGACATTAGGTCCCCCTCCCAATTGGGGAGGACATTAGGTCCCGCCCCACAATTTGTATTTAGGGCCCCCACCCACCACTCAGGGGTGAGGGCCAGGGGGAGGACATTAGGTCCCCCTCAATTTTTATTTAGGGCCACCACCCACCGCTCAGGGGTGGGGGCCGGTGGGGAGGACAATAGGTCCTCCCCCCTTTTTTTTACTTTAGGGCCCCCACCCACCGCTCAGGGGTGGGGGGAGGGCATTTTATATGAATGTATGTTACTTGATTGTTGTAAGTGTTGCAAATGCTTACAGCTGAATCCTGTCTATGTTTGTATACTTTTTATTTGAAATTGTATACAGTGTAACATTCTTCTTCTTTCACTGGGTAAGTATATTAGTACTTAGGCAATACTGTGCTTCGGCACTTTGACACTTCGGAACTTCGACACTTCGGAACTTCGGCAACTTCGGCACTTCGGAACTTCGGCACTTCAGCAATTCGGCACTTTGGAAATTCGGTAATTTCGGCACTTCGGGACTTCGGCAATTCGGCACTACGGCACTTCGGCAATTCAACTATTCGGACATTCGGAAGCACCCGAATTTCCGAATTACCTAAAATTCGGCCGAATTTTAATTCGAACCGAAACGAATTGCACATGTCTAGTACATATAACCTTTTTGATATATGGAGGGTGCAAAACCTAAGCACATAAGATTTTACCTTTTTTTTCTAAAATTTACAACAACTATTCAAGAATAGATTTATTTTTGACTGATTCAATAAATCTGAGGAACTTTATATGTTCCATCACATGGAGCGATCATGCTTGTATTGAGGTTGTGTTTAAAAATAACATAGAGTGCAAATTTAGACCCCAATGAAGGATGGACAAATCTATTTTGTTGTTAAAAGAAAATAGAGATCAACTTGAGCTCATAGTCAAAGAGTTTATTTCTTTAAACGATATAGGGAATATTTAACTGAAACTCTCTGGTCAACTTTTAAAACCCCTTAAGGACACAACTTCTGGAATAAAAGGGAATCATGACGGAATATATCCGTCATGTGTCCTTAAGGGGTTAAATGTGTGAAGAAGGGTAATCTGATCCAGATAGCTGCTAGGAATCGAAAAAAAGAACTGCAGTCCTAACAGATTTACACATACAATTAGCACAACTGGAAAAGCGCAATAAAAAGAATCATTCAACTCTAATTGTCAATCAAATTAGAACAATACAAGTACAGATTAATCAACTACTTGAAGATAGAGTTAAAAAGATGATTACGTTATTTAATCAAAAGTGGTATAGTAACAATAATAAGGCCAGTAAACTTCTATCAAACAGATTTAAACCAGAAAAAAGAAGAGATCATAAAGAAAATCTTCGTAGGAGACAAAATCTATGTATCCCCTTATCAAATAGGTAAAGCATTTGCAAACTATTACACTTCTTTTTACCATCTACCTGCATCTCAACCATCTCAATTAGAGCTTACATTTTTTTGGCAAAATGTTCTCTCCCCCTAATTAAACCAGACAAACTTATCGAGCTAAATAAACCTATAACAACTGAAGAAATTAATAAAAGAACGGTAAGTCTCCTGGCCCAGATGGTTTCACAGCCCTCTTCTACAAATCTTTTGAATATATTATCACTCCTTTGTTATGTAAACTGTTTTCTGAATTAAAATGGCCTAAAAAATTATCTCCAGACTTGTTGAGCCCCACTATTTTGCCCATCCCTAAGCTAGGCAAAGACCATAAATTTATAAGTAATTACCACCCGATGTCGCTAATAATCCTGGATATAAAAATTATTTCTAAAATTTTAGCTGATAGATTAAGTCTGGTAATTCCAGATTTGATTCATAATGACCAATCCGGTTTAACAAAAGTAAGATCAGGGGGTGATAACACAAGGAAAATTTCTAACTTGTTTTTGAAAATAAAGGAAGATCATCTTCCCTCAGTTTTTATCTCCGTTGATGCTGAAAAAGCATTCGACAGAGTTAATTGGAACTACCTGAAAGAAACCTTATTAGCTTTTGGAATTGAGGGAGTTTTTAAAGATTTGGCAATAGCACTTTACTCCTCTCCCAAGGCTAAAATTTATGGTAACAGTTTAAATTCAGAATGTTTTGATATTAAAAATGGCACCCAACAGGGATGCCCATTAGCACCCCTGCTGTACATTCTTTCAATTGAACACTTAGCTGCTCACATAAGACAACTAACATCTTTGGCATTCTATTAGGTAATTTGGAACAAAAAATAACACTATATGCAGATGACATTATTTTAATCATCTCTAAGCCAGAAACTTCCCTCTCTGCAATTATGACCTGCATTAATAATTTTTGTCGGTTCTCAAATGATCTAATTAACTTAAAAAAAACACAGACTATATCTTGGAATCTTTCACCTATTCAAATTGAAACATTAAAACAGAATTACAAGTTTAATTGGACTAATAACTCAATAAAATATTTGGGATTAGAGATTAACTTTGATGTTAAATCTTGGGTGACCAGAAATTACAATATATTATTTCAAGAACTAAAAGAGACAACCATGAAGTGGAGTAAATCACAAATTTTGTGGGTTGGTAGAATTAACACTCTTCGAGCATACATAATACCTAAACTGGAGTATCTTTTTCGTACTCTTCCTATTAGAGTTCCAAAAGAAATATTGATTACGTTTCATAAATTATATTGCTCCTTCCTTTGGAACGACAAAAAAACAAGAATCCCATTTAAAATCATGACAGCGAAATTAGCAATAGGGTGTCTATCTTTTCCCGATGTTTTTCTTTTGCACAATTATGTGATGTTCACCCACTTTTTGGAATGGGGGAACAAAAATTCTGTCACAAAATCCTGGTATATGTTAATGAAAAACAATATGTGGCAACATTAACCCTCTCCACTCATTCTGGATCGATATTAAAACCTTTAAAAACTTACATATCAATAATTTACTAATAAACCAGATCTTTAGCTCTATTCATCTGATAAAAAAAAACTATTCTTACCACAAAACCATATTTCTTTACACGCTCCATTAGAAGCATTAAAATGTCCCATCCAAGATTTGCAGTTAACCCGTTGGATAGAAGCAGGAATAACTAAACGTGGTGACATATATATAGGTAATAAGATTGAATCGTTTCCTGGGTTGCAAACGAGATATGGATTGTCAGGCAGAGAAATATTCTCAAATTTGAGGTTGACTAACTTTTCAAGTAAAATTCAAACACTAGATCAATTTCCCATGGATACGATACTTTACGAGACACAGCCTAGGAAAACTTCTAATATGAGAGATATTAATAAAAATTTTCCGAATACAAAGATGAAAACTATTTTAAAATGGGAAGGTGATCTGGAAAAGCACTACATTCATGTTTAAAATCTTTAGAACTTTTTAGAAAAGCAATTGATTTTGTAAACTTACACGAATCTTTACTTAAACTTCTCAACAGATGGTATATGGTTCCTACCAGATTATGTAAGTTTCAAACAACCTCTTCAAATGAATGTTGGAGATGTAAAAAAGAGTTGAGCACTTTAAAACATATTTGGTGGGACTGTGTTTCCCTATCCGGTATTAAGCGGACTGTCCTTCAGAATTTTAGCAAATTAAAACTAGACTTCCCTATCCTTACTCCTGAAAATTTCCTGTTTCATCTCGACTTTCCCAGCCTGCCTTTGTCGGCTCTCTGCTTGACAATCCATGTCCTGATGGCCACAAAACTTTGTATATCCAGATTTTGGAAAAAAAGAAGAAACTCCAAGTTAAGAAGAATTTAAAACCCAAATTAATTATCAAGGAATAATGGAAAAATCTATATACTTTAATAATGGTAATATTATAAAATATAATACAATTTGGTTGGTATGGTTTGACTATCAAGACTCTAGACCCAGACCTTGATAACAAAACCCAAGAGCATTTAAAAAATCTTAAAAATTCCATTATCAAAATTACTTTTTAAATACTGCTCGGTTTGGTCCATAAACATCAAAGGAGATAAGTGAATAAGCCACCTTTCTCTACCCTCCTCGGATGTCTCCAGTTTCTTTCTTCTTTTCTTTTTTTTTTTTGTCTGCTTAACATGTGCTTAATTATTATTTATTGTCTATAAATGTATCATACTCTAATCAACGTCAATTCTATATTGAAATAGATTCAATATATACAGAACAATACTATTTAACCAAATACAAATTGCTCTGAATGACGTTTGATTGGCTTGTGTAAAGTAATGTATATTAATGTTTATGCTTATTTCTAAATTTAAAAATGCTGTTTTTTCCTTCTATACTGTAAGATTATCCAAATAATTGATTAACTTTTTCTTCTCTGTTAGAGACTTTTCTTTGTTCAATATAACAGATTTTCCAGTTATTGTATGTATAATTCACCAAATATATCCCAAACTAAACTTTGAAGGGAATTTTGTATGGGCTTTCATGAACCCTCTTTATGTGCTCTTGAGATGTCTTCTCTTTATGACAGACTTGGATAACAAAATGCGTACCTCCTGGAGAGTGTTCTTCACTTGACTGCATGTTGTGATATGTTTTTTCTTTACCATGGAAAGGATCCTACAATCGTCCACCATCATTCCATGGATGTCCAAGCCTTTTTGTGTTGCAGAGCTCACCAGTAGGCATGTGCATGGGGAAAACTTTCGGTTCGGTTCGGCATGCCGAAATTCGTCGTGATTTTCGCAATTCGGGACTTCGGCAATTCGGCACTTCAACACTTCGGAACTTCATCAACTTCGGAACTTCGGCACTTCAGCACTTCGGAACTTCGGCACTTCGACACTTCGGAAATTCAGCAACTTCGGCACTTCGGCACTTCGGCACTTCGACACTTCGGAACTTCAGAATTTCGGAACTTCGGCATTTCGGAATTTCTGGACTTTGGCACTTCGGGACTTCTATTGCAGCCGCTTACTAGATAACTCCCTAATTCCCACGGTATTAGGGAGTTATCTACCAAAAGGCTGAAAGACCTAAATTGGTCTTTCAGACAAATTTACTAATACTAAGTAAAAATTACTTAGTATTAGTAAATGTTGCCCCTACTCGCTATACCGCGAGTAGGAGCATGTCTAGTAAACAGAGAGCAGCCTGTGGCACAGAGCACTGCTTTTTTATTTGCCCTTTTTTGGGACTGAGAAAAGAAGAAAGAAGAAAGAAAACATTGAATGATAAGTTGTTGTTTTTTTACAGGTACTTAGTTAACGGTCCCCCCTCATTATTTTTAGGGTGAAGGGAGTAGGTAGGGGGCTAATTTTATTTTTGGGGGAGGGGGTGACTAGGGGTTTGGGGACCCCTAGTCACCTGGGAGGGGGGGTTAAAATTTTTTAGGGCCTCCACCCACCGCTCAGGGGTGGGGGCAGGGGGGAGGACAATAGGTCCCCCCTATTGGTATTTAGGGCCCCCACCCGCCGCTCAGGAGTGGGGGCCAGGGGGAGGACATTAGGTCCCCCCCCTTTTCCAATTAAGGGGCCACACCCACCGCTCAGGGGTTGGGGCCAGGGGGTGGACATTAGGTCCCCCCATATTAGTATTTAGGGGCACCACCCGCCGCTCAGGGGTGGGGTCCAGGGGGGAGGACATTAGGTCCCCCCCTTATTTTACTGTAGGGCCCCCACCGACCGCTATGGGGTGGGGGCCAGGGGGAGGACATTAGGTCCCCCCCTTATTCTTAATTAAGGGCCCCGACCCGCCGCTCAGGGGTGGGGGCCCGGGGGGGAGGACAATAGGTCCCTCCCCATTATTTAACATTAGGGCCCCACCCGCTCCTCAGGGGCCGGGGGGGCAATAGGACCTTTTTTTTGCCGGGGGGCAATAGGACCACAGGCTGCTCACTGTCTAATAGACATGCCCCTACTCACGGTATAGAGTAGGGGCATAATTTACTAATACTAAGTAATCTTTACTTAGTATTAGTAAATTTGGCTGAAAGACCAATTTAGGTCTTTCAGCCTTTTAGTAGATAGCTCCCTAATACCGTGGGAATTAGGGAGTTATCTACTTATTCATTCCTGTCATTACATTGACAGGCTAAGTAACTTATATTTTAGATGAATGTATGTTACTTGATTGTTGTAAGTGTTGCAAATGCTTACAGCTGAATCCTGGCTATGTTTGTATACTTTTTATTTAAAATTGTATACAATGTAACATTCTTCCTCTTTCACTGGGTAAGTATATTAGTACTTGGGCAATACTGTGCTTCAGAACTTCGGCACTTCAGCACTTTGACACTTCGGAACTTCGGCAACTTCGGAACTACGGCACTTCAGCACTTCGGAACTTCGGCACTTCGAAACTTCGGAAATTCGGTAATTTCTGAACTTCGGGACCTCGGCAATTCGGCACTTCGGCAATTCGGACATTCGGAAGTACCCAAATGTCCGAATTGCCCGAAATTCGTCCAAATTCATATTCGGACCGAAGCGAATTGCACATGTCTACTCACCAGTGCATTTTTTTTTCAGAATGTACCAAACTGTTGATTTGGCCACTCCTAATGTTCCTGCTATCTCACTGATGATTTATTTTTTTGCAGACTAAGGATGACCTATTCCACTTGTATTGAGAGCTCCTTTAACCGCAGCTTCCAAATGCAAATACAACACCTGGAATCAACTCCAGACCTTTTACCTGCTTCATTGATTAAGAAATAACAAAGGAATAGTTCACACCTGTCCATAAAACAGCTTTTGAGTCAATTATTGAATTACTTTTGGTCCCTTGAAAAAAGGGGGCTACATATTAAAGAGCTGTAATTCCTAAACCCCTCCTCCAATTTGGATGTGAAGATCCTCAAATTAAAGCTGAGAGACAGGACTTTAAGCCCATATTCACTATTTAATTGTAACTTGAAATTATTTTGGTAAAAACGTCAAAATAACAAAACATGTGTCAGTGTCCAGATATTGCCAGACCTAACTGTATTTTATTTCAACATATGTCAATGAAGTCTGGGGAAAACAATTTAAAGGGAAACTCCAGTGCCAGGAAAACGATCCGTTTTCCTGGCACTGGAGGGTCCCTCTCCCTCCCACCCACCAATCCTCAGTTACTGAAGGGGTGAAAACCCCTTCAGTCACTTACCTGTGGCATCGGCGATGTCCCTCGCCGCTGTCTCCTCCTCCGCGCCGCTCCTCCTTCTGGCTCCGTCGGCCGGCGGTCGAGACTGATCCCGCCCATCGGCCGAGGAGACCTAATGCGCATGCGCGGCAATTCCGCGCATGCGCATTAGGTCTCCCCATAGGAAAGCATTGAAAACTATTTTCAATGCTTTCCTATGGGGATTTGAGCGACGCTGGAGGTCCTCACACAGCGTGAGGACGTCTAGCGACGCTCTAGCACAGGTTTCCTGTGCTATGGAGCAGGAAGAGACCTCTAGTGGCTGTCTAGTAGACAGCCATTAGAGGTGGAGTTAACCCTGCACGGTAATTATTGCAGTTTTTTAAAAACTGCAATAATTACACTTGCAGGGTTAGGAGTAGTGGGAGTTGGCACCCAGACCACTCCAATGAGCAGAAGTGGTCTGGGTGCCTGGAGTGTCCCTTTAAATGAGATTTCTGATTAATGTTTTTATAATTCTGAATATATTAGGTTGTTACTATGCACAAATTTTAGATCCATGTTAAAACCCTCTTTTTCTCTCTGACAATATAAAAATATTGGCGTCAATAACTCCTGTTTTGGGGGCGGAGCCTGAACGCCGAAGAGAATGGTCGCAAGCAAGGCGAGCTCCGAGGCTCACACTGGGAAAAACATTTAGAAAAACCTCCCTCACAACCCACCCGAAAGGCAAACACCCCAGGACCACATGGGGAGAAAGGGGGGGGAAAAAACGGTACCAAACAAGCCCACCCCGGGACTCACGATCGGGGAGATGTGGAGGCAAACACGAGGAGTCACTGAAACAAGCATGGCGGTGTTACATGGCGGGTGCTCAGATTTCTCGGAGGAGATGTCTGACGACGCGGAGGAGGTGCACCCACAGCCCTCTTACCCACCACGGAAGGTGAAACACCGAGGACTGGAGGCAGACTCAGAACCGATTACCACAGCGATCATGAAAACATTGCTAGAGGATCTGAAGAAAAGCTTCCACGACGATGTCATAGCGCTCCGTGCAGAACTCAGAGGCCTGACAGGCCGCATCACTAAACTGGAGGGCTCCTCACAAACGCAGTCCCAAACCATCGCCACACTGCAACACAATATGCTAGACCTGAAAGAGCAAACCCAACAATGCGGACACCGCCTCGCTGAACTGAAGGATGCCAGGCGGAGCCCTAACATCAAAATCAGGGGAGTCCCTGAGGACATCCCAGGGACCGAACTGCCGAAACTAATGGGGCGCCTACTACTGTCAATCTTGCCAAACAGACAGGCCACCACGACCACTCCAGAAGAGGTCTTCAGAGTCCCCAAACCGAAAGGCGCACCACCCACAGCCACGAGGGACGTCATTGTCATTCGCCGCAGCGGCAGGGACAAGGCGGCGATCATGGCCTCCCTTCGCGGCAGAACCCCCTACCGTTTCGAGAGCATGGATCTCTCGTTTTACGCAGATCTGTCCAATGGCACCCTGGCCTGGAGAAGATCGCTCAAACCACTCACCTCAGTACTCCGCATCCACAGGATAGAGTACCGCTGGCGCCCCTCCAGAGCACTGACGGTCCAACGAGGATCGAACATATATACCATCCGAGACATCCAGGACGCTCCGGCCATGCTGAAATCCTTGAACCTGCCCCATAACTCGTTACTCCCAGAAGGCCCAGCAGGTACCAATAACAGCTCCCCAGCCTGCACCCACTCCTGGAATCCAGAACGGATCACTCCATTCATCCCCCAGCACTCCACACCTGACGCATATGCCGCAGTCACAACCTAAGACCACAAGCCACTTACCTACAGAAGTATCCTGCCGCATACCCTTTCATTTTCTGTCCGGGGGAAGAAGCTCCAAGTAACTACTTGACTTACCATTGCTATACTTTGCAAAAACCGTACCAGCCCCTGCCCGTGATCACAGTGAGCCATTACTGAATTTATGACGGATGAGACACTGAAAAATGAGTTTGGGCTTTACATTTGAGTTTGATTTTTAATGTTCTATTATTATTTTATTTTTCAATTCATGTTCAGATTTTTTTAAAAAAATGTCTGCATCGCACGACTAAAACCTTTTGTGGGCTATTAGACCATTGGTAAAAATTAACCTGTTAGTTTATTCTGCCATGAGGCAACCAGTACCATGAGCATTATCTAATAATCATTTGTGCCCCATGGAGAAGCTCTGCTATATTGGTGGAGTCAAGTAGCTATTTGCTTCCCTTTTTTTGAGACACAACTGTAAATTGTTTAAACTTGAATTGTTTCTTTTTTTTTCTTCCATTTTTTTTTGTGTTAAGATATAACTCCAGTGATATATCACGTTGTACATGCTATTACCTTACTAGTTACTTACACTAAGAGCCCTAACCAATCGTCCACTAATGAGGGCAGTAAATAGAAGCGCATGTACAAGCCTGTTTGAAACCATTTAACTAAAAATGTACAGCCACGCTATTAGGCAAATGCAGCACACCCACACAATACGAGGCTAACCAGTCTAACGCTGTATGAATGCTAAAATCTCTTGAAAACGCGATCCCAAACAACCACAACCTTAAACTCCACTCCTGCTGTTATAGGCATGTCTAGCCTAGTCCCCTTTATACACGCGACCTTTGCAGCATAGACTGCTCCACGACCAGATTTTTGTTTTTGCTGTCTGCACAGCATGTTACCCGCTGCCCCTAGCATACCCCGTAAGTGTGCTCTCTCAGTGAGTGCTACAGGCTTAAACCCATAATATTAAACATATTACTAGTTAACAGGCACCAACTGTTCGCATACACTATATAGCCTGGTGGCCTCCTTGCATGGCTGTTAAACTTAACTAAACTCTTACAATGAATAAGCATAGGTGGTTACCCGTCAACCAGCTAACACCTCGGGTACCTCCACACACCCTGCCTGTATAACATAAGACGCTATCTGGTACTACATTACCGTTACACAAGTATGCTAGAATTCGTGCTTGAAACTCACTAGCTAAACTAAGCCTATTTTCTTTCTCTTTCTCTTTTTTTATTTTTATTTTTTTATTTTTATTTTCTTAAATCAAAACTAAGCGATGTGCACCTACCCATGTCGAGGTTAAAACTGTCTAATTATAAGTACACTGTTGAAGCGTTGGACCCTATTAGGTTCTCTCATAAAACTAAAAATGTGCTGTATATTCATATGCCACGTTATGTTTCAACTGTTTGATGCATTACTGCTTGTGACTGCTATTGTGGCTGAACAAGCCTCTTTTTTTTTTTTTTAATTCTTTATTTTTGCGTGCAATAAAGTAACAGTGATGCATTCTTGGCCACAACGGCACATATTCAACATATCAACATTGAAAACTTATATGGCTTACATATCATAGCACAATTTTATAATGTAGGGTTAACTCGATCTAGGAGAAGGCCTATTTAGGTTACGTTAATGCCCTTAATGAGGGTGAAGTGTTCACAATGTTACTCTCTATGTGTCTGCCCTGTAGGGCATCCCCCTTGCCTTTATTCGAGGGATTCGTTCTCTTAGTGGTCCGCAGTGTGTCGGCAGGGGGGGGGGGGGTAGGGGTGTCATAGTGTAATGCGGGTTAAGTGATGGCGCTGCTGGGTGGGCTGCTGCAGCCCTGTGTGGTTATTCTTGGTGTGTTCAAGGAGGTTTGTCCATTCTAGGTGTGTTAGACACTAGGCGCTGCGGTTTATACGGTAGCAGCATTGTTGGGTCTCCATGTGTGGGCATTACAGAGAACACAAAGGAAACGAAACATTAAAGAAAATAAAAAGAGGAACCAGTAGAGATAAACTTAGAAAAAACAATGTAAAAACCGTTAAATGAAGTTGGTAGTCCTCCTGAGTGTTTAGTCTCTGACTGTATGAGGTGGTCCATCTGTGTGAATGGTGGAATGGAAATAGAAGAAAAGTCCCTGTTGGGTGACTTGTCGGAGGTACCTCACGTGGGGGATCCGCCTGGGGAGGCCCAGGCGGGGTTCCGTGGGGTAAAGTCCCGGATAGTGTCTGGGTTCAGGTGGGCCATACTCCGTCTGGGCGCCGGTGCTTCTTGAAAGATACCTGTTGCTCGTAGGTGGATTTCCAGCTCCAGCTTGTCTTGCGCCTTGTATATGTTCCCGTTGAGAGTGAATGATACAGCACGAGGAGTGCCCCATTTATATGGGATGTCTTTAGCACGAGGAAGATGCAAGAGGGGTTGTAGGTCTTTTCGCCAGGCAATTGTGTTTCTGGTCAGATCTGGGAACGCCGTCAACGTTGTCCCTTCAAACTTAAGAGGGGTTTTGCCCCGCAGTGCAGTCGCAATCGTGGTCTTGTCAGCCAGAGTTTGGAACCGCAGTATGAGGTCTGCCGTCGCCGCTGTTGGAGCTCGGGGTGATTTCGGCAGCCGAAACATGCCGTCGATTTTCATAGCTTTCACCCTCTTCGGCGGTAGCAGTGCTTCGAGTAGGCGCCTAATGTAGTGAGGTAAGTCATCCAGGCCTACAGACTCCGGTATCCCCCTCAGCTTCAGATTGCACCGCCTTCTTTGGTCCTCCATGGTATCAAGCCTGTTGTTAGTGGCGGTTTGCCATTTGACTAGGCCTGTGGTCGTCTGTTCGAGTGCCTGTAGCCTCGCGTCCTGGGAGTTTGAGCTGGCCTCCAACTGGATAATTTTCTCCGTGGCGCCTTCGACGGCCTTCCTATAATGGGCCATATCGGCCGCCAAGTCTTTACGGAGTTCCGCCAACATAATTTTAATTTGCTCTGCGGTGACCGGGTCTCCGGATTTTGGGGGTACCTGTCTGGCATCTGGAGGTGGCCTGTAGGATGCCCCTTCTAGGATGTCGGAGGTGAAATCCTCCGATGAGTATGATGAAAGGTCGTCGTGCTGCGCCATTTTGGGCCACGCGGCCTGTTGCGAGAGCCAAAGCATCTCACCAATATCCCTCCCGTGGGGGCTTTTTTCGGCTTTTGCTTTTTTGGATTTCCTGCCCATGTTCTATTAGCCCGTGTTAGGGTGGTGCGTGGGAAGGTTTTAGGCTCAATTTCCACCATATATTCTCGATTTTCTGTAAGTCAGAGACGGAGCTCCGAGAAGATGCGTCCGCTCTGTTGCTCAGTTGGCTCCGCCCCCCCTGAACAAGCCTTTTGTTATACCACGCACAACAAAAATAAAGAATAAAAAAAAAATAACTCCTGTTTTTCTAAAAATAAGATATAAGATCTTTGCAACATTCAAATCATGCTAGGCTGAATTCAAACAATTAATTTACCAGGCAAAGATAAAGTTGGTCCCTGCTCAAACAAGCTTTCAATTGAGGAATTCATCTTTGTATTAAACTAGTAGAATGTCTGTTTGAGTTCTGCAGATATGAGGCATGCAGGATTAGTGCAGGGCCTTTGGTGATGGTTTGTGCTTGGGCTGGTGGCACATAATCTCAGTATTCTCCACTACTCAACTGACTCATGGATATGGGATATTTCCAGTAGCTCACCTACATACCAGGCTATGATGAGTGGGAAAGAAAGATGTCCCTCTTTAAGTGATCGGAGGGTAAGATAAGACAGTTTTCATAACATTCATAACACACACTGATTGTTATTGGAGACAACTGTGTCAAAGGAAGAAGTGTGTATCCCATAGGGATGCACAGATCTCTGTAAATGCTCTGTCATGCCTAATCTCAAGTATGTCGTAATTTAGCCCCCCTCCCAGCCTTACCCTGGTCTCCCGAAACCCTAACATTACCCTAGTGGCATCATTCCAAACTGCATCTAATATACTAAGGATGCATACAGCAACTTGTATTGACAATAAAATCACTGTTAATAAATAAGTAAGATCAATCAGAAACAAACAAACGAAAAAATTACAAGACTTATTCAACAGCTTACACTACTAAACAAAAAACAAAACATATTGTGCCCCAGCAATTTTTTGTCTTTAATCATTATATTTAATGGTGCTATAAGGCCACTACTTTCTTATGAATTCAGAAACTTTTCTGTGTTGCTATGTTTCCGCTGTGATGTTTTGGATGTTTACAACATGTAATAAACATATGTAATGTGGAACCAAAATCTCCTGACATGACCTGCAAAGGGTTAAATAAAGTAAAGTACAGAAGACTCCTGGCATTACCAGTACAGGCAAGATCAGTATATTCCAGATGGAAAAAGGTGTAACACGTCAATTAAATATATTTTCGTCTTCAAATGCCAGTAGTAACTGAGCAAAAATAAACACTTCTTTTCACTCTAGTTGAGAGAATATTGCTCCCACTTAGCCGTGTCAGAGTAAATTACAGAGTCTACAAAATCATTTGATTGAAATTAGTTTTCTTGTGACTATGAATAATGCAAACTGTTGTAACAGAGGTGTAGATGTTTGGCCTTTAATTTAAAAGTCAATAAAATGTGCAGGATCAGTTAGAGAAACAGTATTAGCTGTACAAATAAAAAAAATAAAAAAAAAAAAAATGAAAATTGGAGACAGGGGAGTTTGTCACTACTTTCATCTCTGCTTTTAGCTGGTTTTGTTTTTTTATCATTTTTAAAGACTTACGTGATTTGAAGTGCCTGAAGTTAATCTGCTACCTCTTTCCAGAACACACGTATCTTGGGGTGTCCACACCAAATGTGTAGTTTTGTTCCTATTTGTGTATCACATCTCCAACAAAAGCTAGGAGCGGGCGATATATTTGGTGTAAGCGAATGGGGGCCAGGTACCATTAATATTATTTTTTGCCTCAACATGGTGGTAGCATTTTGTTACTACCTTCAGTGCATTTAAGGCTTGTACCCAGCCTTTGTCTGACAGGTGTAATCCGCATTCCATGTTCCACCTGTCCAGGAATGCATATACCCTTTTCAGTGCAATCTCTTCTCGTGTTTTATAACATACTGATAACATTTTGGGTTATACCTGCCTCCTTCCATCTCTGCAGTGACTACCATAGGGAGATTGCCACTAAAGCAGATATATGTGTATGGGAGGTAGTGCCTACCCATCCCCACTGAGAGGAGGAAATGATCCCAAACCTTAAAGGGAAACTGACACTATACTGCCCCCCTCCGTTGCAGCTCCCCTCCCACTCTTCCTCCCTGTGGTATAGAAACCTATTCTGTCACTTACCTGATGTATGTCCCTCGGTTTTGGTTTGGGCTTCTCCTCATCAGCCGGCGGGGGAGACCTAATGCACATGCGCGACTATTAGTTTATGAATTACTATTTCCCCCATAGGAAAGCATGTATAATGCTTTCCTATGGGGTTTTACATGAGTCACCTAGCCACCCGTACCGTAAGTATCCCTAGTGGCTGTCTGGTAGACAGCTACTAGAGGTGGAATTAACGCCCAAAGGTATTTATTGCAGCTTATGTCCCTGGAAGTGTACACAGAAAACCAAGTAATAATATGGCGCTAAAACAGATATTACAATACAATACTAATAATTAGAAATAAGCAGCACTATATGTTGTGAAAAAGCTCCACTCACATATAACCACGTAAACCAAACATAAAGTGCCCTGTGCCTTTAAGACTATACTTTCGATTATTACCATATAAAAAGTGTAAATAGTTTAAAAATTTTAGTGCAAAGATATATATCCAAAGTGACAATGTGCACTTGTGAAAAACACACTTCTTGTGTAATGTGCAAATATTGACAAAAATCCTTTCTCACTCACTTAGGAGTATCCACTCTGCTTGTGTCAACGTTCCAATTAGAATCTCAAAAAGAAAAAGGAAAGAACAAACACAGAGGGCAATATGTACATATATATATATAAAAAATAAAATAATATAAACTGAAACACTCACAAAGGTAGAGCAATATAGTCTGCTCTAAACTGTGATGGCATCTTTTGCAACATATGCAGACTTAAAGCGGTGGTGAATATAGGCAATCCTTTATTTACAATCTGAATAAAAACAGTTACAAGGCAGGTAAGTCCCCTTCTTATGTCTTCTCCGCTCCAACATACAGTGTGTAAACCAGTCCCTGTGTCAAGCGCCGGCTTCACAGGACTCAGAGGGCTGAAATCACGTACCACTTCTTCTGGGAGGCGGGGCTTACGGCCGTTGAGCGTGATGACGTAATGACGTCAGATCCCTGATCTGATGAAGCCGAAACATGTCATCACGCTCTGACATCATTACATCATCACGCTCAACAGCCATAAGCCCGGCCTCCCAGCAGAAGTGGTACGTCATTTCAGCCCTATGAGTCCTGTGAAGCCGGCCAAATGTTTCTCATAAGGAAGCACTGAATCTGTTAAACATCACATAACTCAGATGTTACGCAAAGTAGATGGTGGGAACCGCACTCAATCCCAGCGGCCAAGGGTGCTCCGGATCAGGACCAGCAATCCCAGAATTATACACGAAAGAAGAAAGGACCACAGGCACTCCAAATTGAAACCGTATGCAGATTTATTAGGAAAAAATGCAACGCCAAGCAACGTTTCGACCAACAAAAAGACCTTTTTGTTGGTCGAAACGTTGCTTGGCGTTGCATTTTTTCCTAATAAATCTGCATACGGTTTCAATTTGGAGTGCCTGTGGTCCTTTCTTCTTTCGTGTATAACTCAGATGTTGTCATGGAAGCACCCTCTAGTGGCTGTCAGGAAGACAGCCATCTGAGGTGCGTTTAGCCCTGTAATCAAAGCATTGCCTTATCTACAAAATAGTAATGTTTAGATTGTAGGACTAAAAAGACAGGAGCACTGCACCCTCAGAACTTCATTGAGATGAAGTGGTCTGGTTGCCTTTAGTGTCCCTTTAAACTATGGTTCTGTCAGTTGGACATGGCCATCTTTAAGCTCTGATCAAAAGTACCACTCGTCTATCTAAAGTACAGTTACCTGATAATTAGTGCTCTTTCACAAATTCTAACATTGTGCAAAAAAAATGGGCATCTGAAAAATATGCTATAAGCCATTTTAATTTGTTCCGAATACACTTGTACTTGTAGAATAATTTTTGCTTCTACTCAACGAGGATTTAAAAAGGGCTGCTTCCACAGAGCATAAGAAAGCTCGGAAATGCACTGAAAATGAGTACTAACTTATATGTAAAAAATTTAAAGAAATCTAAAGAGGGTAGAAAACATTGTTTTGGTCAATGTATTTCTTCCTATCTCCCTACCCCAGTGTTAAACTATGATTGAGGTAAAGGGTTTAGGCTTTGAGTGCTTACATTTGTGACAAAGAAAAACATTAAGGAAATGGGTTGTTTTGTGCATGTGCAGTTTAAAATGTTTTTTTGCAATATCTGTTATATCTTCTGTAGTCCAGTCACCTTCCTATGATTGATACAAATACAGTATAGCTGTAGGAGCTGCTATACAGTTATTGCTGCATGCTGCCCCTGCACCTCCTGTTTGAGAGCCTGTTAGAGGGCAGATGGTAAATTATCCCTTCCACTTCCTGTCCAGACTCACCCACAGACAATGGAGGAACTGAGACACCCACTGTAATTGGTCCTGTAGTTTTTTTCACCCTCTATAACTAATCCAGCAGTTCTTCTATGAAGCATATGAGACTTATTGAACTACGGAGGACATTGACCACAACCCTTGGTGTTTATTTCTCCTCATCCCTCTTCAGCTCCAAAATGTACATTATAAGTGCTGAAAACAGGCGCCCTCTAGACCTTATCCACCTGTAGGAAGGCTCCAATGACAAACATGCACAGAACTAATATTAACCAGCCTAGACCCTATTTCTGGGCTAAAAAATGAAGTTCCAATGATGCTGGTGAAGGTGCAATCACACCACTGGCAGCAGAGGGGTTAAAATCTGTAAAATGCTGCACATACAGACTTCAAGCACCATGACCACTTCAAACCAGCAAAGTTGTCATGGTGCTTGGAGAAACTCTTTTAAGCCTCACAATGCTGTCTAAGGGGTTCTGGTGTATGAGAGTAGAAGAGACTGGTTCCTTGGATCTCATCTGGTTAATAGAGGGTCAAAGGACCCCTGTTTGTTTGAATGCATTTATGTTTTTTATAACAATTTCCACAATGGCTGCTTGAACTCCAGTCGCCAACAGTTCGTATTTTGTAGTTGTGCCATATAAAAGCAGATGAATTTATTTTAAAAAAAGAGCATGCCTCCTACTGGAACAGATGAGAATAAATTTCAGTAACTTTTCGAGTTATGAGAAATCTGCAAATGATATGCTCTATATAGGTTTCAGTCCACTTATCTGCTGATTTGTTTTTGCTTTTTTACCAGACAATCCAATGACTCTCACTGAATTTTGCTGATCTGGAGTACATTAGGACTTAGTGAATGGCACTCAATATATTTTTTTATGTACATAAATTAAACGTGACATAGAATTTGCTTAGGAAAAAATGCTGGCTTTTCCCAAATTTTACATTTCTGATGCACATTTCACTACAATTTGTACAACAATAAGTACAAACAACATACCACTCTTTAAATTTGCCTTCTTGAAATTACTTGTGAGTCTATCAACTCCTTGCAAAGCTCTCAGGAATATGTTAAATGTAGGCACCCAGACTACTTCAGCTCATTGAAGCCTTCTGAGTGCCAACTCCCATCACCCTTAACCCTGCAAGTGTAATTATTGCAGTTTACATAAACTGCAATAATTACCTTGCAGGGTTAAGTCCTCCTCTAGTGGCTGTCTATCAGACAGCCACTAGAGGGACTTCCGGCTTTTTAGACGACTTTTGGTAGTCTAAACGACGCTGGATGTCCTCACGCTATGCATGAGGACCTCCAGCGTCGCCGGAATTCCCATAGGAAAGCATTGAATAATTGAATAATGCTTTCCTATGGGCAGGTCTAATGCACGCGCGGCCATTGCCATGCCAGCGCATTAGGTCTCCCCCACTGGCGGACGTTGGCGGGAGAGGAGTGTAGGCGGAGCCTGACTCAGCGCCGAGGGATGGGGGCGGGAGGGAGGGAGGCACTCCAGGATTCTCTAGTGCAAGGAAAACTGGTTTGTTTTCCTGGCACTATAGAATCCCTTTAAAGCTTTATGTTTTCTAATCTCATGTATTTAACAAATAAGTACTTGCGAGGTAAGAAAAATGGAAATGAAATATAGAAGTCCACACCTCTTCATCTTGGCTCCCCATCAATCATTGTTATCAGTGCCTTCCTATGCACTTAGCAGGCAGCATAGAGAAGGCATATTTATTTTGTTATTCCTAATTTGCATTGTGTGCCCTGGCAATGCCTGGACTGAACTGGACTGTGATGCAATTGGCTAAATATGTAATATAAATTTAAAAGAGAATGGAGCATCACCTGAAAAAAAGTTAAAACAAGTTATAGTTGATAATCAATGGGATAATTTCCAAAACTGTACACCTTCAACCTTTCTGATTTATTTTGTTGGTGGGGTTTTTGTTTCTGGTATCAAATAAATAGTATTTGCAGTTATATATTTGTAACATGTAGTGAATGGATGACCCAAAATTGATAACTCCAGCAGTTATGTAATTAAAAATCCTATGATCAAGTCGTGGCGTAAGTTAAGCATCCTCACAATTACTGGTATGTTCCATTTACCAATATACAATGCTGCACAATATGGTTGGGATATTTCATAAAATTAGTAATGTAACAATAAATTTATAAGGAAATACCCGGACAGTACCTCATGGGGGTTATATATAAAAACTGGCACAATTTTTTAATTTGCAAAAAAAAAATTGTGTTTTCTATTTGCACCAATATGTTTATTTGCCTGTGCTCTTTCCAACAGTTTTGTACTATGGCTCTTTTGTATTGTATTATATAGCGGCACTGTCAATGTATAATAAAAGAGGCACAAGAGTGTCCCTTTTTTTCTAAATCAAGTTTTATGCTACAGTCGTAGTGGTAAATTTTATGAAACATAAAAAATCCCTAAAATCACAAATAGGTAATATGCCTAGTCATATTACTAATTTGTCTTCTTATTTTGTGAATGTAATCAATTGTAATATCCTCAGGAATGTAAAAAAGGAGCAAACAACTGAAAACAGAAAAGAAAATCCAGAAAGAAAGATTATTTTGTCACATAAAAAAAATAAAGAAAAAAATACTGAATATATAAAGGCGGTGTAACCGTTTTTTTCTTTAGGGAAAATGTGCATTTGCAGAAAAATGGCAAAAAAGTGAAAGTGAATGCCACAATTGTTATACTTACCCCTCATAGCTTTGTTTTGTTTTGTTTTTTGTATTTTACATTAACTGTATTAATTATGTGTAACAAATGGTGCTATCTGCATGTCAATAGGATTTGGTAAAGTTAGGTCAAAATAGCTTATTGTGAATACAGGGGAGTTGGAGGATGTTTCTAACTTTACTATTTTGTTCTTAAGTTTTAATTTTCTTCAGTTATATTTTTATTGAATGAATGTGATTAACTACCGGCTGTTTGTTTTTATATATATTTATAGGGGTTTGGGGTGAGTTAAAAAGAATTGTCAAATAAAATCTAGCTTTAAAAAAAAATGGAATTTAAAAATAAAATCAATTCAAAAAAGATTGGGACATATTTGCTAAACAGTGAATTGTGTTGTCTTGGGAATTAATATATAATAATAAAACAAACAAAAAAAAGAAAAAAACATTTCTGAACTGATTTTTTTTTTTTTTTTTTTAAACACCCCAAATCACCTTACTGTTAAGGCTCATTCCCTAAACTCTGAATTCATGTGAGCTGACCAATGAAATGTCATTGCAAAACTATTGCAAAATAGTTAAGTTGTGAAAAAAAACGGCAGAATCATTTTTCCAACTGATCTAATTTGGCCTAATTGTTCCAACTGTTAGTTCACCAAAAACACTGTTTAGTGAATAAGGCCCTTAAGTAGCTGATAGATTTTTTTTTTTTATCAACAAAGAGAGCACAATGGCTTGTTAATGATAGTGTTACTCTGGATTTCTACCCACTCTCTATTTAGGGGGGTATGTACATGTCTCTGGTCTTTTGCGTAGGGGACCCTGATGCTGGCATTATTTAATGAGACCCTCTTCAGTTACAGATTAATTATTTGCAGTCTGTTCTTCAAGTCAAACCTGATTAGTTACAGTTAGTGCAGCAAAGATTTAATGATTTTATTGTTTATCTTCAATTTATTTTGATTAACATCTCTGCTCTTTTCATTGCCAGTGCAATTAAGTGCAATGTAAGAGCCACAGCTTTCATTTCCTGCAAATTAAGATGAAGAACTGACAGATTATGCATTATTGTTAAGCGAATAAATCACAGTTAAGAGGTTTTTGCATTTGTAATAAATAAAACAGACACTATCATTAAAATAGTGCAGTATATTTGAAAAGTAAATAGTATCTGCCACTGTCACTGTATTAGTGCAATTAGATGCTTGAAATAATATAACTTAAATATTTCACACCGGGGTAATTCCACGGTGATCCCTTAACTCTGTATCGTAGGAAGGGCCACACATGAGTTATTATAGCGTATGACAAATAAAGGGTTAAATATGGAGATTTTCTTTAATTATTGAAAATTCTTGGTGATCCTTATTATGTACAACTATATATTAAAAAAATATATAATACATATAATACATGTAAATATAATACATGTAAATACATGTAAATATAAAATAATTATATATGTACATCTATATATCAATGGGTATATTGACAGACAGACAGACAGATAGATAGATAGATAGATAGACAGACAGACAGACAGATAGATAGATAAATAGATAGATAGATAGATAGATAGATAGATAGATGATAGATAGATAGATAGATAGAGTTCTAAATTTATATGTGTGTGTGTGTGTATAGACAGACAGACAGACAGACAGACAGACAGACAGATAGATAGATAGATAGATAGATAGATAGATAGATAGATAGATAGATAGATAGATAGATAGTGTAGGTTTGAAGATATTTACTGCTCCAAATCCAAATAATTGAAATGGCTATATTAATGAATGATGTGGACTTTTTTCTTTGAAATCTAATAACCTAACCCCTATTATTATCAATTTACTTCTAATCCTTTTAATCACCCAGACTTCGCTGGAGGTAGTTATTTTCTAATGTCCAATCCATGCTCTAAATATTATTTATAAACGAAGCTACCCCCTCCCTCTGGCATTTAGCTGCTTCTTTCTAAAATAAAGGGAGGGGGTCGGAAGATATGTAGTTTTCCCCTGCGGGATTGGGATTTTCTCCTATTTTCCAATGCAGGGGACATAGAGCCGTTTCTTTTAAAATATTCCCAAATGTCGCTTTATTTATCCAGCATAAAATAAACGGATCAAAGGGTCTGGAGATTGTTGTTGTTGTGTTTTTGTATAGCTTTTGTGTGCGTGTGTTTTTTTTATTACTATCATTTTTTTATTTCTTATTTTATTTTATTTCACATAAAGTTTAAAGCACAGTAAGTGGAATTATTCATAGTTTAGCATGTTTTTGTCTTGCATTCTAAAAAAGAAGGATTCTAAAACTGCCCTTGTTGGCTATTTATTTACATGTATAGAACGGTGAGATGACATGGATAGCTTTCTACTGGAGTCTAAAGCTGAATAGGATCAGTTTCTACCGGATTCTAACTCTGGGGTTTATTCACTTGACAGTGAATTGTGGCAAATTGCAAAGATAAAAATGCAAACTTTTAGCCATAATAATCAAACTAGGGGAAAGGGCTGTCTTGTAAATGTTATTTCCCCACTCTGCTATTTTGGCCTGAATTCGTTTAAACTAATACAGCGTTTAGTACATTAACTCCTGAATGTCCATATTACATAACTATAAAATGGGATGGGTATGAAAATATCCAGTGCATAGAAATATACTATAATTACATTATAAAGTATAAAATATATATATATATATATATATATATATATATATATATATATATATATTTATTATGTCCCCCGGGCAATGTTTTACATTGAAAAATGAAGAATCATTCACCCCCCACCTCTCAGCGAAGAAAAACAGCGTGGAGGGGGTTAATAATAATAATAATAATAACAAAGTATTTAACCAGGATAGGTACATTCAGATAATAATAATGTTTAAAGATACAAATAGTTATTGACTGTGATATGTGTATTAACCCCCTGTGGACTAAATCTGATTAACCCCTTCCCCTGCTTTGGCACATAGTAAGGTAGGAGTTAAAGTTAAAGTAGGAGTTAAAGTTTTGGATTATCCATATTTGTTTTTAGATACATTTATACGAGACATCTCAGGTGTAGAGATTACTTTTGACATGATTAGCATATTAAACAAAGCCTATGTTTAAGATTCATTAAGTATATAAGTATCTGCCATGCTTACTATATAGATTAAATACGTGCAAGAATCCCTATATTCGATCTCTCCTTTTAAAGCATTTAGAATACAGACTGTGCACCCTGCTGGTGCTTAATGGGTTAAAGGTTAATTAAAACAGAATGAAGTTGCACTGAAGAGAACTGACTAAAATCTGCACTTATAATGACGTGAAATGCAGGGTTTTTTTTTTATTTGCTTTATACGTTTAGTTTTTTTTTTTGGAGATATGTACAATTGTTTTACCAATGTTGTCTATGTAGAATGTAGATTTATTTATCTTTTACTCTATTCTGCACGGGAAGTTTATTTATTGAAACGATGGGGTAAATCTCAATTAATATATCTTTTTACACCTTTCTTCTGTAATGTAAACCTCCTGCTTACCTATACCTAAAAAATACATCAATGCTCATTTAGTGCACCTGGGCTGGCAACCAATTCAAGATGTGCCAACCCATGTATCACAGCTATGTGGAGATATTTGCTTCAGACTGTACCATGTGAAAGAACAGACTCCTATATCCACACACACACACTTCCTCCCTCTCTCTGTCTCTCTCAAATGCTTACTGTACCTATGCATATACATGAACATTCCCCACCCAGTGAACACTATTCCAGATCTTCCAGGTCTGCTCTCCCCACACAGTGTGCACCAACAAGGTAAGAGCTCATGGCTTTCACTGCTGTCATTATCTGATGGGGGTCTCAGTCTCTAAGCAGGGATGCTTGAAACCTACAGGGGGGTGTAGCAAAGACTAACCTCTTGCTGTGTGTATCTCTAACAATTATCTCTGTGTGTGTGTGTGTGTGTGTATGTGTGTGTATATAATTCTGTGTGTGTTTGTGTGTGATATTTCTGTGTGTGTGTGTGTGTGTGTGTACACGTATACATATTTGATTTGAACAGAGATAATTTTTCATCATATTATTTTTGTATTTATTTTAATAAATTCTTCCAGCTCTTGATAAAGGAATGCATGCGTATGTATGATTCTGTACGTGTAAACACAATGTATCTGCTTTCCTAACATATGTACTTGTCACTTGACTCTCCAGCTGAATCAGTCTGGCTTCTAACATCTAGCAGCATTGTCCAGCTCAGCTCGGCTGATATTTAATTTTAGAACCATGGGGTCTGACATGCCCTCTTTCTGCTGTTGGCATTTACACTGGCAAATATAACTTTGCAGGAGTTGTATGGTAGATGATATTGCTGTGTGTGGGTGTGTCTGTGTGTGTGTGCGTGCACATTTTGTATTTTATATATATTTTTCTTTATTTTTTTCTGCCTTTTTATTGTTCTATATATTTAAAATTCTCTAAGGATGGAAGAAGAAAAGGGGATTTAACCCTGGTCCTGCCTCAATGGGATTCCTGGGTGTATAGAGGGACACAGGGCATCTTCAGGAGCCCAAAAGCATTGGATACAAAAGCATTTAGATCGCTTTAGAGTAGTTAATCCCTTGCTCGCTGAGTCCCCTTTTGTTTTCCAACTCCTCTGTGGGTTTTCTTCAGTGTGTCCTACCCGCCTGATTGACTGCCCAGTAGATGCTAATTATCCAAATCTCCCTTCTCTCCATTGACTGACTGGCCGTGAATTACGGGACAACTGTCATGCATTCTGTCATAGTAGATCATATTACAATATCATCTCATGGAAATTCTGCCCCTCAGAAAGAAAGCCTCTGATCCAACAGATGCCACCGAGATTTTCAGCCTTAATTTGGGCAGATTTCAGTGGGAAAACCATTAAAAACACATATAGGAGCAAGCTATTAAAATTCACAAGATTATAGTGGAGTCTATGTCTGTATTTGCATAATAATAATAATAACAATAATATTGCATAAACTGTTTATGTGATTACTTTATAATCCATAATCTGCTGCTATAGCTCCTCAGTGTGTGTGTGTGTGTGTGTGTGTGTGTGTGTGCGCCAGTGTAATACAGCTGTAGTCACTGTAATTAAACACATACCTGTCTAATTAATGATGCTATCACACATCAACAGAAGCACAATTTGGGAAATGTTACTGACACCACAATTAAAACTGGCGAGCACGATTAAATATTGCATTATCATATAGAATAACTGTATATTATTATATGGCTCTGACTCGTTTTCCATTCCAATTTATGTTTGATTGAAAATGCTGATACAAGTACGGGTTTTTGTTGATAATGATTATAAGGGAGTGAATTATATACTATACTGTATATGTAATTATTTGTATATAATGTGTGGAAAATAGTTAAGATTCATTCATTGCTAGAATAACACTGAATACTGAACATATGATGGATTAAATATTTTTATTTATTGTTTATGTTTGTGTGAATTAATTGTAGATGGGGCTTGTTTGACAATGTGTGTAATATATATATAATATTACAGATATGATTTAATTTTAGGAAGTGCAATTACTGTGTCCAGATTGTCACTCTGCCCCTGTCAGCAGTCCTTTGAACATTATATCGGTCGATGTTTATTGACCCACGTTCAGGGTTTATTCCCCAGTGAGCCCCAACACTTAGTTACATGGAACCTGAATGGCATTCTGTGTATGTGATTGTATGGGAGCATGGGCAGGGCAATGCTTAAATGGCAACTCAATAAGTCAGTTTATTATGATAAAACAGGGATCCAATCACTGCACGTAGGCATCAAACTAGGTCTCTCTCTGTAACCCACATTATCTCTCTATGTGTGTGTGTCTCTTAGTATCTCTCTCTGTCAACCGTTATCATTCTCTGTATCTGAATTATATCTCTCTATATCTGATAATATATCTCTCTGTATCTGATAGTATCTCTCTGTATCAAATAGTATCTCTCTCTGTCTCCCATTATCATTCTCTGTATATCTGATAATATATCTCTGTATATCTGATAGTATCTCTCTGTATCTGATAGTATCTCTCTCTGTGTCTGATAATATATCTCTCTGTATCTGATAGTATCTCTCTCTGTGTCTGATAATATATCTCTCTATATCTGATAGTATATCTATCTGTGTCTGATAATATATCTCTCTATATCTGATAGTATCTCTCTATATCTGATAGTATATCTCTCTGTGTCTGATAATATATCTCTCTATATCTGATAGTATCTCTCTATATCTGATAGTATATCTCTCTGTGTCTGATAATATATCTCTCTGTATCTGATAGTATATCTCTCTGTGTCTAATAATATATCTCTCTATATCTGATAGTATCTCTCTCTGTGTCTGATAATATATCTCTCTATATCTGATAGTATCTCTCTCTGTGTCTGATAATATATCTCTCTATATCTGATAGTATCTCTCTCTGTGTCTGATAATATATCTCTCTATATCTGATAATATCTCTCTCTGTGTCTGATAATATATCTCTCTATATCTGATAGTATATCTCTCTGTGTCTGATAATATATCTCTCTATATCTGATAATATCTCTCTCTGTGTCTGATAATATATCTCTCTGTATCTGATAGTATCTCTCTCTGTGTCTGATAATATATCTCTCTATATCTGATAGTATATCTCTCTGTGTCTGATAATATATCTCTCTGTATCTGATAGTATCTCTCTCTGTGTCTGATAATATATCTCTCTGTATCTGATAGTATATATCTCTGTGTCTGATAATATATCTCTCTATATCTGATAGTATCTCTCTCTGTGTCTGATAATATATCTCTCTGTCTCCCGTTATCATTCTCTGTATATCTGATAATATATCTCTGTATCTGCAGTATCTCTCTGTATCTGATAATATATCTCTGTATCTGGAGTAGCTCTTTTTCTCTCTATGTAACTTTGTGTCTCTTGTTCTATTGTATTCCTTTGGTTATCCCCATCTCTCTCTCTCTCTCTCTCTCTCTCTCTCTCTCTCTCTCTCTCTCTCTGTGTCTCTCTCTCTCTCTCTCTCTCTCTCTATCTATCTGTCTATGTCTCTATCTATCTATCCACCAATGTATGCTATAGATGTCAAGCTATCTAATGCTATAACAGGGTGTGGATTCCTTTCCTTGGTTGAGATCTTGCTGTTCAATGCTTCCATGCCAGGTCCATTGAATGGTAATACAAGCAGGATGCTAGTTTCACTGTATTCATTGGGGCTCTGAGTTCTCCAGTTGAAATCAGATTGGAATTGTCCCTGTTGGATGGAGAGGCCTTTTCAGTCATTTTGCTTGACCTGGCAGTTCATTAATCTGGACTATCTGTAGAGCTGTTGACAAAGTTAAAAAAAAAGCGTTTTATTGGGTAAAGCTTGAAAAAAACTTTTGTAGTAATTTTTTTTTTTTTTTTTGATAGTGTTAGTCATACAATTATTTCTATTAGTAAATCGAAGATTTACTAGGGTATACTGATAGGGTATACTAGGGTATACTGATAGATAGATCGATAGACAGAGAGAGAGACAGACAGACAGACAGACAGACATAGATAGACAGACGGATAGATAGATAGATAGATAGACAGACAGACAGACAGACAGACAGACAGACAGACAGACAGACAGACAGACAGACAGATAGATAGATAGATAGATAGATAGATAGATAGATAGATAGATAGATAGATAGATAGAATAGATGACTTACTTTGCCATTGTATTGTATTAAGAGTCACAAATCTCATTAAAGTTGGCGTGATATATAATTGTAGATGCAGATAGATAACATACAGCACGTTTTCACGATTTGGGAGAGCACTGGACCTTTAACTGAAACTGTTTAACACATTAAACAACACTGGAATAAATGGGTGCAGTGTGATGTCACCTCAAATCCTCTCTGTCTCTCACACTCTCACCTCTCATTCTCTGTCTCTCACACCCTTACCTCAAACCTTCTCTGTCTCTCAAACTCTCTGTCTCTCACACTCTCACCTCAAACCCTCACTGTCTCTCAAATTCTCTGTCTCTCACACTCTCACCTCAAACCCTCACTGTCTCTCAAATTCTCTGTCTCTCACACTCTCACCTCTCATACTCTGTCTCTCACACCCTTACCTCAAACCTTCTCTGTCTCTCAAACTCTCTGTCTCTCACACTCTCACCTCTCATACTCTGTCTATCACACCCTTACCTCAAACCTTCTCTGTCTCTCAAACTCTCTGTCTCTCACACTCACACCTCAAACCCTCTCTGTCTCTCACACCCTTACCTCAAACCCTCTCTGTCTCTCACACCCTTACCTCAAACCCTCTCTGTCTCTCACACCCTTACCTCAAACCCTCTCTGTCTCTCACACTCTCACCTCTCATACTCTGTCTATCACACCCTTACCTCAAACCTTCTCTGTCTCTCAAACTCTCTGTCTCTCACACTCACACCTCAAACCCTCTCTGTCTCTCACACCCTTACCTCAAACCCTCTCTGTCTCTCACACCCTTACCTCAAACCCTCTCTGTCTCTCACACCCTTACCTCAAACCCTCTCTGTCTCTCAAACTCTAACCTTAAACCCTCTTTCTCCTTCTCTCTCCCTCTCTCTCTTACTGTCTCAGTCTCTCCCTTCCTTGTGTGTATGGCTATATAGATGGATAGTCATGTGAGTTGGAATATGTTATAGGCTTACACTGACGTGGGAATACATAATGGTTTAATTAAATAATTAAGCGACTTGCTAATTGCTGCTTGGGTTGCAGAGATGGTGTTGGTACGCTGTAGAAGGTACGATATTCTTGAAACCATTGTGTGCGCGTGTAAATGTATATATGTGTGTGTGTGTGTATATACGTGTGTATTCACACGTATACACACACTGCTTTTAATGTATGTGTATAGTATACATGTGTGGTTATATGAGTATGTGTATCTGTGCACATATTCATATATATATTAGATTGTAAGCTCCTTTGAGCAGGGCTTTCTTCCCCTCTCTTCTCTGTTATTTACTTGTCAAATATACCCTTTTTATAATGGTAAATGCGAAATATTTACAATGCTAATAATATTAATAATAATAATAATATATGTGTGTGCTTGTTTATAATAAGTGTGTATGTGTTGGTATATATATATATATATGTAATGTTGATTCAATACTGATATCTATATACGTTATATCTTCCCATTATGATTGGCCTTTATTACAGTTCGGTTTTCCTTCCTGCTAGTGTGTCTATCTCTTGCAGTGGATGGAAAAGTTGGTCATTTTATGAGATGAGCTGATAGATCACTATGCAATGTGCAGGCCAGACTCCAGCTTTAGAGAAAGCACTGCATGTTTTTTTTACTGCCATGACATACAGATAGCGCATAAAAACGCCTGTTTATATTGTTTCAGGAAGAAAAAAGAATAAATAAAACCCAATCCACATCACATCACAGCTAGTTAAGGTGTAATGTGTGTGCATTAAGCAGCCATTTCCATTGTCATGTGTGATTTGCTGCTAGACACACACACAATGTTATCCTAGAACGCTCCCATTGCCAGGACCCAGAACAGAGTGAGCCAGATTCTCTGGAGGTGTGTGATGTGTTAAATTGTGCTGCTTGTTTTTTTTTGTAGGACACAGACAAAATAATGCAGGGGTGGGGGTTGGAGGTGGGGAGGGGGGGTACTATGCCACCGGTAGGAATGAAATGTGTTAAGTGGGGCTTTGGCAATTAAACCCCAAATGATCCTGTATGTTTGCTATTTTTTCCTGCCCTTACTTTGCCTGAAGAGTAATTGGATACTGTTGTAAAAAGAATGCGGATGTTTTAAGATGTCAGCAACACTTCTCCCCTAACCCAAAAAAATCAACTGTAGACAGATTTCTAGCAGACGGATACCCCTCCCCCTATATCCAGCTATAAAACCCCAAACCGCTACCAAGGACTCTAGGAGACTTCAGTCCTGTGTGATATGCAACATATTGTATAAGAGAACTATAAGTCAATGCTCTCATTGGAAGATACACATCCTACGTGCCATTCAGTTGCCATGGAGGTGTGGCACAAATATATACAGTGGTCCAACCACTAAACAGCAACTTGCGTGGACTGAAAAATAGGAGTACCAATATTTTAATCGAACAGACCTTTTTAAAAAAATCAATTAAGGAATATATTTTTTTTTTGTCCAACTTTTCCTAAATGTTAAAAAGTCGATTGTCAAGTCATTACAAACACAGTTTTGTAACATAAACCATGTATACACCCCATATTGGCACACGTGGGGTATAACATCTATATCACACTTTCTAGAGGTTCTAAAAAAAAGTGTTTTAATTCTATTCAAAACGAGGTCTGGTAAACTAAGGATCAATTTGGAAAACTTGGGCTGAAATAGCCCATTTAGAACAAAAAAAAATAAAATGAAATAAATTGGGCTGCAGTTGTTGTTTTTTTTTTTTAATTAAGTAATCAATTAATTGTTTTTGAAACTTGTCAGATTAACATAACTCACTGCTGTCTAGTGAATGGATACACTCATTACTTGGGGGGGGGGGTGGGGGGGAGGGATATCCTTGATTTAGAAATACAGTAAAATACAGTATTTTGAAGTGCTATAACTTATATAAATGAATATGAATGTGGAATCAATGTGATCAATGAGGACATAGAGACAGAATAGTTTAGCTTGCAATAAATAAGAAACTTGCTGAATATTTCATTTCTGGTGGGATTGACAGGCACGTATATATAAAAAAAAAATCTGTCTCACATCTTCAGGGTTATTTACTTAACTGAGAATCCAAGTGAATTCAAACTGAATTTCAAAATTAAGGCCAGATTAGCCGATCTGATAGCATAGGGTTATTAGAGAATTTCTCCTGTTCATCTATTTTTATCTTAAAGTTAAATTTCTCTTTGAATTCACTAGCATTTCTAACTAAACTAAATAACCCTGCTTTAATTTAAAAATCATTACAATGTATATTTCGCAGATAGTCTGAGATCTGGAGTCAGTGTCACATCTTATGTACATTTCATTGTATATTTATTTTTCCTAATAGTATATGCAGCCATTCCTTTTATGTTGAACCTATTCTAAGGAACCAAAGCATTACACGACTTAATAGTTAAAAGTCGCACACTCTTAAAGGCGTGCTTCTAAGCATGCGTGCAGTAATTACAATAGGAGGTTTGCGTAGATTTAGTTGAGTAAAAACACAAATTATTAAAATACCCGGGTGAATATCACTGCACTTTTTACCCAAGAGACCCCCCATTCAGTCATCTCCCTCCCCCCTTTGTTGCTCTCCCTGCGGTATATATTCCATATCCTGGATTAGAAAGTGCTATTTTCTCAGAGTTTCCTGGAGCTGTGTTGAAGAAAAATAGAGAAAGGATTGTGTATTGATCAAATTAAAAATAATAATAATAATAATTAGGACAGACTTTGAGAAATGAATTTATGCATGTTTTAGATTCAATTATATTCTTCGAGTGTGGTATAGCTCTGTTACCACAATCTTATCACACCTTGTTGGCACTCTACACACTGCTACTTTCTTCAGTTTATAATGATTCGTAGGCTCCACCTCTTTCTCATTTTATCCATCTTGTTCACGCACTCTCCATCCCCCCCTTCCCATATAGGTTCCACCTTTCTATCTGTATATTCTATTTACATTCTACCTGCACATTCTACTCACATTCTACCTGCACATTCTATTAACATTCTACCGGTACATTCTACTCACATTCTACCTGCACATTCTACTCACATTCTACCTGTATATTCTATTTACATTCTACCTGTATATTCTATTTACATTGTACCTGCACATTCTATTAACATTCTACCTGCACATTCTACTTACATTCTACCTGTATATTCTATTTACATTCTACCTACACATTCTACTTACATTCTACCTGTATATTCTATTTACATTCTACCTGCACATTCTATTAACATTCTACCTGCACATTCTATCTGTACATTCTACTCTTATTCTACCTGTACATTCTATTTAAATTCTACCCGTACATTCTATTTAAATTCTACCTGCACATTCTATTTACATTCTATCTGCACATTCTATTTACATTCTACTAGTACATTCTAGTCACATTCTACCTGAACATTCTCTTTACACTCTACCTGTACATTCTACCCTTACATTCTATGTACATTCTATTTACATTCTACCCGTACATTCTATTTACATTCTACTCGTACATTCTACTCACATTCTACCTGCACATTCTATTTACATTGCACCTGTACATTCTTCCCGTACATTCTATTTAAATTCTACCTGCACATTCTATTTACATTCTACCTGTACATTCTATTTACTTCTACCTGTACATTCTACCCAAGTCTGTTTCTCCTTTTGTACCTGCATCTACTTGCACATTCTATTTACATCTTCCTTCCACATTCTATGTACATTATACCTGCATTCCATTCGCCTTCTACCCACCTCTCTTTGACCTTTAGACTCCGCTTCTATCTTCAAATTTTAACTGCACATTCAACCCACTTTTAACCGGAACAAACTAACTCGTTCTCTTCTGCTTATTCTAACTGCACACTCTAATAAACTTCTCCCTTTTCACTATGACAAATGCTTGTCAGTTAAACCCACTCCAAAATCCTTGCCCATCATATTGAATTAAGACCCCTGCGCTCTTTGCTTACCTACCAATCTACAATCAGTGCCATTTGCACTCAAATTCAGCCATATTTACCTGATCATACCCACCACCAATTCCTACCCACATGGCATGTAAAGGATATCTAATACATCCCACCTGTAAAATACTCACACATATGTAGATCTGAATTTCCAACCACCTACTACATGTAACAGTGTCATTCATTTAATGAATGAGTGTGCCCATCTCTCCGTTAAAATGGCATGTGTTCTAAGCATATATATTGATGTATTGCTTTTTTGGTGAATCAGACAATTAACCCCTTAAGGACACATGAAATGTGTGACATGTCATGATTCCATTTTATTCCGGAGGTTTGGTCCTTAAGGGTTTAAACAAAATTATCTATCTATCTATCTATCTATCTATCTATCTATCTATCTATCAGTCTGTCTGTCTGTCTGTCTGTCTGTCTATACATGTGATTTCTAACCGAGATTCTTATAACATTGGGCTATGTTCAAATCAGTATTTCAGTTCTACTTTACATGATGCACTTTTTAAGAAAGCTATCTAATTAAAATGGACAGTGTGAACGATCACCTTTAATAAGAGAATAGATTTGTACCCCCATATACACATACACACACACACACACACCCTCTCTCTCTCTCTCTCTCTCTCTCTCTCTCTGAAGTCTAGTGATAGAATTACTGAGTTGATGCATCTCTCATTGCCCACTAAATAAAAGGCCTGACTTGTTCTAGGTGTAATATGAATGAGTGGATACTTCCCCTGCTAAATCTAAGACGTGCACAGGTATTCTCCAGGGATCTGGGGAGCTGTAGATCTGCTCTTGCTGTCAAAAAGCAAAGTGTCTCATGTATTATCAGCACATCAATGCCTAGAATGTGAAGAACAGACACACACACACAGCATAAACAATTCAGTTAACATGAAAACAAAAGCCTTAGCTCTACATCTCATCACCGGTTGTGTTTCCTCTCTCATATAGATCATCGTCTTCCTTGCATCCTAATGGATATAAAACTGATGGGCTGCTTGCTATGCCCATCTGCACAGTGAATGGATTAAACCCCTATTTTCATGTGAGTAAAATGATTAATTACTCGTGTCACTCACTGATCTATGAAGACATAACACCAGAGCAGATAATGTGCTGGGTGCCTGAAGCTACAACTATGTTTTAATTCCAAATTTATTGTATGCTCTGCTATATATTAAGTCTTAATGACCGTATGAGACTTGGGAAACATATGACAAATCAATCACACCACCATCCTACCCCCCCAGAATCCCATTTTTTTCCCATAGTTTCTCTGTTGATTTAACTCTTTCCATACCAGGGTCTTCCATCATACCGTCCTAGATACAGAGGGGAACCCCCCAGGATGTCCCATTAAATATTATACATTCAAGATCTTTGCTGTCACATGGCTGTTGCACCAGAGTCTCCGTAATTTGTAAGCACAGTTCATGTCTGTGCCTGCTCCAGGCTCCTATTGTTGGGGTTTAGTCACAGTAGCTCGGCTGGGAGCTGGTGTATTATTGTGTGCTTGCTCTGGGCTCCTGGTATCTGGCAGATGGCATACTACGGCTTACTACACAGAGGCGTTGGGTGGGGAATCTCAGCATCTATAATTTGTTCACCTGTCATCGACTTGCAAGAAAAGACATTGTGGGACCCTATCATTAGAATTTCCCATCTCTCCTTTTACTGAATTCTTATTGTATGGTAAATACTGGGCCTGCAGTACCTGAGATAGATAGATAGATAGATAGATAGATAGATAGATAGATAGATAGATAGATAGATAGATAGATAGATAGATAGATAGATAGATAGATAGATGGACAGATAGATACGGAGATAGATAGATAGATAGATAGATAGATAGATAGATGGACAGATAGATAGATAGATAGATAGACAGACAGACAGACAGACAGACAGACAGACAGATAGATAGATAGATTTATATATAGACAGATAGATAGATAGAGAGAGACAGACAGATAGATAGACAGACAGTTAGACAGACAGGCAGACAGAAAGATAGTTAGACAGACAGACAGACAGACTGACAGACAGGTAGATAGAGAGAAAGAGAGAGAGAGAGAGAGAGAGAGAGAGAGAGAGAGAGAGAGAGAAAGAGAGATCGAACGATAGACAGACAGGCAGGCAGATTGATAGACAGATAGACACTTAGTTACGTTAAGGACATTTAATTCTTATACCTCAGGATTGTGTTTGTGCAAACACTGGGGTGTATTCACTAAACAGCGAGTTTCGGTGAATTTGAGAACCGACTTGCAATTTAGGATCCACTATTGAAACTAAATATATACAAATAACCTCCGATTCGATTTCTAATTTCCAGCTTTAATTGGAAAATATTGCCTAAATTCTGCAAATATATTTATAACTCGCCCCGAGTCACCATGTGATGAGGAACCCCATGGCTGAGAATTATTCTCTCTACTCACTGAGTTCTGCTTAATCAAAACCGAGTTTCGTTTTCTAACATTTTTAAATTTAGTTTTATTTATTTATTTGTTCTAAAATAGTGCAGAATCCATTAAAAAAAAAAAAAAATCGCCAATAGTTAAGCTTTATTTTTTATTAATTTCTGTTTAAACTCTGCTACCGGCATTTTTTTCTGACAACTTAACAAAAATGGACTGTTCCTTGGAAACTCCGCTGATAACATCGCTCTTGATGCAATGTGTCCAGCTATCTGTCTGTCTCAGGCTGAGTTGTGTTAGACTAACACTGTATTTTTTTACACAAGGCATTACAAAGGCCATGTGAAGGGCCTTACAATAACTAACAATACACATCAACTGATCTTTACTGCTGGCCTTGCATCGCGTCAGGAGATGGTGAATGGGTTAAAACAGTTATTTCCTTTATATCAAATCATAAAACCCAGAGAACAAACAGTCTTTGCGTTTCTTACAAGTATTCAGGAGAACTATATGCTGCTTTGGTCAGCCCAGAGCCCACAGGCGCCAGATTAGCCTGGCTACTTATAGATACTGAAAGGTCCCAGTGTTTATAAGGAAATCCTGCAGAGCAGTAAGCTAGCTGAGCCTCACATAGTGCTGGAACAGAATATATATATATGGGAATATAACATTCTATATATCTCTGTATCTGATAATATAATATCTCTCTGTATCTGATATCTTTCTGTATCTGATAATCTCTCTCTCTGTATCTGATAATATATATCTCTGTATCTGATAATATAATATCTCTCTGTATCTGATATCTTTCTGTATCTGATAATCTCTCTCTCTGTATCTGATAATATATATATCTGTATCTGATGATAATATAATATCTCTCTGTATCTGATATCTTTCTGTATCTGATAATATCTATCTCTGTATCTGATAATATATCTCTGTATCTGATAATATCTCTATCTGTATCAGATACTATATCTCTGTATCTGATAATATATATCTGTATCTGCAGTATCTCTCTCTGTATCTGATAATATATCTCTGTATCTGGAGTAGCTCTCTTTCTCTCTATGTAACTTTGTGTCTCTTGCTCTTTTGTATTCCTTTGGTTATACCTCTCTCTCTCTCTCTCTCTCTCTCTCTCTCTCTCTCTCTCTCTCTCTATCTATCTATCTATCTCATCTAGTATACACACACACACACACACACACACACACACGTGTATATATATATCATAGTTGTGTTCTGCAGATATACAACATATAAAATATAAAACAAATGAAACTCACTATAGCAGAACTGAATTCCGTTATGCAGTGTGTGAAATCAGATAAGCAATGTCTTGGGATGGCTATGAAAACCTCCTATAGTTTTTAACAAATCAAAAGACAAAAAAAAAAAAAAAATATTAATGGCATAAAATGAAATGTGTCATTTTGCTGTTTTTCCTGTGTAAATTTGTGTTTACATGTAACACACATCAATTGAATGAAGTATAATGCAAATAAGATATTATTTATTAGAGTTAACCATTCCTCCCTCTAACTGCTTCCTACTTCGCTGATTAGCAAACTGGCAAAAAGCAAAATAACCGATTTATACAGACACATATTCTCTCTTTTCCAATCAGCCACTGGGTTAATCATTGAGACTCATTAACCCTTAGGACTCCGAAGCCTCTCCTGCAACATATCGCAGAGCGTTTTCTCGCGATCCACACTAGTGCTGAAAGGGTTAAAATCCGCTAGGTTCTTTTTCTTGGTTCCCTCCCCTTTGAGAGTGTTATGTTCCAATATATGCCCTCTTGTTACTATGTATTGATAGCGAGGCTGATCAGGGAACATTTCCATTGGAGCTCTGATTACAAATAACATTCTAATCTGTTAAGAGTGGAAAGGATATAAAAAAAAATATTATATTTATGTAATTCTTGCACAAATAATGATCTAAAAAAAAATATTGGTTTAAAAATAAATAGGGAGAGAGAAAACAAAAGAGTTTTAGCTACCAAGGAATAAATGTAACTAATGAATGCAATATAAGAGAATAAAAAGCTAACATTGTGATATGTTTGTTATTGTGTGTTGCTATCTAAACAATATGAATCAATGTGCTGTCATATGACTACAGAGTGTATAAAAGCAGTTTAAAGCGTGTTGTGTGATCTTCTAATAATAACAGGATGCTATGGAGTCAATCTAGTGTTAATTCTGACTTGCAATTCTAGCTGAACATGGAATGGATGATTTATGAATGTAAACCTGAGGAAGGAGGCAAATCCCAGATGATGCCCTGCCCATATCCAAAGTGACATGATGGGACAGGGTGGCATTTTGAAAGGGAGAGCTGAGGGACCATCCACTCCCAGCCAAGTGCTGTCTCTCCCACCCAACACACACAGAGCTATAATAAGCAGCCCCTGGCAGGCAGCAGCCAATAAGGAGAGAGCATGGGGCTGACGTCAGAGGCCCTGTAGAAAAGGTGCAGATCTCACTGCACAGAGGACTGCAAAGCAGAAATAAAGGAGAGAGCTTCTCACTTTAAGGGATTACACCAAGTCCATGCAGAGGACCCTCCTCCCCCATTACTCACACACAGCCCTGCCTGCAGGAGCAAAAACTTAACACAACAACGGTCCAAGGAAGATCTGAAGCACCTACAGAAAAAAAAATACCCAACCTCCTGTCTTTGGTTTCACTCTGTGTAATATCCAGCCCAATAAAGTAGAATCATCTTTCCTGACAATTGTGATTCAGCTGCCATGGACACAGAATACTAACTTTTTCCTCCTCTGGAGAGGTTGCACATGACTGCCTGGCTGGCCCTGTTGTACCTTCTGCATCCCAAGCATGGAGCAGGCCTGAGTGTTTCTACAGGTCTTTTAAACCTCTGTTTACAGACTGCACAGTTTCCACAATCTGCCAAAATTCATGGACACACCTATCATGAAGAAAGGCAGCTCTTAAGGACACCTTTATTTCAGGATCTTCTGCTGCTGCTGCCGCCTTGCTGACCCACCTGAAGATCCCGAGATATGTCCTTCAGGTCATACTTTTAGACCTGCTTGAGATATATATATATATACACATATATATATATTTATTTTTTTGAGACATCATATGATAGCAGATGACAGCACGGGGACCTCCTGAATTGTTCTGACTTTTTGTTATTTGTGGTTGTAGTTTGATCGTCTGGGCAAGGACAGTCCCCAGGACATACGGTCTCCTGTGCTGACTTGACATTCAATGCATGGCTTAGGACTTCAGTTTGTGGAAGTAGGAGCCAGGTACCAAAGCATCTGCAAAAAATCAATCTCCCACTCGTGTTCTTTCCTCGCTTCAGAAATGCTTTTCCACAGCCTGTCAGGGGGTGAGATGCATGGGGTCATCGATGAGATGGACAGAAGATCCAAGACTGAAACTCCTGCCATCAGCTCTGCTATTGACAGAGGGGAGACTGAAACGGTAGGAAAGCATTTTAGAGGTGCTGGGACCAATTTTGGGGGGAGCAGGGATACATTAAGAAGGGATCTCACAAAAGTGAAAGTTAATATTTTAAAACCTAGATAAAGAACAAACAAAAAAAAACTCTATTCTGTCTAACTCATTTTAACATTCCTGACATATGTATTTCTATATTAATGATTTATGTTTTTAAAATTAATTTCTTACACCTTCATCTGTGCAATATGCAATATTTTAAATATACAATTTTGGTTTAGGTGTGGCTTATAAAAGAAGAACATATGCGCTGTTTAAATATCAGCAAAGTGTGATAATACAATATATCAAATTCAATATATTAAAATACTCTTCTCCACAATAATGATTAGCTAGCAATAAAACACCCACATATACACACACTGTTATGATGGCAATTGGCCTTTATTCACACATATATATATATATATTTACTATATCTGTTATTGGATTCATTCATTTTTCGAAATAGGGTGACCTGTTATAATAAGATAAGTGCAATAATATTGGACTGCTTGTATACTGTAAGCACTGGAATGCGGAAATTGGTATGATTTTTATAGGAAAATTATTCAATTTTATAGAAAATATTTGTTCTCTCTATTTCGCAAATTCATAACTAGGGAATTTGGATGAGTGTAAATAAAATCAAGAAAATAATGGTATATCTTTTTAAATATGTATCCCTATGCATTTATATATAACTAGGTTGGATAAACTAACACACACTCACACACACATATATATAAACTTAATTTAAATAAATAAAAAAAAAAATATATATATATATATTTACATTTATTTATTTATTTTACATTTATTTTTCTTAATGGGTTTAAGTCCCGGAGATTATTTTTCTCACTTTTAGCATTAAAAATCATAGTCATAGAATTACGATTCTTCTGAAATTAGTGTAAGAATTGCATTAAACATTTTAAGCACATTTCCTAATGAATAATTAGATACGAGAGAGAACTTGTAACACGTTCAAGTTTTACCTCAATGCACTGTCCGTCCAATAACAATATATGTCTTTTTTTTTTACTGTATTTAGCACTTAAATACATATTTCTTTTTTGTTCTCATTTCATTTGCCTGTCTCCATTAATAATATATCCACACACCAAGACTCCAGAACAGCTGCACGATGAAGCTCTCTCCTTATATATACACACATTTCTACATGTTAAATATAATGTACAGTGAAATATAAATGATATTTAGAAATATAATGAACTAACCATTTCTGATCTTAAATCTATAGACCGAATTGATTATTTTTCATCGTCCAACATTTCCAACATTTAAAATATAAAATTAAATATTACCACCCTTTAAAAAACCTATTTTCAACATATTAATACAAATTAAACATTGGTGGTACCCATGCAGGTACACAATCCCACATTAAGTGTGTATTTGTTTGTAGACAGACAGATAAAAGATATATGGATAGATAGCTAGATAGATAGATTGATAGACAATATATATATGGATAGATATATAGATATATAGATAGATAGATAGATAGACAAAATATATATGGATAGATAAATGGATATATATAGATAGATAGATAGATAGATAGACAATATATATATGGATAGATAGATAGATAAATAGATAGAAATAGGGTAATATATAGCAATATAGTGTATGTAAATATAAAAATATACACATACCACCTACATCAATAATAGGCCTTTACTGCTTATTAAATTCACTTTTTCTAAGTGATGAAAACTGCACAAATGAGTAGGTTTTGCCACTGTAACAGAACGCAAAAATGTAAATAAACCGTGAATTTTATTTATTGGCTTTATTGCAATATTATGACACCTAAAATCCCCATCTTAAATATTCCACTTGCAAATGATTACTTTTTATCCTGAAAACTGTAATAACTGTTCAGTTATAATGTGTGAAATTTATACCAGAGACTATTTCCTTTGATACAATAAATACATTTCCAGATTGTGGTTTATAGGAAGCAACTTTATTTCACCACAATTTCTTTATTTTAATAAAAAAATATTATTGCAATCCACTGAATAAATATATTTAAACCCAATTCTAGATAGACTGAACAACTGTATTAATGCTTGTAATTGTGTTTACCGCATTACTGAAACACTGGGCTATAATGATCATTATAGATAAATATAAATATATATATATGTATGATAAATTGTATCTATATGTCACCAACATATTCACTAGTGGTGTACATTGGAGTCTGTAAACTGCTTTATTTTATTTTAAGACCAAAACAAAGGTGTCAGAGTCTATGTGCTATTGGGTGTGATATGTAGATACAATATAACATATTATATTCCAATATTGTGTTATATTGTAATATGCATACAAACATGTGGAAACATTGTAACTTGCTTTATGTTCCATATTAATGTTATATACAGTGTAACCTGATTTGTGTTTCATGGTAATGCTATATACAATAACTTGCTTTGTGCTATATATTAATGTTGTGCATAATATCTTAATACACAATAACCTGCTTTGTGTTCTATCTTAATACTGTGTAGAGTGGTTCAATACAATGTAACTTACTTTGTGTTCTATATTAATAAGGTGTATAATATATTATTACAGAATAACTTACTTTGTGTTCTATATTAATACTGTGTATACTATATTATTACAGAATAACTTACTTTGTGTTCTATATTAATATTGTGTATACTATATTATTACAGAATAACTTACTTTGTGTTCTATATTAATATTGTGTATAATATCTTAATACACAATAACCTGCTTTGTGTTCTATCTTAATACTGTGTAGAATGGTTCAATACAATATAACTTACTTTGTGTTCTATATTAATATTGTGTATAATATATTATTACAGAATAGCCTGCTTTGTGTTCTATGTTAATACTGTGTATAATATCTTAATACACAATAACCTGCTTTGTGTTCTATGTTAATACTGTGTAGAATGGTTCAATACAATATCATCAGCTTTGGTTACTGTCTTAATACTGTGCAGAATAGTTAAATTAAATATAACTTGCTTTGGGTTTTGTATTCATGTTGTGTATAATATGTGGATAGAATGTAACATGCTCTGTTGTGTACATTAATGCTGTGTATAATATGTGGATAGAATGTAACATACTCTGTTGTGTACATTAATGCTGTGTATAATATGTGGATAGAATGTAACATGATTTGTTGTGTACATTAATGCTGTGTATAATATGTGGATAGAATGTAACATGATTTGTGTCTCTGTTTGTGCCCAGACCATGCCCTCTATCAGCAATGACCGGGCTGCCCTGTGTGCCGGCTGTGGAGGGAAGATTTCAGACCGGTACTACCTCCTGGCAGTGGACAAGCAATGGCACATGCGCTGCCTTAAGTGCTGTGAATGTAAATTAAACCTGGAATCTGAACTTACCTGCTTCAGCAAAGATGGCAGCATCTACTGCAAAGAGGACTATTACAGGTAGCCCCCCCCCCTCAGTTCCGCTCCCTTAACCCCTTCATTGCCACACTCTGTAGATAAACATGGTGGTGGTAAACCGTTTTATTTCAAAATTTAGCATAATGCACAAGTATGTATGTGGGCACACACACACACACACACACATATTTGTTTTTCTTTATCGATTTTAAATAAAAAGTGATATCTGTGCAATGACTGAAAGCTGATGATGCCCATTAGCCTCGCCTATTGCCCTCTTTAAAATACTTTTAACCCTCAATAAATCATCGCTCTTCATTTCTTAATAAATCATAGTCTTTCTTTATAGCCTGTCCAGCATTGCATAATTACCGATATATCTTCAGTTTTATATGTATGTGTGTGTGTTTTTATATGTGTGTGTTTAGATATATGTGTGTGTATGTGTGTTTATATATGTGTGTGTGTGTTTAAGTATACATATATGTGTGTGTGTGTGTGTTTATATATGTGTGTGTATGTGTGTTTATATATATGTTTTTGTGTGTTTATATATTTGTGTATCTGTGCTTATATATGTGTGTTTATATATGTGTGTGTGTTTATGTGTACATACACATATATATATGTGTGTGTGTGTTTATATTTGTGTGTGTGTGTTTATATATGTGTGTGTGTTTATGTATATGTGTATGTATGTGTATACACATATATACCTTTAATGCAGTATAATTTTGCTGAAAATTTAATTTGTGTTCTATAGTGTGCGATGCTCAGTGGGAAATACACAAATGTACTTTACTCGGCAGTACGATTGGCATAGCCTGTAGCAGATTCCTAGATCCCAGCTGAGTGTGATGGGAGTGGCAGTCCGCGGCTGTTGCAGCGTTAACCGCTACCAAATGCAGCAGTTTTTCTTTACAACATCCCTTTAGGCAGCGGGATGGGTAAATGAGCGCTGTATCTCCCATTATTTTTACTCTATAACATTTCCACATTATCGTTCAGCGACCTTCAACTGTTACACATTAAACCGGCTGCACAGCATTATCAGACCAGGAAGAGAACTGACATTCCACAGGACTATATCTGTTATTATTACTATCAGTAGAATTCGAACACACATTGCGAGTTATACTTGCTGAATATAGGTGTGGGTGGGGCAATCTAGAGATAATGAAATAACTGAATGAAATACAATAAAAAATATATCAATTTGCCAAATAGCACATAACCAAGGAGAAAACAAAGTCAGATAAACACAACACACACACACACTTATATATTACATATTAAAGAGGATATTTACTAATCAGTGAGTTATGATAACTTCAGAACCGATATGCACATTTAAATCCCTGTAAGAGTAAAACATAGAGTTTCTAAATTGAAACGCTGTATTTACTATAAATCATTTTAAAACATCTCCATTTCAAATTGCTGTTTATTGAATTCCCCCCATACAGGCTTTCTCTTTTCCATATAGATATTTCAGCTGGTAGTTGTGCTTTTGATTGGACTGTGTTCCAGATCTTTATTTGGAGTGTTCTTGTTATTGTCTGTGAGGGATTCATGGCTCACTGTGGAACTCCACATTTGGTGTACCATCTTTCCCATAATGCCAGGCAGGTTAGGAATTTACTCTGTATAATAGAGACCACTTTATAGGCTTACAGACCTCCCCCCCACATGCAATAAATAAATAAATAAATAAATGTGTGTAAGTGGTGAAAAGTTTTAATAATAAAATAATGTATTGAGCTGGTTGGCTAATTGCTGTCTCTCCTGGCTGTGCTTTTTTGCAGGAGGTTTTCTGTCCAGAGATGTGCCAGGTGCCATTTAGGGATCTCTGCCTCTGAGATGGTGATGAGAGCCAGGGACTTAGTTTACCACCTCAACTGCTTCACTTGTAACACTTGCAACAAGATGCTGACCACTGGGGACCACTTTGGGATGAAGGAGAACTTGGTCTACTGCAGATTACACTTTGAGACTTTGATACAGGGAGAATACCAGGTCCATTTCAATCACTCGGATGTGGCATCAGGAAAGGGTTCAGGACTGGGGTCTGGGGCCAACTCTTTGGGGTTGCCTTATTACAACGGCGTGGGGACTGTGCAAAAAGGAAGACCCAGGAAAAGGAAGAGTCCAGGGCCTGGAGCAGATCTGGCTGCCTACAATGCAGGTAAGGAAGGAGCCACATAGCATCCAATGAACTCCTCTTGGTCCTAATGCAGTGTTTTCCTCTTGATTACACAAAACAGCTTCCATTTATTAAAGCTCATCTGATAATAATAGCCTAGCTGGGTATAATTATTTGCATCAAGTGCTGTCAAGCTGGTAATTGCAGGAGCCAGAATCTGAGATTTCTTCACTTCAGGTATAAATGTAATGATTTGCAGTCAGGTATAGGAGAAGACTGTTCTTGAGAGATTCAGATTATTAGAGCTGGGAGTCAGTGCACATGGTATAGGGAGAAGGGATATCTGCCTGTCTGTCTATTTATCTATCTGTCTGTCTGTCTGTCTGTCTGTCTGCCTGTCTGCCTGTCTATCTTTTCTCTATTTGTATAGATATGTATAGTTTATATAAAAAATAGATATTTTCATGTGTGAAAGACAGTGGGGTCTATTCACTAAACAGCGATTTTTAGGTTAAAGTGGAGACCAATTAGAAAAAAAAATGTCCATTTCAATAAAAGTAAAAAAAAATATTAGAAAATCTATCAATCTGCTTTTTTTCCCCACTTTAATTTTACAAGGCGGTTCTTAGCTCGCCGCAAAATCTCAGCTTATTTAACAGACCCCCAGTGGGATGATCAATGATAAAGGTTGATCAGGAAACCCTCCCCCCTCCTCCTCCTCCCCCCACCGCTGGGGGGCGCCAGTTTCCTGCTAGAAGTAACTGCTGGCAATGCAGGGGTTAAACAGGTGTTCCAAGTGACAGATTTGAGTTTAGTGTTTGGTAATGAAATGTGAATTACAGAGAGCCCATATAACCAAGTATGGCTGCTTCTGCATCAGGTTTCAGTCTGTTCTGAATCTTTTAATAAATAACAGAAATAGGCTCTGATTTGGTGCTTTCCTGACAGTGTTTGCTTCAATTATTGCTTTTGGTAACATAACTCTGGTGTGTACTTTATGGATCACCTTGGATGACCTTATATACACACACACATATATATATATATACACACACACACACACACACACACACACAATGCATATACAAACATTTATTGTAGGTCTTCTGTGTGTGTAAAATAAAAGATACAATGTAAAATGATAACTAAGTTATTTAATAGTTTGTTCCACTTCAATACGTTTTACTGTTCCACTTCAATACGTTTTACTGTTTAAATACGTTTTATTGGTTTATAGACAAATATAAATGTTATTATATTATTTTTGTATTATTTATTGACACACGAAATCAAGTGAAAGATTAAAGCAGATAATTTTGGGAGATTCAATAAATTAACTAATATTAACTAAATATTGGGGTTTGTTTAGTTTACAGCTAACTTGTACAGGTGACTTGGGTACATTTTTAATCGGGTCTGCTAGTCTGGTTTAAATTTGGATTTAGGTTTTCGATTTAGCATAATTCGAAGTTTAGTCATTAACCCCCAACTTCTCAGATCTGTGAGGGTAATATGTTATATGTACATATATTTCTATCTATCTTAGAATTTTAACGCTTGCATACAGCCAGCCTTCAGCATGTACATACATATAACATGCATGTATTTGAAATGATCTGTAAATTACGGAATATCATTCACAAAGCAGTTGTTGACTATAGTTGCTCATATTACATAAGGGAACAAGAGAAGTGTTTTTAACATTCGAAGTTGTTTAAATAAATTTAGATTCTACCTGAATTGTCAAGCAGTGTAAACAAAATTTAATTTACACATAGATGTGTTACAATTGGAACTGCAGGAAATATGAACATTTTAACCCAAGTTTCTATACTAATTGGAAGTTAGTTTATAGGAAAATAACAATAATTATTGTGTCCAATGTCAAAGTTTTTGGATTCCTTACAACTAGGATTGTGTTACTTTGGGAATAAAATGATCAAATGTGCCCACCAACTTTTTATGCTTAAACTATAATAAAAAAAAAATAAAAAATAAAAATCTACCATTAAAACCACAAAACACACCGTATTGAAGAATTGGTAAAGGATCTCTAAAATGTAATATATAAATGTTATCCTCTTCTAATGTTACTAAGAAATATGAAAAAATAGATTCTAATAAATTTAGTTCATTGTTAAAGTGTATTTATTGTAAAATTGTCCCACCCAAGACAGCAGTGATCCTTATTTAAATAAGTATAAGAAATACATTGGCTAAACTAACAAATGAAAAAAAAAAAAAAAAAGTTTTTGTTCATTATAATTTATTTTTGTAAAATAAAATGATGTGTATATATAAGAAGTCACTGAATTCCACAGTCCCATTAAAGCGTATGAAGTCCTATGTCCAGTTTCTCCTAATAGGGGTAAATAGTTCCTTGTGTGTCCCAGTGAATGTATGAGGCCTTATAGAGTTAGCTGGGTCAGTTTAGTGATTGATGCATCCTGACAGGCAGAAAACAGCTCAGAAGGGAGCTGAGACTTCAAAAAGACCAATTCCTCATTCACCTTTTTTTTTTTTTTTTAAATGTTTTTACATTTTTTTCTGTTAATAAAATGCCCAGATCCCCACAGCTTATCCGTTTACTATTAGAATTGGTATTTGATGGGCTTTTTTTTTTAGGTCAGTAAATCAATGTCCGTGAAGTGTGTTCTTCCCAGAAGCACCTGTGATATCTATCCTGAGTAATATACTCCCTCTGTGAGTTGAAGCAACACCTCCCAGAGCTAAGGATATTCCATGCATTATCTTAACAATGAGGGTTCTGATTGCCCAGTCCATAGAACATGCAGGATATCAGTCTAGCAGGGACGTTGGGTCAGGATGGCTCATGTCAAGTCTCGAATTTGGATCGAACCCTTTAGAAATCTCCTAATTCATAATGAAGGGGACATGGTGAATGACAAAAACACACTGGGACTGGAGCTTAAACTACATGACAAGACAGGGACACTCATGCTATTAATAATGTATGTTTCATATGACACACACTGAATATACTGTATACACTCACTGTGAATCTATGCTCACATCTACACACATACATAACATGGCAGATAACAGTAAAAAAATAAACTTGTTAAAAATATAAAAATAAAAAAATAATTAAAATTAACAAAAAATAAATAATATATATATATATATATATATATATATATATATATATATATATATATATATATATATAATATTTCATTGTTTTATAAGACTACAAATAATTAATTCAAATGTATTGGTGTAACCCTCTGTGTGATGTGATCCTCCCAGATCTTGTTCCCAATTGTATTTTACAAATTAAGCATCCACTTCTACTCTTTGTTTTTTCTTCTTGGGTTTTAGTTAGAGGGGGTGGAAGATGGGGGTCGAAAGTCTCCAACGAGAGCTTAATTCCCAGGAACAAGGTAGTCTGATGGGTCCTAAACGAATGTTTTTTTGTGTGAGCGTACTCTGTATTGTGCTGTGCTGAGCTCTCTCTGTGTATTGTGAGCCGAGTCCAGCTTTTCTCTTTAAGACAATGACCGGTTGAATGTGATAGGAAATGAGGTCCTAAAGTAGGGCAATGGGCTGGAGTGGAAGAAATCGCTTAACTCCCAGTGATTTTGTGTTATTCTTTAATAGGATATTGGGGAATTATTTAAGGGACTGCCTGACATCCAGGGTTATTAACCGAGTGTTAATTGTTGGCAATCCAAATTGAATTCTAAATTTTAGGCCAAACAGCTAAACTGAACTAATTTTCCAAACTAGGCATATTTTTTTTAAGTTAATCTAAGTTAGCCTAAATTGTCAGATTCATTTTGGAATCTTGGGAATTCACACTTTGAAGAATAATTGTTCTGTTGAAATTAGTGCTATATCCATTCCACACAATTAAAAATACACTGAATTAGCAATAGAGTATTAAAAAAAAAGGTTCTGTCTTGATTCAATTTTACAACTGAAAATTGTGAGGATAAAACTATTTTCTCTATTTTTATTATATATAGCTTGCTATGTTATATACAAAATATCCAGTATATATTTTTTTTAAAATCGTAACTCGTTGTAAGTAGCAATTTAGATAATAAATTCACTGGTTAGATTGACAAACTGATTCGTTTGCAAACAGAAAAGAAAAAATATTTTAAGGTTTACATTTAAGATGTTATTCTGGATAGGACAACGTGATAGCAGACTTGAAGGCAATCACGTTGGTTTTATAAAACAAAAAATATTAAATGCACATAAAAAGCAGTTTGCGGTAAAACTGACATCAAATTGCAAACTTTGGATACAAGATGCAGATTTAGTTATAAAAACAGTTTGGCTATATTATTATTCGAAAGTTTTGCAATTCAGTTTTAAATTCGATACAATCTGCTGTTCATTCAATAAACTACTGTAATACATATACCGCAGAACAAGGAAACAAGATAGTCTAATTGTAGTCAGTGTAAACTGAGTTACACTTTGTAAACCAGTTGATATAAATGTAAAACAAATCCCTAAAATTAACCGGTTTTTTTTCTCAAAGTTTAATTCCCACTGGAGGCTCAAAATTTCACAAAGATTTTTTTCCCACTTCTTAAGTCTGATTCTCTGTAAATGTGTTTCGTCTATTGAACCGTTAGGTACACTTTTATATTTGTGATATTTTCTAGAGATCAAACGAAAAACATAAAAAAAATTGTTAAAGCACAATCATTAGGCATGTTGAAATAAAAAAAAAATATTATTGAAATGCTATTTTGGGTTTAAAGACACACAGACACACAGACACACACACACACACACACACACACACACACACACACACACACACACACACTAGCAAATCTTGTTATATCAATTTGACTTGATCTGTCCAGCAGATTAAATGTAAAAGGCGCAGAAATGATGTAAATGAATTCAAGATAATTCTAAATAAATGATTGCTTCCACTGAAACACTTTAATTGGGGGATAGAATAGGTTTTGAATGCATCCCGAATTGCAAAAATCTCCCCAGAGCAATGTCAGGCAGGAATGACCATAACATATCATTGAGCTTTTATCAAGTATATTGATACAAATAATATTTTTGTTAAATAGTAGATTGAAGAGAGTTGGGGTTTAGAAAAAGGCTTTTCATTGTACTGCAGAGAGGACACTGTAATTGTAGCTCTATATCTCCCCCTAGAGAGAATAGTAAGAACATACAGGCATTGAAAACTTTAAAAGTAGTCACGGGGGTGACATTTATTATCTTCTTTTCTAAATCTATTAGTAACAAAAAAATAAAAAAATAAAAAAAGGACGTGAGGACCTCTTGCCGAAATAAACAGATATTTACCAAAAAATCTATTAGTAAAGTAAAATAGTTGCTCACTAAAACCAGGCTCCAAGCACTAAAAAAAAAAAATAAAAAAAAAAAATAAAAAAATACAAATAATTAAATAAAGTTATATATGAGGAAAGAAAAAAAATAGAGAAACAAAACTAAAATATAATCATAATAATAAAAAACAACAACAACAAAGAAAAATAAACAAAAAAAAAAGCAAAATCTATACTAAATTATTAGTGGGTTCGTGAAATAACAGAAACTAACTTGGCACGTATCTTGAACAGAGTAAATGCCCCATCAAAAGTGTGACGTCACTGATTTTTCTACATGAATAGATATTGTAGCAGGTCCAGAAGATACTGGTAAAACCAATCCTTATTCGTCATGTTTTTTATTTCTGGAATATAAAAACTTGAATAGATTGCACAATATGATTGTTAACGCTATTTAAACATAGTTTGTGTGATATGTTAAAACTTGTGTAAGCTACAAGCCCTTTGCTGTAATGTGTGATTAGTGGCAGTCCATTTAGTTGCAAAACAGATATATTAATTAAACAACGAAATGCAGTAAATCAAAACTAGAATTGCGAAATTAT